>NC_064925.1:170432615-171632615 GCF_023897955.1 Schistocerca gregaria | reverse complement strand
GATGGGGAAGCCACTGAAAAGGTTACATTTTAGATACATTTATGTTAACTGGGACAGTGTGCAAAAATGTGTGGCAGCTCGTAACGACACATTTGGAAATATCTCGCAAAAGGCTCATTTGCGGAGCGCTATTTGCTGAAGTTGGTTTCTTTCTATTGTCTTATACGTTCACCAACGTCAGTTCTCACAATTACTTATGATACAACAAGCATAGTCTGCGCTTGCGCTGTATTTCCTGAAATGGCTTTATGTTGCGGAGCACCAGTTGGGAAGGCTGCTGTTCATGCATTGAAAATGACAGCTAGGATACACGTCTAAGAATCGGCAGATTTAAACTAATGTACCTGGCCCCATTTCCTCGATGTTTTCAGACAGCTGGTCAGCATTTACATGGTCGGTTACCCCCTTTGCATCTAACTCAAGCTATTTCCATAGCCTGATTTCGGTTTCTACGCAGCACAAGCACCTTTATTATTTCAGTAATGAAACAGGTCTCTTTCATAGACCAGTTTCTGGTTCCCACAGTTTTCTCTACAGACAAAACGCCTGCTTTTGGATTCTTATAGCGAGCTTCATTGCCTCCAATATCACAACGCTGTCGGCTCTGACTGCAAAAGATACTGAAATCAGTGTCTACCATGAGAGACTTTTTGCATTATTTTCAGATTTCATATGCGTTTCGTCGCCGTACGCTTGAAAATAGTTTCCTGATGATGAAGGATTGAATGTATCAGAAGGAGTATCAAATTCATTATCGGCTTCCGGCATATTGCTCAGTATTAACAGCCGAGCTGTTCGCCCTGTATTAGACCACCGAGTACATGCGGCGAACATTTTCAGTTGTCTCCTGCTCAGACTCATTCAGCGCCCTTCAAAGTCTATGTGCGCTGCACACCGCCCATCCTTTTGTGCAGCGGGTCCAGGAAAACTGTCACTCGTTCACTCGTGGTGGAGCCAGTGTGATGTTTTTGTGGGTTCTTTGTCATGTCGGTCTGCCAGGAAACGAGGCTACTGACGCTGCTGCCTAGGCTGCAGTCCTCGTACTGTACCTCAGACCCCTAATTCGTATATTCCATCGCCGATGGGCCTTCCTTCACGGGAGTAAGCTTCGGCTTATTAAGCCTCTCCCGGCGCCTTGGACGACCTCCTCTCGCTCCTCCCGCAGCGAGGAGCTCATTTTGACTAGGCTACGTATTGGGAAGTGCCTTTTTAGCCATCGTCATTTGATAAGTGGCGCTACTCCACAACTTTGACACATTACACGCAAGTTTTAAGTGTCCGCCACTTCCTGACGGAATTCCCATTTTTTAATCATTTACGTTGCCGCTTGTGTTTGCCGTCTGAGTCAGCAGCCGTTTTAGCAAATTCCCCGTCGGATATCGACCGCGTGTTACTTTTTATCCACCAAAGGAATAAGGCGAAGGCCATTTAATTTTTAGTTTTGGATCTCCATTCCTGTATGGTGTCTTTTTCCACTTGCCTGTTTTTAGCTGTCTTCTTTTTTGTCGATTGGGACTGACGTACACTCGTTTTTTTAACTCATCTCCGTCTTCGTGTTATATACACTCCTGGAAATGGAAAAAAGAACACATTGACACCGGTGTGTCAGACCCACCATACTTGCTCCGGACACTGCGAGAGGGCTGTACAAGCAATGATCACACGCACGGCACAGCGGACACACCAGGAACCGCGGTGTTGGCCGTCGAATGGCGCTAGCTGCGCAGCATTTGTGCACCGCCGCCGTCAGTGCCAGCCAGTTTGCCGTGGCATACGGAGCTCCATCGCAGTCTTTAACACTGGTAGCATGCGGCGACAGCGTGGACGTGAACCGTATGTGCAGTTGACGGACTTTGAGCGAGGGCGTATAGTGGGCACGCGGGAGGCCGGGTGGACGTACCGCCGAATTGCTCAATACGTGGGGCGTGAGGTCTCCACAGAACATCGATGTTGTCGCCAGTGGTCGGCGGAAGGTGCACGTGCCCGTCGACCTGGGACCGGACCGCAGCGACGCACGGATGCACGCCAGGACCGTAGGATCCTACGCAGTGCCGTAGGGGACCGCACCGCCACTTCCCAGCAAATTAGGGACACTGTTGCTCCTGGGGTATCGGCGAGGACCATTCGCAACCATCTCCATGAAGCTGGGCAATGGTCCCGCACACCGTTAGGCCGTCTTCCGCTCACGCCCCAACATCGTGCAGCCCGCCTCCAGTGGTGTCGCGACAGGCGTGAATGGAGGGACGAATGGAGACGTGTCGTCTTCAGCGATGAGAGTCGCTTCTGCCTTGGTGCCAATGATGGTCGTATGCGTGTTTGGCGCCGTGCAGGTGAGCGCCACAATCAGGACTGCATACGACCGAGGCACACAGGGCCAACACCCGGCATCATGGTGTGGGGAGCGATCTCCTACACTGGCCGTACACCTCTGGTGATCGTCGAGGGGACACTGAATAGTGCACGGTACATCCAAACCGTCATCGAACCCATCGTTCTACCGTTCCTAGACCGGCAAGGGAACTTGCTGTTCCAACAGGACAATGCACGTCCGCATGTATCCCGTGCCACCCAACGTGCTCTAGAAGGTGTAAGTCAACTACCCTGGCCAGCAAGATCTCCGGATCTGTCCCCCATTGAGCATGTTTGGGACTGGAAGAAGCGTCGTCTCACGCGGTCTGCACGTCCACCACGAACGCTGGTCCAACTGAGGCGCCAGGTGGAAATGGCATGGCAAGCCGTTCCACAGGACTACATCCAGCATCTCTACGATCGTCTCCATGGGAGAATAGCAGCCTGCATTGCTGCGAAAGGTGGATATACACTGTACTAGTGCCGACATTGTGCATGCTCTGTTGCCCGTGTCTATGTGCCTGTGGTTCTGTCAGTGTGATCATGTGATGTATCTGACCCCAGGAATGTGTGAATAAAGTTTCCCCTTCCTGGGAGAATGAATTCACGGTGTTCTTATTTCAATTTCCAGGAGTGTAGTTTTTACTTGAGCGCGTATGAGCCCAGTTGGTTTTTGCTCCGTAAAGCAAAACAAAACCAAATCAATCTTCTATTATAACAGTCCAGACTCTGCAAAGTTATAGGATGCAGTGGTGCAGAACTCCACCAGGCAAATGATTCTTGCTCATGATTCTACACCCGTCTTAGTGCTTATGGAGACTGGACATGTCACATAAATATGTGTTGCTTTGCAACCACTACGGGTTTGAAGATGCTAAAATGTAGAATGAACGCTGTAAATGTTATAAAGATAGATGCAATACGAGACTACAATAAATAAAAGGAGGGTAATAGTCAGTTGTGGCCGACAGACATTCATTTTACGTCGTATCATCGTCTCATAAATTAATATTTAGTTGAATTTCCAAGGAGAAGTGATCAGATCCGTGAGAATCAGAATGTAATTTCCAACTGGCAAATAAAAAACACAGGTAGAGTTCGTGGTTAAATCGGATGCCGTCTGCCCTTTATATGGATTATTTACCATAGTGATGGATCCCACATTGAGAATAATTGAACAACTGGATTCTAATTCGGTCTTCAACTTCGTTTCGTTGCCATTTTTAACAGAATTTCCAAATGCAAAGTGTAGATACAGTGGGTAGACATAAATAGGGGAACACCCAATAAGCCGTTGGCTTTCAAAACAGCCTCCACTCGTCTTAGAATGCACCAATACAGCTTCTGTTGTTGTGAAGGGAACCCCAAATCATTCTTCCTGAGAAAGAGTGACATATTCAGGCAACGATGGATTACGGTCACGCACATTTCTCTCAAAAAAAGTGGACCACAAAGGATCAATAATATTGAGGTATGGTGGCTGTGGTGGTCGGAGAATGAGAGACAATTCACCCTCGCGCTCATAAAACCAGCCCTGGACGATGCGATCCGTGCGAACAGTTGCCCTGCCGTCTTGGAACACGGAATCACCGTTTTGTGGGACAAACACTGCACCATGGAATGGATCTGATCAGGCAAAATGATCTCGTAATGTGACCTTGCACAGTAGCCGTATAATGCAGTCAAAGAAGACCGAAAAAATGTCGTCTGGGGAAAATATCGTCCAAGGGGGGGTGGGGGGGGGGGAGCGAGGAATTCATGTAATAGCTAATTTTTGTACAAGGGGAGGGGAAACGTCATGAACAACACACGGTAAATTCTGACTGGTGGTGTGTGAGCATGGTGTTGGGGTGGGGAGGGGGGGGTGGGAGGGTAAATTTCAGTTTTTTACATTTCTGTTGAATACCTCCAAACCCACGGCTTACAACGAAAATGTTTCATAGCACAAAATTAAACTATATTTAATTTCCTACGAGGAAGGCTCTATTCATATATTTCTGTAGGACTGATAGTTGCATGGGATGGAAAAATAGCAGCTTATTAACAAAAATGTGTTATTGGTATAAAATTGATGTTTAATGATAAATGAAATGGGCTAGGAACAAATATTTATTTATATATTATATTTATTTACATATTAGTTTGTATGTCACAAATAATAATAGTAGAACTGTATTAAGGGGGAAATTGTCTTCTAGGGGTGTGACAGGGCACAAAGGCAGCGGTGGAGGTTAGAAGAATGAGAGAAGGCAGGTGACCGTTTTGTGGTCACGCATTTCCCTCCTTCATAGGACTGCAAAATGAAGAACGAGCAGGCAATTTTCCATTCTCACTATCGCATTACATGACAAAAGGCAACTACAGCGTATTTCACATAGCTATAGCGACATTTCTACAGCTCGCCTTATGAATAACTGGCGATACGGTGAGCACACATTCCCGGGGAGGAGGTATTTAATTTCCACAAAGCGTATTAACGCTGCATTCAGTACAGATATGAACTGTTATTAATACAATGCTAGAAAACATATGGGCAGATTCTACGTAAATCTCTGCACGCTGTTCTTCACCGCTGGAGGGGAAATTGATTCTTTGTCATCCTGTACGGCAGCGGTAGCAGTCTTCCGAGAATGGTGACTTCCTCCATCACGAGCGCTGGTCCCTTTTCAGTTTACAGACAGACCATATACGTCACCTGTACTTCGTGTCCAATTATCTTATGCAAGCAGACGAACTAACTTCACTGAACTCGTATTTATATAGTGGAGCTATTTTCTGTTGATTAAGTGATTATTTGCAGTTGTTAAGTGAGCTTTCATGTAAAATACCTTTCTACAGAAAATGACTGAAAAATTCTTAATTTGTTAGTGTGATGTTATCAATGACGTATGTCTCGTTGATGGGAAACGGACTGGACTGATAAATACAGCAACGTACTGCTATTTGTCATTAACAGCAGACTGTAAAGCGCCAGCGAAGTGTAATAGGACCACTATTGTTCTCTTTATACATAAATGATTTGGCGGATAGGGTGGGCAGCAGCCTGCGGTTGTTTGCTGTCGATTCCGTGGCGTAAGGTAAGGTGTAGAAGTTGAGTGACTCTAGCAAGATACAAGAAGACTTGAACAAAATTTCCAGTAAGTGTGATGAGTGGCCTATTAAATGAGGAAAAATGTAAATTAATGCTACTGATGTTCAGATAAAGTGTTAACAGTGTCATGCTTGACACAGTGAAATCGTTTAAATATCTGGGCGCAGCGTTGCAAAGCGACATGGTGTGCGAAGAGTATGTGAACTGTGGTAGGGGAGGCGAATGGTCGAGTTCAGTTTATTGGGAGGATTTTACGAAAGAGTGGTTCACCTGTAAAGGAGACCGCGTATAGGACGCCTGCTCCTCGGGAGTTTTTGATCGATATCAGATCGGATTGAAGGAAGACATCGAAGCAATTCAGAGGTGGGCCTCTAGATTTGTTACTGGTGGATTCGCTAATGTTGCAGGGATGCTGTGGGAATTCAAACACGAATCCGTGAAGAGACGGCGATGTTCTTTTCGAGAAATACGAGGGTCACTCCAAAAGGAATGCTCACTATTTTTGTAAAAATACAGTTTTCATTCTGCATGTTTGAAAGTTGTACAGCGTGCAGATACATCTTTCCCGCTTGTTTTCAAACTTAGTTCAACCTGTTCCCGTGAGTGGCGCCGTCACAGCATGTCTTCAAGGTGGCTGCTACACTTGACGTTCGTCAGAAGCAACGTGCTGTCATAGAATTCCTGTGCTGTGAAAACGAGACAGTGGGTAATATGCACAAGAGGTTGAAGAACGTGTGTGGAACTGCTGCTGTCGATCGCAGTACAGTTAGTCGGTGGGCAAGCAGGTTACCTGATGAAAGCGGGCACGGCAATATTGAGGAGTGTCCTCGCAGCGGCAGGCCTCGTACTGCACACACTCCATACAATGTGCAGAGAGTTAACGAATTGGTGACTGCTGACACACGCATCACAGTGAACGAATTATCACGCTAAGTTGGGATAGGGGAAGGCAGTGTTTACAGCATACTGAAAGTGTTGGAGTTAAAAAAGGTTTGTGCCAGGTGGCTTCCCAGGATGTTGACAGAGGCTAACAAGGAAACAAGAAGAACTGTATGCAGCGAACTTCTGGAACAGCACGAGAATGGTGGAAATGAATTTCTTGGAAGATTTGTGACGGGTGATGAAACATGGCTCCATCATTTTTCACCAGAGACGAAGAGGCAATCAATGGAGTGCCATGATGCAAATTCACCCAAGAAAAAAAAATTCATAACCACACTTTCTGTTGGAAAGATATGGCTGTGGTGTTTTTCGATTCCGAAGGACTCTTGCTTGTGGACATCACGCCAAGTGAGTGGAACCACCATATATTCTGATGCATATGTGAGGACACTGAAGAAACTTCAAGCCAGACTGAGTCGTGTCCGACCACATCGGCAACAGCAGGATGTTTTGCTGTTGCACGACAATGCACAGCCACATGTCAGCCAAAAAACCATGGAAGCAATCACAAAAATCGGATGGACAACACTGAAACACCCGCCTTACAGTCCTGACCTAGGTCCGTGTGACTATCGTCTCTTTGGAGAACTGAAAGACTCTCTTCGTGGAACAAAGTTTGAAGATGATAACTCCCTTGTGCTCGCTGCTAAACAGTGGCTCCAACAGGTTGGTCCAGAAATACACAGGCGGTGGTTCCAAGATGGCGTAAGGCAGTTGAGAGGGATGGAAATTATGTGGAGAAATGAAAATATTGTTCCTAAAGGATGTATCTAAACGCTGTAAAACTTTCAAACATGTAGAATAAAAGAGGGATTTATTTTAAAAAATGGTGTGCATTTCTTTTGGAGTGACCCTCGTACTATTGAGAAAATTCAGAGGACCGGCATTTGAAGCTGACTGCCGAATGGTTTCACTACCGCCAACATACATTGCTCGTAAGGACCGCGAAGATAAGATACGAGAAATTAGGACCCATACTGAGGCATATAGAGAGTCGTTTTTCCCTCGCTTTATTTGCGATGCTAAAAGGAAGGGAAATGACAAGTTGTGGTACAGGGTACCCTCCGCCACTCATCTAGCGGTGGCTTGCGAAGTATCTACGTAGATGTAGATATGTAGTCTTGTTGGAGTCACTTGTTAGTAAATTACTGAATGACCAGAAAGTTACTGCATTTCCGTCATTAGTAATTTTGTTACTGTAGACTGCGTAAAAATCTTCCATTCAGGAATTCAAAATATGTGCGAAATCTTATGGGACTTAACTGCTAAGGTCATCAGTCCCTAAGCTTACACAATACTTAACCTAAATTATCCTAAGGACAAACACACACACCCATGCCCGAGGGAGGACTCGAACCTCCATTCAGGAATTACTTGCACTTGTAGAGTGGGTTGCATTGCGTGAAGCCCTTCAGCGCACATCCACAGTATATCTTTCAAGATGGATGTCAATATGTCTGATGGGAATAGCACTAATCTTGTTCAGACCTAGAATAGTAATCTGCTGTAATGCGTTGTTTAAATTGTGTTGAAATTCCTGAAGTTCCGTAACGCCTAGGTGACTTATTTCTAGTGCAGTGGTAGCCAATTAAACCCTATGGGTCTCTTCAGATGTTGGGAGAGCTAAGGCTGGAGTCATGAAATTTAATTCACCCAGCTGCAAAAAGTATTCCAGCCATTGATTGTGGAGATAATGAAACAGACATTGCAGAATACATATTAACACCATTTTGTATCTGTGGCAGGCTCTTTAGTGTGGTAGACATTTGATAACCTCACCTTTGGCGATAATAGCTCTTTCAACAATTGTACATAAATACTCATTTAATAAACTGAAAATAACTCCACTATATGAACACGAGCTCAGTGATTTTCTTTCCTCTGCTCACATGAGAGAACTGGACAGAAAATGCTGTAGCGATATAGTCTGTCTGCGAGTGGAACGCATGATGTTGTAAGTTGCCTTTCCTGGAAGAACGCACAGCTGCCGTAGAGGATGACTAAGAATCAATTTCCCCTCTAGCTTTGTAGAACAGTGTACAGAGTTTTAAACAGACTTTGTTTATATGCGTTTCTTTGTTAGTGTCACTAGTAATTCAGACCTGCGTTCTGTATAGTGTTGACGTACTTTGTTGAAAACAAACAGCGTCTGCCACGTCTCCTCACTTCATAGCCAGTGACTCATATGGCCAGTTGCGAAAGGGTCAGCAGAACTTTGTGAAACATCCTGTAGTTGCTTTTTGTGACATAGTATGGTAGAGAGAATGGGGAATTGCCTTGTAGCTCTTTATTTTGGAGAACTATTGAGGAGGGAAGTGGCTGACCACAATTCGCCCTCATACCTTCCCTCGTGGTTCTACGTCCCACCCCTGCCTTTCCATCCTGTTACACTCCTGGGACCCAACTCAACCCTTGGTAATGTTCTACAGCTCTTTAATGTGGTGCAAACATTTAATATTTGACTTTAACCCAAGTTATTTACCAATATAATTTTATTTCATACCATTAAAACACTGCTTTCAATGATCTTTGGTTATTCCATACTCTGCAATGAGGAAGCTGTTAGTCTGGGAGACATTTCTTGTTGGAAATTTAATGTAGTTTAATTTTCTCTAGAAGCCGCAGTTTTCGAGATTGTCAATAAAAACATAAAAGAAGAGACATTTGAAGGCCGCCCCACTTCCACCCACCACATGCTCACACCCCTCCGATCAGGATTATTAACTTGTCAGTCATCACATTCCCTCCATACTACCGTACAGCAATTTGCGACTACTCGAACTTTTCCCCTAATTTTCCTTCATTGACAGGTTTAATAGTGCCTATGGAATACCATGATATGGCTGTCCCAATTATCACGTAGCCTCCACCATGTGGAACCTAAACTCGTGCAGAAGTTGGAAATAGTCTCAAGTCAAGACTAATTCGACCAAATGGATTTCTTCCGTTTCTCCTTAGTACAGGTTTTATGGCTTCGCCACCCAGCTTTCCTGTTGTGGGTATTCGACTCATTGAGGAGTAATTCTTGAATACCAGTTCACCCTGTAATTCTTTGTTTATGGAGCTCCAATCGTGTTATTTTACTCCTGACAGAGCTTTGTGAGTGCGACATTCAGTTCTGCAGTGACTTAGCAGTGTTTGTCCACTTACTTTTCGTCAGAGTCGTCTACAAAGACTGTCTGTCACGACCACTCAACTCACACTTTCGCCCATGTTGCGAGTTAGAAGACAAATGTTTCCCACTTTCCCTGTAAGCGTATAAATCTTCGGAACGGTACCTCTTGGAACAACAACACTTCGATTGTTGTGGTTACAGAAGCACCTATCTTACGATCATCAACAATATGCCCACTATCGAACTGCTTAGTTCAGACATAATGCATTCAGGACTACACAGAAAACTGTTCTGGTCACAACTGACACACTGAGGACATTGCACACGCGCCTTTCGTGCTCAAATACAACAGCGCAACCTGCTCCCTTGGCTATAACTCCATGTATTTCTCGTGATGTTTCCATATTTTTGTCCAACCCTAGTAGTTGGAGGAGCGATATATGATGCAATTACTGACGCAATTTCGCAAATACCCACATTTCATTCGACCGAAACGATGAAGAACTCCGAGGTACAGACATGACTACAAGTGAGAGGAAATTCTGATTAGGTGCTAGTAATTGGAAGTCATGAAAAAGATGATTGTTAGATCGAATTAGTAGTGTAACATATCACCTGCCGTGTGGTCTGTCGTGTCGTATTAAACTGCAGGGGAAAAATATCGTGTGGCTTTGTGGTCCAAACCGTGTTTGTCTCAGAGCAACAGTGAAAGGCTTGCATGGTTACAGTTCGTTCAGGACACGTTGTTCGCTAGAGATAACTCAGCTAGCGTTTGTTTAATACAGGGGTTCCCAGTAGAATTGTTGATATTTTTGAAAATATCGGGAATCTGATTATTCGATACTTAAGAAAACATCATTAAGAGCATAAATGAATCCAGCAGCACCTTCACAAACATCCTTCAAAGTTTTGGCATATCCCTATTGGTCAATAGTGCAACAAGTTTTACTGCAATGACTGCATCAGCAAGTGACCATGTGGCCACAAATATGGACAGGGAAAAATATGATGTAGCTATAAAAGATCTCGGACTATCAGACCATCTCTGTCAAATAACAACAGTAAAATCAGGCATTGAATCATTCCTTAAACTACAAGCCTGCAAACGTCATCTATCAGAAATAAAAATAAAATATTTTTCAAAAGAACTAGAAAAACAAAGCTGGAGCAGTTTATAAGGAAACCAACGTGAATATGAAATTCTCTAAATTCTTCACATTGTTTAAATTGAACTTTTAAAAGGCATTTCCAAAAGTATGCATGTCTGTATCAACATTTCACAAAAACAGATGGATAACAATGGGTATTAAGAAATCCTCCCAAAAGATTTGCAATGATCCAGAATTCTCAAATTTCTATCACAGATACAATGAGATGAATTGGAAGGTGCCGACGGCTGCAAAAGAGTCATGTAATGACAAAATAAAATATAATGCAGAGAATATAAGCAATGCAGTCTGGGATGTTATAAAAAGGAAATGGGAAGAGGCAAACAACCGCAGGATAACATACTGTTAAGGGAGGAGGGAAAGGTAATAAATGATCCACAACACTTAGCAAACTAAGAAAATGAGCATTTTTAAAGTATTGCAGAGACGTCACAGCAAAATTCTCCAAAAGAAATGTAACTCCTGTAAATAATGTTGCACTAAATAAAATGATGTTACTTCCAACCACAGAGAATGAAGTCAATAAAACTGTTCAAATACTAAAAAATAAAAAGTCAGTAGGCTTAGATGAAGTACCAATGTGTGAACTGAAACAATGCACAGGGGCTATACACAGCCCCTTAACAAATATAATAAATGAATCCTTCACATCAGGGACATTTCCAGAGCAGTTAAAACAGGCAAGAGTTGTAACTTTGCTTAAAGAAGGTAATGCAGAATACATAGAAAACTGCCGGCCTGTTTCCCTGCTGTCAGCATCCTCAAAAATAATAGAAGCAATTATGAAAGACAGATTAATGAATCACCTGAATAAATACAATGTTTTAAGCGAATCACAGTTTGGTTCCAAAGTGGTAAAAATATGGAGTCAGCCATAGTAGAATTCACAAAAGATGTACTTGATGCTCTTGATAAAGATGAATGCGTCACAGGCATATTTTCCGATCTTTCTAAGGCCTTTGATAAAGTCGACCACGAGATTCTGTTAAATGAGAAGCATTAGGAATAAGAGGGGTAGCTAATGACTGTTTTTGATCATACCTAGCAGACAGGGTACAAATAGCAGAGATAACACATACTTCAAATAGATCTTAACATTTAGTAAAACACTTATCAGAACCAAAATACATTAATATAGGGGTTCCACAAGGTATCATATTAGGATCAGTTCTATTCCTGATATACACCAATGACTTTCCCAGTACTGTTACTTACAGTGAAAAAAATTCTCTTTGCTGATGACAGCAATATTATAGCCACTGAGAAAACAAGAGAACTTCTTGGCAAGAAAGGAAATGAAACCCTCAAAGAAGTTTATGATTTGTCAATAAGCAATAAAGTGACATTAACATAAAGAAAACTATAGCCATGAATTTCAGTTTGAAGAGGAAAACTGACAGTGTTAAATTAAACTAACATTTAAAAATAAATTAAAAGAATTTCTAGATGACAACTCCTTCTACTCATTGGCTGAATTTTTAGATATAAACTAAGTAAAAAAAAAATTAATCATTAGTGTCATGCAATATTTTGTGTAATGTAATTTCTTGTACAGACATCTTTTATTAACCTGACACGTTCCACATCATTACGAAGTGTCGTATTCATGATCTATGGAACAAGTATTAATCTAATCTAATCTAATCTAATCTGTAGGTGGCACCTCTATAGACTGTGTAACAAATACAACATTTCTAGGAATCAATATTTTGATTCTCAGTTGAGGTAATGTGAACACACAAAGATATTTGCAAACAGAATGTCATCAGCATGTTATGCCCTTAGAATTGCATCATCAATGTGTAACATGGAGTGTCTTTTAGTTACATGTTATTCATAAGTACACTCAGCTCTTAGCTATGGGATTCTTTTTTGGGGAACAAACGCACAAAATATAAACACAATTTTTAATCTCAATAAAAGGGCCATAAGAATAAAAACCAAAAATACTAGTTGAGCTCATTGTAAAGATCTGTTCAAAACACTGGGGATTTTACATGCTCCATGAGACTACATTTACCAATCCGTTGTACATATCAAAAATAACATTGGTAATTCCTGCAAAAACGGCTCTGTCTATGACCATACAACAAAAGACAGACTCAACTTACATTTACCAAGAAAAAATAAACATAAAATTCAGAACAGCATTTTCTACCAAGGAATAAAACTCTACAATAAATTACCAAAAGAGATTAAACAACGTGTGTATAGTGTGTAGTGTGTGCAGTGACTGATAGTGAGATATGAGTGAACAGTGTGGCATTGCATTATTTAATAAGTTATTTGTAAGAAAAATATTGTATACCATGAGTAAATCTAATGATTATGTCTAACTAGAAGTCTGTAAATATATGTGTATACGAATTAGGTTATTTTAAATTGGTCCTAGATCATTGTATGTCTGTCTCTGAGCACTATGGGACTTAACATCTATGGTCATCAGTCCCTTAGAACTTAGAGCTACTTAAACCAAACTAACCGAAGGACATCACGCAACACCCAGCCATCACGAGGCAGAGAAAACCCCTGACCCCGCCGGGAATCGAACCCGGGAAACCGGGCGTTGGAAGTGAGAACGCTACCGCACGACCACGAGATGGGGGCTATTGTGAAAAGAGATCTGCGGATGAATAAAGCTACTGCTACTACTACTTCTACTACATTCGCACCGCCACCCCCAAGAGCAATCGGTGTTCTCTTGTGACACATACACTTGCTTCACACAGTCAAACAGAAATATTGGACGTTACGAAAGCTCTAGAAGTAGTAAGGCTCCTTCATGCTGTGAAAGGAAGACTATGTTCTACTACAATTTCAGAAGAACTTAAATATTTTCTGGAAATTAAAGAATATGTATGTATAGCATAAATGTATCAACACTCGATATTGCCGATTTTATTTCGATATATTGATCTATGATGGTGTAAAATATCGCTGATAAATCGATATTGTATCAACTGCCCTAGATCCCTGACTTTTTCACCGAGCAACACTTGACATTTTTAAATATTTGGGAGCACCACTATTGCTTGCTCACTTTGGAACGTACCCTGAAGTGGGGGAGGGTGATGGGTGCGGATGGTTGAGTGACGACTGCTGCAAGGGTGAGGGGTAATTTTCGTCATTTTACTCAGTGCTGAGGACACAGATAAGGTTTTTCCTTCGTGTCGTTTAACTGCTATGTATGGTGGAAACGTGACAGATACGTTATATTGTTTCGTAGAAGCAGTTATTTGAAGATTCGTTCATGTTCACATGTGGCACTTATTTGCACCAAGTAATATGATATTAAATCAAGGCATTTTCGACACAAATATTGAATGAGCAAGAGAGGAATGACGTTTAAAGCGTCTATTATACTTTTACAGTAGCTACACTCCTGGAAATGGAAAAAAGAACACATTGACACCGGTGTGTCAGACCCACCATACTTGCTCCGGACACTGCGAGAGGGCAGTATAAGTAATGATCACACGCACGGCACAGCGGACACACCAGAAACCGCGGTGTTGGCCATCGAATGGCGCTAGCTGCGCAGCATTTGTGCACCGCCGCCGTCAGTGTCAGCCAGTTTGCCGTGGCATACGGAGCTCCATCGCAGTCTTTAACACTGGTAGCATGCCACGACAGCGTAGACGTGAACCGTATGTGCAGTTGACGGACTCTGAGCGAGGGCGTATAGTGGGCATGCGGGAGGCCGGGTGGACGTACCGCCGAATTGCTCAACACGTGGGGCGTGAGGTCTCCACAGTACATCGATGTTGTCGCCAGTGGTCGGCGGAAGGTGCACGTGCCAGTCGACCTGGGACCGGACCGCAGCGACGCACGGATGCACGCCAAGACCGTAGGATCCTACGCAGTGCCGTATGGGACCGCACCGCCACTTCCCAGCAAATTAGGGACACTGTTGCTCCTGGGGTATCGGCGAGGACCATTCGCAACCGTCTCCATGAAGCTGGGCTACGGTCCCGCACACCGTTAGGCCGTCTTCCGCTCACGCCCCAACATCGTACAGCCCGCCTCCAGTGGTGTCGCGACAGGCGTGAATGGAGGGACGAATGGAGACGTGTCGTCTTCAGCGATGAGAGTCGCTTCTGCCTTGGTGCCAATGATGGTCGTATGCGTGTTTGGCGCCGTGCAGGCGAGCGCCACAATCAGGACTGCATACGACCGAGGCACACAGGGCCAACACCCGGCATCATGGTGTGGGGAGCGATCTCCTACACTGGCCGTACACCTCTGGTGATCGTCGAGGGGACACTGAATAGTGCACGGTACATCCAAACCGTCATCGAACCCATCGTTCTACCATTCCTAGACCGGCAAGGGAACTTGCTGTTCCAACAGGACAATGCACGTCCGCATGTATCCCGTGCCACCCAACGTGCTCTAGAAGGTGTAAGTCAACTACCCTGGCCAGCAAGATCTCCGGATCTGTCCCCCATTGAGCATGTTTGGGACTGGATGAAGCGTCGTCTCACTCGGTCTGCACGTCCAGCACGAACGCTGGTCCAACTGAGGCGCCAGGTGGAAATGGCATGGCAAGCCGTTCCACAGGACTACATCCAGTATCTCTATGATCGTCTCCATGGGAGAATAGTAGCCTGCAATGCTGCGAAAGGTGGATATACACTGTACTAATACCGACATTGTGCATGCTCTGTTGCATGTGTCTATGTGCCTGTGGTTCTGTCAGTGTGATCATGTGATGTATCTGACCCCAGGAATGTCTCAATAAAGTTTCCCCTTCCTGGGACAATGAATTCACGGTGTTCTTATTTCAATTTCCAGAAGTGTATTATCGCGCTTACGTCTAGGTATTGGTTTAAATTACTTAAATGCATCCGTGGACGTAGGACACTCCTGTCTTAAAAATCTCTTCATGGTTCACTTAAAACACTATCATGACGGTGACACATCACAATATAGTAAAAAGAATCTCATCTATTCTCCGTTCTTTCTTCTCATTTTTAATTACGTGACTTGTTTACATCACTATGGATCTTCATAGATAAGTAGTTGTGTCGGCAACGGAACTTGTCTCTTTTGAAACTTATATCAGTGTACTATATGCGCTGCGTAACGTCAGAACTGGTTTACACTGGTATGAGATTCTGGGTCTAGTGAAGCATGGGATACAACCCGTCGGCTTTGGCCAATGACGTCATACATTACTCATAAATAATAATGTCTTCACTTTCAACCATAGATAATAAAACAGTTCACTGTTCCGGACAAGCGCTATCATTGTATATTAAAATAACTGAACATGATTTTCAAAGAGATCACTACATAGTGCTCAAAATATTCTTCGTGTGCGTTTATTTAAATGATTGGTTATATGCAGTTCATTTGGTACTTAATTTCATCCTTAGTGATATTGAGGTGATTTGGACTAGTAGTTTCTTATTTTGGGACAATTTTTAGTGTCTCATTTTCGTTTGTATGTATGGCTTTATCTGTTCCGATGAGCGTGCATGATTTGAGAGAGTCTGTGGGCGTAGACATACTGAGAACAATTTGTTTTTTACAAATGTGTGGTCTCGTTGCCGAGTATGTTCGATGTCGTGAGTGCGGCGAATAAATGCGCCTAACAAATGTACATGCGCCATACTCAGGACTAATTCGTATGGCACTGCATCAAAGATCGGTTGTGGCAATCCTTTAGACGAGGGACGTGGTTCGAAATATCTAAGCTCGCCTTGAGAGACATTATGAAAATCACTTCCTGTTGGTGTTTGAGATATCCTTTGTGGCTGTATATGCATGAATGTCGTGTGAGTAAGCGTATAGTTGTGGATTGGTACACTTTTTGTAGGGATGTTTGTTGGAAAAAGGAAGTACAACAACGGGGCAACCCCCGGTGGGATTACATGTTTGGGAGTCTGCAGTTTCAGGTCAAGAATGTGACGATGAAGTGTTTAAGGTAGTACCCAATCGAAGGAAGGAAGTTTTGGTCAGCTTAATTGAAGATCACGTTGCAGGAGGTTCCATCAAAATTTCAGATGGTTTTTCTTCATATAGGGATTTAGGGGAAAGTGGTTATCAGCATCTCGTAGTTGATCACAATATTGAGTTCAGATCATTAACCACAGGGGCTTGCGCAAATAGCATAGAGAGTTATTGGTCAGCTGTGAAACGTCTTTTCGGGAAGGGGAAACGCCGGATTTCCACACTTCAGAGTCACTTGGACTAATATTCATGGAGGCGTAGTATTACCCAAACAAACTGCCCATTTAAATGTTTTGTAAACGTGTTGGGCAAATGTACCATACGAAATATGTTAGCTTTCACATTAGGATGGGGGGGGGGGGGGGGGGTCGGGAGATGAATGTGTGTGTATGTCTATGCCTGTGTATGTGTGTGTGTGTCTATGCCTGTGTGTGTGTGTGTGTGTGTGTGTGTGTGTGTTTTCGTAATGTTTTTTTTGTGTATGTGGGTATGTGATTTTTGTTGATGTCTTACAAGGCGAGCTTCGGTTCTTTTAAGAAGTTCCCGTGTTGTAAGTTCAGTTATTTAATTTTTTTTCTTTTACTGCATTTGACTATTTTGACGCATTTCAATGTTGTATTACACCTTTACTTATGTTTTCGTGTACTCCACTACGTAACAGAAACATCGCAGCTGTCGCTCTTTCGTTTCCCAGTACTAGTGGTGGTGGTGGTGGTGGTTAGTGTTTAACGTCCCGTCGACAACGAGGTCATTAGAGACGGAGCGCAAGCTCGGGTTAGGAAAGGATTGGGAAGGAAATCGGCCGTGCCCTTTCAAAGGAACCATCCCGGCATTTGCCTGAAACGATTTAGGGAAATCACGGAAAACCTAAATCAGGATGACCGGAGATGGGATTGAACCGTCGTCCTCCCGAATACGTCCCAGCACTAGTATCAGTACGATTTTTTCGAATCTGTATTAGCAATATTAAAGGCGAAAAGCCCGCCACAACTAAAATTTGTATCCCGTCCTTCAGTTGACCTTTACACTGACACTCCCTATTCGAAAATAACGGCATATGTAACACTGATGAGATTTACCTATGTGTCAACTGGCGGGCAGGATACAAACGTTGTGTATAGCTATATAGCTCAACTAGGGAACGGGTTACTATTGTCACTGCTGTAATGAAAACTATAACTTTCAGTCGATACTATTAGCATCGAAGGCGGAAAAAAAGAAAAAAAAAACTGTACTTCATAGTGAAGTACGGGATACAAATTGTATATGTGTCGTCTTATTGCCTCTTCGCGTGGTTCAACTGAGGTACAGGTTGCAAATGTGATGTACGTCCATTTCCACGTCTTCGTTAACAGTGTAGATATACACATGTCAACGGAAGTATGGGATACTAGTACTAGTCACGTAGCTCCTTCTGCCATAGGTAGTACTGCTATCTACACAAGAACAGATTATAAGTGGTAACGGAAACGAAAGAAACAACACACGTAAAATTTGTATCCCTTGCTTCAGTTAAACTATATACTCCAACTGAACAACAGGATAGTAATGCTGACGAAAACAAAGAAATCGATTTGTATCCCTTACTCAGTTAACCAATACAGTTCGAATGAGGTTCGAGATACAACCCATATATATGTGACGTGACGTGTTCTATGCTACCAATATTTCCATCCATTGTTTCCCCTTCATTTTCCAAAGAAATAATACGATACCAACACGCGATCTCCTTAACGTGAAAATACTACTTGCATTGATATATGACAACTACATTTTTTGTCTCTCGTATTCCTTTGTTTCTGAACAGTCTTGTCAGCTCTTTCGTCTGTGTAATAAATGCTCTCTGGTCATTTCTGACGTCATTGTTCAAAGCTGACGGATTGTATCCCCTGCTTCACTAGACCCGAGATTCTGAATAAACGAGACGGGTTGCCGACGTAACTGCTTAGATCTGAAGATGATCCAAAGTGATCGAAACACGTTGCGTATATAAAAACGTGCAACTGAGACTGAATAATAATGTTCTCGAGAGGAATATGTCGGCTATAGTGACAATTACAGTCAAGTATCAGCTCGTTGTAACACGCACGCTCCGGTTCCAGGTACAGACTACACACTGGTACACTGCGTAAGTTAGCAGCAGTTTCTAAGCGACACGAAACCTTTCGATTAAGCACCGACAGGGCCCGGTCAAAACAGAAGAACCATTACTGGGGAAGGCAGCGACGACTAATGAAGACAGGGATGGGGAGAATACTAACTGGCATTCCCGTGTCTTGCGTGCAGCCCTGCGGTTAATCTGTAACATCGTACAATTGTTACGTTTATCTGTGAGTTTTCTCAATTTAAAAATAATGTAACGTTAAAGGAATAATTTTGCTTATCTCTGTAAGATTTTTGTTGTTCACGTGCCACCTTAATGTAATTGCCTTCTACCAGTGGTAAGCATAAGACCACAATCTGGAATGCCGTGCTCTAAAGGATATCGTAATGCGGGTGACGTGGGAAAGTGGCAAGGACTCGAACCGCTCAGATAATCCGCAGCTACCAACCATAATTAGCCTACCGCAGTACGTCACTCCCTGGAGAGCGCTGGAAAGCAATAAATGTTCTTCTCCACACTACTACGGCCATACTACAGTAACGATACACTTTTATTTCCAGTTGTTGCATACTTTGAGGATTGTCAAAATGGAATGAATCTGGTCCCTGTCAGCCACCATGCACAACGAAACTTCACTCCCTTCACATTTCCCTATCTCTCTCTTTCTCTGTCCCTCCTAGGAGATCATTTCCAGTGAGACGTGCACAATAAACATTGTAATTTGGTGCAAAGGTTTCGTTAATCGTACTAGCCATCATGAAGTTCAGATCACCATTGCACCGCCGTTGTCCAAAGATAGCAATACACTCAAGTGACAAAAGTCATGGGAGACCTCCTAATATGGTGTCGGATGTCCTTTCGCCTGGTGCAGTGCCGCACTCGATGTAGCACGGACTCAACAAGTCGTTTAAAGTCCCCTGCAGAAATACTGAGCTATGCTGTCTCTATAGCTGTGCATAGCTGCGTAACTGTTACGGGTATTTTATTTTGTGCACGAACTGACTTCTCGATTATGGCCCATAAATGTGAAAGGATACTGACCGTAGAGCCGGTCAAGTTAGGAAACAGGTTCCCTGGGTTGGAAGCGGCAGAACGCTTTGACAAAATCTTTTTTGATTTTCGAGATATGCAGCTGTATTAGCACTTGGGCACAATGTTTAAGAAAAAATACCTTCTACCAACAGTCGCCGCTAGCCATGTGACACGTAAGTGTTCATGTAATTTTTTAATGAAAATTTAAAATTTGGGTTCCAAATTTAATGTTAAAATATTAAAACAGGTAATATTAAAATTAAGCCTGTTGCTGAATTAAATTGCTGCTTGCTCCTGATCCTCAAGAACGACTTCATAAAATTTAAATTTAATAAGAACAGAGAAAGCACACCAAAATACTAGTATAAGAATAAACACAACAAGACCAGCAAAATGCAACTACAAGAATTAAGCTTCTTACAGTATTAAATTACTGTTTTATGCATGTTTTCAAGAATTACTTCAGCAAATTTAAAATTTAATATTGAACAGAACAAGCGTACCGAAATACAAATATAAGCAAAATCGTAATGAGGTCAGTAAAAAAAACTATAAAAATCATGCCTCTTGCATAATAAATTAGGAACTCAAGTATGACTTCAGAAGATTTAAAATTTAGTATTGAACAGAGCAAGCAGAGCGAAATCTAAATATTGAAGCTTAATTTTTAACGTGTGACAACTACGGCCGACATCGCCCAGTAATCTTGATAAACAATAGTAGGAAAACTACATGATTTTCACTTTAAACCAGGGACCAAAAATGTGTGCGAGGCGTACGTAGACACCGACGGTCTAACGACACCAGAGCCGTGCTACGGTTTTACGCACGTCGCACATTTTGTGTGGCGAAAGCCGTTAGGGGGCCTGCCTGACAGGGATCTGATAAGTTGCTTTAGTCTAGTACTCTATTTTGTTGGTCATACCCATCTACATCTCGGGAAATCGAAGCTACAATTTCAACGAGCGCTCCCTTCCAGCCGGCCGCTGTGACCGAACGGTTCTAGGCGCTCCAGTCTGGAACCGCGCGACCGCTACGGTCGCAGGTTCGAATCCTGCCATGGGCGTGAATGTGTGAAGTCCTTAGGTTAGTTAGGTCTAGGTAGTTCTAAGTTCTAGGGGACTGATGACCTCAGATGTTAAGTATCATAGTGCTCAGAGCCATTTGAACCATTTTCGTTCCCTTCCACCTGCCGGCAAATTTCCTACCCCAAACTCATCTTCCTCTTTCTAACATTACAAACACTAGTAGATATAAGAGGCTTACTCAACTTAAACTTTGCTTCAGGGCTGAACGTGAACAGTAGTCTAATACACACTAGGTACAGACTAGGAAATCATATCCAACAATAACTTCACCACCAAGCCTTTCAGCACACACAATTTGACAGGCCACGTAAAATTCCCAATACCGAGTTTGATTCGGATTTGCCCAGTGATCTCAGGAGCGCCCCCAGTGGCTGTACAACACCCCTCACTTCCTGGTTGTAACTGGGACCACTCCACCAGATGTTTATAAACCTCAAGCCAGTCAAAATCAATTAAAGAGCAGTGCTTCCGGAACCTAGCTAGACAAACAGTGGCTCCGTAAACGCACTAGCGCATAATGAGGTCACGTGACAGCACACGCCTTACGACACCCATGCTGCTGGCGTGGTCCCTTGTCAGCAGTGGCTGGCGTCGTAAATTTGCGTCCCCTTCACGCGCTACTCGACACTGTCATACAACGGGTTCAGTACTCCAACACCTGAAACAATACAGCGGCTTTACTTCAGGCCCCTTAGGTTTGGTGTGAGGTTGCCACAGTAATTCCCTGTGCCGGCTAGACCCCGAAGCCACCCCACGTTGTATGTCACAATATTTGATGTTGTCAATGCTAACAACCATTTTATCCAGATCGGAATACAATGCAGGTTTCTCGCCAAAGACGAACGCGAACAATCAGATGGACACATCCCTTCCAGAATGTAGTGGACGGCCTCGATTTCAGAGACGTCAATAGACAGGGCGATCTGGGCTACCCGCATCCTCTCGACATACTCTGCCAATGCTTCATCAATGGCTTTCATCCTATAAAAAAAAACTGATCAGCAAAGTCCTTTCCCCGACGTCAGCCGAGACACTGTTCCAGAATTATCTCGTGGAGAGCCGCTAAACCCCCTTCTACCTTTAGTACTTTGGCTATCAAACGGCTTAAACGCACCTGTGTTAGTGGATAAATTGCACGAAAAATCACAGTGCCAGAAACTTCAAAGAGGGCCTCCTGTTCTTCCATTTCAATGGTGAACCACAATAATCATTTTTAATATTTTTAAACAATACATATCAACTGAAAGATCCCTGACGCACTGAATAATAGGCAACAGCAGGCTGGTAAGCTTTGCGAACTGACTAATATCATCTACTAGCTTTCCAGAAATTTGCCCAATAGTATGCTTTCGGTCTTCCTCCACCTCGCTATCATGCTGCCACTACAGGAAGGCCTCTGCACCAAAATAATCTCCTCTTGCGGGGCCTGTAAAGAGGACGCATTTTTATGATCGACATCTAACAATTGGTCATTCATTCTTTTTACTACATGATCCATCAGAGTGTGCAACCTCAACATCTTGGCCTCAGTAGGCGTAGTACCTTCCAACAAATCTATCCCGTCACGCGCTACGCCCAACTCAGTGAAGCATGACGCACTGGAGGTACTTACCTCATCAACAGATTGGCCCGTGACATCAACCAGCTTTTCTAAGGCGCCCCTCAATGATAGACACGGTTCGTCGACACTGCCTTGATCGGACTCCCCGTGGTTCATATTGAAGCTGCTCCTTCCTCAGGTAATTCACCCCGAGGAGACTTCTAGCTCCCATGATGGACAATCTACAACCACAATACAGTTTTACAATCGGATCTAAATAGAAATCCGCCAGAATGAAACAATTTAACAATTGAAAAGCACCTTAATTAAATTCTCCAAATGCCAAGTGCCACGCTTGCATATACACTCCTGGAAATAGAAAAAAAGAACACATTGACACCGGTGTGTCAGATCCACCATACTTGCTCCGGACACTGCGAGAGGGCTGTACAAGCAATGATCACACGCACGGCACAGCGGACACACCAGGAACCGCGGTGTTGGCCGTCGAATGGCGCTAGCTGCGCAGCGTTTGTGCACCGCCGCCGTCAGTGTCAGCCAGTTTGCCGTGGCATACGGAGCTCCATCGCAGTCTTTAACACTGGTAGCATGCCGCGACAGCGTGGACGTGAACCGTATGTGCAGCTGACGAACTTTGAGCGAGGGCGTATAGTGGGCATGCGGGAGGCCGGGTGGACGTACCGCCGAATTGCTCAACACGTGCGGCGTGAGGTCTCCACAGTACATCGATGTTGTCGCCAGTGGTCGGCGGAAGGTGCACGTGCTCGTCGACCTGGGACCGGATCGCAGTGACGCACGGATGCACGCCAAGACCGTAGGATCCTACGCAGTGCCGTAGGGGACCGCACCGCCACTTCCCAGCAAATTAGGGACACTGTTGCTCCTGGGGTATCGGCGAGGACCATTCGCAACCGTCTCCATGAAGCTGGGCTACGGTCCCGCACACCGTTAGGCCGTCTTCCGCTCACGCCCCAACATCGTGCAGCCCGCCTCCAGTGGTGTCGCGACAGGCGTGAATGGAGGGACGAATGGAGACGTGTCGTCTTCAGCGATGAGAGTCGCTTCTGCCTTGGTGCCAATGATGGTCGTATGCGTGTTTCGCGCCGTGCAGGTGAGCGCCACAATCAGGACTGCATACGACCGAGGCACACAGGGCCAACACCCGGCATCATGGTGTGGGGAGCGATCTCCTACACTGGCCGTACACCTCTGGTGATCGTCGAGGGGACTCTGAATAGTGCACGGTACATCCAAACCTTCATCGAACCCATCGTTCTACCATTCCTAGACCGGCAAGGGAACTTGCTGTTCCAACAGGACAATGCACGTCCACATGTATCCCGTGCCACCCAACGTGCTCTAGAAGGTGTAAGTCAACTACCCTGGCCAGCAAGATCTCCGGATCTGTCCCCCATTGAGCATGTTTGGGACTGGATGAAGCGTCGTCTCACGCGGTCTGCACGTCCAGCACGAACGCTGGTCCAACTGAGGCGCCGGTGGAAATGGCATGGCAAGCCGTTCCACAGGACTACATCCAGCATATCTACGATCGTCTCCATGGGAGAATAGCAGCCTGCATTGCTGCGAAAGGTGGATATACACTGTACTAGTGCCGACATTGTGCATGCTCTGTTGCCTGTGTCTATGTGCCTGTGGTTCTGTCAGTGTGATCATGTGATGTATCTGACCCCAGGAATGTGTCAATAAAGTTTCCCCTTCCTGGGACAATGAATTCACGGTGTTCTTATTTCAATTTCCAGGAGTGTATATCAAATAAAAGAATCACGCTGTGCGCCTCCATTTGGAATCTGCTTCCGCAAGGTGAAAGGAAATTGACCTTTGAACTTGTAGCGTGATGTTTGGGGGGAGGGGGGGGGGGGATGGGGGCGAAAAGAAAAAGAATTGTTATTTTCTATTTTCTGAAAAATGTCGAAAAAGTGAATATTTTGGTGGGCCACTTGGCAACAGAATCAGGGATTAATTACACTATTATAATAACATACGTTGAGCATTAAATGGCTGGATGGATTATTTTGAAAAAGAGGAGCAGATTGATTTATGTGAGATCGTTCCGAAGAAACATTATCATTTCTGTGCATTTTTGTAGTCGCGATGTAGTCATACCCGGAACAACACTAAGGGAAAAGAAGATTTATGGACTTTAAAAGAAATGCAACACTAAACAATTAAAAAAAAGCGCTTATTCAGAAATTATAGGAAAACGATAATGTTCCGTCTGCCTCATGCTGCGTTCGGCCCATCAGCGTGATCGTAACTTCTGGTGATGAACTAACACAAAATAATTAACATTCAAGTAAATGAGGAGATGGAAATCATCAATGGTAATTTACTAAAATAAGTACACTTATCTTTAACACACATTTTTAATGCTACGTACCTATTCATATTAAATTACAATAGATGACCATTGTGATTAAATACTTTATACATAACAGTCAAAATGTCCCCTTGATGCTGTCTGTTCGTAATCAATTACAAGACACTACATGTTTTATGATTGTAAAAATAACAATTAGCATATTTATTGAATATTTTCACATGAAATGTATCATACCGATGCGGAACGCAGCACGTCGCGTCCGCCTTTCATGGAATACAAAAAGTAAAAGATGAGGCGCCCAGTGCCTCATTTGTCTTGAAACAACATGATTCTTTTTTATATCATTAATCCATACATGTACATAGAGATTTACAGGCACCGCACAAGAACGGCAAAGATAAAGAATAATAGATTCTGTCACTACTATACAATGGTTCATTTCTTTTACTTTACAATTTTTCGATAACTTGAGACCATAAGGCGTTTACTATTGAGCGTATATTAATGTTGGTGAGACGAAAATTACTAATATTACAAACTGCTCATATAGGAAATAAGGTTCCTGGATTGGAAGCGGCAGGATGTTTTGTCAAAATAATTTTTTAATTTGTAGTTCATGCAAATATATTAGCATTTGGCCACAATAATTAAGGAAAATATCTTCCACCAACACAGTGCGCTAGCCGCACAGTACTTAGTGTTTAGCTAATTATTTAAATTAAAATTTAAAATTTACATTCCAAATTTAAAATTAAAAAACTTAAAACAGTCAATGTAAAGAAAAAAATGCTTGCTCCACGTTCTCAGGAACGAATTCAGAGAGGACAGAGCAAGCACACTAATATACACTGAAGCACTTGTAGAGGCACGAGTATTCAAACACAGAGATATGTAAAGAGGCAGGATACGGCGCTGCGGTCGGCAACGCCTATAAAAGGCAACAACTGTCTGGCGCAGTTGTTAGATCGCTTAAGGCTGCTACAACGGCAGGTTATCAAGACGTGAGTGAGTTTGAACGTGGTGTTATAGTCGATGGGACACAGCATCTCCGAGGTAACGATGAAGTGGGGCTTCGAATCTCCGACATCCCTGCGACCGGCAACAGACTCTGCAAGAATGGGACGAACGACAACTGAAAATAATCGTTCAACATGACAGAAGTGCAAACCATCCGCAAATCGCTGCAGATTTCAATGCTGGGCCATCAACAAGTTACCAATCGTGCACAGGCAGGGTGACGATTGCAGCGAGCGACCAAATGGTGTAAATTGCCCTGAAGATGACCCCATCGCGGGTTGAAACCGGTTGGCGGCAAAATAAATAATGTGACTGTGACTGTCATTTTGAATAATTGATTATAAGTAAATTAATCGGTTTTTATTTCCATGTCACTATGTTGTCTAAAAATTTAACCACAATAAATATCCGTCATTTGCCAAGGAGTCCAGCGGTGCATGTTAGACAAACAGCTATTGTAATAATGCCGTCATACGAGCACTAGCTCCACTACTTAATAACAAGGTCGGATAGCGTGTGCGATCGGCTACAGTCAAGATTAAGCAGAATGCTAAATCACGTTAAACTATTAAACACAATTCAATACCTCCTCATTAGTTGTGTGATCTACCCATCTAATCTTCAGCATTCTTCTGTAGCACCACATTTCGAAAGCTTATCTTCTCTTCTTGTCCAAACTATTTATCGTCCATATATCACTTCCATACATGGCTACACTCCATACAAATACTTTCAGAGACGACTTCCTGACACTTAAATCTATATTCGATGTTAACAAATTTCTCTTCTTCAGACACGCTTTCCTTGCCATTTTCAGTCTACATTTTATATCCTCTCTACGTCGACCATCATCAGTTATTTTGCTCCCCAAATAGCAAACCTCCTTTACTACTTTAAGTGTCTCATTTCCTAATCTAATTCCCTCAGTATCACCCGACTTAATTCGACTACATTCCATTATACTCGTTTTGCTTTTGTGGCACAACTTGACAAGAGGAAGGTACCGGTTGGTAGGACATGTTCTGAGGCATCAAGGGATCACAAATTAGGCATTGGAGGGCAGCGTGGAGGGTAAAAATCGTAGAGGGAGACCAAGAGATGAATACACTAAGTAGATTCAGAAGGATGTAGGCTGTAGTAAGTACTGGGAGATTGCACAGGATAGGGTAGCACGGAGAGCTGTAAGCTGGCCGGAGTGGCCGTGCGGTTCTAGGCGCTACAGTCTGGAGCCGAGCGATCGCTCCGGTCGCAGGTTCGAATCCTGCCTCGTTCATGGATATGTGTGATGTCCTTAGGTCAGTTAGGTTTAATTAGTTCTAAGTTCTAGGCGACTGATGACCTCAGAAGTTAAGTCGCATATTGCTCGCAGCCATTTGAACCGTTTTTGGAGAGCTGCATCAAACCAATCTCAGGACTGAAGACCACAACAACAACAACAACAATTAAACACAATACATTTACCGAATGCTATCGTTCTTAGAGTACTAGCAGACAACGGTTGGGCCGCCTCGTCCACAGACAGGAATCGTACTGACCCCACACAAGCAGTTTAGTACTTGAACACACAAAAAAAAAAAAAAAAAAACCAATTCTTAACGTGTACATTTTGCCGTTAAACAAGCTGCAACTTCTCATCACAAGGTTCAATAGCAAAAACAGGACTATAAATAATTGCCCCACTATGTGCCTTAACGCGGTACAAAGCGACACACAGAATCGTAACAAATTTAGACACACGGGGGTCCTCAAGATTTAAACATTAATACAGCAATGAATAACTAACCAGAATGCTCCACAACATTTTTTTAAAGTTCTTTGGAAGTAAAGCACCGGCGCTAAGCCCGTCTCAAGCTGATCGAGCCGCCAAACCCCGGCACACAAGCGAACAGCTGCCCCCGCAGCTGGCTTCCGCCCTGCTGCACGTCCACGCCACGACTGACTGCCACCACGGCGACGGCTCCGCGCTCGTTCACTTGGTCACCAGCCTCATGAGGGCAGCACGTCCCAAGCGCCGCCACCGCTCCCCTGACGTAAACATCAAAATCACCTTGTTGCCGAGGCCCCCGTGCCCCATGGTTCGAGACGAGACTAATCGATACGTGCAAAATCGATCCAAAGCTCGATGGGCACGCATCATAATGTCCGATGGGTTTCTTGTCAGGCTAATTTGGTGGACAAATCATTCGCACGAACTGTCAGAAATGTTCTTCAAGGCAATCGCGAACAATTGTAGCCGTATTATACTGCGCAGCGTTGTTTTAATGTGGTCTCCAAGTAGCCATTTCCGGTGAATGATCTTTTCAGCACATCGCACGGAAACACAACCTACACCATTATGAATCCACCAACAGCTTGCACTGTGCCTTGTTGACAACTTGGGTCCATAGGTTTATTGGGACTGCGACACACCCGAACCCTACCAGCAGTTCCTACCAATTGAAATCATGGCTCATCTGACCAAGCCACGGTATTCCGGTCGTCTGGGGTCCTACCTCTCGCGTCCGTCGGCCGTCGTAATTTAATATATTATTATTATTATTTTGACTGTTGCCTTCTTTCGTGGTGGACCTTAATAAAAATGATATTTCATTCAATTTTGATTTACGATTAAATGCTTTTGTGAAGTTCTCCTTTTCAACAATTTTAATCTTAAATTACACTCCTGGAAATTGAAATAAGAACACAGTGAATTCATTGTCCCAGGAAGGGGAAACTTTATTGGCACATTCCTGGGGTCAGATACATCACATGATCACACTGACAGAACCACAGGCACATAGACACAGGCAACAGAGCTTGCACAATGTCGGCACTAGTACTGTGTATATCCACCTTTCGCAGCAATGCAGGCTGCTATTCTCCCATGGAGACGATCGTAGAGATGCTGGATGTAGTCCTGTGGAACGGCTTGCCATGCCATTTCCACCTGGCGCCTCAGTTGGACCAGCGTTCGTGCTGGACGTGCAGACCGCGTGAGACGACGCTTCATCCAGTCCCAAACATGCTCAATGGGGGACAGATCCGGAGATCTTGCTGGCCAGGGTAGTTGACTTACACCTTCTAGAGCACGTTGGGTGGCACGGGATACATGCGGACGTGCATTGTCCTGTTGGAACAGCAAGTTCCCTTGCCGGTCTAGGAATGGTAGAACGATGGGTTCGATGACGGTTTGGATGTACCGTGCACTATTCAGTGCCCCCTCGACAAACACCAGAGGTGTACGGCCAGTGTAGGAGATCGCTCCCCACACCATGATGCCGGGTGTTGGCCCTGTGTGCCTCGGTCGTATGCAGTCCTGATTGTGGCGCTCACCTGCACGGCGCGAAACACGCATACGACCATCATTGGCACCAAGGCAGAAGCGACTCTCATCGCTGAAGACGACACGTCTCCATTCATCCCTCCATTCACGCCTGCCGCGACACCACTGGAGGCGGGCTGCACGATGTTGGGGCGTGAGCGGACGACGGCCTAACGGTGTGCGGGACCGTAGCCCAGCTTCATGGGGACGGTTGCGAATGGTCCTCGCCGATACCCCAGGAGCAACAGTGTCCCTAATTTGCTGGGAAGTGGCAGTGCGGTCCCCTACGGCACTGCGTAGGATCCTACGGTCTTGGCGTGCATCCGTGCATCGCTGCGGTCCGGTCCCAGGTCGACGGGCACGTGCACCTTCCGCCGACCACTGGCGTCAACATGGATGTACTGTGGAGACCTCACGCCGCACGTGTTGAGCAATTCGGCGGTACGTCCACCCGGCCTCCCGCATGCCCACTATACGCCCTCGCTCAAAGTCCGTCAACTGCACATACGGTTCACGTCCACGCTGTCGCGACATGCTACCAGTGTTAAAGACTGCGATGGAGCTCCGTATGCCACGGCAAACTGGCTGACACTGATGGCGGCGGTGCACAAATGCGCCATTCGACGGCCAACACCGCGGTTCCTGGTGTGTCCGCTGTGCCGTGCGTGTGATCATTGCTTGTACAGCCCTCTCGCAGTGTGCGGAGCAAGTATGGTGGGTCTGATACACCGGTGTCAATGTGTTCTTTTTTCCACTTCCAGGAGTGTATTGGCTACGTGAATGAATGGTAGACTCGCTGAATCTTAAGACATGAGCATATAAGTTGGACAGTGGAATAAACTTTTCATATTAATTTCCTCGTCTAGTCAGTTCACTTTAATGCAAAAAATCTTTAGTTATTAATTACAATTGCGGCCCACACACTCGCGAGAGTATTTTTTCTTGCCTCCGTTAACCACTGTATTCTACCACTGTATTGTAGTCGGAGTCCTGGCTCTGGCTCTCGGCTATGGTACTGAAAATAAGAATCTTAAAGCTACCTATTTTCTGCAACTTCGTGCGTCTCTGGAGAAAAATGTGTATTACGTTAATAGCGGGTGAGTATTTCGCTTCCGCTAAATCTTATAATATCGCCACGTAATGGCGCCGATGACTGCATCGGCCGCTGCGATTGTTACACTGTAAATTATTTGAATGCAGGTTAATTCAAAGGAAGGCGGACATGAAATCGGCATCACCTCTTACAAATTAAAAGTGAACCATGATATTAAATCAATATATTATCTACGTCCGCAGCTCGTGGTCTCGCGGTAGCGTTCTCGCTTCCCGAGCACGGGGTCCCGGGTTCGATTCCCGGCGGGGTCAGGGATTTTTCACCTGCCTCGTGATGACTGGGTGTTTGTGTCGTCTTCATCATCATCATCAATCATCCCCATTACGGTCGGAGGAAGGCAATGGCAAACCACCTCCACTAGGACCTTGCCTAGTATGGCGGCGCGGGTCTCCCGCGTCGCTCCCCTACGCTCGGTAAACGGAGTATGGGACTCATCATCATCATCATATTATCTACTTAATTCGTACAAATATGCTTACATTTGCCAGCACTCGCAAGATGTCCGTCTACATACAACCAAGACGAGAGGAGAAGTGAAGACAACTAAAAAAATTAACAAAAGAGCGTATCTTGTCGTCTCTTTAGATCATTTAGTTATATTTCCTTGCACTCGAAACTTACACAGAGAAATTCTTATTTTACGGCTACATTATAAAAATATATTATTCAATTTTTAAATGTCTCTTCTTTATAAGTACTGTTTTTTAAGTCTTTTCGTAATATAGCACTGGGGACGCTATAAACCGATATGGTCACGATCCAGGAGAGGCGATGTCGTGAGGTCCATCCTCAATACAGTCTAAGCTGATTCAGCTTATGAGTCTATTCATGTCTCTTAACACAATTAACACAAAGGGACATTTGAGTATCAGTTTTGTGATAGTTCGCTTCTCGTAAGTATCAGACATCTAGGACATTACAAGGAAACCAATGGCAGTACAGGAGACATTACCTTTTTCACAAAATCATATCTGAATTTCCTTCCTGCAGCTGTGCAGGAATTGAGAGAACCGATACTGTAGCAAACAAAACAAAGCAATATGTGGAACACAAAGTCAGGCAAAGTTATTCAGAAGCTTGTCACTAAGATCAACTGCTAATAAAGATGATTCTTATTTACAAGAGAACTTTCAAATGGCTCTGAGCACTATGGGACTTAACTTCTGAGGCCGTCCGTCCCCTAGAACTTAGAACTACTTAAACCTAACTAACCTAAGGACATCACACACATACATACCCGAGGCAGGAATCGAACCTGCTACCGAAGCAGCAGCGCAGTTCCGCACTGAAGCGCCTAGAACCGCACGGCCACCCCGGCCGGCGAGAACTTTCATTTAGTTATAAAAATGTGCACTTTATTCCTGTGGCCAGATTATCTCCTTGCCGTCTGGGTCATTCGACATAAAAACTACACTCCTGGAAATGGAAAAAAGAACACATTGAAACCGGTGTGTCAGACCCACCATACTTGCTCCAGACACTGCGAGACACTGCACGGCACAGCGGACACACCAGGAACCGCGGTGTTGGCCGTCGAATGGCGCTAGCTGCGCAGCATTTGTGCACCGCCGCCATCAGTGTCAGCCAGTTTGCCGTGGCATACGGAGCTCCATCGCAGTCTTTAACACTGGTAGCATGCCGCGACAGCGTGGACGTGAACCGTATGTGCAGTTGACGGACTTTGAGCGAGGGCGTATAGTGGGCATGTGGGAGGCCGGGTGGACGTACCGCCGAGTTGCTCAACACGCGGGGCGTGAGGTCTCCACAGTACATCCATGTTGTCGCCAGTGGTCGGCGGAAGGTGCACGTGCCCGTCGACCTGGGACCGGACCGCAGTGACGCACGGATGCACGCCAAGACCGTAGGATCCTACGCAGTGCCGTAGGGGACCGCACCGCCACTTCCCAGCAAATTAGGGACACTGTTGCTCCTGGGGTATCGACGAGGACCATTCGCAACCGTCTCCATGAAGCTGGGCTACGGTCCCGCACCCCGTTAGGCCGTCTTCCGCTCACGCCCCAACATCGTGCAGCCCGCCTCCAGTGGTGTCGCGACAGGTGTGAATGGAGGGACGAATGGAGACGTGTCGTCTTCAGCGATGAGAGTCGCTTCTGCCTTGGTGCCAATGATGGTCGTATGCGTGTTTGATGCTGTGCAGGTGAGTGCCACAATCAGGACTGCATACGACCGAGGCACACAGCGCCAACACCCGGCATCATGGTGTGGGGAGCGATCTCCTACACTGGCCGTACACCTCTGGTGATCGTCGAGGGGACACTGAATAGTGCACGGTACATCCAAACCGTCATCGAACCCATCGTTCTACCATTCCTAGACCGGCAAGGGAACTTGCTGTTCCAAGAGGACAATGCACGTCCGCATGTATCCCGTGCCACCCAACGTGCTCTAGAAGGTGTAAGTCAACTACCCTGGCCAGCAAGATCTCCGGATCTGTCCCCCATTGAGCATGTTTGGGACTGGATGAAGCGTCGTCTCACGCGGTCTGCACGTCCAGCACGAACGCTGGTCCAACTGAGGCGCCAGGTGGAAATGGCATGGCAAGCCGTTCCACAGGACTACATCCAGCATCTCTACGATCGTCTCCATGGGAGAATAGCAGCCTGCATTGCTGCGAAAGGTGGATATACACTGTACTAGTGCCGACATTGTGCATGCTCTGTTCCCTGTGTCTATGTGCCTGTGGTTCTGTCAGTGTGATCATGTGATGTATCTGACCCCAGGAATGTGTCAATAAAGTTTCCCCTTCCTGGGACAATGAATTCACGGTGTTCTTATTTCAATTTCCAGGAGTGTATACTGCGCTAACACTTTTTCAGATACATGAGAGTCTCCACAGCTAGTACCTATACTTCAAATCTACTTGTGGAACAGTGCACTTAAACTTTCTGAAGTGAGGTTAGGTAAGAACTGTTTAAATGCTATCGTATATGGTGCTAAATCACACCATGTTACGTTACAATAATCTGAATTTCAATAGATATTGGTGACTCATTTCATTGGCACAACACACATTATTTTAAGTCATTCGAGTGTTAATTTATCAGACATATAGTACACTTTCTATTACTACAAAGATCTTTTGTATTTTCTCTGATAACAGGAATCGAAGGCAGCAGCTGCCAGGACATTTGACGCTACTGAACTGCGTACCGTCCTGCGACATCCACCAAGTAAAAACTTAGTTGCTGTTGCTTCAGAAGGAGACAAAGTTGCAGACGCTGGAATACAAGTAAAGCAAACTCCTGCTTCTCTATTGTTGGTTGCTGATGCTACAGGAGGCGCTCGTTATGCTGACACGGCTATTAAAGAGAGTCACACGAAGCAACAAACGCCTGCATGTGCAGTGTTAGTTTCTGACCACACGGAAGGCAGCAAAAATGCTGATGCTGCCATTCCTCAGACTGATACAGAGGATGAAGTTCCTGGTTGTGGAAAGTCAATTGCTGACAAAACAGAATGTGGACAAGATGCTGTGAATGCAGTACTTGAGCTTGACAGAGAACAGAAAACTCATGATTGTGGAATCATACCTCCTGACACAACAGAAGGCAGCGAAGATGTTGACACTGCCGTTGAAAAGAGGAACGCAGAGGAACAACCTTCTGTTTCTACAGTATTAGTTCCTGCTACTGCTAAAGGTGGACAAGATACTGAAAATGCCATCGTTGAACATGACAGAGAGGACGAAGGTCCTGCCTGTGAAATTATAGTTAGTGATGGAACGATAAATGGTTGCACTACACAAGGCAGCCAAGAAGGTGACGCTGCCATTCCTGAGACTGATACAGAGGACAAAGCTCCTGGTTGGGGAATGTCAATTGCTGACAAAACAGAATGTGAACAAGATGCTGAGAATGCAGTACCTGAGCTTGACAGACAACAGAAAACTCATGCTTGTGGAATCATACCTCCTGACACAACAGAAGGCAGCGAAGATGCTGACACTGTCGTTGAAGAGAGTGACGCAAAGGAACAACCTTCTGTTTCTACAGTATTAGTTCCTGCTACTGCTGAATGTGGACGAGATGCTGAAAATGCCATCGTTGAACATGACAGAGAGGACGAAGGTCCTGCCTGTGAAATTATAGTTAGTGATGCAACGATAATCGGTTGCACTACACAAGGTAGCCAAGAAGGTGATGCTGCCATTCCTGAGACTGATACAGAGAAGAAAGCTCCTGGTTGGGGAATGTCAATTGCTGACAAAACAGAATGTGAACAAGATGCTGAGAATGCAGTACCTGAGCTTGACAGACAACAGAAAACTCATGCTTGTGGAATCATACCTCCTGACACAACAGAAGGCAGCGGAGATGCTGACACTGTCGTTGAAGAGAGTGACGCAAAGGAACAACCTTCTGTTTCTACAGTATTAGTTCTTGCTACTGCTGAATGTGGACGAGGTGCTGAAAATGCCATCGTTGAACATGACAGAGAGGACGAAGGTCCTGCCTGTGAAATTATAGTTAGTGATGCAACAATAATCGGTTGCACTACACAAGGCAGCCAAGAAGGTGATGCTGCCAAACCTGAGACTGATACAGAGAAGAAAGCTCCTGGTTGGGGAATGTCAATTGCTGACAAAACAGAATGTGGACAAGATGCTGAGAATGCAGTACCTGAGCTTGACAGACAACAGAAAACTCATGCTTGTGGAATCATACCTCCTGACACAACAGAAGGCAGCGGAGATGCTGACACTGTCGTTGAAGAGAGTGACGCAAAGGAACAACCTTCTGTTTCTACAGTATTAGTTCTTGCTACTGCTGAATGTGGACGAGGTGCTGAAAATGCCATCGTTGAACATGACAGAGAGGAGGAAGGTCCTGCCTGTGAAATTATAGTTAGTGATGCAACGATAATCGGTTGCACTACACAAGGCACCCAAGAAGGTGATGCTGCCAAACCTGAGACTGATACAGAGAAGAAAGCTCCTGGTCGGGGAATGTCAATTGCTGACAAGACAGAATGTGGACAAGATGCTGAGAATGCAGTACCTGAGCTTGACAGACAACAGAAAACTCATGCTTGTGGAATCATACCTCCTGACACAACAGAAGGCAGCGAAGATGCTGACACTGTCGTTGAAGAGAGTGACGCAAAGGAACAACCTTCTGTTTCTACAGTATTAGTTCCTGCTACTGCTGAATGTGGACGAGGTGCTGAAAATGCCATCGTTGAACATGACAGAGAGGACGAAGGTCCTGCCTGTGAAATTATAGTTAGTGATGCAACGATAATCGGTTGTACTACACAAGGCAGCCAAGAAGGTGATGCTGCCAAACCTGAGACTGATACAGAGAAGAAAGCTCCTGGTTGGGGAATGTCAATTGCTGACAAGACAGAATGTGGACAAGATGCTGAGAATGCAGTACCTGAGCTTGACAGACAACAGAAAACTCATGATTGTGGAATCATACCTCCTGACACAACAGAAGGCAGCGAAGATGCTGACACTGTCGTTGAAGAGAATGACGCAAAGGAACAACCTTCTGTTTCTACAGTATTAGTTCCTGCTACTGCTGAATGTGGACGAGGTGCTGAAAATGCCATCGTTGAACATGACAGGGAGGACGAAGGTCCTGCCTGTGAAATTATAGTTAGTGATGCAACGATAATCGGTTGTACTACACAAGGCAGCCAAGAAGGTGATGCTGCCAAACCTGAGACTGATACAGAGAAGAAAGCTCCTGGTTGGGGAATGTCAATTGCTGACAAAACAGAATGTGAACAAGATGCTGAGAATGCAGTACCTGAGCTTGACAGACAACAGAAAACTCATGATTGTGGAATCATACCTCCTGACACAGCAGAAGGCAGCGAAGATGCTGACACTGCCGTTGAAGAGAATGACGCAAAGGAACAACCTTCTGTTTCTACAGTATTAGTTCCTGCTACTGCTGAATGTGGACGAGGTGCTGAAAATGCCATCGTTGAACATGACAGAGAGGACGAAGGTCCTGCCTGTGAAATTATAGTTAGTGATGCAACGATAATCGGTTGTACTACACAAGGCAGCCAAGAAGGTGATGCTGCCAAACCTGAGACTGATACAGAGATGAAAGCTCCTGGTTGGGGAATGTCAATTGCTGACAAGACAGAATGTGGACAAGATGCTGAGAATGCAGTACCTGAGCTTGACAGACAACAGAAAACTCATGCTTGTGGAATCATACCTCCTGACACAACAGAAGGCAGCGAAGATGCTGACACTGTCGTTGAAGAGAGTGACGCAAAGGAACAACCTTCTGTTTCTACAGTATTAGTTCCTGCTACTGCTGAAGGTGGACGAGATGCTGAAAATGCCATCGTTGAGCATGACAGAGAGGACGAAGGTCCTGCCTGTGAAATTATAGTTAGTGATGCAACGATAATTGGTTGCACTACACAAAGCAGCCTAGACGGTGACGCTGCCATTCCTGAGACTGATACAGAGGACAAAGCTCCTGGTTGGGGAATGTCAATTGCTGACAAAACAGAATGTGGACAAGTTGCTGAGAGTGGCCGAGTTGAAAAACCTACTACTTCTGTAATTATAGTTGCTGACAGTACAGAAGGACGGCATGTTGCTGAAACTCTCACTGAAGAGATTGTCACAGAGGATATAGCTCCAACTTATGTCATATTAATGGACACAGAGAAAGAAAATGAAGTTTTTGCAATTCACACTGCTGGAATTACAGAAGGTGGCCAAGTAGATGCTGTGGCCTTTCAGGTGGCTGACAGTGAGAAGCAAACTCTTGATTCTGCTGTGTTCGTTGCTGCTACCTCTCAAGGTGGCCAAGGTAGCTTTGCTTCTTCTGGCGTAGGATGCACCTCGGTCATCAAGAAGAAGGTGAGACCTTCTTCTGCTATTTGTGTAACTGGGCCTCCAAACAATAATCCTTTTTCAAAATTGTCTAAATTCTGACTTGTGTTTTTAATGGTTGATAAATAAAAAATTCAGTGATTTTTCTCATATTCACTTTTATTAACAATGATGGTGTTAATTTTGGCGTATGGCAAGAGGTATCGTCATAACAAAGACATATTTTATGTTGATTTGTTAGTGGACCTTTTCCTCCCCTGAATATCTACTGAAGGAAATGCTTATGAAATGTTAGCTCAGCTGAAAGAAAAATCTGGTTGCCCATAATTGCGAAACCTATGACGATACTGGATACTTTATAAGAACTATGGAAAATATGTAGCAAAGTCAGTCTCGCTTCAATATTCATTTGAAATACCTCCTTTACGTAACAGCGATGTTGGAAGGAATAGGAGAGTGTTGTAGTTTTACTGGTCGTTAAAGTTTAGAACAAAGTATTGAAGGACTGCAGTGCTTTATCTGCACAAGTACTAGTAGGTTTACATAGGGTGTCTCTGCGCCAGAATACAGTTTGTAAAAGAAGAAGTTTATTTAATGGATAGGGGCATGGAGGGGAAATAATGTTTTTGTGCAGTAAGTATACTGAACAACCCGAACTTTATGACCAACGACCTACTATCAATATAATCCTGTCCAAGTGATAGCAGTGTCACGTGGCAAGGAATAACTGCTAGTCAGACACACGCACAATGAATTTAGTGTCGGTGAGCGTGCTTTCCATTTGTAGAATGGGGAAGGCGTACAATTTATTTGTGCTTGACTGAGGGCAGCTTGTGATGGCCTGGAGGCTCAGCACGAGCATTTTCGAAAGTGCACGACTTGTCTGCTTTTAGAGGAGTGCTGCGGTGAGTGGCTTCAACACTTGGCAAAACCAAGGTGAAACAGTCTTCAGACGCTGTGGGGTTGGGCGGCCGCCCCTCATTACAGATGTCCGACGTCGACGGATGGGCAGACTGGTAAAACGGGACAGACAGCCAACTGTGGCGGAAGTGACGTCAGAATTTAATGCTGGGCACAGTACCATGTGTCTGAGCACACAGTGCACTGATCACTCCTAACGGGCATGTGACCATCGACACTGGACTTTAGCACAGTGCCAGAGCGTTGTATGGCCTGATGAACCCTGATATCTTCTTCATCATGCCGAGTGGAGGACGCGAATTCGTCGTCTTCCAGGGAATAGCTCTTTGACACCTGTACTGTAGGTCGGGGACAAGCTGGCAGCGGCTCCATTTTGCTCTGGAGAACATTCACGTAGGCATCTGTGGGTCCAGTGGAGAGCGAAGAAGGCACTACGACACCCAAAAAGTATCGTGCACTGTTGCAAACAACGTACACACCTCCATGGCGATCAAGTTTCCCGACGGCAGTGGCATTTTGCAATAAGACAATGCGCCATGTCACTTGGCCAGGAGTGTGATAGAATGGTTCAAGTAACGTAGCGTAGAGTTTCCATTGGTATGCTGGCCCTCCAACTTGCCAGATGTGAACCTGATAGAACATATCTGGCATGTGATTGAACGTGGCATCATAGCTAATTGCCCGCTCCCTACAATTTACGGTATATGTAGATATAGTGCAAAGTACCTCCTGCAATCTACATATATCTACAAATATCTCACGAAGTAAGCGTCACACTTAAATACTACAAAGAACGAAACTTTTCTAGCTTGAAGGGGGAATCCAGATGGGGCTATGTTTGGCCCGCTAGATGGCGCTACCATAGCTCAAACGGATATCAACTGTGTTGTTTAAAATAGGAACCCCCATTTTACATCTTTGTGTAGTACGTAAAGAAACATGAATGTTTTAGTTGAACCACTTTTTTCGCTTTGTGATAGATGGCAACTGTAATAGTCACAAACGTATGGCTCACAATTTTAGACGAACAGTTCGTAACAATTAGGTTTTTTAAATGAAAATACAGCACGTAGGTAAGTTTGAACACTTTATTCCGGTTGTTCCAGTGTGGTACATGTACTTTTGTGAACTTATCATTTCTGAGAACGCGAGCTGTTACAGCGTGATTACCTGTAAATACCACATTAATGCAATAAATGCTCGTGATTACCTGTAAATACCACATTAATGCAGTAAATGCTCAAAATAATGTCCGTCAATCTCAATGTATTTGGCAATACGTGTAAGGACATTCCTAGCAACAGCGAGTAATTCGCATTCCGTAATGTTCGCACAGTGCATTGACAATGCGCTGACGCATGTTCTCAGGCGTTGTCGATGGATCACGATAGCAAATATCCTTCAACTTTCCCCACGGACAGAAATCCGGGGACGTCAGATCCGCTGAACGTGCTGGCCGTGGTATGGTGCTTCGACGACCAATCCACCTGTCATGAAATATACTATTCAATACCGCTTCAACCGCACATGAGCTACGTGCCGGACATCCATCATGTTGGAAGTACATCGCCATTCTGTCATGCAGTGAAACATCTTGTAGTAACATCGGTAGAACATTACGTAGGAAATCAGCATACATTGCACATTTTAGATTGCCATCGATAAAATGGGCGCCAATTGTCCTTCCTCCCATAATACCGCACCATACATTAACCCGGCAAGGTCGCCGATGTTCCACTTGTCGCAGCCATCGTGGATTTTCCGTTGTCCAATAGTGCATATTACGCCGGTTTACGTTACCGCTGTTGATGAATGACGCTTCGTCGCTAAATAGATCGCGTGCAAAAAATCTGTCATCGTCCCGTAATTTCTCTTGTTCCCAGTGGCAGAACTGTACATGACGTTCAAAGTCGTCGCCATGCAATTCCTGGTGCATAGAAATATGGTACGGGTGCAATCGATGTTGACGTAGCATTCTCAACACCCACGTTTTTGAGACTCCCGATTCTCGCGCAATTTGTCTGCTACTGATGTGCGGATTAGCCGCGAAAGCAGCTAAAACACCTACTTGGGCATCATCATTTGTTGCAGGTCGTGGTTGACGTTTCCAATGTGGCTGAACACTTCGTGTTTCCTTAAATAACGTAATAATCCGGCGAATGGTCCGGACACTTGGATGATGTCGTCTAGGATACCGTGCAGCATAAATAGCACACGCCCGTTGGGAATTTTGATCACAATAGCCATACATCAACACGATATTGACCTTTTCCACAATTGGTAAACGGTCCATTTTAACACGGGAATTGTATCACGAAGCAAATACCGTCCGCACTGGCGTAATGTTACGTGATATCACGTACTTATACGTTTGTGACTATTACAGCGCCATCTATCACAAAGCGAAAAAAGTGGTCCAACTAAAACATTCATATTTCGTTATGTACTACAGGAATATGTGACAAAAATGGGGGTTACTATTTAAAAAAACTCAGTTTATATCCGTTTGACCTGTAGCAGCGCCATCTAGCGAACAACCATAGCGCCATCTGGTATGCCCCTTCAAGCTAGACGAGTTTCGTTCTTTGTAGTTTTTTCGTTTGATGTTTATTTCGTGAGATATTTGGCCCGCTCACTATCAATGGACCACCCTGTATCTATATTCCTTTGCTGTCGTAGTGCCTTCCACGAGCTCCACTGGACACATGGACACCTCTGTGAATGTTCTCCAGCAGAACCGTGATAGCAACGCGCGGCTCCTCCCGCCGGAAGTTCCAGTCCTCCCTCGGGCATTGGTGCGCTTGTTGTTATTACCATAAGTTTGTTTAAGTAGTGTGTACGTCTAGGGACCGATGACCTAAGCAGTTCGGTCCTTAGGAATTCACACACATTTGAACATTTTTTCGTGCAGTCACAGGACGTCGTGTTACGACTGAAACTGGGCGCAATAGGCTGCATGATGCGCAACTCCCGACGTCCACGGCGAGGTTCTTCTTTGCAACCACGACACCATGCAGTGCGGCGTAGATGGGCCCAATAACATGCCGAATGGACCGCTCAGGATTCGCATCACGTGCGCTTCACCGATGAAGTCGCATATGTCTTCAACCAGACAATCGTTGGAGACGGGTTTGAGGCAACCCGGTCAGCCTGAACGCCTTAGACACACTGTCCAGAGAGTACAGCAAGGTGAAGCTTCCCTGCTGTTTTGGGGTGGCATTATGTGGGGCCGACGTAACCCACAGGTGGTCATGAAAGGCGCCGCAACTACTGTACGATTCGTGAATGCCATCCTCCGACCGAAAGTGCAACCATATCGGCAGTGTATTGGGGAGGAATTCGTTTCCATGGGGGACAATTCGCGCCCCCATAGTGCACATTTTGTGTTTTGTGAATAACTTCCTTCAGGGTAACAACAGAAAAAAAATTGGTTCAAATTGCTCTGAGCATTATGGGACTTAACATCTGAGGTCATCAGTCCCCTAGAACTTTAAACTACTTAAACCTAACTACCCTAAGTACATCACACACATCCATGCCCGAGGCAGGACTCGAACCTGCGACCGTAGCAGTCGCGCGGTTCTGGACTAAAGTATCTACAATCACTCGGCCACCGAGGCCGGCGGTAACGACATCGCTCGACTAGAGTGGTTAGCATGTTCTCCAGACATGATCCCTATCGAACATGCCTGGGACCGACTGAAAAGGGCTACTTAAGGACGACGTGACCCACCAACTACTCTGAGGGATCTACGCTGAATCGCCATTGAGGAGTGGGACAATCTGGGCCAACAGTGCCTTGATGAACTTGTGGGTAGTATGGCACGACGAACGCAATTCAAGAGGACGTGCTACTTCGTATTTGAGGTACCGGTGTGTACAGCAGTCTGGACCACCATCTCTGAAGGGTTCGCAATGTGGTGGTACAACATGCAATGTGTGGTTTTTATGAGCAATAAAAAGGACGGAAATGACGTTTTTTTATCTCTAATCCAATTTTCTGCACAAGTTCCAGAACTGTCGGAACCGAGGTGATGCAAAACTTTTTATGATGTGTGTATGTATATACATTCAAGAAAGTACATTGGTATGTGTATTAACATGAATTAAATTGTTTGAGTCTCTGAGTACAGCTTAAGATGCAAACAACATGACAGAATTGTAATTTACAAAATCATGTGTTAGTCATGGAGGTCGATCACTTCTATGAGTCAACATTAAACATCAAATATTGTGTACAACTTTGATACACAATGGTAAAGAGAGGTGGGCTAGAGAGTGGTGCAGCAACTGTCATCGAAGGAAAGTGGACAGGAGCGGAAATGATTAGTCAACAAATTAACACAGTGCAGCAAGGAATATGGTCCAACTCATACAACAGCACGAAGGATGAGGTTCTCTGATTAAAGCACGATCAACGGTGTCCCAGCCATGGCTAGGGAGCGTCACTTAGCGAGGAAACTTCAAGTGTGAGGAGGCTGTGTGGCCGTCATATATGCCGGCGACAGAGTGCATTCATAGTCCAGAGGCACTGGAGGCATAATTCAGCTGCCATGCATCATTGGGTCCGCTGCGTCCTGGACGATCAGTATTGGCGTGTGACGGAAACTTGCAATTCCGTTGGTAGAGTGCTAGCGGTATGTGACACCACACATATTTCCTTGAGTACAGCTTATGTTTCTGACATAGATATTCAAGAGTATATAACACTTGAGTTCCGTATGAACGTCTACACAACGAGTGTTATTACAATTTTTGGGAAAGCTCAGTCCCCTTCACAACAGTTTCTTCTACATTTTTTTGATTATTTTTGCATCTCGCTATTCACAGTCGAATGGTGTGCTTGGTTGTGGGATTGTGTCGTTGCTGTATGTCTCGCCATTTGCCCATACAAAACAGCGAAAAAGACGCTCCCATCGATCAATAGGTGGTGAAGTACATGGGAGTTTATACTGTTGGCCTGTAACGTCTCTTAGCAAAAGACATATTATGTAATAAAGAGAAAGCATTGTGTGTCATGTTTTGTTCTTGTATGGAATTATCTACTGATTTTTTTTTATTTAGATAATATCTGTGTCGGCGAGTACTGAAACCGCCACAGACGATACTTATTAAATATCAAACAAAGATGAGAATATGTGACTACTATAGATAGTACAGAACGAACATTAATTTCTCTGTCGTCTTCTTGCAGTTACGTGAGTAGGATAGCCTGTGACGTTATATTGTACGCTAGCGTAGCATTCTTTTGTCATGATTGTGAGAGGGGCGCCATTAGACATAGCTTGGGAAAAGTGTGTACTAACCTGATTTGTTTAAATGTTTTAAATAGAGTTACTTAGTGAAACCTTGCATTATGATTTGTAATAAGCTTGCCTGCTATTTTATCCCATCTCTTTAAGACATTTTCAGTTATTTAAATATTATTCGTGGTGCAGAGCTGCGCTACGAACGAACGAGCCGCTGCCGCGGCGCATTCAAACTGCATTAAATGAAATTAATCATACCGCAAAGAAGCGGGCAAGTAATAGTGGAGTAAAATTATTTCTTTCAGCTTCCGGAATTGCAGAGCAGAGCAGCAGATTTTATGATGTGTTTTACAGGTTGACGCGGGCTGCTGATAATATGTTACTAACAGTGAAAAAAGATAATTTACCTTCATAACATAAAAGAAATCTTGCTGTGCGTAGTTCTGGTCTGGCAAACCTTATAGCAAAAACATCTTTTTCTATGATGATAGTCTCATGTTCTAGTGTTAGTCGTGGTACTTATTGGTGTTTTACTGTTAACAAAAATCCACTGCAAAATTTTGATGTTGAACAATCACTGCGCACTGTAACATCAGTATTGATAACGAAATAACTTTCATTAATCTTTTCAATAACTGTAAAGTAAGGAAGGTATTTTGAACTTTATGGCGAGTTACAGTAACGAAAAAAATGTTCATTTAATAGAAAGCCAGATCCGGAACAATAAGAACATAATATATTCTGTTTTGTTGAAAATTAATGCTCCAGAGAAAGTCACGGCACAGCATCACTAAAAGGTATTTCGGAGCCCTTTTCGTAGCAACATATTTTATCTCTTATATTAGTTGTTACGCAAGCAATAATAAAACAAAGCAAATAGTAAAGAGCCAGCGAAAGGCCATATGATGACTTGATAAGCCAGGCGATGTAACTATCAATCAGCAGTCTGACAGCAGTGTAGATGGAAGACAAGCAGTGCCCAAACATTGGCAGCTTCGTCATCCGACAAATATGACATATAAAAGGCAAAACTAAACGAAAGAGAAGCATTAACAAAGGAAACCAAACTGCTATATCTGAAAGAAAGTGGATTTAGCACAACATCGTAACCCCTACCATAACATTTAAACACAACATTTAAACTCTCACTCATCCCATGCTCCAAACATGACTGGAACTGGATAAAAACCTACTGACTGGTATAATGTGACGTAACCTCTGCCATGCACTTCACAGTATTTTGTACAGAAGACATGTAGATGAAGATGTAGGCTGTTACGTCAGCCGAGCACCTAAGCTCTTGGTCCAAAGATATCACGTGCGTCTCCCGTCGGTATGTGTGTCTCGTAGTACTGTACACTGAGGTGAAAAAAGACACTGGATACCTCCTAACATCGTGTCGGACTTGCTTTCGCACGGCATAGAGCAGAAGCTCGACATGGCAGCGCTCGACGCGTCACTGGAAATCCGCCGCATAAATAATGAGCCATGGAGGCTCTACAGACTCCACAACTGCGAAAGTGTCGCCAGTGCAGGATTTTGCGCACTAACTGATATCTCGACTATGTCCCATATTTGTTCGATGGGAGGCCAAATCATTCTCTCGAATTCTGCAGAATGTTGCTCAAACCATTCGCGAACAGTTGTGGCCTGGTGACATGGCGAAATGTCATCCTCGAAATTCCATCGCTGTTTGGCTGATAATGGTCTACAAGCAGCAGAACATATCCAGTTTACTCGAACAGTCCACGGTGTACTGCCGGTCCGTAGTGTCCAACGGGCACAGGATTTCGGCGATAAGACATGTCGCCATCGTCAGGTGCGCTGACGAACTGAGCTCTTGAGGGCGGGAGGCCGTCCTTAATCCCCTTCCCCCGCGAGGGTTTGTCTCCACGGTCTGCGGCCGCGGCCGCAGCTGCTCGTCGGCGTTCTCTGAGAGGCTGGCGTCGTCGTCTGTGGTGGCGTCGGTGTAGCTGCCTCGTCCGCAATGGTCACTCGCATGTTTTTTTTGTTGAGCCTCTTTTTAATGAGACTCAGTGCTGGTTGGCATGCCTTGCTGAGGCTATAGCCGCAATCTCTGTTGAGAGTCCATCCCTGGTACGAATTTCGATAGCCTCTCTAAGAACGCTGTCCCATTGTTTAGATGTCTGTGCCAAGACCCTGGCATTCTGGTAGTCCATTTCGTGATTTTCGGACAAACAGTGCTCTGCGACGGCCGACTTGTTGGGGTACATAAGTCGAGTGTGCCTCTGATGTTCCCGGCAATGATCTTCGATGGTGCACACTGTCTGTGCAATGTAGTAAGTCTTCCCACACTCACAGAGAATTTGGTATATGCCAGCCTTCCGCAAACCGAGGTCGACTTTGACACTTCCCAATAATGCTCGTGTTTCATTGGGCGGGCAAAAGACGGTTCCTACTCGGTGTTTCCTCAATATTCGTCTTATTTCCCCCGATACTGCGCCAGTATACGGTATATAGGAAGTGGCTATCTCTTTCTCCGTGACTCCCTCCGTCTCCACACGCTGTACTGAAGAGGTGGGGCGGAGAGCGCGTCTGATCTGCCATTCCGAGTACCCGTTGTTTCGAAATACAGTCTTGAGGCGTTCCAGCTCATGGAGCAGACTCTCTGCGGCCGAGATGGTGTCGCGCTGTGCACCAGTGTTTTTAGTACCCCATTCCTCTGCGAAGCGTGGTGGCAGCTATTTGCATGCAAATACATGTCTGATCGCCGAAATATTGTGCCCGTTGGACACTATGGACCGGCAGTACACCCGTGCACTGTTCGAGCAAGAAATATGCCGGGAGAAGTTGAAGAATCACATATCCATTTTAGTCAGTGACCAGTTCAGTTGGGCCAGAGGACCCAGTCCATTCCATGTAAATATAGTCCACACCATTATGGAGCCACCACCAGCCTTCATAGCGCCTTGTTGACTGCTTGGGTCCGTGGCTTCTTTCGCGCATTCTGTGTAGAATCGAATTGGTATCGAATCAGCTCTAGTGGACTTTCCTCTGCTGAGTATTTCAGTTGCTTTTCTTTTTCTTGGACACTTATTTCGATGTCAGCCATTTTTTCGTTCGTGCGACGATTTAGAAAAGGAACTGCAGTGCAGTCTTTCTCTGTGAAACAGCTTTGGAAAAAGGTGTTTAGTATTTCAGATTTACGGGTGTCATCCTCGGTTTCAATACCATTATCATCCCAGTGTGTCTGGATATGCTGTTTCGATCCACTTACTGATTTAACGTAAGACCAGAACGTTCTAGAATTTTCTGTCAAGTCTGTTCAAAAATGGTTCAAATGGCTCTGAGCATTATGGGACTCAACTGCTGTGGTCATTAGTCCCCTAGAACTTAGAACTACTTAAACCTAACTAACGTAAGGACATCACACACATCCATGCCCTAGGCAGGATTCGAACCTGCGACCGTAGCAGTCGCACGGTTCCGGACTGCGCGCCTAGAACCGCGAGACCACCGCCGCCGGCTGTCAAGTCTGTACATAGAATTTTACTTTCGAATTCACTGAACGCTTCACGCATAGCCCTCCTAACTCAAACTTTGACATCGTTTAGCTTCTGTTTGTCTGAGAGGTTTTGGCTGCGTTTAAATTTGCAGTGAAGCTCTCTTTGCTTTCGCAGTAGTTTCCTAACTTTGTTGTTGAACCACGGTGGGTTTTTCCGGTCCCTCACAGTTTTACTCGGCACGTACCTTTCCAAAACGCATTTTACGATTGCTTTGAACTTTTTCCATAAACACTCAACATTGTCAGTGTCGGAATAGAAATTTTTGTTTTGATCTGTTAGGTAATCTGAAATCTGCCGCCTATTACTCTTGCTAAACAGATAAACCTTCCTCGTTATTTTATATTCCTATTCACTTCCATATTCAGGGATGCTACAACGGCCTTATGATCACTGATTCCCTGTCCTGCGGTTACAGAGTCGAAAAGTTCGGTCTGTTCGTTGTCAGTAGGTCCAAGATGTTATCTCCACGAGTCGGTTCTCTGTTTAATTGCTCGGGGTAATTTTCGGATAGTGCAGTCAGTATAATGTCACTTGATGCTCTGTCCCTACCAACAGTCCTAAACATCTGAGTGTCCCAGTCTATATCTGGTAAGTTGAAATCTCCACCTAATACTATAATATAACATGCTGAGGAAATTTATGTGAAATGTATTCCAGATTTTCTCTCAGTTGTTCTGTCACTATGCTGCTGAGTCGGGAGGTCGGTGAAAGGAGCCAATTATTAACCTAGCTCGGTTGTTGAGTATAACCTCCACCGATAATAATTCACAAGATCTATCCACTTCTATTTCACTACAGGATAAACTACTACTAAAAGCGACAAACACCCACCACCGGTTGCATGCAATCTATCCTTTCTAAACACCGTCTGCGCCTTTGTCAAAATTTCGGCAGAATTTGTCTCTGGCTTCAGCCAGCTTCCCGTACCTATAACGATTTCAGCTTCGGTACTTTCTATCAGCGCTTCAAGTTACCAACGCAGCTTCGACAGTTAACAATTACAATACCAGTTGCTGCATGGTCGCCACATGTTCTGAATTTGCCCCGTACCCTTTGAAGCTGCTGGCCTTTCTCTACTCGCCCGAGGCCATCTAACCTAAAAAACCGCCCAGTCCACGCCACACAACCCCTGCTACCCCTGTAGCCGCCTGTTGTGTTGTGGACTCTTGACCTATCCAGCGGAACCTGAAACCCCACAACTCTATGGCGCAAGTCGAGGAATCTGCAGCCCACAGGGTCGCAGAACCGTCTCAGCCTCTGCTTCAGATGCTGTATCTACACCAGTCCCCGTCCTCCTCTACAGTTTTTCCCCTCTACAACTCCCTTTAGTTCCATGGAAGTTATTTCCTGATGTCTTAACAGAGGTCCTATCATCTTGTCCTTTCTCCTTGTCAGTGTTCCCCACATATTCCTTTGCTCTCCGATTCTGCGCAGAAGCTCCACATTCCTTACCTTATTAATCCATTTAATTTTCAACATTCACCTGTAACACTACATCTCAAATGCTTCGATTCTCTTCTGTTCCGATTTTTCCGCAGTCCACGTTTCACTACCATATAATTTTGTACTCCATAGGTACATTTTCAGTAATTTCTTCCTCAAATTAAGGCCTGTGTTTGATACTAGTAGACTTCTCTTAGCTAGAAATACTCGTTTTGTCTGCGCTTGTCTGCTTTTGATATCCTCGTTGTTCCATCCGTCACTTGTTATTTTGCTACTTCATCTACACCGTGACCATCAATCATGACGCTAAGTTTCTCGCTGTTCTCATTTCTGTTACTTCTGATGACTTTCTTCTTCGATTTACTCTCAATCCATATTCTGTACTCATTAGCTTGTTTATTCCATTCAGTATATAAGGTAATTCTTCACTTTCACTCAGGATAGGATCCTTTATTGTATGATTATATGATAGCGGAACAAACACTGGTACCAGTTACTTCTGTAAAATATCTGGGAGTATGCGTACGGAACGATTTGACGTGGAATGATCATATAAAATTAATTGTTGGTAAGGCGGGTGCCAGGTTGAGATTCATTGGGAGAGTCCTCAGAAAATGTAGTCCATCAACAAAGGAGGTGGCTTACAAAACACTCGTTCGACCTATTCTTGTGTATTGCTCATCAGTGTGGGATTCGTACCAGGTCGGGCTGACAGAGGAGGTAGAGAAGATCCAAAGAAGAGCGACGCGTTTCATCACAGGGTTATTTAGTAAGCATGATAGCGTTACGGAGGTGTCTAGCAAACTCATGTAGCAGACTCTGCAACAGAGGCGCTCTGCATCGCGGTCCAAGTTTCGAGAGGGTGCGTTTCTGGATGAGGTATCGAATATATTGCTTCCCCCTACTTATACCTCCCAGGAGATCACAAATGTAAAATTAGAGAGATTCGAGCGCGCAAGGAGGCTTTCCGGCAGTCTTTCTTCCCGCGAACTATACGCGAGTGGAACAGTAAAGGGAGGTAATAACAGTGGCACGTAAAGTGCCCTCCGCCACACACCGTTGGGTAGCTTGCGGAGTATAAATGTAGATGTAGATGTAGATAGAAATGTCATCAGCGAATCATATCATAGATATCCTTTCACCTTGAATTTTAATTCCCCTCCTGAACCTTTCTTTTATTTCCATCATTGCTTCTTCGATGTACAGATTGAGCAGTAGGTAGGAAAGAACTACATCGCCGTCTTACACCCTTTTTTTCCGAGCACTTCGTTCTTGGTCGTTCACTCTTATTATTCGTTCTTGGTTCTTGCAATTACCCGTCTCTCCCTAAAGTTTACGCTTATTTTTCTCAGAATTTCGAGCATCTTGCACCAATTTTCATTGTCGTACTTTTTTACCAGGGCGACAAATCCTATGAACGTGTCTTTATTTTTCTTTAGTCTTGCTTCCATTATCAACTGCAACATTAGAATTGCCTCTCTGTTGCCTTTACCTTTTTTAAAGCCAAACTGATCACCATATAGCACATCCTCAACATTCTTTTCCATTCTTCATATATTATTCTTGTCAGCAACTTGGAGGCATGAGCTGTCGACCTGGTTCTGCGATAACTCTAGCACTTGTCAGCTGTTGCTGTCTTCGGAATTGTGTGGATGATATTTTACCGAAAGTCAGATGGCAAGTTCCTAGATTCATACATTCTACACACCAACGCCGTTTTGTTGCCTTTTCACCCAATGATTTTAGAAATTCTGATAGAATGTTATGTACACCTTCTGCCATATTGATCTTAAGTCTTCCAAAGCTCCCTTACATTCTGATTCTAGTAATGGATCCCCTCCGCCTTCCAAATGGACTCTTGTTTCTTCATCCATCACATCTGACAAGTCTTGCCCTCATAGAGGCCTTCAATGTACTCTGTCCACCTATCAGCTCCCTCCTCTGCATTGAACAGTGGAATTCTCGTCACACTTTTAATGTTACCAGCCTTGCTTTTTGTGTCACCGAAAGTTGTTTTGGCTTTTCCTGTGTGCCGAGTCAGTCCTTCTGAAATCTTTTTTCTTTCTTTTCTATTTCTTCACATTTTTCATGCAGCCCTCGACTTAGCTTCCCTGCACTTCATATTTATTTCTTTCCTCAACGACTTTTATTTCTGTATCCCTAGATTTTCCTGAACATTTTTGTAGTTTCTTCTTTCATTGATCAATTGAAGCATTTCTTCTGTTACCCATGGTTTCTTCGAAGTTAACTTATTTGTACCTGTGGTTTTCTTTCCAACTTCTGTGATTGCCCTTTTTAAGACATATCCATTCCTCTTCAACTTTACTACCTACTGAGCTATTCCTTACTGCTGTATCTATGTCCTTAGAGAACTTCAAGTGTGTCTCGTCATCCTTTAGTACTTCTGTATACCATTTCTTTGCGTATTGATTGTTTCTGACTAATCTCTTGAACTTAAGCCTGTCTTGCCTTAATGTAATCTAACTTAAATCTTCCCGTATCACCGGGAGTTTTCCAAGTATACCTCCTCCTCTTGCGATTCTTGAACAGAGTACTCACTATTACTATCTGAAATTTATTACAGAACTCAATTAGTATTTCTCCTCTCTCATTCCTTGCCACAAGTTCATATTCTCCTGTAACCAACTCTTCTAATCCTTCTCCTAGAACTCCATTCCAGTCTCCGATGACTATTAGATTTTCATCTCCCTTTGTGTATTGTATTACCCTTTCAATATCCTCATATGCTTTCTCTATCTCCATCTTCAGCTTGAGACGTCGGCACGTATGGGTGAACGATCGTTGTCGGTGTTGGTTTGCTGTTGATTCTAACATGAACAATCCTATCACTGAATTGTTCACTGTAACACATTCTCTGCACCACCTTCCTAATGATAACGAACCCTACACCCGTTATTCCATTTTCTGCTGCTGTTGATATTACCCTATACTCATCTGACCAGAGATCCTTGTCTTCTTTCCATTTCACTTCATTGACCCCTACTATATCTAGAATGAGCGACTGCATTTCCCTTTCAGATATGCTAGCTCCCCTGCCACATTAACGTTTCTGACATTCCGCGCTCCATCTCATATAACGTTATCCTTTCGTTGATTATTCAGTCTTTTTCTCATGGTCACTTCCCCCTTGGCAGTCCCCTCCTGGAAGTCCGAAGGGGGGACTATTCTGGAATCTTTTGCCAATAGAGAGTTCATCATGACACTTTTTGAATCACAGACCACATGTTCTGCGGATACAGATTACGTGTCTTGAACGCAGTGGTTTCCATTGCTTTCTATATCCTCAAACCGTTGATCGCTGCTGATTCTTCCGCCTTTAGCGGCAGTTTCCTACCCCAAAGACAAGAGAGTTCCCTGAACCTCTGTCAGCTCTTCCGTCCTCTTTGATAAGGCCATTGGCAGAATGAGCGTGACTTCTTACGTCGGAAGCCTTCGGCCGCCAAATGCTGATTATTAATCAAAATTTAAACGGTGGCGGTTTTTTTAACCAGGAATGACATTTTGATTACTAATCTAAGACGCTATTCTTTTATTTTTATTTTTATTTTTTGTTACCCCTAGACGACTGGTGCATTATGTCCATAATGGCGGCTAAACGCATTAGGTACAAGCCAGCAATTTCCAGTCACGAAACAAACGCACCGACACTCTCCGAGTATGAGCTGTAAAATACAAATATATCATTAGGGACAGGGAAATAAATAAGCACTATACAATGTGTCTATTTGTTCGTACTTATTATTACTCTCCAAAAACGATAACTTACATAATTACACACATATGAACAGATAGAGGCCAAGAGGAGAACAGGTAACATACGCAATGACAAGAGAATATTGGAAGACAAAGAAAACGAAGACATTTCCAGAGTTACCAACATTCTGAGCTTGCATATTCCGCAAATATCTTTTTTACCATGTAAGAAAATATTAATTTTGATCCTAAAACTAATTCACAAAAGAATATTTGTCTCTGTTCTGCCCACTTTATTGAGGTATGAAGATGGCCACAATCAGACAAGTCGAAAAGATCAGGTACCACACATATAATAGTAATTGTTACGTTAAGGCAGCAATTCGTGATAAATCTTCAGTGTGGATGCAACCTAAGTGTGAGCAATGGGGACGTTGGAGTGGGTGGAGGAGACACTACGCCACTACTGTCCGACAAGTTGAAATTTGTATCCGTCGGCAGGCGTGCTCGGATACAATTCTGCTTGCGACGCCTTAGAACATGTTTACTCTTCCGCTCCACTGCAGCGTTCGAGTCGTAACAGTTTGTTGTTCACGTGATGTGTTGTGACCTTTGTGTGTAATTATTCGTTGTTGAATCGTATTTTGTCTTAATTTAAGTGTTGTTTTGGTAGCGGTTCCGACAGCTTCGTTGTCCACATGTCGCGCAAGTTGACCTCATGCAAATACGCTGTTAGTTTTGGCCTTTGACAATTCTACCCGTAATCTGCAGCCAGGCTCCTTCACGGCTGGTTAGTGGAATTGTTTGATATTTCTTCACATCATTATCACAAAGCATATTTTGACAGTGAGCTTTTTGTTTTCATTCTAATATTCTTGAATCCCCTCCAAGTAGACAGACTGTTACTTTAACACGCCAATGAAAATTCTTTTCGCTATAAGGTTGGATAGGTCAGTGTCACCCTCCATGCCAATGTTGATGCCGAATATACCAATGTGTGTGTGTTCAACTTGCCGCCGGGAGTAGATGATCAATATCTTATAGATGCCTTGCTTAAAGCTGGTGATGTCACGGACATTCGTTGCGAACGCTGGTCGAGTCAACACTGCTGTCAGTGGGAGAAGGTCTCTAGAGATGTGCATTAAATGGAACATCCCGTCACATCTTCAGATTTGTGGTTACCAGTTCCGTATTACTTGTAGTGGTCGGGTTGGGACATGCTTCTTATTTAATGAGAGTGATCACCAACGTCTCAATTGTCCGAAGCAGGATTTTGTCCTGAAACATTCTTCCCATCAGCGACATAAATTGATGGTAGCAATCTCCTGCCACCTGGTGTTAGTTCTAGTGGCAATCCTCTGTCCAATTTCACTTTACCCAAGCGAAATTTTCCCCGTTCCCGCCGTCTGCTCTCCGTGCTGAAGCTCAGGTGCCGAAACGTAAGTAACATCGTACTCAGTATGCAGACATTTCCGGTGTGGATCCCCGTGTGTTATCTTCTCCTACGTCAAGGGCCTCTCTTGGTAATTCAAACTGCGTAGAGGCCTCCCGTCCTGTGTAGGCTGTGAGATTGGCGGATTCCGGCGTTCGGTCGACCTCTGGCGTGGATCTTACGGAGTCGCGGTGGGGGTCGGGTGTGTCTGGTCTGTACCCCTCGCTACCACACCTACCTTCCCCACCTACCAGCAGACATGGCAGTCCAACCAGCACCGACGCATCGCTGTCTCCGTGTCGACTGCCATCTACGGCGTTTGTGTTGCGCAACCTTCTGAGCTACCGCCGGGGAATCTTGTAGTGCAAGAGCCCCCCCCCCCCCCTTCCCCCCAGGTCGTTTGTCCCGTCGCCTGCTGAGCCCGTTGTTCCGTCCTCTGTCATAGCGGATGATCCCCCTGCAGTGTGCACGTCACTTCTCCTGGTCCGGCGCAGGCAAATTCAAGTTCTTGAGCTTGATCATCCTGCTCTTCCGGCTGCTGAAACGGCTTTGAATCACAGCCGGCGTACGCGGCGTTTCCAACCGGATCGCTCTGTCTTGCGCAAGAAATCATGGTGTAAGGGTTCTGTAGTGCACGGGACTAGTCTTCCCTCCATCAAACTCGTCTACAGATTAGGAAATGGATCGATGGTCGGAATATGACACAGATGCATATTTTCTTTTGTCTCATTTTCGTAGGTGGCTCAGTCTGACACCCCTGTTACTCTGAACGTCAATCGCACTGAAACTGAATTACGGCTCACCGCTCTCCGTCAGTTTATTTATGATTCTAGTGCAGGTACTATATTCTTGCAGGCTGCATTGTTTACAACCTTTTATCTCCAAGGATTTCAGGCTCTTTTTAACTTATAGCCTGATTATTCGGCGGGTAGTTTTTCATATTATCGTGCAGATTATCCCGTCGCTGACACAGAAGTTCTCGGTGCAGGCCGCGGGCTTGGTTGTGTTTTTGAACTTACCCTGGTTGTGATTTATGCACCGTTTGGCACGGGTCTAATGGTGGCGCGCTCGGAATTATGCAGAGAGGAACTCCTTTGCCGTTTGCTTGAGAATCCTCGGAACCTTCTGCTGGGCGGTGACTTCAACTGCGAATTACGTTTCGTTGATCAGTCCCCTCATTTTAATTATGGTCGTCATCTCCATGAATTGTTCCGTACGATACGTTTGAGGGCTGCTTGGAGGCATAAATTTTCGACTTCGGTGAAAGGCAAAGGTCCCGAGTTCGAGTCTCGGTCGGGCACACAGTTTTAATCTGCCAGGAAGTTTCAATTTTATTTACATTTCGGCATCGCTTGGGTTCTAATTTTATTTGCATTTCAAACGAGATTGTACGGGGCAGAGCTGTGGCTGCAAGCTTCAGGGAGGGGACAATTGTTTTCATAGCGAAGCATTATTGCCATTTTTTAACAGCGGCTGACTTTCGTTCCCTCATACTACTCACTTCTGACTACAAGATTGTTGCATGGGGTGCGAGTACCATATTGTGCTTAATGCTGGTCGTGTGACTGAGGAACATCAATGTGGCCTCCCTGGTCTTACAATTTTGGCAGAATATAGGGATGTGGTTTCGGTAGCAGTTGTTACATCTATTCATTGTGCTTTTGCCTGCTTAGATTTTTCTAAGGCATTTGATCGCGCTACTCACGCGTATCTCGATCGCCTGTTGAATTTGTCGCTCCTGTACGTGTCGTTATTTCTAACTTCATTACAGCGTCAATGATGGTCAATGGACTGCTAAGCCGCTGGTTGTTCTCTGTCGGGGAGTGGCACAGGGCAGTCCGCTTGATTTGTCTTAGTTTGTTCTGTTTCTTGAACCACTTTTGCGCCAAGTTGCTGATCGGCTGTCATGTTTAAAACTTTTAAGTGTGAACCTCACAGTAAGGATGGGAGAAACCGACCGGTTAAAACCGATACCGGTATTTTAGTTCTGAATAACCTTGTATTTTTCGCGTCGTGTGTACGTGCAATGCGCAAGACGTGTTAGCCACCTGGACTATAAAGTAGTTTCTCGTCGTCATCGTCGGACATTTGTTGTATTACAAAATGGCACAACCATAGTCTGGAATTTTTTTATGAAGTGACATAACAATGAAAAATTTAACATATTTGTGAGATAATAAAAGAGGAAGGAAATTATGGTAACAATAACAAATTGAAAACTTCATTGTATACAATAAAAATAGGAAGTATCTGATCTGATAACTGTGTCGACGCAATATGTATTTATTCATTTATGAACTTAAAAAACCGTCAAAATTAACATGAAAAACAGAATTCCTAATGCCCAAAATAGTGATATGATCATAACATGATTTTTGAGCAGAGTTTCAAGAACATGGAATCAATATGAGAATGCATTCTTTATTTGTGTGGCCATAGCGTCCGTAGTTGCTTAACAATCCTTGACGGTATTTTTGTTCTGTCGATGCAACTACAAAAATTCGTCATTTTTTTTCACCAGACGCGTTTCGCTTTATTGAGCTGAAGCATCATCAGTGGTCTGTAATTAAATTATTTACATTTTCATTTGCTTTTAGATCGAAAAACACTTCATTAAGAGTATGATGATGATTTGCACTAACGGTGATTTTCGTTTGATTTCTCGCTTACATCGGGAAATGTCGTCTGCTAGCATGTCGTTAGTTTTCTGCGTTAGACAGTTGGAGAATACTGGTGATTTTTTGATCGTATTCAATCACTTATTTTTAGAGAAAAGCAGGGAACAGAGAACACACTAAGTGTTGTTTTCCTATTTAAAATAATATTTTGATTCTATTTATCTTGAAACTGAGAGAATCAAAATGTTTTAATTTTTGTTCGATTCATTACACGAATAAAAAACCGAAAACTGCTTATTTCAGAAACCGGTTCTTTTGAGTGATTTTAAACGACCGGTTAACTGTTGTGAAAAAAAGAAAACTATGTAACCGAAAGCCGGATGTATCATTGATAGCCGTCATCCCTACCTCACATATACGACGTATTCCGATGACGTGGCGGTCATCCACCGTCGGAGTGAGAACGTTCCAATGTCCAACTGGTAGAAGTTACAGTTGATCGTTTTTGTTGTACTTCAGGTGAGCGCTTAAAAGGACACAATGCAAATTCATCAAACCCCTCCATGAATAACATGACCACACCACCTCCGAGTTTTACTGTTGACACTACACACGCTGGCAGATGACCTACACCGAGCATTCGCCATACCCATACCATGCCATCGGATCGCCATATTGTGTACCGTGATTCATCACTCCATACAGCGCGCATCTTGTGGTCGTGCGGTAGCGTCCTCGCTTCCCACGCCCGGGTTTCTGGGTTCGATTCCCGGCGGGGTCAGGGATTTTCTCTGCCTCGTGATGGATGGGTGTTGTGTGCTGTCCTTAGGTTAGTTAGGTTTAAGTAGTTCTAAGTTCTAGGGGACTGATGACCATAGATGTTAAGTCCCATAGTGCTCAGAGACATTTGAACATATGTGATTCTTCAGTTTCTCCTGGCGTATTTGATAATCAAAATATCCACGGGTGTACTGCCGGTCTATAGTGTCCAACGGGCACAATATTTCGGCGATCAAACATGTCGCCATCATCAGGTGAACTGACGGACTGAGGTCCTGTGAACGCGCCGGCACTGAGATCCGTGCGCTATGGCTGCTCAGGGGGAACTGGGTTCGGTCGCGGCGGCGGCCGATTTAAATACCCTCCGCCCGCGGCGCGCTCCCTCCACCGTCCGCGCCACGGTAGCGCGGTGGAACAGATTGCGACGGCGTCTGAGATGACGTCGGTGTGATGGCTCTGTCCTCCGTGGTCGTCACAACTATGCATTTGCTCGATTTACTCTTGATTAACCCAATCACTGGTTCCCAAGCCTTGCTAAGATTATAGCCACAGTCACGGTTTATGAGGTCGTCATTGGTGCGAATATCGATGGCCTCTCTAACAACGCCGTCCCAGTATCTCGACGTCTGTACCAGAATCCTCGTGCGGTCATACTCCATAGCGTGATTTTCCGACAAACAATGTTCAGCGACCGCCGACTTGCTCGGATACATCAGTCGAGTGTGCCTCTGGTGTTCACGGCATCGATCCTCGACGGTACGCATCGTCTGACCAATATACGACTTGCCACATTGACACGGAATCTGGTACACGCCGGCCTTCCTCAAACAGAGGTCATCTTTGGCGCTCCCCACCAGTGCACGAGTTTTATTCGGAGGACAAAACACAGTTCCGACCCGGTGTTTCTTCAGAATGCGGGCGATTTTCCCCGAGAGTGCGCCTGTGTATGGAATAAATGCAGTGCCTACCTCCTCCCTCGTGACTTCATCCATCTCAACAGGTTGTGATGCAGTGGTTGGGTGGAGTGCACGTTGGATCTGCCACTCTGAGTACCCATTTTTTCGAAATACAGTTCTCAGATGTTCCAATTCCTGGGGTAGACTCTCTGTGTCAGAGAGAGTGCGCGCCCTATGTACTAGAGTACCGTGACTGTGGCCATAATCTTAGCAAGGCTTAGGAACCAGCGATTGGGTTAATCAAGAGTAAATCGAGCAAACGCATAGTTGTGACGACCACGGCGGACAGAGCCATCACACCGACGTCATCTCAGACGCCGTCGCAATCTGTTCCACCGCGCTACCGTGGCGCGGACGGTGGAGGGAGCGCGCCGCGGGCGGAGGGTATTTAAATCGGCCACCGCCGTGACCGAACCCAGTTCCCCCTGAGCAGCCATAGCGTACGGATCTCAGTGCCGGCGCGTTCACAGGAGCTCAATCCGTCAGTTCACCTGATGATGGCGACATGTTTGATCACCGAAATATTGTGCCCGTTGGACACTATAGACCGGCAGTACACCGGTGGATATTTTGATTTGAACGTTTGATCACTCCATACAACTGTTCAATCATCCAATTTTTATGCTCCTTACTCCAAGAGAGGCGTCGTTTGGTATTTACTGGTGTGATGTGTGGCTTATGAGCAGCCGCTTAACAAGGAAATCCAAGTTTTCTCACCTATCGCCTGTCATAGTACTTGCAGTGGATCCGGTTGCAGTTTGGAATTCCTGTGTGATGGTCTGGATAGATGTTAGCATTACAACCCTCTCCAAACGTAGGCGGTCTCTGTCAGTCTACAGACGAGGACGGCCTCAATGCTTTTGTACTGCACGTGTCCCTTCACTTTTCCACTTCACTATCACATCGGAAACAGTGGACCGAGGGATACTTAGGAGTGTGGAATCTCGCGTATAGTCGTATGACGTAAGTGACACCCAACTACCTGACCACGTCCGAAGTCTGTGAGTTCCGGGGAGCGCCCCATTCTGCTCTCTCACGATGTCTAATGACTAGTGAGGTAGCTGATATGGAGTACCTGGCAGTAATTGCCAGCACAATGCACCTAATACGAAAAACGTATGTTTTTGGGGATGTCCGGATACTTTCGACCACACAGTGTATACTCGAATAGCTCTTTTGGAGCGTACGATAAATCAGCTTTGGTTTTGTTTTTTTCTATTTAATTTTCGTTGGTCCCAGTTTTCCTTCATCCTTCAAGAGGTTCGTTCCTTTGCGTAACTCTTTTTCCCTGTTTTCCCTTAAATATCCTGAATTGTTCTGAATCATTAGGAAATTATATTCCTTGCAATGCTGTTATATTTTTTCCTTTAGAAAGTTTATTAAAGTCTTAAGATTTCATGTTTTTAATAGTTAATTCCCATTAAAACTGGCTAGGTATTTTATGTTTCTGTGTTTGATTTTATAGGTTTCTTGTTTGAAGTAGGTTTCAGAATGCTCTCATTCTTTTGCATGATGTAGGTCTCAAGAATCCGAAAGCCCATCTTTTATTTCCTTGAATTGTGTGCTCCGTGGGGTAAAATATCTCACAAAGTGAATCTCCACTGTTGATTGCTTGTTGACTTAGTCAGGGTGTTTAGCTCTGAGGAATTTGTGCCAAACGCAAAACTGATTTTTGTCTCGGAGTTCTTTTGGAAATTAACAACCTAATTCCACTCTACTATTAATTTTAAACATAAATATAGTTAAGAAGAAAATTCTGTTTTTGAAAAAATAACAAGTTGGACGTCCACGAATTTTAAATAGAGTGAAAGATTAAAAACTTTACTTGAATACTATTCATGTCCACACAAAAAAGTACATATGAAAGAGAACATGTACTTTGGATTTATGGCGTTCAAAACTTAATTCTTCTGATACTTTAGATAAAAAATCCATTTATACAGTAAACAGCTTAGTCTGGAAATGTTAGAAATCTGCTCTCGATTAGTTGCAGTAAAAACAGTTATATTCCCCATGAGACGTGTCATCATCAGACACCAACCAATGTTTTCAAGATACTATTTCATTTTATGTTTATGAATTATAAAATACAAGTAGGGGGACGATGACTGTTTTCGGCGTGCATCTCGCTTCAGATACTACGTAGTACCTTCATGGTCACTGTATTACAGTTAGGTTTGTGTTTAAGAAACAGTGTGCAAAATATCGTGCTAACGTGCTTAACAACATTCAAATATTTTCCCAAGTGTCCCTATGATTTGTTCCCCGTTTGGATAAGAAATTTCCTATAAAAAGGTTTTGGGCAATATCAGTACGTTCCAGTTCTGCATGACTCTAGGCGAATTATTGTTAACGAGGTATACACTCCTGGAAATTGAAATAAGAACACCGTGAATTCATTGTCCCAGGAAGGGGACACTTTATTGACACATTCCTGGGGTCAGATACATCACATGATCACACTGACAGAACCACAGGCACATAGACACAGGCAACAGAGCATGCACAATGTCGGCACTAGTACAGTGTATATCCACCTTTCGCAGCAATGCAGGCTGCTATTCTCCCATGGAGACGATCGTAGAGATGCTGGATGTAGTCCTGTGGAACGGCTTGCCATGCCATTTCCACCTGGCGCCTCAGTTGGACCAGCGTTCGTGCTGGACGTGCAGACCGCGTGAGACGACGCTTCATCCAGTCCCAAACATGCTCAATGGGAGACAGATCCGGAGATCTTGCTGGCCAGGGTAGTTGACTTACACCTTCTAGAGCACGTTGGGTGGCACGGGATACATGCAGATGTGCATTGTCCTGTTGGAACAGCAAGTTCCCTTGCCGGTCTACGAATGGTAGAACGATGGGTTCGATGACGGTTTGGATGTACCGTGCACTATTCAGTGTCCCCTCGACGATCACCAGAGGTGTACGGCCAGTATAGGAGATCGCTCCCCACACCATGATGCCGGGTGTTGGCCCTTTGTGCCTCGGTCGTATGCAGTCCTGATTGTGGCGCTCACCTGCACGACGCCAAACACGCATACGACCATCATTGGCACCAAGGCAGAAGCGACTCTCATCGCTGAAGACGACACGTCTCTATTCGTCCCTCCATTCACGTCTGTCGCGACACCACTGGAGGCGGGCTGCACGATGTTGGGGCGTGAGCGAAAGACGGCCTAACGGTGTGCGGGACCGTAGCCCAGCTTCATGGAGACGGTTTCGAATGGTCCTCGCCGATACCCCAGGAGCAACAGTGTCCCTAACTTGCTGGGAAGTGGCGGCGCGGTCCCCTACGGCACTGCGTAGGATCCTACGGTCTTGGCGTGCATCCGTGCGTCGCTGCGGTCCGGTCCCAGGTCGACGGGCACGTGCACCTTCCGCCAACCACTGGCGACAACATCGATGTACTGTGGAGACCTCACGCTCCACGTGTTGAGCAATTCGGCGGTACGTCCACCCGGCCTCCCGCATGCCCACTATACGCCCTCGCTCAAAGTCCGTCAACTGCACATACGGTTTACGTCCACGCTGTCGCGGCATGCTACTAGTGTTAAAGACTGCGATGGAGCTCCGTATGCCACGGCAAACTGGCTGACACTGACGGCGGCGGTGCACAAATGCTGCGCAGCTAGCGCCATTCGACGGCCAACACCGCGGTTCCTGGTGTATCCGCTGTGCCGTGCGTGTGATCATTGCTTGTACAGCCCTCTCGCAGTGTCCGGAGCAAGTATGGTGGGTCTGACACACCGGTGTCAATGTGTTCTTTTTTCCATTTCCAGGAGTGTATATCATGCTACCCTGTGATGGATATAACAGTGGGTCGAGGCTGTAGATAGGTTAGCATTACTGCTAAATACTAATTCTTACAAGTCATATCAACTTACAAGTACTGTGAAGTTCAGTATATGAATAAATGGAAAACGATGAAATTTAGAAATGCCAAGTACGAGCGAAAATATTACAAGCTCTTTGTTCCAACAGTGTAGTAGCATCAGTACTATGTGGCACAGTAAATTTATTCGGAATTCCACAATGCGACCGCTAGGTGTTGCTCAGTCGAACCACGTGAAACTGCTACCTAAAAATTAGTTACGTGGAAATTGTGTAAGCAGCCTGTTCCATAACTCTGATATACAAAGCTGTGAACCAATATTAACGTTGAAATTACTTATAAGTAAATTATATACAGCCCAAATGTAATCTGCAGTTAGGATTTTCGACCGCGAGACGATTACTACTTTTCCAAAGAACTGCACATGCACACGCACACACACACACACACACACACACACACACACACACACACACACACACACACACACATACATACAAACATACATACACTCGATTGTTATTTTCATCATCAGGCGAAAGTTCTTCGGAAACGTAAACACTAACATCGTAAGTGTGATATGTAGCGTTTAGTGTGGGCTGAAAGCAAAGGGTATGGCCGCTGCTCTATTGTACTGCCCCCGTTGATTTCAACAATTAACTCTGTGATTGAGCAGACGAATACATAATAGAATGAAGGCTGAACGATTCAGAAGGACATTAAGAAAAGGCAGGGATTTCAGAGACGAAAACACCGGGCTGACTTATTCCAGAGGCACTCACGATGTCTCTAGAGCTAACATGTGGATAACGAGCAACAGCTGGTAGAACATATATTTCTTACACTCTTATCGTTGCATACTGTTTCCTTAGCACCTGTGTAGTATTGCAGTGCCCCTTCAACAACAATTTTTGTACATTCGTTGAAATGTTCTTGTTGGAAACCGTATTTTTGGATAGCTTTGCTGATACAATCCAGCTGTTCTTTTCGCTTTACTCTGCATTTTCCAGATACATTCATGTCTCGTTTCTCTTGGATTGTGAAACAATTATTTTTGCCGAGCTAAGTAGCACTCGACACACTTTAACGAGGCAGAGAGAATTAAAGCTAAAATCTCTCTGTGTCCCTTGGATACCTACAGCACAGCAAAGCAATACTGTTTCGTCCTTATCCGACTTGAAGTAGTTCCTTTTTTAGTATGAAATCAACATCTTCAGCGTAGGACACCAATCTGTTTCATGTTCAAAACAAATAAATCGTAAGTTCCAAATACTGTAATTACTGCAATCATATTTCAAAGAGGAAAGTTGATACAGATGTATCAGTAACTAATATACTTAATATGCGAATGAAATGCAACTACAGGGTGTGAATTTTAAGTTGACAAACCAGAATAACTCGATAAATAAGCTTCACAAATAATGTGCTACATTCAGAGGTGATTATTTTCGAGGGAGACATCTGCTGGTGCTAAAATTAGCCCACCACCCCCAGCCGCCTGGGGGGTGGGGCGGGAGGCAACTTTAAAATTTCAAGTGGGGACCCCCATTTTTCAATTGCAGAATCAGATTCTACATAAAAAAACTACGTACATTTTGTCTTAAAATTTGTTTTGATTCTTGATAGTTGGCGTTGTAATTCAAGAAAATCCATGTTCTTATTTTTACGTGGAAAATGATTACGGATAAATAAAAAATACTTATTTAGTAAATTTTTATTTGCTCAATCTAAAACTCTTCCTCTCTCCCCATGCACAAATGTTGACCCATATATTAATTTTTTCCGCAGATTCAACATTTGTAAAACTCTAATTCCTCTCTCTCAGACCTCACGCCACGGGGAGAGAGGGAGCGTTTTAGTTTTAGTGGATCAAAATTTACAAAGTAAATAGTATTTTTTATTTATCCGCAACCGTTTTCCACGTAAAAATGAGAACATGGATTTTCTTTAATTACAGCGCCAACTACCAAGAATCAAAACAAATGTTTAAAAAAAAAAGGCTACATAGTTTTTTATGTAGAAACTTGTAAGTAGGCTGTTTAGGTTTTCTTATAGGGAACGCCACGTAGCGTTCTGTATGAAAAATCACTGGCTGTGCCATGTGCAGTCTGTGGCTGGTTTGCATTGTTGTCTGCCATTGTAGTGTTGGGCAGCGGCAGCTGGATGCTAACAGCGAGTAGCGTTGCGCAGTTGGAGGTGAGCCGCCAGCAGTGGTGGATGTGGGGAGAGAGATGGCGGAGTTTTGAATTTTGTAAGACTGGATGTCATGAACTGCTATATACATTATGACTTTTGATCGCTATTGAGGTAAATACATTGTTTGTTCTCTATCAAAATCTTTCATTTGCTAAGTATGCCTATCAGTAGTTAGTGCCTTCAGTAGTTTGAATCTTTTATTTAGCTGGCAGTAGTGGCGCTCGTTGTATTGCAGTAGTTCGAGTAACCAAGATTTTTGTGAGATAAGCGATTTGTGAAACGTATAGGTTAATGTTAGTCAGGGCCATTTTTTTTGTAGGGATTTTTGATAGTCAGATTGCCTTGCATTAAAAATATTGTGTGTCAGTTTAAGCACAGTCGTGTATAATTTTTCTAAGGGGACGTTTCATAAAACTTGAAAACATGATTACATGTAGAGTTCTTAATTTATGATATTTACTGAAATGAAATGATGCGAAACGTTTCATGTCTATTGTCTTGCTAGTTGAAAGATTGTTTACTGCGCTATGAAACGCTATATGGCTAGCGAATGACGTTTCACGCCTTGCTTGCCTATTTTGTTTAATTTCTAGTTTCTAGCTGCAGTGCAGCATTGGTTACTATAAAATTTAATGGATGTACTAATATAAATATTTTATGCCTACAGATACAGTAAATAATAACTTTATGATGTACTTAAAAAAAAGAAAAAAAACGAAGGAGCTCAAAAAGACATTTCCCTTGGCAGGAATTGCATACAGAATTTTCTTTTCAAGTACATGGTAATATTTTTTTTTTACAATAAGTTTGTGTGGTGCACCACTTTAATCATATAGACATTAAGATGTGAATATACATTTCCCTTGTCTGCATTGTTGTCTTTTGTGTAATATTTTTTCTGCTTCAGCTTTGTCGTGTTTAGATATAAGTTATTGCATTTGCTGCTGCTGTTTGCCAGGCAAAATGTTACTGAATTTGACTTTGTATTACTCTGTTAAGCCAGTTTTACTACAGATTTATTTTTCTTGTTTGCTGCACATTGCCTTATATTAGTTTTAATATTGCTGCTTGTTTTGACAATGTCCATTTTTTCATTGCTGTTTGTACTAATTGTTTTGTGCTGTTGCATTGCCTCGTTCCTTAGTTTAGCATCTGAGCTCAGTAGATTTTAAGTTAGCTTAAGAGGGGGTAGACTATATAAGAAACTAACTATGATGAATTGGAAGAGAAGCATTGAGACGCTATAAGAAAATGGTTTAGCCAAAAAAGTAGTGTACAGTGGAGAAAAACTATTTTTGAAAGAGGATGAGAACAGAATACAGAAAGCATGCTTGGATAGGATTTTTTTTGGCTGGAGCAAACGTTGAAATAAGAGGGACGATCTATGGAATGAAGTTTTGGGTTGGACTGCAGTACCGAATGTTACCCTGGAAACAAACCCTGTCCTTTCCTTTTGTGTTATCCCACTATGTGTTTGTGTACACTTGTGTATTTATTTCCTTCCTGTCTCTGTGTACTGTTTCATAGAACTTTTTCTCTTCTAATACTAACCTACATTCACTATGATGAGGAATGCTGTTATCCTCAAATATAATTTGCATTAATAACATGTTATTTACTTCATAAAGATGTTTACACATTATTTATTCTGTTTTGTTCTAATGCTCATGTGTGAAGTTGAGGTTTCAAAAGTTATTCTGATCTTTTATGTATATATTATGTCGTAATTTTTGTAACACTGATATATTTGTTATTTCGATTCTTTTGTAAATCCTGTATTACTGCCAATGTTATCTGTACTATTATGTTCTTTAATGATATATTTTGTACCTTTGTTATTGTATTCTCATGTTATAAAACTGTAATTGACACCAGTTCATCAAATTAAGTAACTTGTAAGCTACATTTCACTGCACACGTTTCTGTTGGTCATAGTATATGGACAATATGTGAGAAGTAGGGACTGATAGTGTTTGCACGTGTGTTAATAATTCAGCAAGGGACTGGTTAACAGCATTCTAAGTACAATTAGAAAAAAAAACTTTGTGAGTGCACAAGTGGTGGTTCAAGGACTTGCAATATTGTCTGCAAGACTCTTCGATGGTGATTGTGCACCGGCACAGTCGCAACGGATGGCTGCTAGCCATCTCTAGAAGAACTACAGTGGGTCTGCATTTTTGATGACTCACCAATACCATTATTTCTACAAGGACTGCAGTGGGTCTGCACCTCTGGTGGCCCACCAATACCGTAATCTCTACTAGGACTACAATGAGTCTACTCTGTGTTGACCTACCTACCAATATTCTTCAAAACTTCGACTGACTCTGCTGTGGGTTTGCTCTGTTGTGGCCCATTACCTGTCTGCATGTCAAGAGTCAGCACTGTCTTTCCGTTGGAAGGACAACACTACTTCTTCAAGACTGCATGGAAATCCACTACTTACGTGTGCATTTTCTTTTAATACTCAGACTTTGAGAAAAACACTGCAATTTTACTTTGATGAATGATCAGGGCTGTCTTTATGGACTGTGAGAAAATTTTTGCTTTTGACCAACACTGTATCGATAAGTGTGTGAATTTAATTTCTTTGTTATTGTAATCGTAATTATGAATTAATTTTTTTTTCAAATCCGTGTTGGCCACTGCCCAAAACAATTTGTAAATTTTTTGTGGGCAGCATGGGGGCTATGTAAGTAGGCTGTTTAGGTTTTCTTATCGGTAACACCACGTAGCGCTCTGTATGAAAAATCACTGGCTTTGCCATGTGCAATCTGTGGCTGGTTTGCATTGTTGTCAGCCATTGTAGTGTTGGGCAACGGCAGCTGGATGCTAACAGCGCGTAGCGTTGCGCAGTTGGAGGTGAGCCGCCAGCAGTGGTGGATGTGGGGAGAGAGATGGCAGAGTTTTGAATTATGTAAGACTGGATGTCATGAACTGCTATATATATTATGACTATTAAGGTAAATGCATTGTTTGTTCTCTTTCAAAATCTTTCATTTGCTATCTATGCCTGTCAGTAGTTAGTGCCTTCAGTAGTTTGAATCTTTTATTTAGCTGGCAGTAGCGGCGCTCGCTGTATTGCAGTAATTCGAGTAACCAAGATTTTTGTGAGGTAAGCGATTTATGAAACGTATAGGTTAATGTTAGTCAGGGCCATTTTTTAGGGATTTTTGATAGTCAGATTGCGTTGCACTAAAAATATAGTGTGTCAGTTTAAGCACAGTCGTGTATAATTTTTCTAAGGGGACGTTTCAAGCTGATTCTGCAATAAAAAATAGGGGTTTCCATTTGAAATTTTAAAGTTGCCTCCCGCAGTGCATTGGTTGTACTGGCTTTTGTACTGCGGTGATTCGTGTGGAAAGGTTTCACACGCGATTATGGTCGCACGCCGGGAATTAACAGATTTTGAAAGCAAAATTGTGATTGAAGCTAGACGAATGGGCCATACAATTTTGAAAATAGTTAGGGAATTCAATATTTCGATATACACTGCGTCAAGAGTGTGCCGAGAATACCACATTTCAGGCCCTACCACTCAGCACAGACAACGCACTGCCCGACTGCCTTCACTTACCACCAAAAGCAGCGTGGTTTCCGTCAGTAGTGCGTGGAATAACCGCAGAAATCGATGTGGGGTGTACGATGAGCGCAGCCGTTAGGACGGTACGGCGAAATTTATCGTTAATGAGCTATGGCAGCAGACAAAAGCCTTGAGTGCCTTTGCTAACAACACGACGTTGCCTGCATAGTCTGCCCTGGTCTCGTTACCATATCGGATAGACCCTGGGTGACTGGAAAATTGTGGCCTGATGTCAGTTAGTAAGAGCTGATGGTAAAGTTCGGTGTGGCGCAGGCCCCACGAAGCCGTGTACCCAGTTTGCCAACAAGGCACTGTACAGGTTGGTGGTGGCTCCACATGGTGTGGGCTGTATTGGCGTGGAATGTACTGGTTCCTCTGCTCCAACGGAACCCATCATTGACAGGAAATAGTTATGTCTGACTACATGGAGACCATGCAGCCATTTATTGACCTCATGTTCCCAAACAATGAAGGAATTTTTATGGATGACGATGCACCAAGTCACTGGGCCACAGCGGTTTGCGACTGGTTTGAAGAACATTCTGGAGAATTCGAGCGAATGATTTAGCCACCCACATAGTCCGACATGACCCCCATCGAAGATTTATGTTACATAATCGAGAGGTCAGTTCGTACACAAAATCCTTCACCGGCAATACGTTTACAACTATGGACGGCTACAGAGACAGCATGGCTCAGTGTTTTTCTAGGGGACCTCCAAAGACTTGTTGAGTTCATGCCATGTCAAGTTTTTGCACTACGCACGGTAAAAGAATTTCCGACACGATATTAGGAGGTAGCCCATAACTTTTGTCACTTCAGTGTACTATACAGTTGAGAAAAAACGTAAACTGCTGAAGTTGATTCACGTTGACCTGTCCCAGTACTTACACGAATACATTTTACACTCCGCTTGTTAAGAAACTCTCTGTCTAGCTGAACACTGACCACACATCCGTTAACAATGCTTTGCGTCATCATCCCTCCCATACTTAAGTTCTTCGAGTGTCGAGAAACGCGAAATTGTCTAGTTAAATTTATTCACATCTCTTAGTGTAACATGAGAGAAGAATGTTTGTAGGGGCTCGCATTATCAGTGGTTTCGGTGAAGTTACGACCTATGTTTGGACCCAAAATACAGGTCTTCCGAAATTTTTATTACAAACTTCACGTAGTTGTAGAGGAGAGTGGGTACGTAATATTTTACGTTTCCTTTCTACGGGATATCAATTCAGTTGTGTAACGCGTCCACGTCTGCTGAGAGAAAGAGAAAAGTTTCAGGGTTGCTTGTTCCGGCATGTAACAAGTCTGTCAGGATGACGTGTACTACGTGGACGGGCACCTGGTGTCACCTAACGTCTGCCTTGCTGAGAGACCTATTTATTGCCTGTGCCTCTCCGATACAGTAAACATGCACTACTGGCCATTAAAATTGCTACACCACGAAGATGTGCTACAGACGCGAAATTTAACTGATAGAAAGAAGACGCTGTGATATGCAAATGATTAGTTTTTCAGAGCATTCACACAAGGTTTGCGCCGGTGGCGACACCTACAACTTGCTGACACGAGGAACGTTTCCAACCGATTTCTCATACACAAAGAGCAGTTGACCGGCGTTGCCTGGTGAAACGTTGTTGTGATGTCTCCTGTAAGGAGGAGAAATGGGTACCATCACGTTTCCGACTTTGTAGCCTATCGCGATTGTGGTTTATCGTATCGCGACATTGCTGCTCGCGTTCATCGAGATCCAATGACTGTTAGCAGAATATGGAATCGGTGGGTTCCTGAGGGTAATACGGAACGCCGTGCTAGATCCCAACGGCCTCGTATCACTAGCAGTCGAGATGACAGGCATCTTATCCGCATGGCTGTAACATATCATGCAGTCACGTCTCGATCCCTGAGTCAACAGATGGGGACGTTTGCAAGACAACAATCATCTGCACGAACATTTCAAAGACGTTTGCAGCAGCATGGATTAGCAGCTCGGAGACCATGGCTGCGGTTACCCTTGACACTGCATCACAGACAGGAGCGCCTGCGATGGTGTACTCAACGACGAACCTGGGTCTACGAATGGCGAAACGTCATTTTTTCGGATGAATCCAAGTTCTGTTCACAGCATCGTGATGGTCGCATCCTTTTTTGGCGACATCGCGGTGAACGCACATTGGAAACGTGTATTCGTCATCGCCATACTGGCGTATCACCCGGCGTGATGGTATGGGGTGCCATTGGTTACACGTCTCGGTCACCTCTAGTTGCATTAACGGCACTTTGAATAGTGTACGTTACATTTCAGATGTGTTACGACCCGTGGCTCTACCCTTCATTCGATCCCTGTGAAACCCTAATTTTAGCAGGATAATGCACGACCACATGTTGCAGGTCCTGTACGAGCCTCTCTGGATAAAGAAAATGTTCGACTGCTGCCCTGCAGCACATTCTCCAGATCTCTCACCAATTGAAAAAGTCTGGTCAATGGTGGGCGAGCAACTGGCTCGTCAAAATACGCCAGTCACTACTTTTGATGAACCGTGGTATCGTGTTGAAGCTGAATGGGCAGCTGTACGTGTAAAAGCCATCCAAGCTCTGTTTGACTCAATACCTAGGCGTATCAAGGCCGTTATTACGGCCAGAGGTCGTTGTTCTGGGTACTGATTTCTCAGGATCTATGCACCCAAATTGCGTGAAAATGTAATCACATGTCAGTTCTAGTATAATATATTTGTCCACCGAATACCCATTTATCATCTGCATTTCTTCTTGGTGTAGCAATTTTAATGGCCAGTAGTGTAGTTTGGTACACGTTTTCGGAGTAAGCTCGAGGTAAAGGAAGAACCGCTAGTCGACTGTACAAGAACGATCTCCGCATTGTAGCACGACACCCCACAAACTCTTTGCAAAGATACGCAGCTGCTCCGAGAAACAGGTAGCTTCACTGTGAGGAGGTAGGACTGTGGTGCTCCACGCCAAAGCCATACAACCGACTTTGAGGAAGATGTACTACATCGCGCTGTAGAGAACCCGTCAAGGAGTACTCGAACAATTGCGTGTACAATGGGTGTGAGTCACAGCGCCGTCCGGGACTTTCTGCGCGAACAACAATTACTTCCGTATCACTTATAAAGGGTGCACGCTTTAGGTGACGGCGATTTTACACAACACGTTGCGTACTGCACGAGGTTCCTGCACCACTTCATCGACACATCCCTGTTCTCACATCGAGCTACTTTCACAGATGAAGGTAAGTTCACTTGGGGCTGTTTTCTGAATCTGCGAAAGAGTCCGATCTGAGAAGATGAAAACCCACGTGCCACAGATGTTCAGAGAGTTCAGCACAGGTTTGGTATTAACGTGTGGGCAGGTATTCTTGACGGTCATCTGACTGAGCCTTAGCTCCTTCAACTCAAGGTAACTAGTCCTGCATATTTGATCTCCCTACGAAAAGTATTGGACCTTTTCTTGGAAGTTGCGCACGGACTGTTCGTCGGAGACGTGATTTCAGCACGATGGTGCAGCACATCACATTTAAAGTCAGCAGACAGTATGGTAAAAGAGAGATATGCCGAGGTGGTCAAACCGCGTGTCCGCCGCGATCGCCGGGATTAACTCTTACAAATTATTTCTTCAGGGGTCGTATGCAAAATTTAATTTACGAGACTCGTGAAGAGACAGAGGAAGATATGCTGGCTGGAGTTCTAGGCGCTGCACTAAAACTGAAGAGACAAGGTGAAATGGAGAGTGTGTACCAGAACAAGCCTCGTAGGTACAATGTCTTTAACGTTGAAGCTCGCCACGTCGAGCAGCTGCTGTAATGTATCAGTACTGTTCTGTACGGACAGTATTCTGGAATATTTTTTGTTTCGGAATAATTTAAACATGTAATGTTTAAGAGTTAAAACAAACAAATGTGCTTTAGTGATAAAGGGATGTTTCGTTACTTTTCCTTTCGAAATGCTACCTAATAATCGTACTGTGTCGCGCCTTATTCAATTCCTCAAGTAGAAGTGGGTGAGTTGAACATCTGAATGGAAATCATCGTAGAACGGAAACGGCAGGTTTTTGAATATCGGTTCCTGTTCAAAATATTATGTCCTCACTCCCCCGTACAAGATGTAGAAGTTTGTTACGGGAATTTACGAGCATCCTGTATGTTTCGAACTCACGAAGGAAGGTCGCACTGGGCGATGAATTTCAGGACATACACCACAGATGACAACGAATTATGTATGTAAACGCTATGCCAGTAGTTAGTAGCATTCCGAAAAGAAGAATAAAGAATGATGTCAGACCCTATTAAAGGACTTATGGTTGGACAAATAAAGGAAATATCGGTGAGTGACAATATATTTCCACACACATTTACGGAACGTAACTAAAGGAGATTAATTAATCGACGAAACCGTGAAAAATCTAGATCTCGGCCGACGAAAAGCGCGATTAATGGGCTGAGCAGCTGGGGCAGTAATTAAGGAGGCGAAAGAGCCGGCAATTCATCTGAAGGGCTCGTTCCAGCCGCGGGTGTTGGCCGCACCAGTACTGAGTCCGCCTCGTTTCAAAACAGCCAGCGGGTCCGATTAGTTCTTTTGCGGAGAGCAGAGCCTTTGCACTTCAGGTTTATAGAATCTGGGGCCCTCTAATATTTTTTGCGCCCCACCGATGATGAATTTCGAAGCGAGACGTTTTCTTTACGCCTGCTGGCTGCAGGTTTTGTCATTAGGCAACGATGGAATGGGCAGTGTAGTGTATTCAACGAAATAACAGGAAAAGCTTCTTAGTCGTCAGACTTCGTAAGTGTGAAGCTTGTTAAGATTTTTACTCAAACTACTCATTAGATAAAACGAGTAGTAGGTTGTCGGCAGGTGTCTGACTGATGATCATCGAGTGTTTCGCTGACAGAAAGGAGAAGCAGCCTTAGAATCGTATTCTGGCCTTGTGACATGCCCATCGCTTTTCTCGTAATTCGAGTTGTTTTAGGTGAGTTCCATTGTATACATGATTACCAAAAAAGTAATTAATGTAGAGTAAATAATTTTCTGGAAATCATTTGTTTAGGTGACATACACTCCTGGAAATTGAAATAAGAACACCGTGAATTCATTGTCCAGGGAAGGGGAAACTTTATTGACACATTCCTGGGGTCAGATACATCACATGATCACACTGACAGAACCACAGCCACATAGACACAGGCAACAGAGCATGCACAATGTCGGCACTAGTACAGTGTATATCCACCTTTCGCAGCAATTCAGGCTGCTATTCTCCCATGGAGACGATCGTAGAGATGCTGGATGTAGTCCTGTGGAACGGCTTGCCATGCCATTTCCACCTGGCGCCTCAGTTGGACCAGCGTTCGTGCTGGACGTGCAGACCGCGTGAGACGACGCTTCATCCAGTCCCAAACATGCTCAATGGGGGACAGATCCGGAGATCTTGCTGGCCAGGGTAGTTGACTTACACCTTCTAGAGCACGTTGGGTGGCACGGGATACATGCGGACGTGCATTGTCCTGTTGGAACAGCAAGTTCCCTTGCCGGTGTAGGAATGGTGGAACGATGGGTTCGATGACGGTTTGGATGTACCGTGCACTATTCAGTGTCCCGTCGACGATCACCAGAGGTGTACGGCCAGTGTAGGAGATCGCTCCCCACACCATGATGCCGGGTGTTGGCCCTGTGTGCCTCGGTCGTATGCAGTCCTGATTGTGGCGCTCACCTGCACGGCGCGAAACACGCATACGACCATCATTGGCACCAAGGCAGAAGCGACTCTTATCGCTGAAGACGACACGTCTCCATTCGTTCTTCCATTCACGCCTGTCGCGACACCACTGGAGGCGGGCTGCACGATGTTGGGGCGTGAGCGGAAGACGGCCTAACGGTGTGCGGGACCGTAGCCCAGCTTCATGGAGACGGTTGCGAATGGTCCTCGCCGATACCCCAGGAGCAACAGTGTCCCTAATTTGCTGGGAAGTGGCGGTGCGGTCCCCTACGGCACTGCGTAGGATCCTACGGTCTTGGCGTGCATCCGTGCGTCGCTGCGGTCCGGTCCCAGGTCGACGGGCACGTGCACCTTCCGCCGACCACTGGCGACAACATCGATGTACTGTGGAGACCTCACGCCGCACGTGTTGAGCAATTCGGCGGTACGTCCACCCGGCCTCCCGCATGCCCACTATACGCCCTCGCTCAAAGTACGTCAACTGCACATACGTTTTACGTCCACGCTGTCGCGGCATGCTACCAGTGTTAAAGACTGCGATGGAGCTCCGTATGCCACAGCAAACTGGCTGACACTGACGGCGGTGCACAAATGCTGCGCAGCTAGCGCCATTCGACGGCCAACACCGCGGTTCTCCTGGTGTGTCCGCTGTGCCGTGCGTGTGAGCATTGCTTGTACAGCCCTCTCGCAGTGTCCGGAGCAAGTATGGTGGGTCTGACACACCGGTGTCAATGTGTTCTTTTTTCCATTTCCAGGAGTGTATTTCAGTCATTAACTTTGCAAGATCACAGGTTAATGTAAACGCTAGAGAAGCTATTGAAAATGTGAAATGCTAGTACATTAATAAGCGATGTAAGCGCCAGAATGTTGAATACAGACATGCAAAGGTGCATGCATTGTTTTTACAGGTACAGGATGTCAGTTAGTGGGATGGAGTTTCATGCACTTGGTCGGTCAATACCGTGTTGCTTACTGCTCTTTGTGTATGTCGTTGGAGTAGTCGTCCCATGATGTCCCATATGTGGTCGGCTGGAGACGGATCTGGTGATCGTGCAGGCTAAGGAAACATATTGTCACAATACAAAGCGTGTGGAGTTACAGCAGTGGTATGTGGGCGAGCGTTGTCCTGTTGGAACCCCCCTCCCCCCCCCCTCCCGTGAAATGCTATTCATGAATGGCAGCATTACCGTTCGAATCACCAGAGTAACGTACAAATTTGCAGTCAGGGAGCGTGGATAACGACTAGAGTGATTCTGCTGCCACGCAAAACAGCACCACAGACCATAACTACAGGTGTACGGCCGGTGTGCCTAGCACGAAGTCAGGATGGTTGCAGTCTCTGAACTGGCCTCATTCTAACCAACACACGACCATTACTGGCACCGAGGCAGAATCAGCTCTCATCAGAAAACACAATGGTCTTCCACCCCACCCTGAAATGAGCTCTCGCTTGACACCACTGAAGCCACAAATGGCGGTGGTTTGAGGTCAGTGCAATTCACCCTATAGGACGTCTGCCTTGGAGTTGTCCTTGAATTACACGGTTTGTAGTTATTCGTTGTCTCAATGTGTTGCCAACTGATGCTGAAATTGGTGCTGCAGATGTAGTATGACGCTCCAGAGCAATAAGCCGAACACGATGGATGCCTTATAGTGCGGACTCAGAGGTCTTAAATTTTACATAGCATTTGAAGGACGTGCCAAGAGCTTAAAATGGAATTAGGTGATGGAAAATCACTCACTGGAACATCAGTGCCTAGGCGAGGTCTAGGGACCAAGTGAATTTCTTAATCGCTTTACAGTTTATATTTGCGAAACTGGTGGTATATGTAGAGCCTTTTATATTAAATTTAATGCTTCTCCATTATGTTTTTTATCAGTGCTTGCAATATTTTCTGCCAATGTGAGAAAATAAAGATTGAATGTAATGGACGATTATATAAATGCTTCATTACTTCTGTTAAGGATTTTGTTTCTGAACATACAGTTGCATTCACATCGGTACTTTTGTTGTTTTTTTATTAACGATATTGTCGCAGAAGCAGCTGAGTAGCACTGTGGTGTAGTGGTTATGATATTAAACTGTGGCCAGGAGGGTCGTGAGTTCAAAACTCACTTGGAGTGTACAATTTTAATTTCTATATTCGGTTCGAGTACTTTGTAGAAGTATCTACAAATAACAAGAATCATTGTACATTCTAGAAGTATCTACAAATGTCAAGAATCATTGTACTGGAATGATCCGTAGATGTATATGTTCTGGCTGGAGGCAGTTTGTTCCGCGCCCTTGTATGTGTAAGTGCTGAATAAAGCTTCTTTATAACGAGTTATTGTTCGTCATTCATCTAATTACACCTTCTTCTACGTGACAATATACCGAATTCTTTTTATTTTTTCGGGATTTAGTTGATATTTTGCCAATAGTTCGCAAGTTAGACATTTTCAACAGACTGTAAGATTTTACAGTACTGCTTGGAGTCGAATTCAAACTCTTGTCCTCTGAATTTGATGTTCTTTCGCCTTAGCAAAAGGTACTTTCATCTCAGGAGTTAGTAATCCCCAATTGCCGATTTAATTTAATTTTATGCGTGTTTGATTATGGGAAGAGAAAATTAAGAGCTGTAGGGATATGTGTGAAGGACAAATTAAATTTTCGGTTTACACATTTACAGAGACTGAATGACAGGACAAAACATGAAATAACTACAGAGCATGAATTAATTGAATCATTTGCCCGCACATGCATAATCGGAAGTGTCGAAAGTTCTAATCCTATCGGGGTAAGCCAGATGTAATTTGTGTTTGAGAACATGTACCTTCAGTGGAATTCTATGAACATGTGCCTTTCTTTTACAAGCTGTTGACCAAAGAAATATATATGCAAGAGAAGGAATCACTTAAATTTTCCAGCGAAAATAAATGCGGGCTTCTATTAATATGTGAATGAATTTAAGATCACAGTTACTTCTAGAAGTTTCAAAACCTGATCCTGTGAATGTGTAATTAATTGATCAACAATGTAGGTAGATCAAGCACTATGAATCGATAAGCAAAGCCCACTATGGCTTTGTGTTGTAACTGCACTTTATTCTTTTACAATGTAGCTACTTGCAGAAAGTTTGTAATAGGCAATTTATTAGTTTTAAGGTTACTTTGTTAACTTATTTGTATTTTGAGTTTTTTAAATATTTCTATATGTAAGTCGGAATTTCCTGATTCTTCTTCAACTTGTGAACATCAAGAAGCTGATTGAGAACAATTTTTTAATTTTTGCAGTAGTATAGAAAGAGTCAAAATACTAGGTACAGGCTTGCTACTTAATATGAACTTTACTTAACTAAAAAATTAATTTTAAACTTGGGTATGATCGCTGTCCACTGATACACCACATCATGTCCCTTTGCTTTCCAAATAAATCAGTATTCACAGTTTATAACAAGTATTCTTGATCTCGGTAAGTCAGAGATTAAATAGCACTTTCCCTTCAATTCGTAACACATTTTAAATTTTCATTCAGAAAGAATCACTCCTACTCGTGATCTTCAAACACATGTCTGGATAAATAAATAGGATTCTATATATTAAATAACCTGTGCAAATACGTTGAAATTTATTAATATATTTTCATTTGGACTGGAATAGCTGAGAAGGTGAAACTTCTTTATTTATCTAATTCTGAAACTGTTGAGTGAAAGTGACGTACTGCCACTTTGCTTGTCTTTATCGTTTCAACACTGATATAACAGAGTTTACCCTGACAAATACAGCTCAAACTTATACTATTCATTAGTGTCCCACAATATTCTAGCGCAACGGAATCTGATTGCAAATAATTAACACAAGAGAATGGCCCTGAATTAGAAGAAATCCTAACAATAACCTACACATTTCATAAGTCACTTACCTCACAGAAAATCTTCATTACACGAACTACAGCGATACAGCAAGCACCAATACAGGCAGTTAAATAAAAGATTCTAACTACTGTAGGCTCTAACTACTAATAGGCAAGTGGTTAGCAAAGGAAAGATTTTGTTGCAGAGCAAACAATGTATTTAGCAAATTTTAACTTAATAATGTGACATCCAGTTCAAAATATATATATAATCGTCTGTGACATCCAGTTCCAAAAATTATATAATCGTCGACAATATTACATTTCAATGTCATCCGCTTGTGCTAACACTTCAGAACTCTAACCTCCATCAATTCTAACCATTAACTTTCAACCTCCATCACTGCCGGCTATTCACTTCTACTTGCCAGTCTGACCAGCAACAGAGTCTCTTACAGAGGGCACACAGAGCTGTCAGAATTATTAATATAGACTGTCGTGCTGGCAAGATACAAACGTGTAAACAGACTACTTATGCAGCCCCCCTGCTCCTCTCAAAAAATTTACAAAGTATTTTGGGCAATGGCAAAGACTAATTTGTTAAACATTTTTGTATTAACAATATGAAATAGATCATGTAAACACAAATAGTAATTTACTGTTGGTGAATAAAGCAAAAATTGTTCTCACAGTCCCTAAAGATAATTCTAATCATGCACCAGAAGAGTAGTCTATGACAGTTTCAAGCACACAGTTTGAGCAGTACAAGAAAATGCGCCGGTAAGTAGTGGACCTCCATGCCATCTTGAAGAAGAAGTGTTGTTCTCCCAACAGAAACACAGTACTAACGCGTAATGTGAAGACATGTAGATTGGTAATGGGCCACAACAGAGCAGACCCACAGCAGAGACAATTAAACTCTTGAAGAATATTAGTAGAATTGGTAGGTCACTCGAGAGTAGATCCACTTTAGTCCTTGTAGAAATTATTGTAGTAATGGGTCACCAAAGCTGCTGACCCACTGCAATCCTTGTACAGATGGCCAGCTAGCATGCATCCATTGCGACTGTACGGGTGCACAATCACAATTGAAGAGTGTAAGAGTGTTTGTTGACAATGTAGCAAGTCCATGAACCACCATTTGCACACCAAGATTTTTTTTTTTTTTACAATATCGTTAGAACTAGCAATGCTGTTAACCAGTCCCTTGCTGAATTATCAACACACATACAAGCACTAACACAGGGATATAACCACAGCATTATATATATATAATGACCAACAGAGAAAATGCAGTAAAATTAATCCCTACTATCTACTTAACTTGAAGGACTGCTGTCCATATAACTACAATTTTACAACATAAGAATACAATTACAAAGGTACAGAAAACATCATTACAGTCAAGAACAAGATAATATAGATAACATTTTTAGTAATACAGGCTTTACAGAAGAATAGAAATAAGTATATAGATCAGTATTACAGAAATTATGACATAAGTAAATAAAAGGAAAATTATACTATTCTTAGAAACATTAACATAACAGAGTAAATAATGTCTAGACATCTTCCCAAAGTAAAGAATATATTACAAATGCAGATTAGATTTGAGGATAACAGTTTTGTTCATCATAGTGAATGCAGCTTAGTATGAGAAGAAAAAAAATTCTACCAAATTTATGTTATTATGTAAACACACAGAGACTGGAGGAACATAGATACATAAGGATACACATAAACACAGCATAATAATACAAAAGGAAAGGACAGAGGATGTTTTCAGTGTAACAATAGGTAATGCAGTACTTGCACTGCTTAATTTCCAACTAAAACTTCATTTAATTCTCGGAGATCTCCATTAGTTCAATATTTGTTCCAAAAAAATCCTGTTTTAGCATGAAAGTATAAACTTTTAGCCGGCCTAGGTGGCCGAGAGGTTCTAGGCGCTACAGTCTGGAACAGCGGGACTGCTACAGCCACAGGTTCTAATCTTGCCTTGGGCATGGATGTGTGTGATGTACTTAGGTTAGTTAAGTTTAAGTGTTTCTAAGTTCTAGGGAACTGATGACCTCAGAAGTTATGTCCCATAGTGCTCAGAGCCATTTGAACCATAAAATTTTACATATTTCTTACTTCATCATATGTTCCCAAGAAAATCCTACCTAAATCTGTTGTCACTATACCCTACTTATCTGCTCATTTCCTCCTTGTACAATACTCTTTGGCCAAACCTTTTTCTTATAGCTTCTCAATGTATTTCTCCCCAACTCGTCACACCTCGTTTTCTTGTATGGAATGCCCCCTCTTAAACTATCTTAAATCTACTGAGTTCAGATACATAAACTACAGAACGAGGTAATGCAGCAGCAGAAAACAATTAACATAAACAAGAACAATAAAAAATGCAAACTGGCAAAGCAAGCAGCAGTATACCTAAATTAGCAAAGAAAATGCAACATTACAAGTAATATAAGGCAGTATGCAGCTAAAAAAGAAAAATAAGTCCGTGGTAAAACTGGTTTATCAGAGTTATACAAAGTAAAATTCAGCAGGACCATGCCTGACAAATATCAGCAGCAAATGCAATAACTTATACCTGGATATGAGAAAGCACCCCCCCCCCCCATGAACCATGGACCCTGCCATTGGTGGGGAGGCTTGCGTGCCTCAGCGATACAGATAGCCGTACCGTAGGTGCAACCATAGTGGAGGGGTATCTGTTGAGAGGACAGACAAACGTTTGGTTCCTGAAGAGGTGCAGCAGCCTTTTCAGTAGTTGCAGGGGCTACAGTCTGGATGATTGACTGATCTGGCCTTGTAACAATAACCAAAACAGCCTTGCTGTGCTGGTACTGCGAACGGCTGAAAGCAAGGGGAAACTACATCCGTAATTTTTCCCGAGGACATGCAGCCTTACTGTATGATTAAATGATGATGGTATCCTCTTGGGTAAAATATTCCAGAGGTAAAATAGTCCCCCATTCGGATCTCCGGGTTGGGACTACTCAAGAGGATGTCGTTATCAGGAGAAAGAAAACTGGCGTTCTACGAGTTGGAGCGTGGAATGTCAGATCCCATAATCGGGCAGGTAGGTTAGAAAATTTAAAAAGGGAAATGGATAGGTTAAAGTTAGATATTGTGGGAATTAGTGAAATTCGGTGGCAGGAGGAACAAGACTTCTGGTCAGGTGACTACAGGGTTATAAACACAAAATCAAATAGGGGTAATGCAGGAGTAGGTTTAATAATGAATAGGAAAATAGGATTGCGGGTAAGCTATTACAAACAAAACAGTGAACGCATTATTGTGGCCAAGACAGATACGAAGCCCACACCTACTACAGTAGTACAAGTTTATATACCAACTAGCTCTACAGATGATGAAGAAATTGAAGAAATGTATGATCAAATAAAAGAAATTATTCAGATAGTGAGGGGTGACGAAAATTTAATAGTCATGGGTGACTGGAATTCGGTAGTAGGAAAAGGGAGAGGAGGAAACGTAGTAGGTGAATATGGACTGGGGCAAAGAAATGAAAGAGGAAGCCGCCTGGTAGAATTTTGCACAGAGCACAACTTAATCATAGGTAACACTTGTTTCAAGAATCATAAAATAAGGCTGTGTACATGGAAGAAGCCTGGAGATACTGACAGGTTTCAGATAGATTATATAATGGTACGACAGAGATTTAGGAACCAGGTTTTAAATTGCAAGACATTTCCAGGGGCAGATGTGGACTCTGACCACAATCTGTTGGTTATGACCTGTAGATTAAAACTGAAGAAACTGCAAAAAGGTGGGAATTTAAGGAGATGGGACCTGGATAAACTAAAAGAACCAGAGGTTGTACAGAGTTTCAAGGAGAGCATAAGGGAGCAATTGACAGGAATGGGGGAAAGAAATACAATAGAAGAAGAATGGGTAGCTTTGAGGGAGGAAGTAGTGAAGGCAACAGAGGATCAAGTAGGTAAAAAGACGAGGGCTAGTAGAAATCCTTGGGTAACAGAAGAAATATTGAATTTAATTGATGAAAGGGGAAAATATAAAAATGCAGTAAATGAAGCAGCAAGAAGGAATACAAACGTCTCAAAAATTACATGGACAGGAAGTGCAAAATGGCTAAGCAGGGACGGCTAGAGGACAAATGTAAGGATGTAGAGGCTTATCTCATTAGGGGTAAGATAGATACTGCCTACAGGAAAATTAAAGAGACCTTTGGAAAAAAGAGGACCACTTGTATGAATATTAAGAGCTCAGATGGAAACCCAGTTCTAACCAAAGAAGGGAAAGCAGAAATGTGGAAGGAGTATATAGAGGGTCTATACAAGGGCGATGTACTTGAGGACAATATTATGGAAATGGGAGAGGATGTAGATGAAGACGAAATGGGAGGTAAGATACTGCATGAAGAGTTTGACAGAGCACTGAAAGACCTGAGTCGAAACAAGTCCCCTGGAGTAGACAACATTCCATTGGAACTACTGACGGCCTTGGGAGAGCCAGTCCTGACAAAACTCTACCATCTGGTGAGCAAGATGTATGAGACAGCCGAAAAACCCTCAGACTTCAAGAAGAATATAATAATTCCAATCCCAAAGAAAGCAGATGTTGACAGATGTGAAAATGACCAAACTATCAGTTTAATAAGTCACAGCTGCAAAATACAAACGCGAGTTCTTTACAGACGAATGGAAAAACTAGTAGAAGGGGAAGATCAGTTTGGATTCCGTAGAAACGTTGGAACACGTAAGGCAATACTGACCCTACGACTTATCTTAGAAGCTAGATTAAGGAAGGGCAAACCTACGTTTCTAGCATTTGTAGACTTAGAGAAAGCTTTTGACAATGTTGACTGGAACACTCTCTTTCAAATTCTGGAGGTGGCAGGGGTAAAATACAGGGAGCGAAAGGCTATTTACAATTTGTACAGAAACCAGATGGCAGTTATAAGAGTCGTGGGGTATGAAAGGGAAGCAGTGGTTGGGAAGGGAGTGAAACAGGGTTGTAGCCTCTCCCCGACGATATTCAATCTGTATATTGAGCAAGCAGTAAAGGAAACAAAAGAAAAATTCGGAGTAGGAATTAAAATCCATGGAGAAGAAATAAAACCTTTGAGGTTTGCCGATGACGTTGTAATTCTGTCAGAGACGGCAAAGGACCTGGAAGAGCAGCTGAACGGAAATGGACAGTGTCTTGAAAGGAGGATATAAGATGAACATCAACAAAAGCAAAACGAGGATAATGGAATGTAGTCGAATTAAGTCGGGTGATGCTGAGGGAATTAGATTAGGAAGTGAGACACTTAAAGTAGTAAAGGAGTTTTGCTATTTGGGGAGCAAAATAACTGATGATGGTCGAAGTAGAGAGGATATAAAATGTAGATTGTCAATGGCAAAGAAAGCGTTTCTGAAGAAGAGAAGTTTGTTAACATCGAGTATAGATTTAAGTGTCACGAAGTCATTTCTGGAAGTATTTGTATGGAGTGTAGCCATTTATGGAAGTGAATCATGGACGATAAATAGTTTGGACAAGAAGAGAATAGAAGCTTTCGAAATGTGGTGCTACAGAAGAATGCTGAAGATTAGGTGGGTAGATCACATAACTAATGAGGAAGTATTGAATCGGATTGGGGAGAAGAGAAGTTTGTGGCACAACTTGACCAGAAGAAGGGATCGGTTGGTAGGACACGTTCTGAGGCATCAAGGGATCACCAGTTTAGTATTGGAGGGCAGCGTGGAGGGTAAAAATCGTAGAGGGAGACCAAGAGATGACTACACTAAGCAGATTCAGAAGGATGTAGGTTGCAGTAGGTACTGGGAGTTGAAGAAGCTTGCACAGGATAGAGTAGCATGGAGAGCTGCATCAAACCAATTTCAGGACTGAAGACCAAAACAACAAACAACAACAACATGAGAAAGCACAAGCAGAGAAAATATTATAGTAAAGACAGCAATGTGGATAAGGGAAATGTCTATTAACACCTTAAGGTCTATGTCACATCTTATCACTAATGTGGTGCACCACAACAACATATTCCACCAAAAAAAGTACTAACTCCTTGAAAAGAAAATTATGTAATCAATTCCTGTTAGTAGTCTCTTCTTTTTCTTATTGTGCTTTCCTTTCCAGGTGCTCCAATTTTGAGAATGGAGATCATAGAATTATTATTTAATAGATGTGTTGACAGAGAGTGTGAGCATTAGCATATATATTAAATTTTATTTTGTAAAACCAGTGCTGCAGGGCAAGTAGAAACTACAAATAAAATAAAATAAGCAAATATGTACAAAGTAAAGCATGAAAACATCATTTCATAAGTCAGTAAATATTCTCATAACTCTCATAGAGAGATACTTTTCATAATCAGGTGTGTAGACGGAAGAATATTTCTCATCATTTCATAAGGATTTCAGTAAGTAGCAAAATATACGTGATCCAAAGGGTAATCATATGTTGCCAAGTATTAGTGTGTCGTGTTTGTGGTGAGTTCTGCAAAGAAATGCCTATGGTGAGGTCAACGGCCTGCCTTTCTACAGCTATGCGAGCGTTTGCAGGAGTGTGATGAGCTTCAGAGTGGAACAAGTGAAGTTGAAAAGTCCACACAACAATGGACATATTTCAAAGTGGCTAGCATTCAGCTGGGCAGAATGTTACATCAAGGTCACATAGACACTTTACTAAAGTATTTGCGACATCAATTTGAGCTACAAGAACAGTTTCATACCAACAAAAAAATTTCACAGGTTGAAAAATTACAGGAGAAGAGTTTAGAAACGAAATCTCATCAATAACAGTACCTAAAAATTCCTGTCAGCATTGAGGTACTCACATTCACATGTGAACTCACATCTCATAAGTCTTAAAGTACCATTCTTTGTTTCCAACATTCTTTTCCACAAACCAGAGACCCTAAACCCTACTCATTATTCATCGCCTCATTACATATATACATATTTGTTGATACTTCTTCAATGCTTCAACCAAATAAACACATAGCATAATCATATTTCTGCTGTAGAATTGCCTTATTGATCATAAACTTATCGCAACATCATAACACACATCATCGCCATAATAATATCATCATAATACATCAATCAAATCTCAAAATCGCCATAGAATCCTCAAATAATTTCAAAACCTCTAAAAAAAAAAGTACGCTCTCTTGCTCGTTTCAGTAGTGTCATCTACCTCAAACGTACTTCAAAAATTATGATCCCATACAACATACTTCACTCAAATCTCTTACAGTATTACAATGGTTCCGAAAATAGATGAGAAGTTTACAAAGTACAGACAAAGCACAATTTCATAAATGCAAACTAACTGAACCATGTAATTATGTAAATATGTATCAAATATGTAGGAAAAAAGTTTATTTCTCTCTATTGAATAGCCAGATAGCTGTGTAATTCTGTGTTAGAGAAGTGGTATCGTTGTGAAAAATGGGATAAGTAAATACCATATTAGGTAGGGCTCCTTGCACTTGCCACATGCATTGTACACAAAGTAGGTGAACCCCCATGAGGGATAATGTAATTCTACCTCAGATGTAACAATATCAGAGAAGGAAAGTTGCTACTCACAAAATAGCAGAGGTGCTGATTCGCAAATGGGCACAAAAAAAAAAAAATTCACACAGTTATAGCTTTTGGCCATGAAGGCCTTTGTCAACAATAGACACCACACACACACACACTCGCAAACACAACTTGCACACACATCTGCAGTCTCAGACAAATGAAACCATACTGCAAGCAACAGCACCTGTGCATGATGGAATTGGCTTCTGGGTTGGGGTAAGGAGGAGACTGGGTGAGGGAGGGGAAGAGATGGTATGGTGGGGGTGTCAGACAATGAAGTGCTGCAGTTTAGACAGAGAGCAGGACAGAAAGTGGGGAGAGGGGAAAGGGGGGGGGGGGAGTTAAGTAGCGCAATTGCGTTAGTGTGTGTGTATGTGTGTGTATATGTGTGTCTATTGCTGACAAAGCCCTTAATGGCCGAAAGCTATAATTGTGTGACTCTCTTTGTTGTGCCTATTGCGACTCAGCATCTCCGCTACATTGTGAGTAGCAACTTTCCTTCTCTAATATTGTTACATTTCAACCTGGACTTTTCATTGTTTGATTTATACCTCAGATGTTGCAGATGAAACTGTAGAACGAAACGTATCACCGAAAACCTTCTCTGTGTACTTGTAGTTCAAAAATATTTCTAAAAATATTCCAAGTACAAAATTAATCACTCAAATACGTGTCATGTAGCGCTAAACTGTGATTCTTGATGTACGATAATTTCTGTCATTGCTTAGCTGTAAAATGTACTAAGGGTCATAGTTATCGTCGTCCATAAGCCAAGTTCTCCAAAAAAATGATGTACTCGTGCTTACCTTGTCATACAGAAAAGTAAAGCGCTTTGCGTATCATACGTTCGTTGCTGTGACCTTTAAAGTACTATACTGTAACGTATTGTTATGTTGCAAAAAACACCTGTCTCACTGTAGCTACGCCACAAAAGAACACTACTAAACATGTTTTACTTTTCAGAAGAACGCATAAAACTGTGCAGACATAAGCAGATACAGCGTAAAAGTCATAAGGCAAATTTTGTCGCTCATTAGTAGCGTCGTAATATAAACGCGTAGCTGCAAGAAAAAAAAATACTGTGTCATCTGGTAAAAATGTTTTCAAGTAAACCAAAGCGTTGCAGTAAGACCTCATTAGCAGTGTATGTTCCAAGAATGTAAACCTATTAGTGGTTACGCAATCGTGCAACCAAAAAGCAAAAGTGAACACGCAGTAATAATGCGTCGTCTGTTCCCTATAAAAGTGGACTCTTAAAATTACTGTCTTAATATGTTACATAGGTTCTTGATTAGATAGTTAACTTCAAAATATCGCTGCATGCTAAACGTGACAAAGCGTGACAGTAATTTCAAATAGAAGATTTAATGGAAAGACTAAGTCAGAAAGCAAACTATTTCTCAATATACGGGATTACACGAGAAATGTGATGTAATCTTTTGTTAATTTTTTGTCTCTGATGACCAATTAGGAGGAGAAAAATAAGAAAACTGATAAAGCCAAGTCTGTGGATGTATATAATTACTAGAACTGTTGAATGTTCTGGATATAAGCGTAGTGATGAACAGCTTACAGCCAAAGTCATCGTGTCGCAGAATTGCAAATCTGTCATTCTTACGTCATGTCGGCGATTCCTTCTTAAGGCTCGCTGCACCTTGCAGACCCCTTTAATGATGTCAGAAGTACAATGTATTATTGCCATCTGACTTTTGTCTTGTAATCGTATCTAGTGTTTCCTTAAGGTTTCCCCAATTTTTTATCTGTTGAGTGGCCGTATCGGTAGAAGAAATTGAGTCAGTTTTAGTCTGCAAGGTGTCGTGATTTTCATGTACAATATTCTGTAGTTCTCTTATGTCAGCTTCATGACTCTATATGAGTCTTCAGGTCACGAAAAAAAAGGCTGAAAATGTTCACAAACTCGTGTTTTTACATCTTCAGAAACTTTTTGATATTTCTATTCGATTTAGGGTGTCTCAGGTGTTAAATCGTCGTGTGTTTGTTCAAGTGATTGTTCAGTTGAGGTAAAGTTTTGGAGCCGTTGCATTATTCGTTGATGATATTGTTCTACTATGTCTAACATTTGAAGCTTATGGTATATTGTGTCTAGCTTTGGAGCTATTCAATCAAATTTTTGAATTAATTGCAATAACAATACGTTAGTGTCTGATACATGTTCCTTTGTGCTTTTCAGCAGTGCATATTCGTATTTTGGAAAGCAGAGAGGATGTCTTGACTTAATTGAGAAAAGGGTAATGAAGCAAATCCTAAATCTACAGTATTTGCAAAATTTCGTTCTGTTGTTTCCCATTCCTGAGCCGAATAGATACCGACCGACCGATCGATCGACAATACTACCGTGTTCACTTTCTATTTCTACCCCGTTATTTGCTATCTGGTTCATGTCCTTATGCACTACTAACAAATTACTATTCTGAACCTTTATCAATTCAGTACTAAGTGGTGCTAACAAGCTACGCTCGTCGTCACTGTCATTATTCACTTTTCTTTCAGCCTAGCGTTACGATTGTCACTCGCCATGATTATCACAGAATTTCGTACGATAACACACAGAAATCAATTTAAGAAGCAAAAATAAGAAGATGTACTAAATACCACTGAAAATAGTAAATATCTAATTAATTGCAAAAGCGACTGTGAGATACTTGGTGCAAATCCACATGCATGCCAAAACTACTTTGCTCATTACAATACTGTGCAACAATAAGAGACTGCAACTACAAAGGGAATTCCATATACAATTACGCACTAGCAGTAAACAATAATTACTTTCTAATCATACACTAATTATTCAAATTACCAGAAAATCAGAAGATTCCAGTGAGGTGTCCTCGGCTAAAGGTCGGAAGTGAAACTTCTTAATATATTTTTACTTGAACTAGAATAACTGAGAAGGTGAAATTTCTTTATTTATTTAATTCTGAAACTGCTAGGTGAAACTGTCGTACTGCCACTTTGCTTGTCTTTACCGTTTCAACACTGACCTACAGAATTTGCCCTGACAAATACAGGTCAAACTTATACTACTCATTAATCTCCCACAATAGCCTAGCGCAACGGAATCTGACTGTAAATAATTAACACGAAAGAATGGCCCTGAATTAGAAGAAATCCTAACAATAACCTATACATTTCATAAGACACTTACGGCAGAGAAAATCTTCATCACACGAACTATAGCGATTCAGCAAGCACCAATACAGCCAGCTAAATAAAAGATTCTAACTTCTGTAGGCTCTAACTTCTAACAGACATGTGATTAGCAAAGGAAAGATTTTGTTTCAGAGCAAACTATGTATTTAGCAAATTTGACCTTAATAATGTGACATCCAGTTCAAATATATATAATCATCCGCAACATCCAGTTCCAAAAATTTTCTAATCGTCAACAGTATTACATTTCCATGACGGACACAAGTCCAGATCGTCAGCTTGCGCTAACACTTCATACCACTAACCTCCATCACTGTTAACTATTATCTTACAACCTCCATCACTGCCGGCTATTCTCTCCTAACTGCGAGTCCGACCAGCTACTGAGTCTCTTACAGAGGGAGCACAGCGCTGTCAGTTATATTAATGCAGTCTATCGCGCTGCCAACATACAAACATATTAACACACTATTTACAACGTCTAGCACAAAATCTTAGAAATAGTGATGCACAAGACCTGGGACCCGTTGATCTCTTTGATTTCTTCTGAGAGAAAACATTTCATTTATAATGACATGTCTGGTGACAGTTGATTTTGTTTTTAGCACCGCGAAAGCGCGCGTTCCAGCACGTTCCAGCTGAAGGTGGACATGTAGTCTCAGCTTTACGCATGCATCTGCGTGCCAGAGATGGGACAGTATTTGCAGAGGGTGCGAACTTCGATAGAGGACGCTCCTGTGACGGCCGCCAATGTACTGGGTGATCAAAAAGTCAGTATAAATTTGAAAACTGAATAAATCATGGAATAATGTAGATAGAGACGTACAAATTGACACACATGCTTGGAATGACATGGGGTTTTATTAGAACCAAAAAAATACAAAAGTTCAACAAATGTCCGATAGATGGCGCTTCATCTGATCAGAATAGCAATAATTAGAATAACAAAGTAAGGCAAAGCAAAGATGATGTTCTTGACAGGAAATGCTCAATACGTCCACCATTATTAATCAACAATAGCTGTAGTCGAGGAGTAATGTTATGGACAGCACTGTAAGGAATTCCGGAGTTGTGGTGAGGCATTGGCGTCGGATGTTGTCTTTCAGCATCCTCAGAGATGTCGGTCGATCACGATACACTTGCGACTTCAGGTAAACTCAAAGCCAATAATCGCACGGACTGAGGTCTGGAGACCTGAGAGGCCAAGCATGACAAAAGTGGTGGCTGAGCACACGATCATCACCAAACGACCCGCAGAAGAGATCTTTCACGCGTCTAGCAATATGGGGTGGAGCGCCGTCCTGCATAAACAACGCACGTTCCAGCCAGGCTGGCGGATGATGCGATTCTGTAACATATCGGTGTACCTCTCACCCATCACTGTAGCAGTTACAAAACCAGAATTACGCATTTCCTCGAAGAAAAAAGGCCCGATAACTGTAGATGTGGTAAATCCAACATATACCGTGATTTTCTCGTCGGGCAATGGAGTTTTCACGACAGTTCTAGGATTTTCGGTAGCCCAAATTTTGCCGTTGTGGGCGTTGACAGACCCTCGGAGCGTGAAAGGAGCTTCGTCGGTCCACAACACTTTACTCAACCAATCGTCATCTTCCGCCATATTTTGAAAGGCCATCCGCTTCACTAAATCGCCAGGTAAAAGTTCATGGTGCCAATGGATTTTGTACGTATAGCATCGGAGGGTATGCCTAAGTGGCAACCAAACAGCAGTGTATGGAATGCCGGTGCGACGTGCGACTGCGCGAGCGCTAACTTCCCCGTGCATAGACGAACCCACTACAGTCTCCATTTATTCCTGAACTGTCTCAACAGCATTACGCCTTGTGCTCGGTCGGCCACTACGGGGTCTATCGTCTAAACAACCCGTGGCTTCGAACATCGAAATCATTATCGCCACAGCTGCATTTGTCAACGGATCTTTACCCGTTCGAATCCCCTTCCTATGGCGATAGGATCGTACGCTGAACTAGTACATTCCCCATTCTGATAATACAGCTTCACTAATAGCACCTTTTCAGGTAACGTCAACATGCTGCGACTGCTGCCGCATCTGACTCTCTCTCTCATTATACACGATTGTCATGCACAGTCACTGACGTTTTGCTGTCCAGCGCCATTTATCGGTTATTTTGTGAACATAGTTTTTTGCGTTCTAATAAAACCCCATGTCATTCCAAGCAAGTATGTCAATTTTTACCTCTCTATCTACATTATTCCCTGGTTTATTAAGTTTTGAAATTTATACTGACTTTCTGATCGCCCGGTACATTCGTCTCCACGCCAGTTTTTTATTATAAAGCTGATAACGAGAACTAAAAGTCTAATGCGATCCACCCTTTGGTATGCAAATATTGCATGGATCTCCGCCCCACCAAAATTCTATGAGCCCCTCCAGATCTTCGAAAGCCATGCATTCCGTCTCGCTTTCCGCATTCGTTTACCTCCCGCCTCCCCCCCATCTGGATCCTCTACCATCAAATTTCCACCCTCCTCACTATATCGAACACCTTAGCATCTCCTATACTGCCCACAAACTAGGCACCAACAATTCCATTGCCTCCCCTCTGATCACCAACCCTGGTATGGTACCACGCCTTTACCGACACCTCTCTCCGTCCCTGCACCTCCACACACTTCATATTCTATGCTAACACAAGTTCAACCAACTCCCTCTCCCAGACAGTCAGATACCCCCTGATATTTATCCCTACTACCAACTTTAACCCTCCTCCACCTAGCCCACTCCACATCAGGGATCCTCTCTCTTTTCTCTCTACACTCACCCGTACCCCTTTCTTCCTGTACCACTACTCTTCCCACACACCAATACTCCTCCTAACTCTCTGTCCTTCCCGATGTCTGTATTCCTACTATCTGCTTTGCCTCCTACCTCTCATCTCCATTGTTTCCCTATGAAACAGACTCCTACCTCCTTACACCCCTCCCCATCACGGAACATCTATGGAACATATCCTTTCCAGTCAGAATACTTTCTCACCCTGTGCACCTCCTTCAGATGTTCAGTGCAAGTGCAGTGCTCCCCTGTTTTTTTGTTCAAGAATTTCACTTTATCACAACTGTGTTTTTAAATCGTAAATATACTTCCTGGTAGGATGAAATAACAATAAAGGGAAAAAAAGGCTAGCACTCCTTAGCGTCGGACACCTGAAGATGGCTGAGTGGTTGCCAGCCGAAATATTGTGGCAAGATATCAACAGGATTCGGCTTCATTACTGAAATGTCATAGAATACACGGGGCAAACTTCAGGGATCAGCAGTTTTTCTACATGGAAAGAATAGCACTCCCATCTCCTCTTGGAAACAAATTTTACGTGGCCCAATATAGTCGATAGCCCTCACAGTCACTTACTGTTCAGATGACGAAGTATTTGCTGCTATTGGGTTAACGGCCATTATAGTTTCTTGACGATTTGGCAGAAGTTTAATATCAGCTGCATCCTTTGAATTATCACGTCTTTGTTGTGATATATACACACACATCAAAAAAAAGTTTTGCGTCACCTCGGTTCAGAGAGTTCCGGAAACTGTACAGAAAATAGGAATAGACCTGAACGTAAACATCATTTCCGCCCTTTTTATTGATCATGAAAAGCACACATTGTATGTTGTACCCCCATACAGCGAGACCTCCAGAGGTGGTGGTCCAGATTCCTGTAGACACCTGTACCTCTGATACCAAGTAGCACGTCCTCCCGCATTGATGCTTGATGTAAGTTATTCAAGGCACTGTTGGTCCAGATTGTCCCACTTCTCAACGATGATTACGCGTAGATCCCTCAGAGTGGTTCGTGTGTCACGTCGTCCATAAACAGCCCTTTTCAATCTATCCCAAGCATATTCGACAGCGTTCATGCCTGGAGAACATACGGGCCACTCTAGTCGAGCGGGATCGTTATCCTGCAGGAAATCATTTACAAGATGTGCATGATGGGGCGCGAATTGTAGTCCATGAAGACGAATGACTCGCCAGTATGCTGTCGATATGGTGGCACAATCTGTCGGAGGATGGCATTCACGTATCATACAGCCGTTACGGCGCCTTCCATGACCACCAGCGCCTCACACAATGCCACCCCAAAACAGCAGGGAACCTCTACCTTGCTGCACTCGCTGGACAGTGTTACCTCCAAACACGTCTTCGACGGTTGTCTGTTTAAATGTGACCCTCATCGGTGAAGAGAACGTGATTTTTTGGAAATTTGTGGTAAGGTCTTATAGGATCAAACTGATGATGTCATCGGGCCCTAAGCTTACACACATCTTAATGCAACTTAAACTAACTTACTCTAAGGGCGACTCACACACCCTTGCCCGAGATAGGACCCGAACCTCCAACGGGGGGAGCCTCGCGGAGAACGTGATGCCAATCCTGAGCGGTCCATTCGGTATGTTGTTGAGCCCATCTGTAGCGCGCTGCGTGGTGTCTATGTTGCAAAGATGGACCTCGCCATGGACGTCGGTAGTGAAGTTGCGCATCATGAAGTCTATTACCCACAGTTTGAGTCGTAACACGTCGTCCTGTGGCTGCACGAAAAGCATTATTCAACATGGTGGCGTTGCTGTCAGGATTCCTCTGAGTCATAATCAGCAGGTAGCGGTCATCCACTGCAGTAGTAGCCCTTGGGCGGCCTGAGCGAGGCATGTCATCGACAGTTCCTGACTCTCTGTACCTCCTCCATGTCCGAACAACATCGCTTTGATTCACTCCGAGATGCATGGTCACTTGTGGACTGTGCGATGATATGAAATTTCCTGGCAGGGTTAAAACTGTGTGCCGGACCGAGATTCGAACTCGGGACCTTTGCCTTTCGCGGGTAAGTGCTCTACCATCTGAGCCACCCAAGCACGACATACGTCCCGTCCTCACAGCTCTACTTCCGCCAGTACCTCGTCTCCTACCTGCCAGGAAGTTTCAACACTTGCCGTGTACCTCCTTCCAGGTGGAATAACTGGAACTGATCGGCTGTCGGACCCCCTCCGTCTAATAGGCGCTGCTCATGCATTGTTGTTTACATCTTTGGGTAGGTTTAGTGACACCTCTGAAAAATCAAAGGGACTGTGTCTGTGATACAATATCCACAGTCAACGTCTATCTTCAGGAGCTCTGGAAACTCGAGTGATGCAAAACTTTTTTGATGTGCTTATTAGGGGAGAGTGTTGTACCGTGGAAAAAATTTTAAGCTTCCGCTCTCTAATAAAAATTTAATAAATTTCCTTATTTCATTTTGAATTTATAGCATTTGCTTACACCCTCCATGAACTACTGACCTTGCCATCGGTGGGGTGCCTCTGCGGTACAGATAGCCGCACCGTAAGTGCAACCAGAATGAGGGGTATTTGTGAAGATGTCGGTCGCACTTGTTCCTGAAGAGAGACAACAGCTTTTTTAGTAGTTGGAGGGGGAATAGTCTGAATGATTGACTCATTTGGCCTTGTAACATCAACCAAAGAGGCTTTGCTGCGCTGGTACTGCGAACGTCCTAAAGGAAGGGGAAACTACAGTAATAATTTTTCTCGAGATCATGTAGCTCCGTTCTATGCTTAAATGATGATGACATCCTCTTGAGTAAAATATTCCAGACAGGTAAGTTATAAAAATGAATAACGATAATGGATCGGCTGAGTTAGATATACTGGGAATTAGTGAAGTTCGGTGGCAGGAGCAACAGAACTTTGAAACTTCTTTATTTAAATGTGTGTGTCTGTACTTAAACTGCTGAATGACTGAGAAGATGAAACTTCTACGTTATTTGATTGTGGAACAGCTGTGTAAAATTGAATGTACTGAGCCTACTTTCTCCTTACTTTTTCTTATCATGTCAACACTGACACAGTATTCTAGCGCAACGCAATCTGACTGGTTAAAGAAATTACGGCTTGACTTCCAATAATTAATTCACAAGAATGTCCCTGACTAAAAAGAAATTTTAACAATAACCTATACATTTCATTAAGCACTTATCTCACAAAAATCTCCATTACGTGAACTACTGCAATATAGCGAGCGCCAATACTGCCATCTAAATAAAAGATTCTAATTACTAAAGCCACTAGCTACTAATAGGCATGTGGTCAGCAAAGGAAAGATTTTGTTGCAAATCAAATAATGTATTTTTTACCTTAATAATGTGACATCCAGTTCAAAGATGAATATAAATCGTGATTTACATCCAGTACAAAGATAAATAATCATGAATAATTTTCAATCTCCAAGACTGATACTTCCAAATCGTTAGCCGTCGCTAACACTTCAGACCTCTACCCTCCACCAATGCTAACTTCTCACATCTAACATCCATCACTGCTGGCTCTCCACCTCCAACTGCCCATCACTGCTGACGACTAACATCCAACTGTCGAACACTACTGGCGATTAACTTCCAACGAGTCCAACCAGCCACAGAGTCTCTTACAAAGAAAGCGCAGTCAGAAATCCAATGCAAAGCGCTACAGAGCACTGTCAACACAGAAGTATCCCACTTACAACTTCTGGGCAGGTGAATACAGGGTTATAAATACAAATTCAAATACGGGTAATTCTGGAGCAGGTTAAATAGGAAAATAGAATGTGGTAAGCTTCTACAAACAGGACAGAGGAAACATTATTGCAGCCAAGACAAACACAAAGCCAATATCCACCAAATTAGTACATGTTTATACGCCAACTAGCTCCATAGATGATGAAGATATTGAAGAAGTGTATGATGCGATAAAAGAAACTATTCTTGTAGTTAAGGGAGGGAAAATTTAATTGTGAATGGGGACTGGAATTCAACAATGGGAAGACGAACAGAAGGAAAAATAGTAGGTGAATATGGTCTGGGGGAAAGGAATAACAGAGGAAGCCAACTGGTACCATTTTGCGCAGAGAATAATTTAATCATAGCTATCACTTGGTTTACGAAACTTGAAAGAAGATTGTGTACGTGGAAGAGACCTCGAGACACTGTAGGATTTCAGAGATATTATAAAATGGTAAGTTCTAAGACATTTCTCGGAGAAGATGTAGATTCTGACCACAATTTATTGGTTATGAACCAGTTGCAAAAAATAGGAAATTATGGAGATGAGCCTTGGATAGGCTGAAAGAACCAGAGGTTTCAGAGGGATCGTTAAGGCAAAGATTAATTAGAACAGGGGAAAGGTATACAGTAGAAGAGGAATTGGTAGCTTTGAGAGATGGAATAGTGATGGCACCAAGGGACCAAAAATGTAAAAAGCAAGGCCTTGTAGGTATCTTTGGATAGCACAGAAGATTTGATGGAAGCAGAAAAAAAATAAGCAAATGAAGCACGTGAAAGGGAATGCAAACGTCTATAAAAGGAGTTTGACGGGAAGTGCAAAATGGCTAAGAAGGGAGAGGTGGAAGACAAATGCAAGGATTTACTAGCGTATTTGAATAGCGTGAAGATAGATGCCATCTACAGGAAAATTAAAGAGACATCTTTACAGAAAAGAGATGCAGCTGTCTGAATATCAAGCTGAACTTCATCTACATCCTGTTCCACTTCTATTATACTACCTTCATATTCGTCTCCCTTGTATGTACAGTATATATATTCCTTCGGCCTTTCAGGTTTCCCTTCTTTGCTTAGGACTGGTTTTACAGAACGTCTTTCCAGACAATGAAACTTGGCCGATATCTATCCAGGGGTGTATGAGGAGGCATGGGAACACACACACACACACACACACACACACACACACACACACACACACAAACCTCCTCATACAGCATTGGATAGATATCGGCCAAGTCTGGAAAGAGCTACTGTGGGACCACTACTTACCTCCGTTGGGACAGATTGTGGTTGAAAATGGGGTGACACAAGTAATGAAAGGACAAGATGGGCAGAGAGAGGGGAAAGGAGGAGGTGTACAGAGGTGGGAGGAGGATACAAAGAAAGAGATGGAGAAGAGCATGGCAGGAGGATATGAACAGAGAAGAGAGAGAGAGAGAGAGAGAGAGAGAGAGAGAGAGAGAGAGAGAGAGAGACACGGAAGAGGTAGGGTGAGGGGGGGGGGGGCAGGAGGAAATGGAGGTTTAGAAGGGGCAGAGAGGTAGTATTAAGACGGAGAGCGGTAATGGGCAGGTGGCAAATGAAGAAGGCGAGGGGAAGCAGAAGGAAGTAAAATGGATATAAGCTGTCTACTTACCTTAGGGATGGGGATTTGTGTGAGAATGAGCAGGGGTGTACAAATGTTCGAATATGACTTTTTGCTCTTTAATTCCTGTGTTTAGTTAAGTTGGAATACAGCATGAAGTGTAGTTTGGCTATTATTTGTGCTCCTCAGTGTCAACCAGATCGCGAGAAAGAGCCAGTTCATTTGTCGGTGTATTTAGGGACCGAAGATATGCCACCTGGCTAAATACAACAGAGGGAGTTAACATCCCCACTTGCGTCGAATATTATGAAACTGCAGAGAAACAGGTAAATATATATGTGAAATGTATTTCACGTACGTGTAGCCTGGCGAAGCCGCTGCTGAAACACCAGACGCTACTGGAATACATTCTGATGAATTAAACTTTGGCTTCTGAGAAAAACAATATTAGGTTTTAGTATACTTTGGTCTCTTTCCGAAGCTGCACTGGATCAGAAAGCTTGCTCAAAAAGTTGGGGTACCATAAACCTGACAGTAAGTTCAATTCCAATACTGTCGTACCGAACGCGGTACGTTTAGATCTTATTATTCATATGCTTAGAAGTAGACAGGGAAAGACGTTTGTAAGACTACAATTGTACCAACACGTCTCTTCCCAGTTACGCCAATGCGACTTGAGAGAATTTTTACCTGCTAGGACTCGCTTAAGATGAGCTGCCATGGATAGCTAGTGAAGAATGGATTCCTGCAGCTATTGCCCATAGTACGGGAATTTCTCGATCACCAGTATTGTAGCAACCCAGAACAGGAAACTTCTTTGAAAAATACAATTATATTACGCATGATGTGCTTCAATTACTGTACTCAGTTCACATAGATTTGAATCCTCGGATCACTTTTTAAAATTAATGCGAACATTTTTAAGCGAACACTTTCTAAATTTAATGTGAACATACGTAACTTGGTAAATGTAGCTGAAATTTGGTAAGATCACTATACTCTGCACATGATACGTAGTTTTTGCTATCGTATTTGCTTTCTATAATAAACAGAAGCCGCATACATTTTAACTATCAAAAAACTAGTGGTGGAAACCAATATTGTTCTCCACACTATTCGATACATCCATTGCTGTGATGTTTCTTATGACGCTATGAACTAATAGCATAAGGCACCATAGTGAATGAAGTACCATCATGTGTCACCACATTATAAGTGCTATAACGGCTACAAGTCTGTGTACATTTTGGTAGAAAAAGGAGGGAAAGTTGAGAAAAAATTCTGAGCTTCTGACGTAGTCTCTTGTCTATAATCTAAGTCAAATCCTTCTGCCTATTTATACTCATGCCATAGCATGATGACGTAATGGTGACATGCCAGAAACATCAAATTTATATGAAGTGTACTTACTACACGCTTGGATATGCAAACGACTAGCATTTCACCAGAACCACACAGGGCAGTCCGGAGCAACTTTATCGCTATTCTGTACGTAAGAGATTATTCAGGTACTTCCTTTATCAGAAATCTTATCTGAATAGTGTTTCTTTGTAGAAATGGTCTTCGCGATGTTCTCTTTCAAGAAGATAACGCAAGAACATTTACTACCTGTGCCATACTGAGTGTATTTCACTGTACTCCAAATTTCCTACACAATTAAAACATCTGGTAACGGGTTGCCGAGAGGGCAGTACACCGCTATTCGCCGACTAGTATGATCGAAGAATTCTGACATGGAATTAAAGCAGCATGCCACGACGTACTCATATCTGTCACGTCATCCAAGTTCAATTCGACTCCATGTCCAAGACGGTTACGACAGTTGTTCCAGAGATAACACAACTGCGTTCTAAATTCCACACACTGTACACCCGCAAGTCACCTACAAAGTTAAGCAAGCTTTCTGCCCACAATACTGAGCACACAGAATAAAGTAAAATTTTGCAATTTTCTCTCCTTCCTCGTGTTGAAATTCTAATGGTCACCAGTCTCTCTCCCTCTCTCATCATACACTCGTACACACGCTTAACGCCAACTACATGCAACAGCAAGCCACAGAGGAAGAGAGCAGGCGGCTTCATCGAAATAACGTATCTTGCGCCTCTTCTATGCTCGTGTGTGTGTGTGTGTGTGTGTGTGTGTGTGTGTGTGTGTGTGTGTGTGTGTGTGTGCGTGTGTTGAGAGAGAGAGAGAGAGAGAGAGAGACAGAGAGAGAGAGAGAGAGAGAGAGAGAGAGGGGGGGGGGGGGGGGAGGGAATGAGAGTGCATGCAGGTGCGTTTTCGTAAAGGCGCGCTCTCATGTTGACTGCACTCCCGCACCGCATTAATAATTACCACCCAGTGCAAGCTGCTGCATTTTCTGGCTTTTGTTTCGCTGTCATCTTTTTGCCTTATCCACTAGCTGTACCATTAGAGTCGTTTACAAACTGCTGGGCTCTAAATAGCGTCTTGGTTGAGGAGCTCACAAGTCAAACACACAGCACGCCTGTAATGGTCGCATTCAAAGTTAGCATTCATCCCACTTAACAGGCACTTGCTGCTTTACTGTGACTCTGTATGGTGGTACGCCACGAACGTAAAACGATTAAATATTTCTCATACAAGTGCGAATGTATCGCGCGTGAACAGAAAGTGAAAGTGGATAGCAGAGAGATTTGCACTGAATTAATGTGAACACCTCACTCGGTTGACACGCGTTCGTTGCAAATAAGAAACAAAGAGTAGTCTAGAGAAGCAGAGGCACTTCTCTTTCTCACTCCTGTATTTTCTAAATACCCCTTGACAGCGGAACACTCAAAGTCCTTTTCGTAGCAGGTTTTGACATACAAGCTTATTTAAGACCTGACTGCAGATATGATTTAAATTTCTTTTTAGGCAAAGCTACAGTGTCTGTACCCATCTACATTGATCTCCTTAATGTATTCAGCATATCTGCCTCTCTAATACAGCTCTTGTCAGCGTTTTGGTTAAAACGGTTGAGTTTCGTAAACAGCGTACATGTGAAGGTAATACATGTATTCATTACGGTTTTGAATCTACGAGTATAACAGAGATTTTAAGAAACTCCCCTATCGCCTGTAACTGTTATTTCATTTTACTTAAAAACGACACGATTTAATTCTCAGCCTGTCGGCCACATTCCAGTAGATCAAGACCGTACTTTTATGTCAAAAAGTGTTAGACAGTGAATTGCATGTCATCGTTACAATGTGTGACACTATTCAATTTTGAGAAGATTAAAACTTGAAATATCTCCTCATAAAACGGCTGGCAGGCTGAAATTGCAATCGTGGAGGTAGTAAATGAAGTCATTATAACGATATAAAGTGACGGTGATATTATTTTAAATTCTGTACGTGGACCTAAAGCCTTATACAAAATATTTACCAGCTAGTTAGGTTGGGGAGTGGAAGACTGCGTTCGGTTGTGATGAAGTGCATTTGGGTCAACCATTAAAAAACTTTATTTAGCCTACAAGACAAAACTTGCACATAAAACTTTAACGATTTAGGAACACAATGAATTTAAAACTGACTTCATAAAACCGATAAATTAAACTGTGGTCATCTGAGAACTAGTGGGCTTCAATAACGTCTGCCAAATTTTAAATTAATACCGCTTTGGAGGCGATAAAATATACGGTAGCCAGAGAGAATTTTTAAAGTGCAACACAAACCATTACAATGAACGAAAACTCAATCCAATAACAGCACCACTGTTCGAATATCAGTATTTGTCACCCTACACAACCACCGTAGCAATTAATAAACGACGCTCTGAATACACTGCCCAGGTGAGGAGATCTCCGTGGGCACTCCACACATGCTTCCAAATGCTGACCCCCCCAGAACACCTTAGTCGCTCGTTGCTGCCTGCTCACAATTGGAGGATGCAACATGAGGGTCACCGAGTTTGATCAGATTTTGCGAGGACAACTATGAAATGTCCCCTTAGAAAAAAAAATATAAATGACTGTGCTGGTAAACTTTTACGTTTTTTGATACAAAGACAGCTAAGTAAGACTGAACGTGCTCATACATTTCTCTCTTTACTTATTCTTATCATCAGTAAACTGACACACAGTATTTATAGCGCAACGCAATCTGACTTTCAATAATCCCTACAAAAGAATGGCCCTGACTAACAATAACCTATACCCTTCATGAAACACTTAGCGCTCAAAAATCTTCGTTACTCGAACTACTGCAATACAGGGAGCGCCAATACTGCCAGCTAAATGAAAGATTCTAACCACGGAAGGCACTTGACTACTGATAGGCATAGTCAGCAGATGAAAGATTTTGATAGAGAACAAACAATTTATTTACCTTAATAGTGTTCAAAAGTCATAACATATAATTGTTCATGAAACCCAGTCTTACAAATTTCCTTTGTCTGACGAACACACGTCCACATCGTCCGCTCTCAAAATTCTGCCATCTCCCTCCCCACATCCACAAAAACATATCTATCAGAAGTCAGTTTGGATGTACTATGCGTATAAAAGCTGTTAGACAAGCGTGGACAAATACACTCCTGGAAATGAAATAAGAACACCGTGAATTCATTGTCCCAGGAAGGGGAAACTTTATTGACACATTCCTGGGGTCAGATACATCACATGATCACACTAACAGAACCACAGGCACATAGACAGAGGCAACAGAGCATGCACAATGTCGGCACTGGTACAGTGTATATCCACCTTTCGCAACAATGCAGGCTGGTATTCTCACATGGAGACGATCGTAGAGATGCTGGATGTAGTCCTGTGGAACGGCTTGCCATGCCATTTCCACCTGGCGCCTTAGTTGGACCAGCGTTCGTGCTGGACGTGCAGACCGCGTGAGACGACGCTTCATCCAGTCCCAAACATGCTCAATGTGGGACAGATCCGGAGATCTTGCTGGTCATGGTAGTTGACTTACAACTTCTAGAGCACGTTGGGTGGCACGGGATACATGCAGACATGCATTGTCCTGTTGGAACAGCAAGTTCCCTTGCCGGTCTAGGAATGGTAGAACGATGGGTTCGATGACGGTTTGGATGTACCGTGCACTATTCAGTGTCCCCTCGACGATCACCAGAGGTGTACGGCCAGTGTAGGAGATCGCTCCCGACACCATGATGCCGGGTGTTGGCCCTGTGTGCCTCGGTCGTATGCAGTCCTGATTGTGGCGCTCACCTGAACGGCGCCAAACACGCATACGACCATCATTGGCACCAAGGCAGAAGCGACTCTCATCGCTGAAGACGACACGTCTCCATTAGTCCCTCCAATCACGCCTGTGGCGACACCACTGGAGGCGGGCTGCACTATGTTGGGGCGTGAGCGGAAGATGGCCTAACGGTGTGCGGGACCGTAGCCCAGCTTCATGGAGACGGTTGCGAGTGGTCCTCGCCGATACCCCAGGAGCAACAGTGTCCCAAATTTGCTGGCAAGTGGCGGTGCGGTCCCCTACGGCACTGCGTGGGATCCTATGGTCTTCGTGTGCATCCGTGCGTCGCTGCGGTCCGGTCCCAGGTCGACGGGCACGTGCACCTTCCGCCGACCACTGGCGACAACATCGATGTACTGTGGAGACCTCACGCCCCACGTGTTGAGCAATTCGGCGGTACGTCCACCCGGCCTCCCGCATGCCCACTATACGCCCTCGCTCAAAGTCCGTCAACTGCACATACGGTTCACGTCCACGCTGTCACGGCATGCTACCAGTGTTAAAGACTGCGATGGAGCTCCGTATGCCACGGCAAACTGGCTGACACTGACGGCGGCGGTGCATAAATGCTGCGCAGCTAGCGCCATTCGACGGCCAACACCGCGGTTCCTGGTGTGTCCGCTGTGCCGTGCGTGTGATCATTGCTTGTACAGTCCTCTCGCAGTATGCGGAGCAAGTATGGTGGGTCTGACACACCGGTATCAATGTGTTCTTTTTTCCATTTCCAGGAGTGTATTTTCGCAACGCCACACACTGAGGTTAGAAACGCTGTTTACTTTTTATTGCGTTCTTATGGGAAGTGGCTGCTGCACGAGACAGCGAGTAGGGATCCTCCGGAAATTCAGTATTAGGCGCAGAGGATACCCCCTCCCCCTCCCCTCCTCCACAGGTGGGCGGTAGTGCGGCTAGGAGAATCAGAGGAAACGAAAACTGACGGTATGTCTTTTACCACCACCACGTGTTCCACTGGCAAACTTGCGTCGGTGTGGGTCTGTTCAGCAGCCACTTAGGGGTGCAGAAGAATAGGTTGCAGACTCAGGGATGCCCGGGAAGTACGTCGATGTAGTACAGAGCTCCGGAACAGGTCCTTCCTCGTGTGATCCCGAAGAGGCGGTCTCTGTCTCTGGATATATTTGAATGGGGTGGTGAACGCTTTCGAATCTTGAACAGCAGTTGACGTGTTATCATCTGGTCTGAACTTGGTAAGGAGACAGGCATCCTACAACAGAATCTTTTCGGTAGAATGGAGGAGGGCAACACATGTTTGAGCACTTGACAATCATCATTCAGCGTTTCCTGCTCCATGCACTGCAATTATCCATCATTGTGGTTGTAAATCTGAAGGTGATCGTTTCTGGAAACCCAGAATCTACTCTGTAGGAAACAACATGGTTCCGTAACAGCGACCCTGTGAGACCCATCTCGCTTTATTTGTTCATGAGACCCAGAAAATATTAGATACAGGCTCCCAGGTAGAAGCTATTTTCCTTTACTTCTGGAAGGCGTTCGATACAGTTCCGCACTGTCGCCTGATAAACAAAGTAAGAGTCTACGGAATATCAGACCAGCTGCGTGGCTGGATTGAAGAGTTTTTAGCAAACAGAACATAGCATGTTGTTCTCAATGGAGAACGTCTACAGACGTTAACGTAACCTCTCGTGTGCCACAGGGGAGTGTTATGGGACCATTGCTTTTCACAATATATATAAATGACCTAGTAGATAGTGTCGGAAGTTCCATGCGGCTTTTCGCAAATGTTGCTGTAGTACACAGAGAAGTTGCAGCATTAGAAAATTGTAGCGAAATGCAGGAAGATCTGCAGCGGATAGGCACTTGATGCAGGGAGTTGCAACTGACCCGTAACATAGACATATGTAATGTACTGCGAATACATAGAAAGAAAGATCCTTTATTCTATGATTATATGATAGAGGAACGAACACTGGTAGCAGTTACTTCTGTAAAATATCTGGGAGTATGCGTACGGAACGATTTGAAGTGGAATGACCATATAAAATTAATTTTTGGTAAGGCGGGTGCCAGGCTGAGATACATTGGGAGAGTCCTTAGAGAATGTAGTCCATCAACAAAGGAGATGGCTTACAAAACACTCGTTAGACCAATACTTGAATTTGTTCATCAGTGTGGGATCCGTACCAGATCGGGTTGACGGAGGGGATAGAGAGTATCCAGAGAAGAGCGGCGCGTTTCGTCACAGGGTTATTTGGTAACCGTGATAGCGTTACGGAGATGTTTGGCAAACTCAAGTGGCAGACTCTGCAAGAGAGGCGCCCTGCATCGCGGTGTAGCTTGCTCTCCAGGTTTCGAGAGGGTGCGTTTCTGGATGAGGTATCGAGTATATTGCTTCCCCCTACTTATACCTCCAGAGGCGATCACGAATGTAAAATTGGAGAGATTAGAGCGCGCACGGAGGCTTTCCGGCAGTCGTTCTTCCCGCGAACCATACGCGACTGGAACAGGAAAGGGAGGTAATGACAGTGGCACTTAAAGTGCCCTCCGCCACACACCGTTGGGTGGCTTGCGGAGTATAAATGTAGATGTAGATGATCTAAACGGGTCGTTTTTTCATAAGGGTGCCTTCCGCTCTAGACTGTTATAATTAAATTCAACTATTAAACTGTGATGACTGATTTCTCCAATAATGTTTTCAAAAATAAATACTTCTGGGATTTTCTGTGAGACCCGCTATTGTCGGAGCTGGTAGGAAGAGGTATTCACAGGTGCGATGGATGGAGGAGGTTGAGCAGAGGGAGAGAGGAGGATGGATGTGGGGTGAGAGTGGTGTAGCGAGACAGGCTGGCAAACGGCTGTCTCTCACGCAACGGTGTTCATTCCCCTCCGGCGCCGCCTGGAGCGGACTTGCACAGCGCGGTCTGGAGTACTGGCCTTCCTGTATCTCAGTTGTCGGCGGTGGAGCGCTGCAAAGCCTGCGTGTTACGGCACGCTGCGTCGATACCGGTACAGGTGGAGCTGCAAACAACGGAAAGTCCGGTCGGTTGTGCGCTCGTTTTGGACCGTGTCGGCGTTCCGCAAACTGTTCGCAATAGGTCGCCCCGCGGGAACTGCTCTGCCTGAGCTAGCGCTGCCACAGTCGTATTACTTTGTATCTAGTCCGGAAGTCACTGTTTACGTTTTGTTCAGTGACTACCCGACAAACAACGTGGACGGTGGAACTGCAAACTTTACCCTTGTGATAATTTGTGTGTTTGCGTTTTACCCGTCCGTAGCCTTTGTGGAATGCATCTACATCGATATTCTGCAAAACACTGTGAAGTGCGTGGCAGAGTGTACTTCCAGCTGTACCAGTTATTCAGTCTGCCTCATGTTCAACTCACTAATGAAGTGCGGGAAGAATGATTGCTTAAACACCACTGTGGTCGCTGTAATTAATCTAATTTTGCCCTCGCGAGCCCTGTGTGAGTCGTACGTTTGGCGTTGCAGTAGGGCCATCATTTAAAGCTTGTTCTTTGAAATTTTTAAGTAGGCTTTTCCGGTACAATTAGAATTTATTTTCAAGCGTATGGTAGTTCAGTGTTTTCAGCATCTCTGTGACCATGTGTGCTCCCATTCGTGTGCTCCCATGTTTTTTCCATCCTTTATGGGTTTCACATGCTGGAACAGTATCCTAGAATGGGCCACTACTGCTTTGTAAGCTTTACCTACTACTGGCCCTATGAGATCGTTCTACACTCCTGGAAATTAAAATAAGAACACCGTGAATTCATTGTCCCAGGAAGGGGAAAATTTATTGACACATTCCTGGGGTCAGATACATCACATGATCACACTGACAGAACCACAGGCACATAGACACAGGCAACACAGCATGCACAATGTCGGCACTAGTACAGTGTATATCCACCTTTCGCAGAAATGCAGGCTGCTATTCTCCCATGGACACGATCGTAGAGATGCTGGATGTAGTAGTGTGGAACGGCTTGCCATGCCATTTCCACCTGGCGCCTCAGCTGGACCAGCGTTCGTGCTGGACATGCAGACCGCGTGAGACGACGCTTCATCCAGTCCCAAACATGCTCAATGTGGGACAGATCCGGAGATCTTGCTGGCCAGGGTAGTTGACTTACACCTTCTAGAGCACGTTGGGTGGCACGGGATACATGCGGATGTGCATTGTCCTGCTGGAACAGCAAGTTCCCTTGCCGGTCTAGGAATGGTAGAACGATGGGTTCGATGACGGTTTGGATGTACCGTGCACTATTCAGTGTCCCCTCGACGATCACCAGAGGTGTACGGCCAGTGTAGGAGATCGCTCCCCACACCATGATGCCGGGTGTTGGCCCTGTGTGCCTCGGTCGTATGCAGTCCTGATTGTGGCGCTCACCTGCACGGCGCCAAACACGCATACGACCATCATTGGCACCAAGGCAGAAGCGACTCTCATCGCTGAAGATGAGACGTCTCCATTCGTCCCTCCATTCACGCCTGTCGCGACACCACTGGAGGCGGGCTGCACGATGTTGGGGCGTGAGCGGAAGACGACCTAACGGTGTGCGGGACCGTAGCCCAGCTTCATGGAGACGGTTGCGAATGGTCCTCGCCGATACCCCAGGAGCAACAGTGTCCCTAATTTGCTGGGAAGTGGCGGTGCGGTCCCCTACGGCACTGCGTAGGATCGTACGGTCTTGGCGTGCATCCGTGCGTCGCTGCGGTCCGGTCCCAGGTCGACGGGCACGTGCACCTTTCGCCGACCACTGGCGACAACATCGATGTACTGTGGAGACCTCACGCCCCACGTGTTGAGCAATTCGGCGGTACGTCCACCCGGCCTCCCGCATGCCCACTATACGCCCTCGTTCAAAGTCCGTCAACTGCACATACGGTTCACGTCCACGCTGTCGCGGCATGCTACCAGTGTTAAAGACTGCGATGGAGCTCCGTATGCCACGGCAAAGTGGCTGACACTGACGGCGGCGGTGCACAAATGCTGCGCAGCTAGCGCCATTCGACGGCCAACACCGCGGTTCCTGGTGTGTCCGCTGTGCCGTGCGTGTGATCATTGCTTGTACAGCCCTCTCGCAGTGTCCGGAGCAAGTATGGTGGGTCTGACACACCGGTGTCAATGTGTTCTTTTTTCCATTTCCAGGAGTGTATTTCAAAACTGTTACACACAGTTATTTTTTAGTTGAATCATTCCAATTGTGCCTCGTTAACTTTTTAGTTACTGATACTACATTTTTTCGTCCGATGAGGTGCAAAATTTTAGTCTTCTTCTTCACTTCACTTATTAGACAAAGTGCCTGTTACGGTACACCTTTTGATTTATGGTGGCTTTTCCGGTCTTGTTTGAGAATATCAGACAACAGGCAAATAATAATAGGTAATGATAATAGTATATGATCAGTTTTTACAAACTTTGGCCGCCTGACAATGGCTTTTTGCGTAAGGTCCGTCCATTGTAAATTTGACCGTGAGTGATTTTTCTGAAATATTTCTTTATCAGACTTCGTAGACCGCATAATTTCAATGTTTTGGTTCGTACTGAACCTTTGTAAAGTTTGTAACACGAAACATTTAGCCATGCCAGGACGCCGTTTAATTGGAACAATAGCCTGCAACATAACTGAAACACAAGATTAAATAATATCACTGTATTCACAAAAAATTATACAAATTAAATTACATAGAGGCTTACGTAAATTCTGTTTCTGTGTGCAACTATGAGTACGCCTAGTGAGATTTAGTCTCAATAAAATAGAACAATGACGGTTTGCCGAATAATTATCTGCAGCGATGACAGATATGCGTCCGATAAGGACGGCTTCAAGAACAAAAAAAGGTGGCGTCCTTTCGGCAAGACAACTGTACTGCGTAATTGTTCTAATGTTTTCGCCGTTGCAATCCACAATTGATAGAACCGCTTATACTAATTAATATCTTAAGTAATTCTTTATTTAAAATTCTGTTCTTATTTCTATGTTTTTGCAATATATCCACGCCCAGCCTGCAATTGTGCCTTTAAATTCTTCTCTTGTATGTTGTTCCCACATTTCTTCTTCCAGTGCATTTATAATTGAGAGCTCTTAGTCGAAATCTTCTACCACCCATACGGTCTACATATTCCTTCCATTTTCTCCTATTTTCATTTTAATACATTTAGGTTATGTATTCCTAAAACAATCCTTATATCTTTATTTCTTTTTCGGCGTTCCCTTGAACATCCTTCTACTATTCTTAGAAATCTCATCTCCTGAGCCTGTATTCTACTTATTTTTATGTCTTGATGTGGCCCATGCTTCACTTTCATAAGTAAGGGTTGGTACTCCTCTTGTTTTATAAAACTTCTGCTGGATTTCTTTCCTGGCTTTATTCTGCACAAGCTTATTCCTCGATAGATACTTCATTTCTTTTAGTGGTCCTTTGAGAACAGATTTTGTTCTGGTTCTCAGCCAGTCTTTTGGTGCCTTCTTATTTCTCCAACATTGATGAAATATGTGAAGAATAAATCTCTATATTTAAAGAGTTCCACATTAATATTACCTAAACCAGTAGCTTTGCTGCTTTTTGTAGCTTTTAGAGCTCCCTTCAATCCTCTCATATCAGTATCGTCCTGGCCTTTTGTGTTATTCAGTTCAGGTAACGTCAGAATTAAAGTATCATCAGACTACAATTTTTGTAATAACTTATCCATTACTTCTCCCCTATGTTATTACCATGTATACAATTATTTTCTTGCCTTTTGAGTGATTTCATATCTTTATAAGCGAAAGTTTGTCTGTCATGTAAATCATGTTCATGTTCTATATTGACAATAAAGCGCCCCTATGATACTGCGTGCACTTTCCGAGTGATGTATTTTGCATTATTTCTCTTTCTTTTTATTCATTAAACTTTTCTTGAAAGATTCTTTTTTTTTGTTTTGTAACTGCTGTTTCCTTCTCTGGTGTCCAAATCCTTAGTCCTCTGGGTTCCATATATTTCCTTTTCTTTCCCAGAATCTCATTAGCTATGTTCGATGCGGTTGTTTTTAAGGTTTTCCATTCTTCTTCCAAGTTCTTTACCGCTTCTAAATTTGCTAATGTTTTTGTTTTCCACTTTTGGTAGAGATGTCTTACGCTGCTATCTCGTAAAAGGTAAACTTTAAAAACTTGTTCTTCCTTTTGATCCTTAATGGGTTTCTTTGGTTTTCTCCATTTTGCTTGTAAGTCAACTATTGACACAAATAAGAAGATCTGATCCAATACCCACTCCTCGCTAAACTTCAGCACCTCTAATCCGCCTAGGAAATCCCTCATTTATTATTATATAATCTATAACAGATTTATAAACTTTTGTTAACCAGGTAAATTTGTAATTGTCTTTCATCCTGAAGAAACTTAATTTATAAATGATTAAAGGTCGCAAAGTCTCTGAGTATTTTCCCGTTATCATTACTTCGTTTCCTCCAAATGTGTCTAATATTTTTGGAATTGGTATATTCACAATTGTAGCATTGAGGTCTCCCATAAAGAAATTTGTCTTTTATTGTATCTATTTAAGATCACTTGGAACTGTTTGTAAAAGGCAGTGGACTTGTAAATTTTTCCTTCTCATTTACATATTCATAGTCCAGTATTTTATCTTCCCGAGGTGTATCAATGTAAATGGCAACACCTTTACTTGCCTTTGTTCGTGCTTTATTCGACTGTAGATCATATTATAGACGCATTCATATTTAGTTCCAAATTTTTCTTCTTTTTTTACGTAATTGCTGCAAATTCCCTTCACTTCCCTTTCCTTTCAAATGTTTAACTCATTCCATTTCCTTAAGAGCAATTCCCCTAACGTTCCAGGTGGCAACTTTCCAAGCCCCATTCAACTACTTTCTCTTGTTCCTATGTCTCGCCCATGTAGTATCCCGGTAATACGTCCTGTTTGGAGGCTAGATTGAGAACTGCAAGTACTGTTACTGAGTCCCTGAAAGTGGTAATTGTCCGCTGCCGATAAGACTGTCACTTCTAAGCTTTACTAGTCAGAGCTCGTAACTCACGTAACTGACTATGGTACAGCATTTCCTCTGTACTCGATGTTACAGTTTTACCGCCAGTACTCGATCGTCAAAGCCTCGTTTGCTTTCACATTCCTGAACACTTAAAACTAGCAGTAATTCTTTGTGCCATCTCCAAAGCTTTTCAATATCTGACTATCTGAGCAGTTTTTTTTCAGACATTACTGCAAGAATTCTCAGATTGCTCTTGATGTAGCCTGCAAGGCCTTTAATATACACTACTGGCCATTAAAATTGCTACACCACGAAGATGACGTGCTACAGACGCGAAATTTAACCGACAGGAAGAAGATGCTGTGATATGCAAATGATTAGCTTTTCAGAGTATTCACACAAGGTTGGTGCCGGTGGCGACACCTACAACGTGCTGACATGAAGAAAGTTTCCAACCGATTACCCATACACAAACAGCAGTTGACCGGCGTTGCCTGGTGAAACGTTGTTGTGATGTCTCCTGTAAGGAGGAGAAATGGGTACCATCACGTTTCCGACTTTGATAATGGTCGGATTGTAGCCTATCGCGATTGTGGTTTATCGTATCGCGACATTGCTGCTCGCGTTGGTCGAGAGCCAATGACTGTTAGCAGAATATGGAATCGGTGGGTTCGGGAGGGTAATACGGAACGCCGTGCTGGAGCCCAACGGCCTCGTATCGTTAGCAGTCGAGATGACAGGCATCTTATCCGCATGGCTGTAACGGATCGTGCAGCCACGTCTCGATCCTTGAGTCCACAGATGGGGACGTTTGCAAGACAACAACCATCTCCACGAACAGTTAGACAACGTTTACAACAACATGGACTTCAGCTCGGAGACCATGGCTGTGCTTACCCTTGACGCTGCATCACAAACAGGAGCGCCTGCGATGGTGTACTCAACGACGAACCTGGGTGCACGAATGGCAAAACGTCATTTTTTCGGATGAATCCAGAATCTCTTTACAGCTTCATGATGGTCGCATCCGTGTTTGGGGACATCGTGGTGAACGCACATTGGAAGCGTGTTTCGCCATACTGGCGTATCACCCGGTGTGATGGCATGGGGTGCTATTGGTTGCACGTCTCGGTCACCTCTTGTTCGCATTGACGGCACTTTGAACAGTGGACGTTACATTTCAGATGTGTTAAGGGGAGCCGGAGGTGGTCACATCCAAAAAATTACGATTGTTTTTTGCTACCGAAAATTTATTGGAACATTCCTCTTTAATGTAAACTTTGAATTATTGTTCTACTCGCCCTAGAAGTGGAGTTATTACCATTTTCCCCCACGCCTGCAGAGGAAATGGGCGGTCGCTGAATGCATCTAACACCCTCGCGTGACTTCCTGGCGAACTGCTTGGGATTTTCTCGGTCTGTTACGCATTCAGCGAGTGTGCGAGGGTTGGCTACATTGTTTTCTGTGACAAATGACGCGCTAAGAGCGCGGAACATCGTCTCTTTGCTGTTTACCGTTTCGAATTAGTTCAGTGTTGCGCCTGTTGTTGGTAGTATTATACTTCTTGTGTAAAGCGTTGTTCTGGTTACGATGCCACGTTTTAGTAATCGTGTATATAAGAAGAGGAAGAACGTAGGGAAAAGAAAATTAACACTAATACCAAGTTGCAATACTACAATTACTGAAACAGTGCGTTATTCTGCTAAGCAACACATGGCCGACCATAGCCCTGGGACATCTTCTAGCAAGAAGCTGACTGGTGGAAGTGACATATTTCGTGAATATGTTAGTGACATTGATGGTATTAACGAAGTACTGAATATTAGATTATTATCTTCTGTGCTGAAAGAAAGTGTTTTGTGCAAAATGCGTTCAAGTGTAGGAGTGGAACTAGAGATAACAAAGCACTTTGGTTTAGCTTGTGAGATGAAGATAATCTGTGCATGTTGCATGTATCAATTGACTTTCTACAATTCACATGCCAGTCTCTTTGGTGAAAATGGGTGATTTAGAGTGTTTGATGTGAAAGTTCGACTTGTGTATGGGCTTTGATCCATTGGAAAAGGATCTGCTGCTGGTAAACTGTTTTGTGGTATTTTGAACTTGCCATCGCCTCCAAGCAAATTTGGATACTACTGTGAACTGGTAGGATCCTCTGTTGAAGATGTGGCTTTGAAAACCATGAAGGGAGCAGTGGAGGAATCTCTAGAAATGAACGGTGGTTCTAGGGATTTGGTAGTGGCATTAGATGGTTCCTGGCAAAAGAGGGGTCATAAATCCCTGAATGGGGTTGTAACCGCTTCTTGTGGTGATAGTGCAAAACTGATAGATGTTGCAGTATTATCAAAACATTGTAGGTGCAAAAATAAAATCAAAGGAGAGCAGAGTGGAACCTGTGAGGTAAATTTTAGTGGATCAAGTGGAGCAATGAAAGTGGATGAATTGAAACAAATTTTTGAACGTTCAGTTCCCAGATACAACGTTAGGTACAGATACTACCTTGGGGATGGTGACTTCAAAGGTTTCAAGACTATAGAGGAACTGAAACCGTATGGAAATGAATTTGTAGTTGAAAAGTTGGAATGCATTGGGCATGTGCAAAAACGTATGGGTGCATGGCTTCGAAGGCTCAAACAAACTTAGGGTTCAGGTAAGCTCTGTGATGGAAAGACAATAGGAGGGAGAGGCAGGCTTGCTGATGAGGTGATTGAACGTCTACAAAAACATTATGGGTATGCTATAAGCAAAATACTAGTAATGTTAGTGACATGTGAAAAGCAGTATGGGCATTGTTCCTTCATACTGCCTCTTCCAATGAATACCCTAAACACAGCCTGTGCCCAAAAGATTCCTGGTGCAAATATAATGCAAAAAAGGACTATGATCACAAACATGGTTTTCCAGCAGCTGTGATAAATGCAATAAAACCAATTTTTCATGACTTAGCACAGCCAGAATTATTACACAAATGTTTACACGGAAAGACGCAGAATCCTAATGAGAGCATAAACAATTTGATTTGGAAAGTGATTCCTAAAAGGGTGTTTGTAAGCATAAAAACACTGCACTTTGGCATTTATGATGCAATAGCAACCTACAACCAAGGGAACAGTGTGAAGTTCTGAAGGCATTAGGATTTAGAGCTGGGGTGAACACTGTACGAGCACTAAGAAATATTGACAGAGAAAGGATAAGAGGAACAGAAAGGAGAGAACGGCATTTGAAGTATGATGGAACAACAGGCAAGAAAAGAAGACAGAAGAGGAAGCTTTTGGAGAATGAAGGAGAAGACCCTCATAATCCAGGAATGTATTAAGAAAGTTTGATAGCCATTTCCCGTAAATTAGAATTTTTCGAATATAAGGAACATTTTCTCAAAATCCACTCAAGCTAGAGAGATGAAATTTTTATACAGCACTCCTAGTAGTCAAACTTACATTGTAACGCAGCCATTTGGCAATATGTTCAGTAGTTTCATTTCAGTTTAATTATAAAGCAATTATTTGTAAAAAAATTGGGTCATTAATAAAAAATATAATTGGAAGGAAACTAGAAAAGATACTCCAAAATCCCTCTGTCATAACTGCAATACTATACCACATAATATATAAAAAAATTCAAATTTTTCTATTTGGTAGTTTATTCATAAATGTTCCTCAAACTTAGTGATTTTAACATGGGCAGCATAGGCACCTCCGGCTCCCCTTAAGACCCTTGACTCTACCCTTCATTCGATCCCTGCAAAACCCTACATTTCAGCAAGATAATGCACAACTGCCAAGTTGCCCTGTACGGGTCTTTCTCGATGCAGAAAATGTTCGACTGCTGCCCTGGACAGCATGTTCTCCAGATCTCTCACCAACTGAAAACGTCTGGTCAATGGTGGCCGAGCAACTGGCTCATTACAATACGCCGGTCACTACTCTTGATGAACTGTGGTATCGTGTCGAAGCTGCATGGGCAGCTGTACCTGTACACGCCATCCAAGCTCTGTTTGACTCAATGCCCAGGCGTATCAAGGCCATTATTACAGCCAGAGGTGGTTGTTATGGGTACTGATTTCTCTGGATCTATACACCCAAATTGGGTGAAAATGTAATCACATGTGAGTTCTAGTATAATATATTTGTCCAATGAATACCCGTTTATCATCTGCATTTCTTCTTGGGATAGCAATTTTAATGGCCATTAGTGTACAACAAGTATAGCCGGGGTGCCAACTGACTGCGCTGGGCACACCTGAAATTTCTTCAACATCCATTAATGACTCTCTATCCAAGGTAACATGCTTTGTTACCGCTATAAAGAAGTCGTAAATCCAATCACAAACTTCTGTTGAAAACCCTTATCATTGTACTTTTATTAATAAGCGTCGGTGTGACGCCGAATCAAATGATTTTGGGAGGTGAAGAAATACTGACCGTGTTGACCCATTGTTTTCAGAATAATATGCGAAATAAGTGCGAGTTGGATTTACATGATAGATGTATTCGGAATCCATGCCTGTTGATATGAAGGATATTGTTTTGTTCAAGATTCCTCGTTACGTGCGAGTCCAGAATATTTTATAAGACCATACAAGAAATAGCTGGCAACGATAATGAACGAGTGTTAAGTGGATCGTTTCTGGTATACTGCTTTGAGTTGGAAGCGACCTGTTTACTTTAGGCTACTGGATACATACTTGTGTTCGAATGATACGCAGCTTGAAGGGTAACCCTAAAAAATGTATGCTCTATTTAACTGCACTAAGTTCGAAACGTCTCATTTTCGACGGAAACGTGTCATTTCCGGTCAAGGTGAGCTTAAAGTTCAAGTTATTGAAATCAGTGTAGGTGTCCGAACTGGTTAAAAGTAACGTTCACGTATATGTGATGCCGCTGAATGCTGCAGAAAGCTCCACAATATAAAGTGTCAATTTGGAGATCCGTATAAAAATATTCGGTGCAATCTCAAAACTCATCCAATACGCATGGCATCTATCGATAAACGACGGCCGGCCGCGGTGGTCTCGCGGTTCTAGGCGCGCAGTCCGGAACCGTGCGACTGCTACGGTCGCAGATTCGAATCCTGCCTCGGGCATGGATGTGTGTGATGTCCTTAGGTTAGTTAGGTTTAAGTAGTTCTAAGTTCTAGGGGACTGATGACCACAGCAGTTTAGTCCCATAGTGCTCAGAGCCATTAGAACCATTAGATAAACGACGTACTTTGGCGTTCGCCATAATAAACGTCCATAGGCGCTACGTCGTCTCAGACTCTGATAGATACCATTGGGTCCTGGAGTTTTGTCCAAATTTTTATAATTCTGTTATTTTTCAACAACAGTGACACTAACACCTTTATCTTGTTTGTAGTGGTGCAAGGACTAAATTGCGGCAATACTCCTAATTTTTTCATTGTAAAGGCACATTTGAAAACGAAGTTCAACGTTTCTGCATTTGCTTTGATACGTTCAGTTTCATTCCTTATATAGCACATGAGTATCTGGAATCTAACTCTGGTACTGCTACCAGCCTTTACATTTGACCAGAATGTCTTTGGGTTTTGTGAAATATTTTTCGATAATACTCTATTACAGTAGTCATTGATGGCTTCCTTCATCGGCCTCATGTAAAGGAGTCGCAACAGGTTACAGCAGAGATAGCAGATTAGAGTTTTGGCGTTTGCTTCCCATGTTAATTATTGAAAAATACTTACATGCGTACAATCATCTGGCGCATTCCTACCATATTTTCCCACCTTCACAGCACCTCATGCTAACGAGGGACGAGAGCAGTTAAAATATTGATTTTCACAGTATGCATTTATATCAATAAATGTTGATGGTTCAGTGTTTTACAATTTTAAAAGTAACGTTCCATTTTGTTAAAAAAGGAAAGCAACAAAATTTAAAAAAATGAAAGAGAGAGAAGGGGAGAAAGAAAAAGAGGTCGATACAGTTAGGCAAAGGTATAGTGTGAAACATCTACTACAAATCCTTATTTAAGTTGATATCAATCAACACATTCCATCACACAATCATAAAGGGATTCGCAGTGAGCCTCATTAAATCAGGCTACCTTCACACGTAGTAAGTTTTCTATTTTCAATACATAATACTACAATTATTTATGAAATAATAATCTTTTGACTTAGCTATATGGTTTTTTAATCAGTCACGTTATACACTTCTTTCCATAGACGTTAGATTTTAGGACTTGCCCATGTTTGTATGTTATTTACTTACATCAAGCAATCGGTTCTTTAGATATTATATTAAAATTTTTACTCCAGTAAATGAAATGTTTATGACATGGGCGTGTGTGGGTGTATTGGGTGTTTCAATAACAGTCAGCACTGGACACATCACAATCTCGAAGTTGAGTCATTTACATCTCAGAGTCCCACTGTAAGTATGAATGTTGGTTTCAATTGCTTGGATTTCTTCAGTAGAGTAATTCTTCGCTGCCAGGCACTCAGGGAAAGGTCTGGACATAGGCCTCACCTGCTTATGAATCTTTCCCAGAGACTTGACACGTATCGTTCAATGGAGTGTTTCATTCGCTCTGAAAGGGTTGGTTCATTTCAGTTTCGCTCTGAAAAGGTTGACCCATTTAAAACTCTGACTGTTAGGAGAGGGACCCCACCAAGTCTCAAACGCCAGGGGACACCTGAGCGAAACCCAGACCATTCTCATTACAAAGAAGCAGATTTGTTGTTGGGTTGCTACCTTCTTGACAACTCAGGAACGCAGAGAAACACCCTTTTTTGTGGCTCTACAGCTGACTATGAGCGTTGAGCCTTTGCCACTTAAACAATTTTCTGCCATTTACCTCAGTCCATTGCTAGACTTCTCCAATTCCTATAACCCATCTTCCGCAGATTCTCAATGACTTCATGCTATCACATGATTCGCTGCCGACCACGCCCTCTCTGGCCTCCTGGATTTCCTTGTAAGACATTTCTGGGTACCTTCGCATCACCTCGTATGCAATGCTTGCATTTCACAGCCCATCTCAATCTGGATGACTTCACTGTTCTCCTGATACATGAGTCTTTGTAAATTATGTACAACTCATAATTTTATCTTCTCCTCCATACTGCTCATCCACGAAATGGGCCGATGATTCACCGAAAACTAATTCGTTAAAAAGTGTCCATCATTTTGGTGTGAAGTACAAGTTTGTAATGAATATGTGATCACTGGTCTTACAAGCGTTTTGTAGCTTGGTAGTATGACTCGGAGGACTGTAAGAGAAGAAGTCTTCTTGGAGCAAAATAGACAATTGGTTTCTGTTAGTCTCTGTTTGGTTTCATAAAAATAGTCGTTTGAGTAGGTGACTGTTGATCCCAGATACTTCAATTGCTCAGTTCTCTCAAATATGTAGTTTCCCAGTGTACTGAGGCTGCCATGCTTTACTTGCGTGCCTTTCTGGCAAACAAGTATTTTGTTTTCACTGAATGATGTTTAACTGTGTATTCCTGCTAGCCTGTTCAAGGGCAATAACTGTCTTTTCCATCGCCTTCCCGGTTCTTGTCATCCACATAAACAGTATCTGCACTGATTTACGGAAGATTGTCCCCTGGTTGAAGGCAGCATTAAAAAGAAGATAGGTCAGCAACTCCCCTAGTTGTACTCACAAGGGGAGGCCACGACGTTTGGAACGCGGATTTAGTGCAAACTTCGTACACTCGTAATACTTCCTTTGTACAACAAAATGCGTAAGCAGTAGAGTGTACTTCTCAAGCGTTACTGAGAAAATCGCAAGATAATTTCGGTCGTCGAATATATATTTGTGCGTGACCATTTTAACCATGAAGCGGCTGCGGCCGAGCGGTGCCGGCACGGTAGCTCAGCGTGTTCGGTCAGGCGGTTCGTTGCCCTCTGTAATAAAAAAAAACCTGAGGAAACGGATTAGCGACGAACTGAAACGGGTGTGTTCCGACGTCCGCCCCGAGCAGATACAACGAACGAAAACGAACAAAATGTGATTAAAAAAAAACAAAAAACAAATAAAGCTTGTTCGGTCAGAGCGGTTAGATAACCTTTATAATAAAAAAAAACTGAGCAAACAGACGAACGAACAAACTGCATAGGTGTCATCGGACGTCCGCCCTGAACAATATAGAACCAAATGTTCTTTTTTTTTTTTTTTTTAAAAAAAAAGTGTTTGGCGTTCAAGCCCTTGGATCGCTGGATCGAGTTCCGTTGGTCAGTTTTAATTTTTTTATTTTTCAAAAAAATGGTTCAAATGGCTCTGAGCACTATGGGACTTAACTGCTGTGGTCATCAGTCCCCTAGAACTTAGAACTAATTAAACCTAACTAACCTAAGGACATCACACACATCCATGCCCGAGGCAGGATTCGAACCTGCGACCGTAGCAGTCGCGCGGTTCCGGACTGAGCGCCTAGAACCGCTAGACCACCGCGGCCGGCTTTTATTTTTAACAGTTATTTTCTTTATTATTTATATTACAATCGATGTAATGGGGAAAATACGGATGAACTGATTAAATTTACAGTGTTATTTGGCAGTCTACTAATTTTTATTATCACAACTAATGTAGTACTCATAACAATCGACTAGAAAACGACCAAACGCATGAAGTGATACTGAAAATGTATGTTTGTTTGTCCGTGATTTGAGAAATCCTTTATATCTGGAAGGAGCCGGAAACGACTTGTTACCACCAAGTTTTGACCGGCACAGACGGCTTTCGAAAGACGTACAATTAATCGTCGCAGGATGGTCTTTTTCGTGAAAACATGGCAAACATAAAGTTAAACGACACCAGCTGCATTGAATAAATACTATGTTTCCGCATACGCAAGGTCCTTTGACGTTTTCCGTGGAAAAACAAACTTCGTTAACATTTTCAAAAACCTCTCTTTCAGACGATAGTTTGGAAGCAAACAATGCACAACGCAGTATTAAAAATCGGCGCTGATAGTTGGCTATGCAGTACGAGTGTATTTTAATAGCGTTTTCCGAGAAGCAATTTCTCGTTCTCTTTCGATTGAATACCATTAGTTTTGAAGACACGGACAAGCATAAATTTTCAGTATCACTTTATGCGTTTGGTCGTTTACTAGTCGATAGTTAAGAATATTACATTATTTGTGAAAATAAAAATTGGTAGACTGCCAAATAACATTGTAAATTTAATAAAAGTTCATCCGATTACACGCGTTTTCCAGTTATATCAATTGTAATATAAATAGTAAAGAAAATGACTGTGTTGGAAATAAAGAAAACTGACGAGCGGAACTCGATCCAGCAATTCAGTGGCTTGAACGCCAAACACTTTTTTTTTTTTTTTACAAAATTTTGTTCTGTATTGTTCGCTGAATTTGTTGAGGGCGGAGGTCCGATTACACCCACGCAGTTTGTTCGTACATCTGTTCGCTCAGTTTTTTTTTTTATTATAAAGGCTAACTAACGCTCTGAGCAAACCCGCTGAGCTGCCGTGCAGGCACCGCTCAATGGCAGCCGCTTCACGGTTAAAATGCTCACGCACAAATATATATTCGATGACCGAAATTATCTGGCGATTTTATCAATAACGCTTGAGAAGTACGCGCTACTATTACACATTTTGTTGTCCTCATGGAGTACTACGAGAGTACGTTGTACCTCACCAACTAAACATTTACTAACGGGGTTTACACTTATCAGCACAAGATTATCAACACTCAGTGTAAAGGGGAAATTCTTTGATTACACTATATCAACGCCTACGTAGCAACGATAGAATTCAAGGAAGAGAAGAAAGATGTACTCTATGAACTTCTGCAAAGAACATACGATGGCTGTTCAGAACACGACGTTGAAATAATAGCTAGTGACCTAAATACTCATAAGGGGGAGAGAAACGATCATTACACCGACAGCTGGACTTCACAACGAAAGTATCGTAAGCAATGCTAACGTAGCAAGACTCACGTTTTTTCCAGTCTCTAGATGTATAGTGTGCTCCTCATTACGGCGCTACCACGTAAAGACATATACAAAAGACCGAGAACATCACCAGATAGTAACATCTTAAATGAAAATGACCATGTGCTGATAGATGGAAGGTATACACCAGATCTATTGGATATGAGAAGCCTTAGAGGCCCAAATATAGATCTGCATCAGGCTCGAGTAAGGGCTGGGATCTCCAATTTAGTGCTATATATATATATATACGCAGGAGGTGGGTCGAGAAATTATTCTGCCCCCCTTCTTATTGACCATATCTTGCACCTTCAGATTCTCAGCTTTTTCACTCTCTATCGAACAACCTTCAAGACAAACTTTTCCGGATGAAAATGATTTTCCGAACATGTCTGGACGAGTTCTTCGTGTTAAGACAATCACATGATTTCTACAGTGGCGGAATGGAGAAGTTATCCCCGCAGTGGCCGTCTGTTGTGAATAGTGAAGGAGAATAAATTATTGGTGACTAAGGTCTCTTTTGTGTATGTGTTGTGTTTATTATAAAATTACAGAAAAACGCTACGAACTTACGCACTAATATATAACTCCTGTCTCTTCTAGAGCCCCACATTGAGTCCACCTTACCAAATGTTTTAGTTGGTGGGGTACCACCAAGTGTCAGACTCGCGTTTCCTCTCACTGTTGCGCTATGATATTCTGTTTCAGTTTCGTTGTTTGATCCAGCAGCACTCTCAAGGCTCCTGGGCTGTACATAGACCTCACATTCCAGGTCCCAATACATAAATTTGGTTTATGCTCCAACTTATATATTTCTTCCCTTTTTTTCCTCTCCCTATTTGTTTGTCCATTACCGTCAGGACTTTCTGTGACAAGTGCATCTTCATTAATCAAACCCGCTTTCCTTTGTTGAAGTTCCGAAACAGATGTTTTTTTATGGAGCGGGTTGCCAGCCGTACGTCCAACAGCTGCCGGAGAACTTTTGATTTATGAACAGGGTTTCCTTCTGTTAGTGTTTGGAAAGCCAGCCCAATCAACTACGCGGTAACAGCTTCTCTCTTTTTTAGCCCGAAGGAAGAGTGTGTCTCTTCCGCTAGATACCATGTTCCAGAGGACTCCTTTTCCGCCGAAGTTGCCGTGCGGTCCTGCAGAGAAACACTTTAAGCCATTTCTAGCAGTGTACAATCCACTAGGGAGACAGCAGCCAGCGCTGGATAGCGTTACGATCAGGAACATCTGACAGTGACATATTCGTTTCCGCCGGCCGCGGTGGCGAAGCGGTTCTAGGCGCTTCAGTCCGGAACAGCGCGACTGCTACGGTCGCAGGTTCGAATTCTGCTTCGGGCATGTATGTGTGTGATGTTCTTAGGTTAGTTAGGTTTAAGTAGTTCTAAGTTCTAGGGGACTGATGACCTCAGATGTTAAGTCCCATAGTGGTCAGAGCCATTTGAACCATTTTTATACGTTTCTGGATAATATGCCAGCAAGAACAAGATCGAAAATTTTCGAACTCTCAGGAAAACTGGACTGCGTGACTACACGATGTCGGTCGGTCATTGGGCAAGGCTGCAAACTGAGTCCGCCAATGACAAAGACAATACAACGGGAAATTCCGCTCTCTTGCTGACAGAGTCGGCGGACAGAATCAAAAGCGCGAATCAAGGTCAGCAGGTGCATGAATCAGCCAAGTAGACAGACAGAGATGTGAGTGAAGAGAAGAGATGACAGACAGTGAGTGGAGATAATGCCAGTAGATAAGTGAGAGAGGGACAGAAAAGTGTTTTTGAAGAAGCTATTTTCATGCTGCTGCATGAAAATCTATTTTCATGCTGCTACATAAAAAGTTATCTTCATGTTGCTTCGTAAAAAGCTTGCTAACTTTGCCTACTGGAGGTATATCAGCCTGTAGTCGACTTAGTTTTCAGACTTTATGTGTGATCCCTGCGCTCAAAAATGGTTCAAATGGCTCTAAGGACTAAGGGACTTAACATCTGAGGTCACCAGTCCCTTGAACTTAGAACTAATTAAACCTAACTGACCTAAGAACATCACACACATTCGTGCCCGATGCAGGATTCGAACCTGCCACCGTAGCAGCAGCGCGGTTCCGGACTGAAGAGCCTAGAATCGCTCGGTCACAGCGGCCGGTCCCTGCACTCATTCAGATGTCTATCGTCAATTTCTGACATACTGACATCCCATCCCATGTCGAATGGCTTTCCTAACGGTCTGACGCAAAGACTGACCAGAACAACAGTTTCTTTTCTTTTAAATTCTGGACAGCACCATTTGCGTCTTGTTCACCTGGGGTCACAGCACACGCAGTCCTCGCCGGGTACTAAATCTCCCCGAGCACTTCGGGATACTGCATGACGTCGCAATAATTCCTTCTGTAATATAATTTTTTGGTACCATACCTCCCCGAGCACTTCCGTATACTGTATGTCGCAATAAGTCCTTTCGTAATATATATTTTTTACACAAATTAACACTTGATAATCCTCATGCTTGTGGCTTCACCCAGCGACTCAGTGACGTTTTTCTTGACTTCCGCTTCCAAATATCACGCTGACACCGTCTCTGCGGGTTCATCACAGCAGATATTGGTTGCTGAGTGCAAAGACAGTGAAAACGTGTCAGCACCAAACCACTCTCCACCTGAAAGGATCAGGCGGAGGGACTGACGAGTTTAACTGCCAGAGGTATCGCCCCAAAAGCCGCAGAGGACGGAAGATGAAGCCACTGGCTGACTACCCACAGCTACACCCACCTTGAGAAGTAATTGACACATCGCATCGACGTTCCGTCAGCCACACGGGCCAATATGTAACACTGATTCCCTCGACTCGTTCCCGTCCTATATGTCTAATTACTGAGTCATATCTCTGCCCAGACAAATCGGACATAAAATATAATTTCTATTACTCATTTGAAAATGACTATAATAATAAATGGGCATGTTTCACTGTATTTATAATTTTTGACTCCCAGTCTTCTACATTGGCTGGCCACTGTGGCCGAACGGTTCTAGGCGCTTCAGTCCGGAACCGCGCTACTGCTACGGTCGCAGGTTCGAATACTTCCTCGGGCATGGATGTGTGTGATGTCCTTAAGATGGTTACGTTTAAGTAGTTCTAGGTTCTAGGGGACTAATGACCATTTATTTATTCTACATTTTGATTCACAGTTGTGGGTGATTTTATTCATTATTTCTCGCTTCAGTTTACTACATTTTGTTGTCCAACGTGGAGCTTCGATTTTATTTCATCCTCTGTTAACTGTCACTGTGAGGACTTCCAAATTAGATCCCACACAGGGAAAAGTAACCTACCATAGATCTGTGGAATACGCTAACCTTTCTACAGGCGATGTCAGGCACATACGTTAGTGTGTGTGTGTGTGTGTGTGTGTGTGTGTGTGTGTGTGTGTGTGTGTCGTAAATGGTCGGTATGCAGTAGATGTAGATGCAGCGTATTAAAACATCATCCACTCCATCTTGTAATGTAACAGTGTATTTAGAATGTGTAGTCCGTTGCTGAGTTAGTGTTTTTGTTTGTACCTACACTCCTGGAAATTGAAATAAGAACACCGTGAATTCATAGTCCAGGAAGGGGAAACTTTATTGACACATTCCTGGGGTCAGATACATCACATGATCACACTGACAGAACCACAGGCACATAGATACAGGCAACAGAGCATGCACAATGTCGGCACTAGTACAGTGTATATCCACCTTTCGCAGAAATGCAGGCTGCTATTCTCCCATGGAGACGATCGTAGAGATGCTGGATGTAGTCCTGTGGAACGGCTTGCCATGCCATTTCCACCTGGCGCCTCAGTTGGTCCAGTGTTCGTGCTGGACGTGCACACCGCGTGAGACGACGCTTCATCCAGTCCCAAACATGCTCAATGGGGGACAGATCCAGAGATCTTGCTGGCCAGGGTAGTTGACATACACCTTCTAGAGCACGTTGGGTGGCACGGGATACATGCGGACGTGCATTGTCCTGTTGGAACAGCAAGTTCCCTTGCCGGTCTAGGAATGGTAGAACGATGGGTTCGATGACGGTTTCGATGTACCGTGGACTATTCAGTGTCCCCTCGACAATCACCAGAGGTGTACGGCCAGTGTAGGAGATCGCTCCCCACACCATGATGCCGGGTGTTGGCCCTGTGTGCCTCGGTCGTATGCAGTCCTGATTGTGGCGCTCACCTGCACAGCGCCAAACACGCATACGACCATCATTGGCACCAAGGCAGAAGCGACTCTCATCGCTGAAGACGACACGTCTCCATTCGTCCCTCCATTCACGTCTGTCGCGACACCACTGGAGGCGGGCTGCATGATGTTGGGGCGTGAGCGGAAGACGGCCTAACGGTGTGCGGGACCGTAGCCCAGCTTCATGGAGACGGTTGCGAATGGTCCTCGCCGATACCCCAGGAGCAACAGTGTCCCTAATTTGCTGGGAAGTGGCGGTGCAGTCCCCTACGGCACTGCGTAGGATCCTACGGTCTTGGCGTGCATCCGTGCGTCGCTGCGGTGCGGTCCCAGGTCGACGGGCACGTGCACCTTCCGCCGACCACTGGCGACAACATCGATGTACTGTGGAGACCTCACGCCCCACGTGTTGAGCAATTCGGCGGTATGTCCACCCGGCCTCCCGCATGCCCACTATACGCCCTCGCTCAAAGTCCGTCAACTGCACATACGGTTCACGTCCACGCTGTCGCGGCATGCTACCAGTGTTAAAGACTGCGATGGAGCTCCGTATGCCACGGCACACTGGCTCACACTGACGGCGGCGGTGCACAAATGCTGCGCAGCTAGCGCCATTCGACGGCCAACACCGCGGTTGCTGGTGTGTCCGCTGTGCCGTGCGTGTGATCATTGCTTGTACAGCCCTCTCGCAGTGTCCGGAGCAGGTATGGTGGGTCTGACACACCGGTGTCAATGTGTTCTTTTTTCCATTTCCAGGAGTGTATATGGTTCTGGAATGCTACTGCTAGCACTAACACAGGTGTCGTTTTGTCTGTATCACTTGATTCTGTGATCACTTTTGTTCCAGCGTCGCGGTTCCATTCATCTGGTATGTGAAAAGTTGTTAGAGAAGGAAACTGAAAACATAATGTACGAAGTTCGAAAATGTGTGAAAGCAGAGGGTGCATCTGAAGATGGCGAACAATGTCATAGTCTATTGAATCATATACCTGCGATGTTAAGAAATATCACCAAAAACAAAACTAGGCAGTGCCACCCCAACAGAACAGTTTGCTGAACTGAAATGCTACAACCGCGGGATATTTAGCTGAAGTAAAACAAGGAAAAGCTACCACCACGACCCAGCTAACCGAGATAACACAAGTGACTGCATAGGTTTTGGAACTACTCGCTCAGATGAGGCAGGAGAGCTAGACACAACTAGCTAGGCTAGAAGCTGAACTGAAACTCTACAAACAAAAGACTGTTGGATCGCAGAAGTTACGCGTTACTTGGGTACAGAGATTGAGACGAAACGGGTGAAGGTTGTAACAGTTTGCATATGACGAGCGTCAGTACATTAATTTTTCTCCTCTTATAAATAATTAAGATAGGATAATGTACTGAAAAACGTCGCTGAGTCACTGGGGGAAGCTACAAGTATGGGGATTATAGTGTGTTAGTATGTGTGAAAAAAAGATATTACAGAAGGAACTATTGCAACGTCATGCAGTATCTGGAAGTGTTCGGGGAGATACAGTAGCTGACCAGGAATACGCGTGCGGTGACCGGAGGTGAACAAGACGCAAGTGGTGCTGTCAAGAAATTAAAGGAAAAGAAACTGACGTTCTGGTCAGTCTTTGCGCTGTATAAGTTGCTCACATAATGTCATATGTTGCACCAGGCCAAGATTCTTATTACATTAACTGAAATAACTAAGGACAGTCGGGGAATATATGGTGTAGTACGTGTGTTGTAAAAAATTCTTTTTCTGTCATCATCGTCTAGGCCAAAGGCTTGTTCCGTCTTCTAAGTATCCACCCATTATTTTCTTGGTCTTCCTACGTGTCTTGTACCTCAGGCTTTAAAATTTAAAGTTTGTTTTGGCAGTCTTGAATCAGGCTTTCTTTGTAGATCTTCTAGCCAGATTTGAAATGTTCACATGTGTGTGAATCCCTAAGCGACCAAAGTGCAGAGGTCATCGGTCCATAGACTTACGCACTACTTAAACTAACTTACGATAAGAACAACACACACAACCATGCCCAAGGGAGGACTCGAAACTCCGGCGGGAGGGGCTAGCCACATTTGTCGATAAGACTTGATCTTCTCGTTTACAACATATGGTACAAGCTCTGCTCTTATTTCTTCGTTGTCTATCTAATCTTGTGCAACCCTTCACTGCTCTTAGGAATTTCATTTCCAGGCGCAGATGTGGATTATGACCACAATCTATTGGTTATGAACTGCAGATTAAAACTGAAGAAACTGCAAAAAGGTTTAAATTTAAGGAGATGGGACCTGGATAAACTGAAAGAACAAGAGGTTGTACAGTTTCAGGGAAAGCATAAGGGAACAATTGACAGAAATGGCGAAAAGAAATTCAGTAGAAGAAAAATGGGTAGCTTTGAAGGTTGAAGTAGTGAAGGCAGCAGAGGATAAAGTAGGTAAAAAGACGAGGGCTACTAGAAATCCTTGGCTAACAGGAGAATTATTGAATTTAATTGATGAAAGGAGAAGATATAAAAATGCAGTAAATGTAGCAGGCAAAAAGAAATACAAACGTCTCAAAAATGAGATCGACAGGAAGTGCATAATGGTGAGGCAGGAATGGCTAGAGGACAAATTTAAGGACGTAGATGCTTATTCACCAGGGGTAAGATAGATACTGTCTACAGGAAAATTAAAGAGGCCTTTGGAGAAAAGAGAACCACTTGCATGAATATCAAGAGCTCAGATGGAAACCCATTTCTAAGCAAAGAAGGGAAAGCAGAAATGTGGAAGGAGTATATAGAGGGTTTATACAAGAGCGATGTACTTGCGGACTATATTGTGGAAATGGAAGAGGAAGTAGATGAAAATGAATGGGAGATATGATACTGCGTGAAGAGTTTGACAGAGCACTGAAAGACCTGAGTACACAACATTCCATTATAACTACTGGCAGCCTTGGGAGAGCCAGTACTGACAAAACCCTACCATCTGGTGAGCAAGATGTATGAGACAGGCGAAATGCCCTCAGACTTCAAGAAGAATATAATAATTCCAATCCCAAAGATAACAGGTGTTGATAGATGTGGATATTACCAAACTACACTCTTGGAAATGGAAAAAAGAACACATTGACACCGACGTGTCAGACCCACCATACTTGCTCCGGACACTGCGAGAGGGCTGTACAAGCAACGATCACACGCACGGCACAGCGGACACACCAGGAACGCGGTGTTGGCCGTCGAATGGCGCTGGCTGCGCAGCATTTGAGCACCGCCTCCGTCGGTGTCAGCCAGTTTGCCGTGGCATACGGAGCTCCATCGCAGTCTTTCACACTGGTAACATGCCGCGACAGCGTGGACGTGAACCGTATGTGCAGTTGACGGACTTTGAGCGAGGGCGTGAAGTGGGCATGCGGGAGGCCGGGTGGACGTACCGCCGAATTGCTCAACACGTGGGGCGTGAGGTCTCCACAGTACATCGATGTTGTCGCCAGTGGTCGGCGGAAGGTGCACGTGCCCGTCGACCTGGGACCGCACCGCAGCGACGCACGGATGCACGCCAAGACCGTAGGATCCTACGCAGTGCCGTAGGGGACCGCACCGCCACTTCCCAGCAAATTAGGGACACTGTTGCTCCTGGGGTATCGGCGAGGACCATTCGCAACTGTCTCCATGAAACTGGGCTACGGTCCCGCACACCGTTAGGCCGTCTTCCGCTCACGCCCCAACATCGTGCAGCCCGCCTCCAGTGGTGTCGCGACAGACGTGAATGGAGGGACGAATGGAGACGTGTCGTCTTCAGCGATGAGAGTCCCTTCTGCCTTGGTGCCAAAGATGGTTGTATGCGTGTTTGGCGCCGTGCAGGTGAGCGCCACAATCAGGACTGCATACGACCGAGGCACAAAGGGCCAACACCAGGCATCATGGTGTGGGGAGCGATCTCCTACACTGGCCTTACACCTCTGGTGATCGTCGAGGGGACACTGAATAGTGCACGGTACATCGAAACCGTCATCGAACCCATCGTTCTACCATTCCTAGACCGGCAAGGGAACTTGCTGTTCCAACAGGACAATGCACGTCCGCATGTATCCCGTGCCACCCAACGTGCTCTAGAAGGTGTAAGTCAACTACCCTGGCCAGCAAGATCTGCGGATCTGTCCCCCATTGAGCATGTTTGGGACTGGATGAAGCGTCGTCTCACGCGGTGTGCACGTCCAGCACGAACGCTGGTCCAACTGAGGCGCCAGGTGGAAATGGCATGGCAAGCCGTTCCACAGGACTACATCCAGCATCTCTACGATCGTCTCCATGGGAGAATAGCAGCCTGCATTGCTGCGAAAGGTGGATATACACTGTACTAGTGCCGACACTGTGCATGTTCTGTTGCCTGTGTCTATGTGCCTGTGGTTCTGTCAGTGTGATCATGTGATGTATCTGACCCCATGAATGTGTCAATGAAGTTTCCTCTTCCTGGGACAATGAATTCACGGTGTTCTTATTTCAATTTCCAGGAGTGTATAATAAGTCACAGCTGCAAAATACTAACACGAGTTCTTTACAGACAAATGGAAAAACTGATAGAAACCGACCTCGGGAAAGGTCAGTTTGTATTCCGTAGAGATATTGGAACACGTGAGGCAATACTGATCCTACGACATATATTAGAAGCTAGATTTAGGAAAGGCTAACCTACGTTTCTAGCATTTGTAAACTTAGAGAAAGCTTTTGACAATGTTCACTGGAATACTCTCTTTCAAATTCTGAAGGTGGCATGGGTAAAATACAGGAAGCGAAAGGCTACTTACAATTTGTACAGAAAGCAGATGGCAGTTATAAGAGTCGAGGGGCATGAAAGGGAAGCAGTGGTTTGGAAGGGAGTGAAACAGGGTTGTAGCCTCTCCCCGACGTTATTCATTCTGTGTATTGAGCAAGCAGTAAAGGTAACAAAAGAAAAATCCGGAGTAGGAATTAAAATCCATGGAGAAGAAATAAAACCTTTGAGGTTTGCCGATGACGTTGTAATTCTGTCAGAGACGGTAAAGGACCTGGAAGAGCAGCTGAACGGAAATGGACAGTGTCTTGAAAGGAGGATATAAGATGAACATCAACAAAAGCAAAACGAGGATAATGGAATGTAGTCGAATTAAATTGGGTAATGCTGAGGGAATTAGATTAGGAAATGAGGTTTGCTATTTGGGGAGCAAAATAACTGATGATGGTCGAAGTAGAGAGGATATAAAATGTGGACGGGCAATGGGAAGGAAAGCTTTTCTGAAGAAGAGAAACTTGTTAACATCGAGTATAGATTTAAGTGTCAGGAAGTCGTTTCTGAAAGTATTTGTATGGAGTGTAGCCATGTATGGAAGTGAAACATGGACGATAAATAGTTTGGACAAGAAGAGAATAGAAGCTTTCGAAATGTGGTGCTACAGAAGAATGCTGAAGATTAGATGGGTAGATCACATAACTAATGAGGAGGTATTGAATACGATTGGGGAGAAGAGAAGTTTGTGGCACAACTTGACTAGAAGAAGGGATCTGTTGGTAGGACGTGTTGTGAGGCATCAAGGGATCACCAACTTAGTATTGGAGGGCAGAGTTGAGGGTAAAAATCGTAGAGGGAGACCAAGAGATGAATACACTAAGCAGATTCAGAAGGATGTAGGTTGCAGTAGTTACTGGGAAATTAAGAAGCTTGCACAGAATAGAGTAGCATGGAGAGCTGCATCAAATAAGTCTCTGGACTGTAGATCACAACAACAACATTTCGCCATCTTCTATTGATTGTTCCGCGTGGTATTTGATATTTGTGTAGTTTGTTGTCAATATTGAGTTCACTCTGGTATCGTATAATATTGCCAAGGTAAATGAAGTGACTAACTTGTTCAACAGTTTTGTTTCCTGCTGTGATCTTAGTTCGCAGCTATCTTCTACCTTTGAAAACCATCATTTTTGTTTTTGGGATTGTTATTTTCGTATTATATTCTTTAGAAGTGTGGTTCTGTCTGTAGATGGATCTTTGTAAAGAAGTCTCGCTATCCTGTACAACTGCGAGGTCGTCTTCGAAAAGGATCATTTTAAAAGACATGCTATGTGATAATCTCAAGACCAGATCAAGTTGTTTCCGTTTTTAAATCGTATCGCCCATGTATATATTAAAAAGTGTATCTGATAAGCTACACCCTTGTCGAACCCCTTTGATTATCGGTATATCTTCTGATAGTCTTTATTCCTATTATTGTCACTTTGTAGTGCCTTTCTGACACCTTTATTATTTTCTGAGGATATCCATTTCTACTATGATCTATAAGATTTTCCTACTTACATGGTCTACGGCTTTCTCTAGTCTACAATTGCTCCGTGTTTCCCTGTTGAACTCTGTTTGATTTTCTATAATTTGTTTAAGTCTCAAACATTACAAATACCGGATCTTGCTTTTCTGAAACTATTTTGTTCTTTAGATAACAGATTTTCGGGAATAATTTGTAAAGATGTTGATTTATTATCTTGGCGTTTATCGTACACGCTGCGTCCGCTAACGTTATACCACGATAAATATTGCACTCATTTTGTATACTTTTTTGAAGATTGAAATGACATCTACAACGGTTCATGTTTTCGTGGTTATTTCGTCTAGGAAAGTTGATTTCACCACGTCTAAGAGACTTTCCTGTCCCTTGTCTGAACCTTCCCGAAGCCCGTCTACTCTGAAGTTTAAAATATAATTAAAATGTGTTACAGAAATTCAAGTGTTCTGAGTTGTAGTTTGGAGGTATTGTGTGTGATATTCAAGAACTGTGAGTCTAAATGATGATCATTAATTAGTGTTTTAGATAATTTCATACGAAAATACTTTCGTAAAATTGTGAAAAACATTTATCCCTAGAAAAACTAGAATCTCCAAGGAGCTTTAGATTCGCCAAGGGAAAAGTGAACACAACACAGTCGGATGAAAACCGAGGACCAAAGTATTACCATTGCAATTTAATAAACCGCTTCACATATTATGAGGATTTAAATATTACGTCACTTCGTATGAGGCAAAGAATTTAGTAAGTTCATGAACACTCAGGGTGGGGAGCATGTGAACAGACAGTCAGTTTTACCTTTATCTCCCACATACCTCTCGACAGGAGAAACGCCATAAGTTCAACAATACTCTGGGCGAGGAGAAAACCGTGTGTGATAAAACAGTAGCGAGTATGGAAACACGAGTAACTTTAAGAATCGTGGATGTTGCAACAAACATGGATAATGAAAAGAAATCATCCATTTACACGCTACATGTGACTAGTAGGTCAGTGAAGCCTAACCTGACATGGCCGGGGGGGGGGGGGGGGGGGGGGGGAGGCGACAGACGGTGGTCTGGATGTGGTTAATTAAATAAAAAAAATTTAAAGTAAAAACTTTCATGTCTGGATCGCAATTTTTCTATCTCTATTAATGGTCGATAACTAGTATCGGTTGCTATAGCAAACTAGTTATCGAACTTTAATTGAGATTGCAGTCTAGGCGTTGAAAGTTTTTAGTTTACATTTTTTTATTTAATAAACCAGTAGTAGGCAATTAAGTCACATACGAACAAGGGTCTGTCCTCGGCCAGTAGATGGCTGCAATACAACAAGGAAATGTCCCTGTAACGCAGGTCACGACGTAAAATTGCCTGATATGTTCCCAATGCAGCGTATATTCTCAAACAGGTCAGTAAGTTCATGTTTAGAGAAATTCTGCCTTAAGTTGTTGACAGCAATTATTTTATATCCCTGTAGTGCCAACCTAACCTTTTGACCGCTTCAGGTACAATTAGGGACAATGACCAGTCATGTAGCGCAGATTCACCGTTCTCCTGGTTGCAGAAACAGAAATTGTCAACAAAATATGAGCCTATGGAATTAGACCAATAGTGTGACTCTGTTTGAAAATTTATGGAAAACAGAACACGGCATGTTATTCTCAACGGAGAGACCTCTTAAGATGTAAATGTGAAACGTACCCTTAGAAAAATTCTAAATGACTGTGCTGGTAAACTTCTACATTATATAATACAAAGACAGCTGAGTAAAATTGAACGTACTCAGACAGTTCTCTCTTTACTTATTCTGATCATCACTAAACTGGCATATTTTTTTAGCGCAACACAATCCGACTTTCAATAATCCCTACAAAGCTCTGACTAACGATAACCTGTACCTTTCATGAATCACTTACCTCACAAAAATCTTCGTTACTCGAACTACTACAATACAACGAGAGCCAATACTGCCGGCTATAACTACTGAAGGCACTAACTACTGATAGGAACATTTAGCAAATGAAAGATTTTGATAGAGGATAATCAATGTATTTACCTTAATAATGTTCAAAAGTCATCATATATATCAATCAATTATTGACAACCATCTTTACAAACTTCCTTTTTCTGGCAGTCACAAACACCTCCAACCGCCCAACGCTACGCGCTATTCACATCCCAACACTACACATGCGAATATTTCAACAATGAGTCCAACCAGCGATACACTGCACACAGCATGGTCAGTGATTTTCATACAGAGCGCTACGTGGCGTTACCAACATAAAAACCTAAACAGCTTATTTACAAAAGTAATTTTGGGCGTGCCCGAAGGGAATGTTAGAGGAGCATTACTTTTCACAATATATATAAATGACTCAATACATAACGTTGGAAGTTCTATCAGACTTTTCATGGATGATGCTGCTGTATACGGAGAAGTCACAACGCTAGAAACTAAGGGAAACCCGCAGAGCATCGACTATTGGTGCAGGGAGTGGCAACAGACCCTCAAAATCAATGTAACGTACTTCGAATACATATTAATTAATGTATGATTACATTAATGAAACGTCCCCATAGAAAAATTATACAAGACTGTGTTTAAACGGAAGCACAGTATTTTTAGCGCAACGCAATCTGACTTTCAATAATCCCTACAAAAGAATGGCCCTGACTAACATTAACCTATACCTTTCACAAATCACTTACCTCACAAAAATCTTCCTTGCTCGAACTACTGCAGTACAGCGAGCGCCACCACTGCCACCTAAATAAAAGTTTCAAACTACTGAAGGCACTAACTACTGATAGGCATAGTTAGCAAATGAAAGATTTTGATAGAGAAAAAACAATGTATTTACCTCAATAATGTTCAAAAGTCATAATGTATATAGCAGTTCATGACATCCACTCTTACAAATTTAAAAACTCCGCAATCTCTCTCCCCACATCCACCACTGCTGGCGGCTCACCTCCAACTGCACAAGGCTACGCGCTGTTAACATCCAGCTGCCCAACACTACAATGGCGAGTATTACAACAATGCCAACCAGCCAAAGACTGCACACAGCACAGCCAGTGATTTTCATACAGAGCGCTACGTGGCGTTACCAATATAAAAAACCTAAACAGCCTACTTACACTATTGCAGAACAAGCACTGAAAGAAGTAACTTCCGTTATGTCTAGGAGTGTACATACGAAGCGATTTGAAGTGAAATGACCACACAAAATTAATCGCCGGTAAGGCAAGTGATGCACAGATTCATTGGAAGCATCCTCAGAAAATGCAGTCCACCCAGAAAGGAAGTAGCTTACGAAATACTCGTTCGACCAGTTCTTGAATATTGCTCTTCAGTCTGGGACCCATACCATACAGGACTGATAGAAGTAATAGAGAAGATCCAAATAAGAGCAGCACATTTCGTTACAGATTCATTTAGTAAGCACGAAAACGTCACACAGATGCTCAGTTACCTCCAGTGACAGACGCTGCAGGACAGGTATTCTGTACCACAGTATGGTCCACTGTTAAGTTTTCCGAGAGCTTAGGTTCCTGCAAGAGCCAACCAATATAATATGTCTTCCTCTGTATATCTCGCAAAAAGATCTTGAAGATGAAATTCGAGATTGAAGCCCACACAGAGGCTTACTAGTAAACATTCTTCGTGCGAACGGTACGCAAATAGAATAGGAGAAATAGGTAAGTGAACTGGTATGCAATAGTGACCTACGCCACCCACCATAAGATGACTTGCAGATTATAGATGTAGATGTCGATGTTCCCCTCTCCTCTCACACGTGCTAATGGTGTGGTAAGGAACGAAGGTTCATCACGACTTCAGAATTTTGTAAAATTGGTAAATTTTTTCGGTTACTGTCCGGGGTCGTGTCGTGAGCACGTGTGTTCTTACAATGTTGTCCAAACAGCTCATTCATACCTAAATAAAATGGTCATATACATCTCTGGACATTTTCTCCCAGTTAACGATTTTATATTTTTGAGCCCGTGCATCTGTTGGTCGTCGATTCCGACAACCAACCTGGGCGAATCTACCTCATACTAGCCAGTGAAGTCTATTTTCTACCAAGCATTCTGCTAATTAGACTAGAAAAGATGAATTTTTGAATAATTTTAGTGTCCATCTTGCCCCTTAGATCCTCATAATGTGGGCTGTACCTAATTTTTACCCATCTCAGTTTATTTTTGAATTTTATTTCGTAGGATTGTATGCTAGCTACCCTTAAAAAGTTACTTCCTCCTTTCATTGATCAATTGAAGTATTTCTTCTATTATCCATGTTTTTTTTTTGCAATTACCTGCTTTGTACTTGGTTTTCGTTCCAACTTCTGTGATTGCTCTTTTTAGAAACGTCCGTTCCTCCACAACTGCACTGCTTACTGAGCTATTCCTTATCGCAGTGTCTATAGCCTTAGAGAACTTAAAAGCGTATCTCGTCATTCCTTAGTACTCCCGTATCCTACTTCTTTGCGTATTGATTCCTCCTGGCTAATCTCTTGAGCTTCAGCCAACTCTTCATCGCTAATACATTGTGATCTGAGTCTATAAGTGCTGCTGGACATGCCTTACCGTCCAGTATCTGACTTCGGAATCTCTGCCTGACCATGAAGTAATCTAACTGAAATCTTTCCGTATCTCCCTCCCTTCTCAAAGTATACCTCCTCCTCTTGTAATTGTTGAACAGAGTATTCGCTACTACTGACTGAAGTTAAGTACAGAATTTAATTATTCCCCTCTCTCATTCCTTCTCCCAAGTCCATACACTCCCGTAATCATTTCTTCTACTCCTTCCCCTACAAGTGCATTGCAGTCCACCATGACAATTAGGTTTTCATCTTACTGTACGTTCTGTATTACCCTTTCAATAGGCTCATGTACTTTCTCTATCTTATCTTCAGCTTGCGTCATCGCCATGTATACCTGAACTATCGCTGTCGGTGTCGGTTTGCTGTCGATTCTGATAACAACCCTCTCACTGTACTATTCACAGCACAACACATTCTCTATCATACCTTCCTATTCATAATGAATCGTACTCCCATTACACAGTTTTCTGATGCTGCTGATAATACCCTATATTCATCTGACCAGAAATCTTTGTCTTTTTCCGATTTCATTTCACTGAATCCTACTAAGCCTAGATTGAGCTTCTCCATTTCCCTCTTCAAATTTTTTAGCTTCCCTACCACGTTCAAGTTTCCGTCATTCAACACCCCGACTCGTAGAACGTTATTCGTTCGTTGGTTATTCAGTTCTGTTCTCACTGTGACCTCCCCCTTGGTAGCCCCCTCCCGGATATCCGAATGGTGTACTGTGCCGGAATCTTTTCCCAATGGAGAGATCACGATGACACTTTTTCAATGACAGACCACATGTCCTGTGGATACACGATATATGTCTTTAATGCAGTGATTTCAATTGACTTCTGCATCCTCATGATTCTTCCGCCTTTAGGGGCAGTTTCCCACACATAGGACAAAAGAGTGCGCTGAACTTCTGTCCGCTCCTTTGACCTCTTTGACAAGGCCGTTGGCAGAATGAGGGTGACTTCTTATGCTGGAAGTCTTCGGCCTCAAACGCTGATTATTAATAAAAATTTAAGCAGTGGCGGGTTTAGAACCAGAGACCGAGGACGTTTTAATTATTAATCAAAGACGCTACGCCTACAGCACGGTTCCTTAGCAAAGCCAAGTGTTTTTTGCCATATTTTCATACGAAAACTGAATCGTGAATCCAAGACGGTTATGTCCAAGTAATGCCTGAAGATTTTATGATGTGTTCCTAAGATCAACATCCTAAAATTTCCGGGATACAGAGGTTCAAATTTACCCCACTTCTACACGTAAAATACCCACCTAAAATCCTGCATGAGATGAAATCTCAGTAATAAACAAACGCAGCAAATTGGTCAAATTTGTACGGTATATTCTTTAGGTATTTACCTAAAAATGCCGTTTGCTGTTTTCCAAAGTGTTCATTAGTTCGTGGGTATTTTCTTACAAACGCCAATTACCAGCTATGCATAATAAATGTCTGAAATTTTTGCGATATATTCCTAAGATCCCGATCTCAAACAGACTTAAAATTTTTTTATTATCTTTATCATTTACAAAATAAAGTGGTTTAAGATTATTAGCTCACAAGCGGTTCCTTAGAGAATGCCAAATAAATCTATTTTCCTTTTTTTTACAATTTTTCCGTACCGAAGCCGAGCTGCGGATTCGAAGCCGGCTATACACATCAAAACGCTGAAATTTTAACGATATATTCCTAAGATTAAGTTTTAGTGATATCATCATACAGAGGTTCGAAACTACCCTACTTGAAAACATAAAACAAACACGTGAACACCAAGAGGCGTTAACGTCCTGAGGCAGCTGCTATCTCACTTTTCAGTCAGACTCTAGTAAGCAGGGGTATATTAACCTATTCTGTACTCTGACTGGAGCAATTTTCCGCTACTGGTCTTAAGGAAGAAAACAATGTTTAATTTATAGGTTGACTCTTACAGAGAAGACAACCAGCCACTTTTTACAAAGCTATTTATGTATTTAAATAGCACGATTACCAGTTTCGAACCGAAAGTTCGTTTTCAGAGGGCTAGTTGAAGTCAAGGTGCATTTTACATTAGCTTTCACTTTTTGTTTTCCAGATGATAAAACTTTTTGGGGTAATGGTGTCCTAAGAGCATAACAAGATGTGAGACAATGTCTTTTTAACTGTAATTGTTCCCCATGGCGATTTTAAATGACGTAAACAAATTATTCTGTCGGAGATGTCTTGGTTACTTACGTTGGAGAAAAACGCGCCATTGTATGATGCACGTTTTTTAAATATATGTATACACATGATCTGAAACACCAACAAGTTTCACCAAATGGAAGTATGCACACAAAAATGGTGATATCGCAACATTAACAATGCCAAAGACTTCCGCTCTCAGAGGTATTTGCATGTATACAAGTGCGTGACAGAAGGAATTTCCAAATTAATTATGTTCCCTTAATTACTGTTTGTATGAAAATAAACTAATTATAATTAAGATAAACAGTTGAAGCAGCCAGTTTGTTATAAAGTGATACCGTAGTGATATTATGTACATATTATGGTATACATTTGAACCAGAGTAAGTAATAAGGATAGATGTTTGTAAATAAATATTAAAACTGTGCACACATTATGTAAATATTATTGCATACATCGGAAGCAATCTATATGATTTGAAGTGGATGTACAGGAATAAATATTATAACACTGGACATCACTTTTTCTTTAAGTTATAGCTAGTTGAAGGTATTGTATGACAAAGCAAGCTGTTATATATTATTGACTGTTTCACGTTGGGTTAGTGTCTGCATGTTGTAGAGGGAATGGGAGTAGTATTTACTTTACACTGGACAGCGGGTGGATGAAAGTTTGAAGGAAGGATGCATTGGCTAACTCGGTATCTTCGTTTGTAGTGATTTGCTTTTATGTACATATATTTCAATCTTTCCAAGCAAATTCACAAAGCTACCTTAGCACGGTTCAACACTTGTATGTGGTCTTCAGTGCTCTTTATTCCATGACTATTAGTAATTGTTCACATGGCGAATTTCGATTTTGATACGTTTTTCAAACGTATGTCATCTATTTGCTCATTGAACCGAGTCTCAGTGCTCCTCCCAGTTTGTCCTATATAGTAGGAGAGTAGGAGGGGCACTTTTGACAGCTGAGTTTGCTTATGCCAGATTTTTTTTGGTGTGAGTTATTATTTTTTTAAGTTGTGAATTGCTATCTCCTGAAGTTTGTTGTTTGTATTTTTAAATAGATTGCTTATTTTGTAGGATATGCCCCCTAAGAAAGGTAGGGATACATATTTTTTGCTGTTTTCTACTTTGTCTTGTGTTAACTGCATGGTTGTTTGGTGTGCAAACATCGATGTTTGCATACCAACTCAGTCTGTGTCGCCTCGCCACCAAGAGCTGTTGCATAACGATTTGATTCACGGCTCCCTCCGTGTATAGCGATTTTACGACTATGGCGTGTGGGGCTTGAAGATGGCATCAAAGTAATGCCGAAACAGGTAGCACATAAAAAGTTCATTAAATAAAGTCCTATAATACATATGGCTGTTGGTAAATTATTGCATCAAGAAATACATGCCACGTTGTCCCACGGTCCATAATGGATCAACGTAGATTTAGGGGAGAGGTAGTACCTATTGGATCAAGAAAATTGTTTTCAATGAACATAGCTCTGAAAACGCATATTTAATGAGATATGAATACATGTTCGTGAGAGAGCCTGAAAGAATTTTAGTTGCGAATACAAGTACAGTTGCTTCATTGACGTTCGGGCAAGGGGTTCAACAGAGTATTTTGAAGTCTCTCTGTATCACTTCCTCTAGGTACACATTATTCTGATCCTTAGAAGGTCCGTAATTTTGTTGTTGTGTAGTTACAGTCGTGACAGTGAGTTTTATAGTATGATAAAATGTTCGAAACTGGAAATGTATCATGATGTCTTACTACTTGCACAAATGACTTTATCCTTTTCTTTATTATTATTAATTATTAGTTATTTACGATTGCAGACAAGTGCTCCTTTACTTTTCCATTACTTGGTAACAATCTAAGCCTACTGGTAAACAAATGATTTAGCGGGATTGATATCTGCTACGATTTAGAAAATGAAAATGCGGTGCGAACACGTGTCCTCTACCTTGAGACACGTCTCAGTTCAGCGCCTTATGAACGTAGGTTCTGTAGCATCAAAAAGTAAAAAAGCGGAAATCATTACTTATTACGCAGTCCTGAGATTTGGAACATTTGCTATATTTGGTTGACGGGAATCTAGAGTAGAACTAAACACACAGTGACTGCCGACTAACTAATGATCAGAATAAAGTTTGCCTACGACACAGTAACACAAAAAGACCTCGGAACACTCTGTTGACTCCACCGCGCTCCAATGCAAGGATTGCACTGACATTCCTAAACAACAGCACTTCAGGCTCTGCTTTGAAGAGGCGTCCATATCTCACAAAGTAAGAGTTTTCGAATATTTTGTTTGACATGTTTCTCCTGTCTCAGTAAATAACATCACTGCTCAAAATGTTCGCCATTTTATTTAACATCCTGCATATTTGTATACTGCTGTTTAATATGCGTACGGAACAGTCTCATCACACTATTGTCCACTGTTATTTTCAGCTTGGAAAAGGTGAGGAATTACAGGCTAGATATGCGTACATTGTTCTATTTTAAAAGCCACTATCAAAATGGCCAAGAATTCTGAGAGATAGTTAGTCGTTAGAAAGAGGTGAACAACTTGAGCAGCCTGTGTGGTCAGGTAGATTCCTTAGTTACAAGTTTTCCACGAGTACTGTAATTCGTTGTCAGCTGCCATCTTTCGATACAAAGAAATCGTTATTTCCAATACAATGCTTTGCACACAAAAATTGCGATAGTCTATCTATGACTTTTGTTTATATACATAACACGTAGGTCCAGAACACAAAGTGAGCTAAAATCAAAACTGTGATTATGTGTTAGTGAAGAATATAATAACAATAATATCTAAAGTGGTTGGGCCATGAAATTAATGAGAGCACAATTATTATTATTATTATTGTTATTATTATTATTATTATTATTATTATTACTGTAAGGCAGACGAGACGTTCTGAAGAAGGAAATTAAATGATTGGCGTGGCCGGTTTTCGTGGTCAGTCATTAATAGGGTGACGGTAAACCGTGTATCGTTAATAAATATTTGTGTCCTCATTGCTGGCGTACGTAAAAATACGTACAAGAAATTTTACTTCGTAAATCATGAAAGGATAATGAAGGCAAGTTTTACGAGCGATCATGCAGATTTGCATATTGGTTTCTACAAGGGAGGCCGATCATTTGCTTATCCTTAACAAGACTTCAACGTTGTCTCGTCTGATAAATTGTGAAACAGAGAAATGCGGGTTAGGACAAGTTAGGTATGACACCCATTTTTAAATGAAAACGTTTCCAAGATTAACGTATATACACTCCTGCAAATGGAAAAAAGAACACATTGAAACCGGTGTGTCAGACCCACCATACTTGCTCCGGACACTGCGAGAGGGCTGTACAAGCAATGATCACACGCACGGCACAGCGGACACTCCAGTACCCCGGTGTTGGCCGTCGAATGGCGCTAGCTGCGCAGCATTTGTGCACCGCCGCCGTCAGTGTCAGCCAGTTTGCCGTGGCATACGGAGCTCAATCGCAGTCTTTAACACTGGTAGCATGCCGCGACAGCGTGGACGTGAACCGTATGTGCAGTTGACGGACTTTGAGCGAGGGCGTATAGTGGGCATGCGGGAGGCAGGGTGGACGTACCGCCGAATTGCTCAACACGTGGGGCGTGAGGTCTCCACAGTACATCGATGTTGTCGCCAGTGGTCGGCGGAAGGTGCACGTGCCCGTCGACCTGGGACCGCACCGCAGCGACGCACGGATGCACGCCAAGACCGTAGGATCCCACGCAGTGCCGTAGGGGACCGCACCGCCACTTCCCAGCAAATTAGGGACACTGTTGGGGTATCGTCGAGGACCATTCGCAACCGCCTCCATGAAGCTGGGCTACGGTCCCGCACACCGTTAGGCCGTCTTCCGCTCACGCCCCAACATCGTGCGGCCCGCCTCCAGTGGTGTCGCGACAGACGTGAATGGAGGGACGAATGGAGACGTGTCGTCTTCAGCGATGAGAGTCGCTTCTGCCTTGGTGCCAATGATGGTCGTATGCGTGTTTGGCGCCGTGCAGCTGAGCGCCACAATCAGGACTGCATACGACCGAGGCACACAGGGCCAACACCCGGCATCATGGTGTGGGGAGCGATCTCCTACACTGGCCGTACACCTCTGGTGATTGTCGAGGGGACACTGAATAGTGCATGGTACATCGAAACCGTCATCGAACCCATCGTTCTACCATTCCTAGACCGGCAAGGGAACTTGCTGTTCCAACAGGACAATGCACGTTCGCATGTATCCCGTGCCACCCAACGTGCTCTAGAAGGTGTAAGTCAACTACCCTGGCCAGGAAGATCTGCGGATCTGTCCCCCATTGAGCATGTTTGGGACTGGATGAAGCGTCGTCTCACGCAGTCTGCACGTCCAGCACGAACGCTGGTCCAGCTGAGACGCCAGGTGGAAATGGCATGGCAAGCCGTTCCACAGGACTACATCCAGCATCTCTACGATCGTCTCCATGGGAGAATAGCAGCCTGCATTTCTGCGAAAGGTGGATATACACTGTACTAGTGCCGACATTGTGCATGCTCTGTTGCCTGTGTCTATGTGCCTGTGGTTCTGTCAGTGTGATCATGTGATGTATCTGACCCCAGGAATATGTCAATAAAGTTTCCCCTTCCTGGGACAATGAATTCACGGTGTTCTTATTTCAATTTCCAGGAGTGTATTTTCACAAAAGATACAAAGATGAAAAAATCTCATATCATCTCTCAACGTGGGAGTCTATGCCGGAGACTAAGACGGGACCAGAATGAATGAATGAATGTGGGAGACAAGATCTCTCGCTAAAGAAGCTAGAATCACTTCTTTCACGGACTGTTTTTAAGTAAGTTGCATCTTCCCATCTGTGGAGCGGCGCTTATTTAATTAATTTAGAAAAGGGATATCACCAGGACTATTAAGATACACCTGAGATGTCCTGCAAAAATCCCTCTCATGAGTAAAATGACCAGAATTATGAGCAGAGACGCCTCAAAACCTTGCTTTGTTTCACAGTTTCATTAAAGTTTCTTTATGTAGAGTGAAATATCGCAGTGTTTATATGTTTACGTATTCGACTGCCTGATGTAAGTTTGCTAAGCATCCAATTGACTGTTCTTACACTTGCGCAAAAAAAGTTCTTCTTTCAGTATGCTGACATAACAAAGCTGAAAACGAGAGCTACCCAGTCTATATTACCGAGACTCTCTCCTCCTGAATTATTCTCAAATTTATGGAGTTCCCTTCTCCGGCTGGAACAGCGTCGAATGTTTTCTTTAAGTATTTCTCCGAGTTGTAGCCACAGGGAGGTCCGACTGCAAAATTAGTTTACTTTACGAATTAATGCTAACGATGAATCTCTCAGGAAGTTCTGCGACTTGCACGTCTCTTGGACGCGCTTCACGTCTTTAATGCGAGAAGTTCGAGCTGACCCTTCCGTCTTGATAAGCAGTTTGCTCTTCTCAAAGGAAGAGTTACATCAAAGTTTATTTTTCCCTTATATCTAATTATTTACACACGCTTTGCGGCTCGAACGCTTTCCTTGTACCAGAGAATGACATTTAATACAGAGCTATTTAAAATTTCGGTGTGGCATTTTCATGATGCAAGAACACGGATAACGCCACAACATTCAAAAAGTAAATGAAGTACTTGGCGATATCAGCCCCGGTCTAGTGTTTACGATGTAATCGGAAGAGCTTTCTGTTACTCATCCTCAAAGCCCTAAATATTTGAACAATATATTTTCTTCATTCCTTCTTCCCTACATAGCATCAACCTTTCGTTCACAAATACTTTCAGTATACACTAGAACTTGTGCAGTTTTTCGGGTGTAATATATATGGCTTGTAGGAAGAACCAAGTAATTTGTTCCTTGGTTCGTATTGTAAGAAGGCTGTTTAGGTTTTTATGTTGGTAACGCCACGTAGCATTCTGAATGAAAATCACTGGCTGTGCTGTGTGAAGTCTGTGGCTGGTTGGCATTGTTGGGATAGTCGCTATTGTAGTGTTGGGCAGTAGGATGTGAACAGCGCATGGCGTTGCGCAGTTGGAGGTGAGCCGCCAGCAGTGGTAGATGTGGGGAGAGAGATAGCGGAGTTTTGAGAGTGGTTGATCTGGACTTAAATTTGTAAGTCTGGATGATATAATGACTTTTGAACACTATTAAGATAAATAAATTGTTTGTTCTCTATCAAAATCTTTAATTTGTTAAGTAAGCTTATCAGTAGTTAGTACCTTCATTAGTTAGAATCTTTTATTTAGCTCGCAGTATTGGCGCTCGCTGTATTGCAGTAGTTAGAGTAACGAAGGTTTTTGTGAGATAACTGATTAATGATAGGTGTAGGTTATTGTTAGTCAGGGCCATTCTTTTGTAGAGATTATTGAAAGTCAGATTACGTTGCGCTAAGAATATTGTGTGTCAGCTTAGTGTTCATCAGAATAAGTAACCAGCGAAATGTCTGAGTACGTTCAGTTCTGCTCAGCTGTTTTAAAATTAAATAACTTAAGCGGTTTATCAGCACAATCATTAATAAATTTATCTAAGGGGAGGTTTCAGTACTACAAAATGAGCTCTGAAAATGGGTAGTAAGCTCCTCCACGAAGCAGCATCTCCAATATAGGAGTTTGCTGGCAGGCCTATGATATTTTTTTATTCCAGTTAAATAAACCAGTGATTAAGTGTGAACTCTTCTTTTAAGTTTATACTCTTCATGAATCCAACTCAATAAAGACGCTATATCAATGAACAGTATTGAAGAATACGAGTATAATGTTGACCAAGATGCTCTCCATTTCGGACACGGGTTCCCTTAACTGTAGCAGTCAATTTTATTATTAGGTAATTACTCCGGCTATATTTATTTACACGAACGGTTTCGACACCCAGGTCATTATGATTCTTTCAACTACTTCTCGCAATATTACTCATTCTGTGATGAGTAATTGATTGATTGATTGATACTAGTGATGAAGACAAAATCGTCTTTAAGGAACTTTAGCTGTTATTTAATAAAACTCATGAATATGTCGAATGGAAATTCTGCTCACGCCACTGTCCATTGATGATTTGCGCTTCCCGCCTAATTCTTCCAACAAATCTGTCTGACTTCCCGACATCTAGATTTATGTCGAAATTGCACATTAAACGGCTCAAGAAATGTACTTCCAGATTTCTGTCGATTGTGATCCTTTACAGTGACCAATAAACAATCGTAAATTCCAACAATATTAGGACTTTCCTTCTATTTGTAAGCATGACAACGCATTAGTTGATACTAACAGCTACTAGTCACTGAACACAGTGAGGCAATTTTGAAACGCTTCCTTGTGGCGACGTGACCTCCTTGCATGCAACAGCGATGTCTACCAAAATTTGCAGACCTTTCTAACTACCATGTTGAAACCTAGTCGAAAATGACATACTATTAGCAATTTTTCAGCTCTGGCAGAACATGTATGTACCACCAACCAATTCCAAGACGAAAATGATGTATGGTGGAATTGAAAATTCATTCACTCTCATATCACATCCAAAACGCCACGTATTTAAATTGTTAGGACTATTATGGTTAGCAGTTGAGAGTTTCTTTTACTACAAAACCGTTTGGAAACGACTGACCATTTACTGTCCCTCAGTAAATATACACCGTCAGTCCAAAAAGTTTCGAGACTAAATTAAGGAAAATATAAAGAGAAGTTACGATTGTGGTTTTAATGCTTCATGTGCATGATGTAGCCCCTCCCCCCCCCCCCCCCCCCCTCTCAGAGAACTGTGAGAAAAGTCCTTCTTTGGGATGTTGTTCAATTCGCGCACCACACTGGCTTGAAGGTCGGTTACGGAATCAAACTGTTGACCCTCTGTGTGAATTTCTACACTTTGTTCTTTTGCGACCGTCTTTTCACACGTGATGTTTTTCCGACAAAATAGTTGTCTACGGTCTGCATGTCAATAGTCACGGCAACCATCCATGCGTCTCTGTTTTTTTTCGGGAGTCAAGGTGTGCGGGGCTAACATTACACACACTTTTCTCTTCTTCGAAACATTCCGGACAATCTGTTTAACATTTGGTTTAGTGAAGTTGAATTTTTTGCTCCGTTGCAATTTGTAACTTAAAAACCCTTGCACACTGTGGCCGCAGTTCTACTGCTTGACGTCATTTGCATCCCCCAGACTGCACTACAGTTACTGTTTGGTGTCATTTCCACGCAAGGCTGTAATCAGTCATATAACTGTATAGACTTGCGAATAGTGTACATTTAATAACTGAAAGGATTATCTTCCCATTCGCGAAGATGTACCGGAAAGCTATTTACTGACATAGATATGCTAATTTCTGTAACAAAATATTATACAGAACAGTCTTGATTGCATAAAAATACCTTTATTTATAAGTCATGATCACTGTCGAAAAGATGTGGATCATCTTCGGGCCACACTCCATTGATGACGCCTGGAGACTATGCCCAGAGCAGTAGCTGTGGATATCAACCTCTGATTTCGCCATTTGTGGGTGGTGTCCACAGTTGCTGGCTTGGGGGTGGCGGTAAGTACAGTAATCTCAAGGACCTGCAGTGACTATTTATGTTAATATCCATCAAAAAGTTTTAAAGAAGTCTGAAAAGAAACTGTGCGAGTGTTAAAAAATGTTCAAATGTGTGTGAAATCTTACGGGACTTAACTGCTAAGGTTAAGTCCCAAAGCTTACACACTACATAACCTACATTATCCTAAGGATAAACACACACACCCATGACCTAGGGAGGACTCGAACGTCCGACGGGACCAGCCGCACAGTCCACGACTGCAGCGTCGCAGACCGCTCGGCTAATCCCGCGCGGCTGTGAATGTTCCATATCAAACGAATTGTCTGCTTCTTTTCTTTAATTCAAACGTGAACGACAGAAACTAACATTAAGGAGAACTGCTGCTACTGTTACCATTTACGTTTTGTACTACAGCACTTGTTTACTCATCACGGCCACAACTTTACAAAATAGCTGTATTTCACACTACCAGAATTATTTCCAAGGTGTCTGCTTCCAAATCCTGTCGGTACCATGCCAAACTGATGGAGCGGAAATTAACTCTGCTTGAAAACTGGAAAGAGAAAGAAACTGCATCGGCGATAACACAACGAACATCTTTCACTATTTTACACTATCGAAAGTTGTTACTGGAGGCGGAAATGAGGCAGACGATTTGTCCTCGTCTGTGAGCTGATGTGACGAAGGAGTTTCGGATGAACGGTCGACGGTATTACCAGCTAAGCTTCCCGCTTCGACGACATCTCTACGGAAATAATTTCCTTCAAGTTTCCGACGACAAATCGTCCGCTTAATTTCCGCTAGCAGTAACAGCGTTAGGCACTGTCAAACGGAGCAAGACGTTCGAAATTCTTGGAAACCTAGGAATATCAAACTCGTCAGAAGACTGATTAAAAAAAAGATAGCTTCCAGTGAATCCTGCCTTCTCTGGCTGATTTAGAAATAGCCTTTAATGTTTTAAGTCGCCTTTATTTTTATTCCACTACACACCCATGTTTCAAGGAAGCGTTATGCTTACTGCATGCTATTTGACAATAATTTTCGGAGAAACAGGCAAAACTTCCTATATCAGCATTGCCCATAAGAACGAAGGATTACAGCGAAATCAGACATGTGGTGAATATTTTATCACTAGTGAAAGGGGGGTGGAATGTTCATCTGTATTAGTACAGTAAGCAGATATCGGCCTGATGGTTTTTTGTTTGAATCGCTCGTACGTAACTTCCCATCGCTCGAACGGAAAGGATTCGTTACAGTCCAAGACTCAGGTTCAAAGTCACGTGGAAATTAGTACAGCACGATACTTTCATGTTTAAAAATATTATAATTTTACACAAAGTACTTAATATTATAAGCAAATACGTTAATTTTATCTATAGAAATTCTTCAGTGGAATAGATGGGACTGGCTGAAAAGCTTCCTGGATTTTATTGTAAACGGCATCTCATCGAAACGGCATTTAATATGCAGTGCTAAAAGCATATATGACTCCTCTCCATGGCTAATAATCAGCTGTTTATGTAGTAGTCGAAATTGGACCGCAATCGCGATTATACCTTTTTTTAAAACAAAAAGTATTGTGAAAGACATAGAGCAATACTGAATATTATAAATAGCAATGATGTTAAGCAACGACAATAATAACACAGGGTGTTTCAAAAAGAATGACATTTCAGAACTCCATATTTATTGATAAAAGCGTGCTACAAACAAGAGATGGATTGCAAAATACTCAAAAACTCTTAAAAGCTACTTACTGACATAGTTATGCTAATTTATGTTACAAAATATTATACATAACAGTCTTGATGACATAAAAATACGTTTATTTGTAAATCATGACCACTGTTGAGAATATGTGGATCATCTTCGGGCCATACTCCATTGATGACGCGTGGGAGACTATGGCCCAGACCAGCAGATGTGTCCACCAGCAGCAGCGTGACAAACATCTAGAAGACGGTAAATTTGTCACACACACACAATGGATCTGCTTTCATAGCAGTTATGGCGGCTGTTATTCTCTTCTTCACTTCTATGTCACGAGGAAAAGGGGAGATGAACACACTTTCCTTCACATATCCCACAAAAAAAAAATAGCATACGGTCATGTATGGCGATCTTGGAGGCCAAGAGAGCAGGGCCGTGTCTCGGTGTTCCGTGCGCCCTATCCAGCGTTGCGACAATGTGTCACTGCGAAACTGACGTACGTTGTTGTGCCATTGTGGTGGACCTCCATTCCGTTGGAAAATGAAATCGGAGTCGTCCTGAAGTAGTAGAAAAAGACAATTTTGCAGCATTGGAAGATAGTCATTCCAGTCACTGTTTTCCTCAAAAACGAATGGACTATACACCTTTTCACGAGAAATGACACAGGAAACGTTCACTTTAGATGAGTCTCTTTCAAGCTCAGTGATGTCATGAGGTTACTGGAGATCTCCTACGCATACGTTATGTCGGTTAACTTTACCGCTAACATGAAATGTTACTTCGTCATTAAATATTAATCTTGGTAGAAATATATCGTCTTCCATGTCCTCTAGCAGAGCATTGCTGAAGTCAACCCGTCCCTTTTATCATCAAACCGAAGAAATGGTTCAAGTGGCTCTGAGCACTATGGGGCTTAACATCTGAGGTCATCAGTCCCCTAGAACTTAGAGCTACTTAAACCTAACTAACCTAAGGACATCACACACATCCATGCCCGAGACAGGATTCGAGCCTGCGACCGTAGCAGTCTCGCGGTCCCAGACTGAAGCGACTAGAACCGCTCGGCCACACCTGCCGGCCAACCCGAAGAGCTCGCACTGATTGTAGAGAGACCAAACGACGCTAACACTCGCTATAGAGTCGTATGAGGCGCCTAGTAGACTTTGGTGGACTCAGTTCACACGTTACCCGATTTCGTTCCACCATGTCATAAGGATGTGAGATCAACCTGGACTCTTACCTTTGCAAAAGCATCCTGCCTCTTCCAATTGCCGAAACCGACGACGAATGTTTATGGGTGCCTGTGGATCAGTGACAAAACGCCGACGAAATGCAAATTGGATCGAAATCACCGACTCACTCTTTGCAAACTGCAGCACACTAAACGCCTTCTGTTGAGTGGACACTATATTACTCCTGACCGATTGAAAACCGATAAGACTCGTTGACTAGCGTCTAGTCGTGATTTTCTGAAACTCTAGGCCACGGACATTCGAACAAAACACATTTCCTTGTCAGCACGTTCCGTGTTTCGTAATTATTACCGTCCAAAATAAGATCATTTTGAAACACTCCGTGTTCTGTACTGCAAAGAATGATAGGCTTGTCAATGGGCGTTCAGCACCTGATAGAATTCTTTAAAACATCTTCTCTTTTCCTACTCATTCTCTAACTGATTAGTGAGAGGAAATAAGTATAATGATAATTTTTCTTATTTCTTTTTTGATCTCATACATCTGTGGAGATGAGCAAACAGCAAATTTAGCTAATGTAAGTTGCTTCTCTTAAAATGTAGGACATGAATTTTTCAATACAGTTGCTGTTTATGAAATTTTCCAGACTAGCAACTCTACTTCTTGCACTCTCGGTATGTTATGTTTCTGGCGTAATCGGAGACGGTTTTATATACATGATACGCTGCACTTTCAGTAAGACAGCTGGTGCTGGTTTCCTTCCGATATTTGTATTGTCAGCAAAAATAACAAAATTTTCGTCACCCGACAATCAAAGTGGTTTGTTCAAAAATGGCCCTGACCACTATGGGGCTTAACTTCTGAGGTCATCAGTCCCCTAGAACGTAGAACAACTTACACCTAACCAAACTAAGGACATCACACACATTCATGCCCGAGGCAGGATTCGAACCTGCGACCGTAGCGGTCGCGCGGTTCCAGACTGTAGCGCCTAGAACCGCTCGGCCACCCACGCCGACAATCAAAGTGGAAGATGACGTATAGATCCGTGTGGTACGCTATTCTGATTGTTTCCTGTTTGTAATGATTAATGACGTAAAAAGAGTAGTCTATTTTAGCGAGTGGTCCTAGAATCGAGTAATTAGAAACGGAGACCAAAGTGACTTTTAAACTACTCAACACACAGTTTCGTGGTAAGAGTACTAAGGAAATAGGCCATAACCATTATTGGCACTGTCCTTAGCTTCTAGAAAGGTATTGCAGTATTCATAAATAAATCGGAAATAAGCCCAGTATTAATCTGAGTTTTAAGCCAAGTGACGTATCGTCAGACAGGGAATAAAAGATTACCCACGACCGCATTCATCACGCCAGTCATGAGAGAGAATGCCGATTGAATTAATTTTGCCGGATGCTCACACTTCGTACGATATAAAGCGGACCAGCAATTATTTGATAGCTTCCATTCAACTGCACAATTTAGTACTCCCAAAGCGCACTGAAAACAATACACTGATTTCTGTTTTACGTATATGGACTTGCTGCATGACATTAATATCTCGTGAACAATACCGGTCATTCGGTACAATATAGTGTAACGCCTCGCTTCAGCGTTGCTCAACCAACACACGTACATATTTATTAGGATTTTCTCGAGTCCGATAGGCGAATTTTGACACTCACGATAGCACTTGTTTCAGGTGGTTCTGGGCGAATGATGAGATGGAAGACTCCTCATTAACATCAAATTACAATAACGATGTCCAGAGAGTGCGTCTCGCGGCACAACTACCAATACAGACCTAGTGAGAGGATGAGTAATGTTGCGCGTGTGTGGAGTCGATAAGAGAGCTGTTATTGCATTATGAGCTGCTTTCTGTCGTATCTTTGTACGATGTACTGCATGTTTCACCTTTTACATGTTTATTCACATAGTTATATTTCGGGTTGCTGTATAAGTTTGCAGCGTTTTTTGATAACTTTAATAAACACAACAGATACACACAACAGAGACTTTGGTCATCAAAAATATATTCACCTTCGCTATATAGAACGGTCTACCAACGTTAGGATAACTTTTCAACCCAGCGACTGTAGAAGTCACGTGGTTTTGAGGCAAAGCTATGTTCGGAGCGTGTTTTCATCAGGAAAGGAAGTTCCTTGAAGACTGTTCGATAGAGACCGTAAAGGATAAAAGCTGGTGGCGGAAGGTCGAATGAATAAGGTGGGGGTGGAATGACATCACAAGACAACTCCTGTATAGAGTTTTTTGTCGGCCTAGCAGGATGCAGACGGGCGTTATGGTGGGCCAGCATCACTTCAGGCAGACTTCCTGGTCGTTGTTCTTGGATTGCGTCTGCAAGACGTCTCAGTTGTTGACAAATGTCAGCAGTGATTGTCACACCTCGAGGAAGCAATTCGTAGCAGACCACACCGTCACTGTGCCATCCGATGCTTAACGTTATCTTATTTGAATGCGCGCAGGTCTTTGTACGTGAAGTTGATTCCATTCATTTTTCGTACGTTAGCATAAAGACACCATTGTGTGAGGACGGGGCGTGAGTCGTGCTTGGGTGTCTCAGATGGTAGAGCACTTGCCCGGGAAGGGCAAAGGTCCCGAGTTCGAGTTAATGGATTACATTGTTCTGCAAGCGCACTGATTACTAGCCGACACTTTCTGTAGCTGCTGTAGACGTACACTATCCGATAGTGAGTGTCCTGACACCTCTTAGTGGACGTTAATATGGGGTGTGTCCACTCACAGTCCATATGGCGTCTTGAACCGGGCTCCAGACAGTGAGGTGTCAATGTCTAAGGACGACCGGCACCATATACTTCCTTAAGAGCCGAAACCAGAGAAGGCAGTGATGTTGGGATCTCGAGCGAAGTCAACGTTCTAAGTCATTTGTCCCACTGGGATAAGGTCGCAACTCTGGGCTGTCCAGCCCATTTCAGGAACGTTATTGTCAAGAAATCATTGCGTCACGGATGCCAATACAAAGTTTCATCGTGTATCTGTTGCTGTCTCATACATAGTACACAACGCTGTAAAGTGTTTTCACATATTTCCGCATTTAATATTTACTGGAGAGCAATAAGCGAACCACAGCTTAACCACGAGGAACAGACCAATATTGAGGATATCTATCTGAAATTTTGCGGGTCCGTTCTTTTATCCCTTTTATCCTTCTTATAGATATAGAGAAGTCACCTTGAAGCATTACATGGACAGACTCACGTAGATTTATGTAAACGTAACGTCGCAAAAACGTCGGAAAGCACAAAATGCGCACTAATGCATTCTTCTTATCGAAATAACTTCACATCTAAAATAACTTACGTACATTAATTTTGTGAAATGTAATTATAATGTCATAAATAACATTCAAGGATGTAGTGACAGTCAGCCTGTTGCTAACTGCAATCGATTATAATGCGTTGATTAAATGAGAGGGGTTACGGGACCAAACGAGGAAATTAGTCACGGAAGAAAGGGGGTCCGCTGAAAGTGGACGCATTCAGTCAGGGGAGTCAAATTATAAAATAATGAATATTTAGCACACACAGAAAAAGGCATAAAAGGTAAGACCAAATCTAAAAACTGGAATAAAGGGGTGGTTCAAATGGTGCAAATGGCTCTGAGCACTATGGGACTTAAAATCCATGGTCATCAGTCCCCTAGAACTTAGAACTACTTAAACATAACTAACCTAAGGACATCACACAACACCTAGCCATCATGTGGCAGAGAAAATCCCTGACCCCCCCGGGAATCGAACCCGGGAACCCGGGCGTGGGAAGCAAAAACGCTACCGCACGACCACGAGATGCGGGCAATAAAGGAGTGATCTTTTCACTGGGGAGTGGTTATCGGGTCCCAGACAGAAAAGACAGGAGAAAGAGGTCCCAACCACAACCATTTTGCACTGCTCCAAGACTAAAGTAGAATCTTATAACTGGAAATAAAAACCAATTTCAAGAAGGAAACTGAGGTACAGTTCAACCATCCCGTAATCGTGTACTAATATTAAATTTAAGGAACCGGGAAGACTATATTTAGCACGAAGGGCCAAAAGAAGGGGACATTCCACTTATATGTGGAATACCGTGAGTGTGGCTCTACAGCCATATTGTGGGGGTAAGTCGTTACGCCTGGTATGACCAATGCGTAGACGGCATAGACTGTGGACTCCTTCCAAGAGGAGCGTAAGGAAGAGCGCCAAACTGCAGTAGAGTCCTTGATTGTGTGGAGTTTATTACTGTGAGTAGTAGCGCATCAGATGTCATTCGGTTTTTGGACAAAGAGATTTGACGTAGATCCGCATATCCGATTATACTACTTCCTTAATGGTTTTAGAAAGTAAGTGAAGAGCGTTCTTGATCGTATCTCTCTCTTGTCTGTTATCCTTTGCATTGGTGGAACGCATTATAACTGCGTTCCTTGCGTATCAGTAACTAATCTTTCTTTCGTGTAGACAAATCTGCTGAATCATGTATTAGCTTCAGCCTCCAAGATCGCCATTAATGTAAATTAGTTGAGGCTCATGAGTTCTCATTTTAACAGTTCTTATATATAACACATACATGAAATGTTTTCTCTTACAGCCAACGACCAGTAACGGATCGTGGCGTGGAGTCCAAGTGGCCGAATACAATTAGTATTCTGCCATTTATTCATTTGCATCATATTACAGCGTCCCTGAGAATAACTGCCGATCATCACGAAGCGTTTTGCAAACTTGAATGCAAGCGCGGAACCTGAAATGATCTGGCCATACTCTCCAAGTTAAGATTCCATTTCGTTCGTAAATAACAGATACCGACCCCGGAAAACTGGTGGTAGCATTAAATGTAATTTTCTCTACCTTAAACAGCATTTTTCTACAAGGTGTTACAAAAAGGTACGGTCAAACTTTCAGAAAACATTCCTCACACACAAATAAAGAAAAGATGTTATGTGGACATGTGTCCGGAAACGCTTAATTTCCATGTTAGAGCTCATTTTAGCTTCGTCAGGATGTACTGTAATTCCTCGATTCACCGCCAATTGGCCCAATTGAAGGAAGGTAATGTTGACTTCGGTGCTTGTGTTGACATGCGACTCATTGCTCTACAGTACTAGCATCAAGCACATCAGTACGTAGCATCAACAGGTTAATGTTGGTCACGAACGTGGTTTTGCAGTCAGTGCAATGTTTACAAATGCGGAGTTGGCAGATGCCCATTTGATGTATGGATTAGCACGGGACAATAGCCGTGGCGCGGTACGTTTGTATCGAGATAGAGTTCAAGAACGAAGGTGTCCCGACAGGAAGACGATCGAAGCAATTGATCGGCGTCTTAGGGAGCACGGAGCATTCCAGCCTATGACTCGCGACTGGGGAAGACCTAGAGCGACGAGGACACCTGCAATGGACAAGGCAATTCTTCGTGCAGTTGACGATAACCCTAATGTAAGCGTCAGAGAAGTTGCTGCTGTACAAGGTAACGTTGACCGCGTCACTGTATGGAGAGTGCTACGGGAGATCCAGTTGTTTCCGTACCATGTACAGCGTGTGCAGGCACTGTCAGCAGCTGATTGGCCTCCACGGGTACACTTCTGCGAATGGTTCATCCAACAATGTGTCAATCCTCATTTCAGTGGCAAATGTTCTCTTTATGAATGAGGCTTCATTCCAACGTGATCGAATTGTAAATTTTCACAATCAACATGTGTGCACTGACGAGAATCCGCACGCAATTGTGGAATCACGTCATCAACACAGATTTTCTGTGAACGTTTGGGCAGGCATTGTTGGTGATGTCTTGATTGGGCCCCATGCTCTTCCATCTACACTCAATGGAGTACGTTATCATGATTTCATACGGAATACTCTACCTGTGCTGCTAGAACATGTGCCTTTACAAGTACGACACAACGTGTGGTTCATGCACGATGGAGCTCCTGCACATTTCAGTCGAAGTTTTCGTACGCTTCTCAACAACAGATTCGGTGACCGATGGATTGGTAGAGGCGAACCACGCTCTCCTGACCTCAACCCTCTTTCATTTATGGGGGCATTTGAAAGCTCTTGTCTACGCAACCCCGTTACCAAATGTAGAGACTCCTCGTGCTCGTATTGTGGACGGCTGTGATACAATACGCCATTCTCCAGGGCTGCATCAGCGCACCAGGGATTCCATGCGTCGGAGGGTGGATGCATGTATCCTCGCTACCGGAGGACATTTTGAATATTTCCTGTAACAAAGTGTTTTGAGTCACGCTGGTACGTTCTGTTGCTGTGTGTTTCCATTCCATGATTAATGTTATTTGAAGAGAAGTAATAAAATGAGCTCTAACATGGGAAGTAAGCGTTTCTGGACACATGACCACATGCCATATTGTCTTTCTTTGTGTGTGAGGAATGTTTGGCCGTACCTTTCTGTAACACCCTGTATAAGTGAATCTGGCCACAAACAAAAATGCATCCACCATCTACAATGGCCGTATGCTCCAGTTAATTTTAACACTGGACTCGCATTCGGGAGGACGACGGTTCAATCCCGTTCCCAGCCATCCTGATTCAGGTTTTCCGTGATTTCCCTAAATCGTTTCAGGCAAATGGCGGGATGTTTCCTTTGAAAGGGCACGGCCGATTTCCTTCCCAATTCTTCCCTAACCCGAGCTTGCGCTCCGTCTCTAATGACCCCGTTGTGGAGGGGACATTAAACACTAACCACCACCACCTCCAGTTAATTTTAACTGTGTTCTTTCCAATGATTTATTTCAGTTTGTACTTAAAAACAAAATTTTGGTAATGCTGCATCTTGACTGAGCAGACGGGTCAACCAGCGCTTTTTTTACAGTATCTTGGAACTTAGCGCTGGGCGAGAGATTTGCGATAAATGCAAGCTAAGTAAGGGGACTGTGCCGTAGTAGAGTCGCCTATGTAAAATCGAACTGCTATTCTGCCTTGATCATTTTTAAATTTTTTTTTTATTCATCAGTCTTCTGACTGGGTTGATGCGGCCAGCCACGAATTCTTCCATCGTGCCAATCTTTTCGCAAGGGGACCAACACATCAGTTAATCGCGTATTTTGATTAGTTCAAAAATGGTTCAAATGGCTCTGAGCACTATGGGACTCAACATCTGAGGTCATCAGTCCCCTAGAACTTAGAACCACTGAAACCTAACTAACCTAAGGACATCACACACATCAATGCCCGAGGCAGGATTCGAACCTGCGACCGTAGCAGTCAAATGGTTCCGGACTGAAGTGCCTAGAACCGCACGGCCACCGCGGCCGGCTTTTGATTAGTCTTAGGTATGTTGTAGAGGGACCTGTCGTGACTACCTGGATAGCGAATTTTCATGCGACGGCTCCTAGTGTGCGAGAAAATCGATTGTGAAGTTTTACCTCTACTTCCGATACCGGTAATGTCAAAGATGTAGCTAAGGAGCTAAGGTTCACAGCTACCAAGCTGGCGGTATATGTTCAGACACTGTCGGTGTACTTTATTTTTCAGACTCATCGTACGGTACATCAATAAATAATATACATTCTGTAAAATTATTCAAAAATAATCATTTTTCTCGTAGTAATTTCACTAGTAAATCAATCATTGCAACAAATTTTCTTCAAATGTGTATTCCGTTTATGGTTCGTAGCTATAATTCCATATGTTTGGACGGATCCAAAGGTTTCTTAACGATGGACGGATTACTAGCAGTTGCGGAAGAGTCCCAGATGCAAGCGAAAGTACTCATCCCTAATTTTGACGTCGACGATGGAATTAATGCCGATCAAACCCGTTGCCATCTTCGATCGAAGTACAACAAATCCCTTGCGGAAATAGGGTGAAAACCGAAACGAGCAACATTAGTCCTTTTTTCACAGCGCAGTATACCATAACTGCGACGAGAAAGATATTCCTTTACGTTTTTTATGTTTAGAAGAAACATCCGGGAAATTCGGTCGTGCTGTTCAAGAAAACAGTAGACGAATTGACTCAAATTAAAAAATGTAATTGTGACGTGCACAAAATCAGGGAAGTCCCCCAAAGTATTGCTCTAACGGTTTATAAAATTTTCGTTACTCCTTATGTGGGACAAGAAAAATTTCTTTACATTGATTCGTTGGGAAGGGAGACTTATCAATGACTTAACGATCAAATTTTTCTGAATTAAAGACCAGCATGCACATGCACCGTAAAATTATTCTATCCAAAGGTACTCTATTTTGCCAAACCTGTGACGTTTATTTCTGCAGGAAGGTTAAAATCTTCACAAAAAATTGAAAATCCTCTCTCCTTACTGAAGACTACTATAGAAATCACTTCGAGGGAAGATTCCACAATAATACACTCTGTATTTCTGCGTCCATTTAGTGAACCTACTTTCGCAAGAATGGTCAAATACGCGTGGTTGGCATCGAAGTAGATTGAAACAAAAACATTTAACCCTTTGTTTCCTGACATAAGAAAATTTTTACTTTTTAAATTTTTCTTTGCAGAATTTATGCTATTGTGGCCTCAAATGACGGTAGGATTTTTTGTAAAATTTATTTTATTTTTTGCAACTTTTTCTCTCCTGGTACTGAAAAATACCGTCAGACTCCATGGACAGAATCACAACATGCGCAGAAAAATGCTCCAATTCTTATAACTTGTACTTTATTTCACATAAATATTAAATATTTTTACATTACAAAATTGATAGAAATATGATATTTCTGATTCTTAATTAAAATTTCGCATAAATAAATTTATTCTAGAGCAACTTCACAATACATAGTAACTTAGCTGTACATATTTGACAGTATTACATATCACATTTTTAGTGATACGTCATGAAATTGTAGGAAACAGTTCTTTTTCTCATTGCAGCACAAATACACGTTACATGTACTACATTGTGAATGTGGTCTCGACTGAATTTTATTTTTCGCACACATTTCGCATCGTGATCTTTTACAACTGAACACTACAAAATGGTTTCCTAGGTAAGCAAGACGTACATCCTTCGGAACAGAAAAGTTATCCTTCCTTCTCTTTGGGAGAGTTATTTCATCTTTACCAGAGTTTCTCTTTTTGAGATTTGGCACTTGCTGTTCATTCATTAGCCGTAGTGTCATAGCACGCCTGAATTCCAGCAGTGGCAGTGCCCCATGCAGATCACTGAAAATGACGTAAGCATTGACAAAAGCAATTTCTATTGCTCCCCTGAAGAGACGGTGCCACCATTTTCTTGATCGCTTGTCAAGAGCATAAGTTGAACGTAATCTGTCTGCATGATCCACACCACCCACGTTTTTATTGTAATCACATACAATAGCTGGACATGGTATAGTCATACTAGTTCCATCTCTCTGTTTTCTTGTCACTACGCTCTGTTCAGTGCCATGGAAGTATGACGCAAAATACACTACTTTATTTTCCTTCCTTTGAAATACTGTAAGGTCTAAAGATGACTCTCTGTGATTTGATTTAGACATTTTTCTTTAGGTAAATTCCCTGGCAAACCTTTCCTGTTTTTTCTATTTGTTCCACAGGCAAATGTATTTACGGATTTCTGTGTGAGAAAAAGTGGACAGCCGCATGGGACTAGCCGAGCGGTCTAGCGCTGCAGTCATGGACTGTGCAGCTGGTCCCGGCGGAGGTTCGAGTCCTCCCTCGGGCATGGGTGTGTGTGTTTGTCCGTAGGTTAATTTAGGTTAAATTGTGTGTAAGCTTAGGGACTGATGACATTAGCAGTTAAGTCCCATAAGATTTCACACACATTTGAACACAAAAAGTACACAAAACAACCAGTGAGAGGTAACGCGTTGTTGCTACATTAAAGTGTTTGCACAATCTGACGGTACTAATAAGTCCGCCTTGTATTTTACACTTTATCTCATTCACTTGTAACGTAATGCTCCAAACTGTTATAAAAAAACAAAGAAGTTAAGTACGTACAATGGAAAACACAACGGAAGTTTCAATAAATTGCGCACAAATTCAGGCAACACCATGGAAACAAGCACAAACAATCTTCTGTTTTCATAGCAGCCCGCGAAAAACAATTTCAAGCTCTAACCGCCAGAGAGGTCTATGTATTGCACAATAACATCTATGAAACAGTAGAGCAGAGTTACTGTTACGTACCGACAGGCTCTCAGATCACGAAACTGCACCACGAGAAAATAATGAGAGTCAAAACTTACTGGTACTTTTAAGTACCGTCAGGCAACAAAGGGTTAAACAAAATGAGTTTTCCGGCATAGATTCTGAAAATTCCGTGTGCCTGCAAGGCAGTGACTTTCATTAAATGTGCGTGTTACTGTACGAAAGTATATTTCGGTAGCTTCTGTGAGGAATACCATCCGGATTCCGGTTCCAGCACAGCAAGTGATAATGAGTAAGACGAGTCTGTAATCTGCTCTGTGACAAATAAAACAAACATTTGCAGAACTTCCTATAATTATTAGTCTGTTAATGAAATTACTAAGGCGAAAATGGCTGTTTTCGATAATTTTGCATGACATACACTATTTAATGATCTTTACTATGAAGTTGGAAAAAAGGGAAGTATACAAGCAGGAGTTGAACCTGTGCCGCCACCATGGTTCTTCTAAGCTTAGCCGCTGCGCCACGACCAGCTGGTCTAATCACTAAAGTTGTAGATGTAAGAGGTGCACATTAAACTTCAACTACGATTTTCTCGGGAACTAGAGGCAGGCATATGAAAAGCCTTAGCCAGGTGATCAGGACGGATCCTTCTACAATATACCTAAGACGGATCAAAATACCTGACTAACAGGGCGGATGATCCCCTTGTCTGAATAGCTACTATAACCTACTTCCTCTGATATGGACGTATTCCAATCTCTACAAGTTTCACCCTCTACCATAGAAGCTATTCCCTGATGTCTGAACGGATGTCCTATCATACTGTTATTTCTTGTTGTCAGTGTTTTCCATACACCCCTATCCTCGCCAGTTCTGCGAAGACCCTTCTCATTTCCTACCTTATTAGTCCACCCAATTTTCAACACTCCTCTGTAGCACCACACTCCGATGTTTCGAATCTCTTCTGTTCCTGCTTTCCCAATGTACACGTTTCACTACCATACAATGCTTTGCTCTAAACGTACGGTCTCAGATACTTCTTCCTCAATTTAAGACCTATGTTTGATGCTCATAGACTTGTCTTGGCCAGGAATGTCCTTTTAGCAAATGGTAGCCTTCTTCTTAAGTCCTCCTTGGCCCTCTTTTAATGGGTTCTTTTGCTGCTTAGGTCAGTTTATCTAATTCGTGATAATCAGTACTGATGTTAAGTTTCCTTGTATTCTCAATTCTGCTACTTCTAATTAATTTTGAATTCTTTGATTACTCTCTATCCATATTCTGTACTCATTGGAATCTTCATTTCATTCAACAAATCGTGTAATTATTCTTCATTTTCTCAGTTTCATTGAGGGTAGCAATGTCTTCAGCGGATCTTGTCATTGATATCCCATCACCTTAAAATTTAAGCCCGCTCTTGAACCTTTCTTTTATTACCGCCATTGATTTTTCGATGTATAGATTGAGCAGTAGAGGCGAAAGACTACATCCCTGCCTTACATCGTTCTTAATCCGAGCTCTTCGTTCTTGACCTCTCATTGTTCCCTCTTTGTTCTTGTACGTATTATGTATTATCCACCTTTCCCTATAGCTTGCTTCTATTTGTCTCATAGCATCGAACATCTTGCACCATTTTACATTGTCAAACGCTTTTTCCGTGTCGACGTCCCCTATGAAGATGTCTTTCTTCAGATTTGCTTCCATTATCAACCTCAACGTAAGAGGTCGCGCCTTTATCTTTTCTAAAACCAAAGTGATCCTCATCTAAAATTTTCTCAGTTTTCTTTTCCAATCTTCTGTCTATTGTTCTTGACATCAAAGTGGATGCAATTCTTTCATTTTTCGCCTGCTACAGTTTTCGGAATTGCGTGTATGATGTTTTATTCCGAAAGTCTCGTGTAGTCGTTTTGTTGTCACTTCCTCCAATGACCATTGAAATACTGATGGAATACATGTTACTTCTGACTTTGGTCGTAAGTCTTCCATACTCTTTAAATTCTGATTCTAATTATAAATGCCTTGTCTCTTCCCTGTCGATTCCTGTTCCTTGTTCTATCACGTCATCAGTCAAGACAGGCCTTCAATGCACACTTTTCACATGTCCGCTGTTTCCTCTATATTTAAAGTGAAATTCCCGTTGCACTCTTAATGTTACTGCCCTTGCTTCTAATTTGGTCGAAGGCTGTTTTGACTTTTCTGTATGCTGAGTCAGTCCTTCTGACAATAGTTTATTTTTCGATTTTTATTCACTTTTTCATGCAGCCATTTCGCTTTAGCTTTGCTGCACTTCCTATTTATATCATTCCTAAGCAACTCCGCCAAAGCCGATTCCAAGCCCAGTAGAAAAAGGAGGAAGGAGAGGAGTAACACCTCGTTAAAAAACCTTGGTACACCTGCCCGGATGATAGCACCTCGTGAGGGTCCTTTGCAAGGAAAACTGTGAAGTCCTCAACGGCGGCTTTCCTATAAAAGCACCAGACTGTAGCGTCTGTTACCACAGTGGGCGGGTACAAAAGACGTCAGTCCCACATGTTAGTGGCGGCCTCACTTATAATTCTAATCTAAACGCTTGAATTTTTATCATGTATAGGTTGAACTATCTTTACCCAAAATAAACTTTAACCTAAGATGTGATAGTAAATTTCGATCAAGTAACCAATGTTTTATCTCTCTTCATGGTGGTGCTACTAGGCCTTTGGATTCTGGAGAGCCTAGAACATCATGTAAGGAAGAATTGGAGCTCCCTAGAACTTCTTCAAAGATAAAACCCAAGAAAAACACATACTGGGGACACAACACACTTATGAAAGTTGGAAAACTGAAGCTCTAATGTACAATCTCAATCAACACAACACACTCATATTAGCACTTTAAGAAACAAGGTATCGGGATGAAAATGCATTTGATTCATATGGTTACAGGATCTACAAAGAAAAACCAGCCATTAAAAATTCCCATAATACGGCTATATCAGGCACTGAAACTATGATCAAACAGCATCTTACGGAATCAATAACTACTTTAGCTCCCCATAAGAACGAATTTCATTTGTGACATTCAAGTCATGCAATAAACGTTATACCATTATAAATGCACATTCACCTATCAACCAACATAAGAGAAGAAATGTTGAAAAAGAGGAAGATTTTTGGGAAATGCTAGAATGCAAAACATCCAAATTACCAAAAGAACATATCAAAATTTTAGTAGGCGACTTTAATGCACAAGTTGGTAAAGAAATAAAATTTAAATCAGTATTGGAGATTATCCAGCACATTAAAGAATCAACAGAAATGGGGAAAAACTCATAGGTTTTTGTAAACAATTCAACCTAAAACTAATGTCGACATTTTTCAGCAACTTGCAAGAAAGAAAAAAAAAAAAAAAAACGTGGGTGGCACCTAATCCAAATCAAGGTGAACATCACTTAGACCATGTGGCAATAACGACTCGTAACTACGAGGAAATCTTGAATATTAGAGTGAGGAAGAGCCTAAACATAGACTCAGACCATTATCTGTCTAAAATAAAGACCACGCTCCAACCGAACAAATCTGAACCAAAACAAAAAATATTTCCAAGAGTAAACACTAAATTTCTCACTCAAAATCAGGACAAATTCTGTGATATATTAAACACAAGAAAAATGGATAATTGGGAAGAAATTAAAGAAACAATGCTAGAATAAGTTAAAGGAATGGGAGGTCCACAAAGAACAACAAGACACAGATGGTAGAATGAGCTGTGTTATGAAGCAACAGGCAATCGACTAAAGGCATGGAAAGAATTGAACAGTAATAACAAGCACGAGTGCTGGGAAGAGTTTCTAGAAGAGAGGGAAAAGACAGCAAAATTCACCAGATCAGTGAAAAGAAAATATAACAAAGACAGATTAGAAGAAATGGACTCTGATTTTAAAGGAAACAACACTAGAGACTTCTATAGGACTTTCACAGAAGTTTTAACAGGATTCCAGTCACCACATTTACATTTTATAGATAACAATGGAAAAATGATTTTAAGTAGTAAAGAGAACTGCCAAATTTTAGCTGAATACTTTGAAAATCTATTCAATTGTAAAGAGCCTAATGACGGATTACAATTTAAAAAAAACATTAACATGAAAATCCACCACCGGAACCAACTACAACAGAAGAAATAGAAAAGATTATCAAAGCATTGAAGAATAACAGAGCTTCATGAGAGGATGGGATGGTAGCAGAAATGTGAAAACTAGGGGGCTTATCAGCAAGGCAGAAAATTCACTAAGTAATTTGGACAAATAGAATCATACCCAGTGACTGGAAAGAAGCATTGATCCATCGTCTCCTTAAGAAAGGAGATAAAACTGACACCAACAACTACAGGGGTATATTCTTATTACCAGTAACATACAAAATACTTTCTATAGCTTTTTAAATGGAATAGAACAAGCAGGATCTAATACAGGAGATTATCAACCAGGATTTAGAAAAGGTAGATCATGTGCACAACAGATTCTTAATTTAAAAACAATTGTGAGAGCAGGAGCTATACAAAATAAAAATGCAGTAGCTACTGTTGTAGACTTCAAGTTAGCTCACGACTCAGTTGACAGACAAACTCTATTCCAGATATGTTATGAAATCAGGGATACACAAAAACACCATAAGAATTGTAGAAAAAACGCTCATAGATGCAACATCAAGGATTAAGTTTCATTGCGAAATTTCTGAACCATTGAAAATCAAAACAGGAGTTCGACAAGGAGATGGACTGTCCCCGATTCTCTTTAACTTGGTTTTAGAGAAAATAGTAAAAACATGAGAAAGAACATTAAAAAACAAAGGCACATAGGGTATAAGCATAGGCCTAGGAAGGAACAAATCTGGAGTAAAATATTTAGCCTTTGCGGATGATATAGCATCGATAACTGAAAATCGAACAGACGCAACAGTTATACTTGAACTGTTACATTAGACTGCTGAAAAGATTGGGCTAAAAATTTTCTAAGAAAAAGCTGAGTATATAGAACACAAAAATTATACAGAAAAGTTTATGAAAGCGAAGTACGGAAAAATTAAAATAATTGATGAATTCAAATACCTTGGGGAGTGGATCCAAGCCAATGGACTGGATAACACAACAAATAAAGAAAGAATAGAAAAGTTAGAATCAGTATATAAATTAACACAAAACTAGTACAATAAAAAAAATCAATATCCATAGAAGCGAAGATTAGACATTTTTAGGACACACACAACATATGGATCAGAGCGCCTAACATTCAATAAGAAAGGCGAACTAAGAAAACTAGAAAAAAGAGAGAGAAAAATACCAAGTGAAACTCCTGATTAAATCCGCTGGACAGAACAGGTAGTTGGAATTGTGGAAAGGAGCCCATAATGAGCGGCTGTCAGTTACACTCAAACACGTACAATTTTATTTAGTTGCCCAAATATTACAGCGCAAATGTCTAAGCTTAACTATCGACTGAATATGTCACACAGTCTTATGGCTTAAGGGCACAATCTCTTTAATTTTTAAAACGGCTGAAGGCCCATGATTTAAAAAACAACTACAATAAATTTTCAAAAGTCAGAAAGCGCAGGATTTTATCCTTAAATAATATTGTAAGTAGGCTGTTAAGGTTTTTTTTATTGGTAACGCCACATAGCGCTCTGCATGAAAAATCACTGGCTGTGCTGTGCGCAGTCTGTGGCTAGTTTGCATTGTTGTCTGCCATTGTAGTGTCGGGCAGCGGCAGCTGGATGCTAACAGCGCGTAGCGTTGCGCAGTTGGAGGTGAGCCGTCAGCAGTGGTGGACGTGGGGAGAGAGATGGCGGAGTTTTGAAATTTGTAAGAATTGGTGTCATGAACTGATATATATATTATGACTATTAAGGTAAATACATTGTTTCTTCTCTATTAAAATCTTTCATTTGCTAACTGTGCCTATCAGTAGTTAGTGACTTCCATAGTTTGAATCTTTTATTTAGCTGGCAGTAGTGGCGCTTGCTGTATTGCAGTAGTTCGAGTAACGAAGATTTTTGTGAGGTAAGTGATTTGTGAAACATATAGGTTAATGTTAGTCAGGGCCATTCTCTTGTAGGGATTACTGAAAGTCAGTTTGCGTTGCGCTAAAAGCTATTGTGTGTCAGTTTAAGCACAGTCGTGTATAATTGTTCTAATGGGACGTTTCATATAGACCAGTCTTGTATAATTGTTCTAAGGGGACGTTCCAATATTTAGAATGAGGCTGAAGGCCCAAACAATCTAAGACTTGACAAGGAAGGAATTTTAATTTTAAAACGGCTGAAAGCCCATGATTTAAAAACACAACTACAATAAATTTTCCAAGGCAGGAGCCCCAAGCTTTATTCTTAAATGATTTTTTAAAAAAAAGGCTGAAGGCCCAAACAATCTAAGATTTAACAAGTAAGGAATTTTGATTTTATGCCGGCTGAAAGCCAGTGATTGAAAAACACAACTAAAATGAATTTTCCAAAGACAGAAGGCCCAAAGCTTTATAAAAAAAAAATATTTTAAATGAGGCTGAAAGCCTCTCCCTAAATAAATGAGGAGTACTGAACAAAATTAGAGAGAAGAGAAATTTGTGGCACAACTTGACTAGAAGAAGGGATCGGTTGGGAGGGCATATTCGGAGGCATCAAGGGATCACCAATTTATTATTGGAGGGCAGCGTGGAGGATAAAAATCATAGAGGGAGACCAAAACATGAATACACTAAACAGATTCAGAAGGATGTGGGTTGCAGTACGTACTGGGAGATGAAGAAGCTTGCACAGGATAGAGTAGCATGGAGAGCTGCATCAAACCAGTCTGTGGACTGAAGACCACAACAACAACAACAATATAAATTTATCATTTTTCCTAATTTGTCAAGTTAATCATAATTTTGGAAAAAATCGTGATTTACCTATGGATTACGTGTTGGTGCACGTTTTCTATCATCTGGGCGTCGTAGGCCCATGCAGTTAGAAGCAAATTTTCAACAACCAAATGTTTGTATGTGCAGCGTCTGTGACGTCATTTACCACTGTTGACTCGCGTTGTTATTCTTTCAGTGTTCAACAGCCCACCTTGTGATAAGGACATGATTATTTTGGTGCATTTTTTCGTAATAATTGTCTTCTCTGCAAACTGAAAATGTTACGGAGAAGAGGACTATCAGATGAGGAGACAACGGAATTGCAGTGTTCTGATACTGAAAGCCCATATAATGAATGCGAATTTTACAATGATGATTATGATAACGAGGTAGACGTCACTGAAAACTCAGAAGTATACTAAGATGATGTTCATGAAGGAGAACAACTTACAAGGGGAGGCCGCCATTTTTGAAATTCAGATTCGATTCATACAGCGCATAATAGAAGCTCATGGCCAGAGGTGTAATGTGGCGCTTACCGCTGCGCAACGACACTGTATAAAATTATTAATCGCAGAGAGTATTTCACTTCAACGGTTTCTTTTAACTGTCGATTTTCTCGACAGCGGCTGAGAAGTGCATCTTGGTGCTTTGCCACATTACACCTCTGGCCATGAGCTTTTATTATGCGCAGTATGAATCGAATCTGAATTTCACAATTGGCGGCCTCCCCTTGTTAGTACAAATTCTGTTGAGTGTGACCTATTGTTTTCTCGTAATGGGAGTGAGAAATGGACTACAGCTCCTCAAGCTGGAATTTTCGGTAGGCAGAGCAAAAACTATGTACTGAAAGAAGACCAGGGACCTACAAGTAATACGATTAGGAACTGTGTTAATGAAGGATCTTGTTTTATGTTGTATTTTCGTATACCGATCACTGACAAAGTGTGTATATGGACCTACGAGGAAGATTGAATCGAAACTTCCTTGCAGATTAAACTGTGTGCCGGACCGAGGCTCGAACTTTGGACCTTTGTCTTTCGCGGTAGCTCAGATGGTAGAGCACTTTCCCGCGAAAGGCAAAAGTCCCGAGTTCGGGTCTCGGTCGGGCACACAGTTTTAATCTGCCAGGAAGTTTCATATCAGCTAATACTCCGCTGCAGAGTGAAAATCTCATTCTGGAAACATCCCCCAGGCTGTCGCTAAGCCATGTCTCCGAAACATCCTTTCTTCCAGGACTGCTAGTCCTGCAAGGTTCGCAGGAGAGATTCTTTAAAGTTTAGAAGGTAGGAAATGTACTGGCGGAAGTAAAGCTGTGAGGACGGGGCGTGAGCCGTGCTTGGCTCGCTCAGATGGCAGAGCACTTGCCCGCGAAAGGCAAAGGTCCCGAATTCGAGTCTTGGTCCAGCACACAGTTTTAATATGCCAGGAAGTTTCATATCAGAGCACACTCCGCTGCAGAGTGAAAATGTCATTCTGAAGATCGAATCGTTTTCGATGGCTGGGTGGATGTAGGTATGCCTGAAACGAAAACGTTTCTTGATGTGCTGATCATGACTTGAGTTTACAAGTCAAGAAATGAAGATACCAGCCAGCTCTGGAGTGTTGAGAACGGACGACCACTATTCAATGAAACTATGTCTTGCAGCCGCTTCCATGCTATTCTGAGTGTGTTTCGCTTTGAAAATGCAGCAGCGCGACGTGCATATAGCTCAAGTGACACATTGTGAACAATCAGAGAAGTTTTTGAGATGCGGAAAATTACTCTTAGGGGTGGCTGCATTCCAGAATGGTGCATGACCGTGCACGAACACTTGGCAAAATTTCGAAGTCGCTGTCCATTTCGACATTACATCCCATCAAAACCTGGTAGATACAGAATATTGTTCTGGGCAGTTTGGGATAGTGTAACAAGCTATTGCCGGAAAATGAAAGTGTATTTGGGCAAGAAATAAGAAACCAGAGCAGGGAGACTGGGAGATAATGAACATGAAAAGTCTGGACATAATATCACTTGTGTTAATTTCTTATATCTTTCGATTTAGTTCATTATTTGCTGTCAAAAGTTCTGACACTACTTGGTGCTGTCCAGAAAGCAAATGCAAACTGCCTGCCGATTTTATTACACCTAACGGACGTTAGTGAGCAACGGCTTTACCGTAGGGGATACACCGGTTCACGTCAGATCACCGAAGTTAAGCGCTGTCGGGTGTGACTGGTACTCGGATGGGTGACCATCCGGGCCGCCATGCACTGTTGCCGTTTTTCGGGGTGCACTCAGCCTCGTGATACCAATTGACGTGCTACTTGACCGAATAGTATCGGCTCTGGTCACAGAAAACCGTCATAACGACCGGGAGAGCGGTGTGCTGACCACACGCCCCTGCTGTCCGCATCCTTATGAGGATGACACGGCGGTCGGATGGTCCCGATGGGCCACTTGTGGCCTGAAGACGGGGTGCTATGCTATGTAAAGGACGTGCCGTATACTACATTATTTTGTTTTCAACCACATGTGATGCTAGCGTTTTCTACTCCTAAGGAAAACGAAGTTGTTACGGTCCTTAACTCTCGTCATGACAAACCATCGGAGTCATTATCACAAGTAAAGAAGCCTGAAGTTGTAATATACAATGTCACAAAATGCGCCGTTGACATCATGGAACACAAGATGTGATGTTACAGTGCGAAAACAAAAGGAAGGCTCTGGTCATTGGTGGTTCTCTTTAACATCATCGATGTAATGATAATGAATACATACATACATACAAAATGAGACGTCAGAGTTTTACTATCAATTCGGGAAAGCAAATAGCAGTGAATTCATTAGGCAGCAACGGATCCGTGAAGAGCAGTGAAACCACCAACAAAGAAAAGGAGAAGATGTACACTTTGTGTAGAGAAGTTAGAAAAAGTCAAAACACATATGATAAGTGCACCAAACCTGTATGCTTGAAACATTCTGCTATTGTCTGTGGAACCTGCACAAAATTGCAATAAGAAGAAAAGCCACCTGTAGAAGTAAAAACTTTTTTAAACGTAAATTTTAAATAAATAAAAATATTTTAAAAGTATTTATACTTCAAAAGTCGTTCACATCATAATCAGCCAAAATAGTGTCAATTTAAACAACACGGATCTGAGAGGCCAGTCTGGTAGGCAACACTACTCAGATTTTCTGGTAAGCAGAGGTTAACTGGGCACATTAAATAAATACTAGAACGTTTTAAGAAAGGACGTGTACAACAAACATAATAAGAAATTTGAAAGTGAAACTTCTACGTATACAACTGCAATAATAAATCTTAAGATGAAACTACAGCGTGTACGACAACTGTAATAAGAAATTTGATGGTGAAATTCTTACAAAATATTCGGATTAACCATTGGTATTGCAAGCTGTTCACATCGGGCGGTAGAAACTGTATCACCCCACAAGAACGCGGTCTAGTATCCCAAATTAAATGTTTCTAAAACATACACAAGACTGTTATTACAAACACAATAAAATTAACACGCACAATACAGCGTGGCAATAAATAGCTGAATTTCAAAATGGTATAGAGTACTAATCAATCTTTTCCATTCTTGGTTTATTAAAGCAGACCCAATTTTTGGCTAGTAACTAGCATTATAAACGCAGTATTTCAGTTCATACAGGATCCGTGTGGGAGAAGAAAGGCGGATATGGAAGGAAAGGCGGAGCACATGGCGTTCAAGGATTTGGAGGGCCTTGTAAAAGCGCTTGGGTGCGGGGATCCAGGCAACGCTGGCATAACAGAGGATAGGACGGATGCGAAAACGTCCTCGGTTCCGCAATATATAGCGTACTGTAACTACTCTGCACATGAGTCGAAAACTTGATAGATGAATCACACTGTCCGCCGGCAGCGCCCGCGCTCGTGAAATAGCAAAACTCAGTAGCCCTCTGCGTTGCTGTTTGCCGCAGCCGTCGACGCACTCTGACGTTTTCGATTTGAGCAAATCGTGAATATGATGGGATTCCATGCACTGTCCAACTAGTAGCCGCTGTCACGGTTTAACAGATTTTCCGCCAGTCGTATTTCTACGGATTCTTTAATAATGGAGCCCCAGAAAGACGTTGCTGTGGACAAAATCATTGTTTTCTCAAACTCCATTGACTGTCCAGTAGAAATAAATGTTCAGCAATAGCGGACTTGCTTGGCTGCAAAAGGCGGGTGTAACGTTGATGTTTGGTGCAGCGTTCTTTCACAGTGCGTGTGGTTTGGCCTTGTAACGCCGGAAATGCATATCCTCCTATTTCCATCTGTTGTACTATAATATTTTTTTCTTGTTTTGTTACGTCAAGATATGACATTTCTGTGTCTTTATATATTGTAATTGTTCAATTTTCCGGTTTTATTAATTCTGTTGCAAAATTAAGTCAGAGTGTAGCGAAATTTATTACTTGTGACAAACTTTCAGTTTTCACACTACACGTGTCAACCTTCAGTTGCTACGCTTCTAGTGCTAATTATATGTGCAATAACCTTTCTTTTTCAGTTAAGATAGTAATTGTCCATACTACTGGCGACCGCAATTTCCCCCAAATCTCAAACATCTAATTACCGCTAGTTAATTGTTAACGTAACGGCCGCTCATTTACTTTCTTTACTAATTTTACCCCTTTTCAAAATTAATTTCCACCAGTTTCATTTATATTTTTCCTTTCATTTACATGTAACCCTTTCCTCCCTCGTTAACGACAGATTAACTCCGGTGACGATTGCTTTTCCCAAATTTCCATTAGGTACACGCGGTTTAGTTTTTCACTGTCATCAAGGTCGATAAGTGAGGGAGAGGTTACTACCTATGTAAGCCATACCACATTGGCATGGTATCTTGTAAAATCCGGCCTTTCGTAGTAACAGATTGTCCTTAACTGATCCCACAAGATCCACAATCTTCGATGGTGGGCGGAAAACCACTTTTACCTGAAATTTTCGGAGGTTTCTTGCTATTTTAAACAAAGTGTTGCCAACGAAAGGAAGAGAAGCTGAAGATTGTGTCGGCATGTTCTCCTCTTTATTCACTCCCTGCTTCTTAGTTTTAACTGTTATTGCCCTGTTAATCTGCCGGATTAGTTGCACCCCGTCCTTCAATACCACTGTGTTTTAAAATTAAAGTATAAGTAAAAAAATGGCGATACCAGCTGATATAACAGAGAGATAAAATAAGCTAATATAATTTTTCTTGAGCCACAAGAAATTTTTTTGGTTGCAAAGCCCGCACTACCGATATTAAATAGACAGTTCCATTAATACTACGAGAGCCCAGGCTGGGCAGGCTCCATATGGCTGGCAGATAGAACACAGATGGAGCGGTAAAAGTCACACCAAAATTTACGCTGGTTACAATGGCAAAATTTACTGAATGTCAGTTTGTCCTACCAAAGGACCAACGCAACAGACTACAAGAGGGTAGTTAAAGGGAAGGTTAACCATGGAAGGTTGAACATTGTCAAAGCAATCATATTATTGGAATAGCAAGATGATAATTAGCTGGTACCGCCTTCGCTCATTTAACTAACATTGCCCAAGTCAGAGCACCGCACCTTGAGAGACACTCGACTGGTATAAAGGATCGTAATTTTAGTTACAACAGCGCTGCTGCACTACTAAACGTAAGCCACAGCCTCAATCTCCTCACAGGGTATTAAAGGAGAGACTTAAACATGAAGCTTGCGCTGGAGAGGCGGCACGTTGAGTAGAGTTCTGACACAAACGGCGGTTTGCAGCATCAGCCCTTAGACTGCGATCGAAAAGACCCCTGCTTCCGGGATACCACTAACTACGGCAGAAAGCGACCCATAAGCCCGCCGTCGGAAGCACAGCCAACAACCCCAAACCGCCAGGTGCTCCGCACACCCCACGAGCTGAACCACGTGCCTCTCTCGGTCTGAGAGACAGCGAACTTGCCCGAGAACCTCTCTAGGCAGAAGTAAGCGCACTCGAAAGCATGGCGCAATAGATCGATAGGCTACACGGCTACCTCAAGCAGACTTCTGACATTCCACACCCCAACTCGTATGTTATCCTTTCGTTGATTTTTGTATGTTCCCCTCTTGATCACTTCCCTCTCTGGGACTACTTCGGAATCTTTTGCCAATGGACGTATGATGACGAAACATTTTCAATTGCAGGCCACATATCCTGTGGATATACATTATGTGTCTTTAATGCAGTGGTTTCCTTTGCCTTCTGCATCCTCATGCTGCTGACCATTGCTGATTTTTCCACCTTCTAGGGGTAATTTCTCACCCCAAGGACAAGAGATTGCCCTGAACCTCTGCTCGCTCTTCCAGCCTCTTTGACAAGGTGATTAGCAGAATGAGGGTGACTAATCTTGCCCGAAATCTTCGATCGCCATTTTTGATGATTTTAATTCAAAATTTAAGCAAGACGTTTTGATTGCTAGTCAAAGAAGCTATCCCTTGACCACGGGAGTCATCTATAGCGCCTACTAACCTGAAAACGTAGAGTCTGTATGGTTAATGATATGTTATCAATGTTATCAATTACGTCGTCGCTTCCGTCGGATATCGCGGAGAACTGCATCAACTTGAACTTACTGGACTGCTGAAAATTTGTCAAGAAAAATAAGTGCTAGCGTGGCTCGCATGTGGAATAAAGATCCTGAACAAAACCTCTACGGAACACGTCGCTCATTACACCAAGCTTAAAGACGAAAACATGGAGGCAAAATATATATATGAAAGGATTGCTACATCAAGAAAAATGGTGTAAGATAATAAATTCACACGGTAATAAAGTATCAGAAACTGAATATGATATACTAGCAGATCATACATACAGTTTAGCCATCGTGACAAAGAATAATAGTCGAGTCAGAATTTCTAACATCATATCACAGAATAACGAAAACTCTTAAGCAAGTGAAAATCAGAGAAAAATCCAGCATTCTGCACGGCAGGCCGCATGAAAAATACAGAGCGTCCCAGACGCGATTTTACCTAACTTGAACGTTGTGATTGATCCTAATCGTATGAATGATCGGTGCTTGCTACAATCTCACTATTACATCGAAGGATTCTAATCGAATGCGTCTACAAGTACATCTACATCTACAGGGTGGACCATTTTAATCCATTATGTGGAATAACTCGGGACAGAGGTAACGTAAAGTAAAATGTTTTAGATAAACGTTGTAGGTAGCAAGCAGGTTCACACATTGCTGCTAATGACCTTAAATGTCGTTTTGAAGATGATTTAAAGAGGTTTTTTTTAAAATGGGAATCGTAGTATTTGATTTAAGATTTGAGAAACTGCAAATTTTACCTATAAAATGATAAATTATTCAAAATCATGGCAAGGGTCAATGAAGGTCAAATAAGCAAATATGTTTTTGCTTCTAGTACTGATTAACTCGAAATAAAGGAGGGATACAGCAAAACACAGTGTTCGATACAAATTGGCAGGGCCATTAGGGGTCACGTATCATTACCAACAACTCGATCTTAAAGGTAATCATCGAAGGTCATTCGAAAGTAGAGTTTTATTTCATGGAAACTTCTATCTGTGATTTCGTATTTGGAAAGAGCGAAGAGAGATTTCAACTTTAAGTTTCACTTATTAAAAACGTATAAATATTATTCTGTCAAGAGACAACAAACATACATAAAACGTAGATCATTGATTTACATGTCGTTGAGCGAATCCCTTCACTTCTTATTCCTCTGCTGGCTTGATTTAAACAGTTCCTATGGCTTTTCGTTGTATCTTGAAATTAACCATTGAACATATACTTAAAGTGACCAACATTTGCTTCAATGCACAAATTAATCCTCCTTAAGAGGTGTCTGACTGTGGAAAGTAGAAAATCTCGTCGAGTGGCTGCGCAAGCTCTCCAGATACGTTCCGTCATGTTTTCTCTTGTCGTTGGCTTCTGGCCTTAACAAACATTTTTTAAATATCCCCAAAGAGAAAAAACAGGGACATTAAATTGGGTGAACAAACGGGTCACGGAATGGGACAACCACGTCCAATCCATTGGCGAGGATAATCTTAATTTTAAAAATGGCTCTGAGCACCATGGGACTTAACATCTGATGTCATCAGTCCCCTAGAACTTAGAGCTACTTATACCTAACTAACCTAAGGACATCACACAACACCCAGTAATAACGAGGCAGAGAAAATCCCTGACGCCGCCGGGAATCGAAACTCATGACGGAAATATATTAATTCTAACATCAACAAAAAATCAGACCTCAGTGAAGACGTCCATATCGAAAGTGGCATCAGTGCCCATGAAGACCTTGTAACAACAATAATTAACAAAGTGCAAAGCGCAAATAATACAAACAACCCGGGCGCGGGAAGTGAGAACGCTAGTGAAGGAGAATAAATTATTGGTGACTAAGGTCTCTTTTGTGTATGTATTGTGGCGGATGGAGTGTGGTATCGTTGAAGGTCCCTTCAAATGGTGCCAATGGCTCTGAGCACTATGGGACTTAACAAATGGCTCTGAGCACTATGGGACTTAACATCTTAGGTCATCATTCCCCTAGAAATTAGAACTACTTTAAACCTAACTAATCTAAGGACATCACACAACACCCAGCCATCACGAGGCAGAGAAAATCCCTGACCCCGCCGGGAATCGGGACCTAACATCTGAGGTCATCAGTCCCCTAGAACTTAGAACTACTTAAACCTAACTAACGTAAGGACATCACACACATCCATGTCCGAGACAGGATTCGAACCTGCGACCGTAGCAGCAGCGCGGTTCCAGACTGAAGCGCCTAGAACCGCTCGGCGACACCGGCCGGCTAATGTTAATTTAAAAATGTCCTTACGATCCATGAGTAGTGTGACGGTACTCCATCCAGTGGCACCCACAGTGTTTGTCTGGTCTCTAAATCAACATGTTCAAGTAAGTTAGGTTAATTGTCTCTCAAAAATTGTAAAAAATTATGGTGATTTACATTACCATTAAAAACAGGGACCTATCACATAGCCATTGACGATTTCTCACCAAACGTTAAGGTTCGAATGAAGTTGGTTCTTAAAGGCTGTGTACCAGTAAGGATGGAAATTCGACCGGTAATCACAGTTGCGTCTGTTTAATTCACCAGTACTTGTAAATGTGGCTTTATCTGAATAAGTTACTAATGTGAGCACATCTAGACGATGTACGGTCCAGAGGAAAGAAGCAATGCGTTCTTCGAACTTCTGAAATGCGTAACAATATCACGCCGGCAACTCACCCGTTTCCATCGCCTTCTCAAACTGAGAATTGCCTACAAGAAATAGTTATCTTTGTTCAGAAAACATCATTTTATACGTAAAATGCGCCGCTCTTTTCAAATGTTAAATCAAATGTTAGGATTCCTATTTTGAAAAATCTTTTTAACCTTCAACTCACCTTGATAATCATGTCCAAGATCACGCCAATTAGTAGCAATGCGTGAACCCGCTTTGCCAGCTGCAACTTCATCTGAAACATTTTGCTGTATCTCATCTCTACCCGAGTCATTCGCCATCATTGATTAAAATGGTCGATTCTGAATACCTATACTCGGCAAACCACTGTCAAATGCACGGCAGGGTTACGTCCCATTGAATGAGTTATTAGGGCTTTTACCTGTTCCATGAAGTTTTTGTTTTGTTTTGGTCATCACTCTTTCGATTGGTTTGATGCAGCACCCCACGAATTCCTCTCCTGTGCCATATTCGTCATCTGAGAGGAGCAATAGCAACTTACGTCCTCAATTATTTGCTGGATGAATTCCAAACTCTGTCTTTCTCTGAAGTTGTTGCCCTCTACAGCGCCCTCTAGTACCATGCAATTTCCTCGTGTCTTAACAGATGTCCTGTCATCCTGTACCTTGTCTTTATCAGTGTTTTCCACATATTCCTTTCCTCTCTGATTCTGCGCAGAACCTTCACATTCCTTACCTTATCAGTCCACCGAATTTTCAACATTTGTCTGTAGCACCACATCTCAGGTTCTTCGATTCTCTTCTGTTCCGGTTTTCTCTAAGTCCATGTTTCACTACCTTGCAATGCTGTGCTCGAAACGTACATTCTCGGAAATTTCTTCCTCAGATCAAGGTCTATGTTTGATACAAGTAGACTTCTCTTGGACAGGAATGCCCTATTTGCCAGTGCTAATCTCCTATTGATGTCCTCCTTGCTCCGTCCTCCATTGTTTATTTCGCTGCCTAGGTAGTAGAATACCTTCACTTCATCTCCTTTGTGGACATCAATCCTGATGTTAAGTTTTCCGCTGTTCTCATTTCTACTACTTCTCACTTCTTTTGACGTTCTTCGATTTACTGTTCTGTTCTCATTAAACTGCTCATTCGATTCAGCTGATCTTGTTATTCTTCTTCACTTTCACTCAGGATAGCAATATCATCGGCGAATAGTATCATTGCTAATGTTTCACTTTGAATTTAAATTCCACTCCTGCACCTTTCTTTCATTTCCATGAGTCTTCGTTCTATGTAGGGTCGAAAGACTACATTCCTGTCTTACAACCTTTTTAAATAGGGCACTTCGTTCTTGATGTCTACTCTTATTATTCCTTCTTGGCTCTTGTACATATTGTATATTATTCGCCTCTCCCTAAATGCATGTGCACTCCGTCTTCAGGCTACAAGTGGCCCATCGGGATCATCCGACCGCCGTGGCATCCTCAGTTGAAGATGCGGATAGGAGGGGCATGTGGTCAGCAAACCGCTACTATTCGGTCGAGTAGCTCCGCAATTGGCATCACGAGGCTGAGTGCATCCCGAAAAATGGCAACAGCGCAAGGTGGCTGGATGGTCACCCATCCAAGTGCCGGCCACGCCCGACGGCGCTTGACTTCGGTGATCGCACGGGAACCGGTGTATCCACTCTCCATAAAGCTTACCACTATTTTTCCTAGAATTTCGAACATATGGCACCAGTTTACATTGTCGAACGCTATTTCCAGATCGACAAATCCTATGAACATGTCTTGATTTTTCTTTAACCTTGTTTCCATTATAAACCGCAACGTCATAATTGCCTCGTTGGTGCCTTTACCTTCCCTAAAGCCAAGCTGATCGTCATCTAATGTATCCTCAAACTTCTTTTCCATTCTTCTTTTACATCTGCACTCACGTACGGAGCGTTGGAAGAATGACTGTCTGATGGCCTCTGCGAGCTTGAAATCAGTCTAATCTTATCCTCACGATTCCTATGAGAGCGATGAGTAGGGCACTGCAGTATGCTCCTAGTCATCATTTACATGTAGTTGTTGAAATTTTGTATGTAGGCTTGCCGTATTTCTATGAAATGAATGAGTCCTTTGCACCAAGAAATCCTCAATTCAGTCACATATTTCGCTTGATACACCAAGCGATAGTACTTTTGATAATGATCATAGGTGAGGCATTGAGTCAAATGGTTTTCGGAAATTGAGAAATGTCTTGATCTGCGGCTTTCAGTACATCACATGATAAAAGTGCGAGTTGGTTCATGACCGAAGTTTTCCAAATAAGCAGATACAGTTAGCCGAAAGTCACTGATCAGTTTTTTACCAAATGACTTCTAAACAGCTGGTATTAATTATGTGTTGTAGTGCATGAACTCCACCGTGCACACCATGGCTGCCGTCCTTCCACTCCTTAAGCCAGCAAGAGACCGGACCGAATTCACTAGATACTTAAATCGATATGGTGTCTCTTCTTTAGGACATGTCCGAAAGAACAGACACCATACCCATATAAGTATATACACTCCTGGAAATTGAAATAAGAACACCGTGAATTCATTGTCCCAGGAAGGGGAAACTTTATTGAGACATTCCTGGGGTCAGATACATCACATGATCACACTGACAGAACCACAGGCACATAGACACAGGCAACAGAACATGCACAATGTCGGCACTAGTACAGTGTATATCCACCTTTCGCAGCAATGCAGGCTGCTATTCTCCCATGGAGACGATCGTAGAGATGCTGGATGTAGTCCTCTGGAACGGCTTGCCATGCCATTTCCACCTGGCGCCTCAGTTGGACCAGCGTTCGTGCTGGACGTGCAGACCGCGTGAGACGACGCTTCATCCAGTCCCAAACATGCACAATGGGGGACAGATCCAGAGATCTTGCTGGCCAGGGTAGTTGACTTACACCTTCTAGAGCACGTTGGGTGGCACGGGATACATGCGGACGTGCATTGTCCTGTTGGAACAGCAAGTTCCCTTGCCGGTCTAGGAATGGTAGAACGATGGGTTCGATGACGGTTTGGATGTACCGTGCACTATTCAGTGTCCCCTCGACGATCACCAGAGGTGTACGGCCAGTTTAGGAGATCGCTACCCACACCATGATGCCGGGTGTTGGCCCTGTGTGCCTCGGTCGTATGCAGTCCTGATTGTGGCGCTCACCTGCACGGCTCCAAATACGCATACGGCCATCATTGGCACCAAGGCAGAAGCGACTCTCATCGCTGAAGACGACACGTCTCCATTCGTCCCTCCATTCACGCCTGTCGCGACACCACTGGAGGCGGGCTGCACGATGTTGGGGCGTGAGCGGAAGACGGCCTAACGGTGTGCGGGACCGTAGCCCAGCTTCATGGAGGCGGTTGCGAATGGTCCTCGCCGATACCCCAGGAGCAACAGTGTCCCTAATTTGCTGGGAAGTGGCGGTGCGGTCCCCTACGGCACTGCGTAGGATCCTACGGTCTTGGCGTGCATCCGTGCGTCGCTGCGGTGCGGTCCCAGGTCGACGGGCACGTGCACCTTCCGCCGACCACTGGCGACATCGATGTACTGTGGAGACCTCACGCCCCATGTGTTGAGCAATTCGGCGGTACGTCCACCCGGCCTCCCGCATGCCCACTATACGCCCTCGCTCTAAGTCCGTCAACTGCACATACGGTTCACGTCCACGCTGTCGCAGCATCCTACCAGTGTTAAAGACTACGATGGAGCTCCGTATGCCACGGCAAACTGGCTGACACTGACGGGGGCGGTGCACAAATGCTGCGCAGCTAGCACCATTCGACGGCCAACACCGCGGTTCCTGGTGTGTCTGCTATGCCGTGCGTGTGATCATTGCTTGTACAGCCCTCTCGCAGTGTCTAGAGGAAGTATGGTGGGTCTGACACACCGGTGTCAATGTGTTCTTTTTTCCATTTCCAGGAGTGTAGTTCTGGCAATACCGGCCATGACATTCTTCTGTGCGGATGCACACATATTCCTTGAACTCTTACGGAACTTGGTAGAATGTCCTCCACGAGTAATGGGTGTGATGGGGTGGGACACTACGAAAATAGTGTGGGGACATACAAGTCGCGGGAGGGTGCTTGAGGTAGCCCCTGCAGACGCACTATCCTCTGTGCCTTCGGTGGCTCAGATGGATACAGTGTCTGCCATGTAAGCAGGAGATCCCGGGTTCGAGTCCCGGAAGGGGCACACATTTTCACCTGTCCCCGTTGATATACATCAACGCCCATCGACAGCTGAAGGTATTAATATAATTCTAATTTCGAATTCACTAGCGTGGAACCGGCCAAATAAGCTGCAAGTCGCTGGTGTGTTTTCCAAAACATCGTGCCCACTCACGGAAACCACTTCGCAGGGGAGGCGACAACTGACGGTAAAACCCAGGTTCGGCGCCTTCACACGAGCTGACTCGTTCTCTCCTGTACCATCCAGAACTCCAAACCTCTCACGGCCACGTCCAACGCGCTCCGCACACCACACAGTCCATTCCCAAAACCTCCCTGCTTTGCGGCTTTGGTTCCCAAAGCTCGCGCCACCGGCGTACCTCCAAGGTATCTAGACAAAGATCGTAAGCGAGGGGCGAAATCGGTAGAAGACCAAGCCCGCACAGCTCGGAGGTTTTTCTTTTCCTCAAGACTTATGAAGCCAGAATATGTTCTAACACTCTACAACAAGTGGGTGGCAAAGTTACTGAGCAGTAGTTTTGTGGAACGCTTCTACCACCATCCTTGTAGGAGGATGTGACCTGTGCTTTCTTCCAACTATTCGGCACAGTGTTTTAGTTCGAGGGGTCTACGCTAGATTGTAGTTATAATAGAGGCTATCTCGGTGGCTAATTTAGTATAGACTCTGATAGGGACTCCACTGGGCCCTGGAGCTTTGTGCAGTTTAAAGGATTTCAGCTGTTACAAACAAAATCAATGATAGTAATATCTGTATCACTCAGCTTTTCAGTGACACGAATATTAAATTGGGGCAATATTCCTGGCTTTTCCTTTGTGAACGAACATTTGAAAACGGAGTTAAACATTTCTGTGTTTGTTTTGTTGGTCTCAGTTTCAGTTTCTCTCTCATCACTGAATGACTGGGGACTATCTTTGCTGCCTCTAATAGCCTTTACGTACGACCAGAATTTCTTTGGGTTTAGTGAGAATTCTTTGAGCAGTATTATGCTTCGTGAGTCACTGAAGGCTTCACCCACTGATCTCTTCAGAGGGTTGTTTCCTTTAACATCTCTCTATCTGAAGCCCTAGGCTTTGTTTTACACCTGTTGTGTAGTACTCTCTGTTTCTTTAGATGTTTCATGTTATTGATGGGGGCGGGGGAGGGTCCCTTCCAGCATAAACCGTTCAAATGGGGACATATCTATTCCGTGCATGATCACCTATCAACTTAAGCCATAGTTCGTGTGCATGTTCCTGTCTCAGACTACAAGTTTCAACATGTTGCTAATTGAGGCATGACACTACTGTCTCTTTATCTAGATACGTTATCCGAACACATGAAAGTCTCTGTTTGCATTAGTTGCGCTTTGTACTTTGTTAAATATTGTCGTTGCAAGGTCTTCATGGGCAGTGATGCCACTTTCGATATGGACGTCTTCACTGAGGTCTGATTTTTCGTTGATGTTAGAACTAATGTACTTCCATCATGAGTGGAGTGCTGAACTATCTGTTGGAAATAGTTTTCAGAGAAGACGTTTAATAACTTGTCATATGATGTCTTGTCACGCCCGCCGCAAACAAAACTGTAATTATCCAATTGCTTGTTGGATGATTAAAGCCATCTCTGACGATTACGCTATGATACGGGAACATACGTACAATCTAACTGAGGGTTTCGCTAAGGTTTTCGGTTACATCAGAAGGTGAGGTTGGAGGTCGATGGAACGATCCATTTATAATTTTAGGTCAATCGCTGATAATGTCTTGTCCAAACAGTTTAGAATGCACTTTCAGTGTATATCTCCGTGGATTTGAGGTTATTTCTCTACTGACGCAAATACACCACCTGCACTTCCCTATCATTTCGATATATGATAAATTTTCTCTGAAAATGTTATTGTTGTCAAATTCAGATTTTATCCAGCTTTTTATACGTAGAATGATGTGAGATTCACTTTTTTTGGGAGCTCTTCTGTGTCTTGTACTTTCTTGCAAATACTTCGGCAGTCAACCAATAGGATTTTAATACTTAGTCCCGCGTAGGGACCTTTGTCGGCCGCGGTGGCCGAGCGGTTCTAGGCGTCTCAGTCAGGGACCGTGTGACTGCCACGGTCGTAGGTTCGAATCTTGCCTCAGGCAAGGATGTGTGTGATATCCTTATGTTGGTTAGGTTTAAGTAGCTCTAAGTTCTAGGGGACTGATGACCTCAGATGTTAAGTCCCAGAGTGCTCAGAGCCATTTGCACTATTTGAAGGGACCTTCAACGATACCACACTCAATCCGCCACCCCTCCTCGTTTGTGGGCGGTGGGGGAGAAACTTTGAAATCTTCAATGATAACCTCCGTTTTTTGTTGCAGATTCCTCGCCAAAATCTACGTACGTTTTGGTTAAAACATTTTCTTAGTTTCGTCACAGATGGCGCTGGTTCTGTAATCTGAGGAACAGAAATGGATACGCAATCGTAATTTACTACATGCTACTCAATGGCTCTTGAATATCTGATGGCACTTGAGGCCCAACCTCCATGCCGCGAGAGTAGGACAGGCCAGTATTTTAAAACCTCTAATAGGAAACCCCATTCGCAGCGTTGTATTCCTCCGACATATCGAACAGGGGACTACACGACACGTTACTGTGGCCGTGGCTCGAGGCGAACGCTACTCTACTTTTCCAATTAGAGTGAGTGTGCAAACCTTCTAACAACAACTTCAGTGCATTTAGTGATCCGCTTTTCAAATGACCGTACCCCAGGACAGATGCATATCTGTTGGGGCGTTTCTGATACCATGTCTTCACGGTCTGTTGGAACTTGTTGTTATGCCTTATCGTTTACATATATCTACAGAAAGAAATTCGGCGACTACAAATACAGCGGCCTAGCTGGCCAGTTAATTGGGCCACCTCTGGCGATCCACCGACCAGTGTAAACACCGTCTAATACCGCCCGTGCTGACTTGCGTAATGCGCTGGTCAACCGTCATGCTGAAACCACATCGTTTTCGAACGTCCAGGGCAACATCCTGCAATAGTACCGGTAGTTCCTGTTCTAAAAACGTTCCATATTTGCGTCCATTCAACGTGCCATCGATAAAATAAGGACCAATGAGTTTGTTCCCTAAGATGCCACCATACGTTAACCGACAAATGACGTTAATGGTGAACTTGCCGTAACCAGTGGGGTTGTCTGCACTCCAGTAATGGATGTTATGCCGGTTAACACTACAATGGTTTGTGAATGTAGACTCACCGTAAAATAGTACCACGGCAATGAGTGTGGGAGTCGTTTCCATTTGTTCACATGCTCATTCACGAAACACTACCTGGTTATGGGGATCGACGCAATGATGTTCTTGATGCAGTGACACATGCTATGCATGATACTTATGACGATGCAGTAATGTGACCATACTACCTACGGACTCACTCGAATCACAGTGTAGTTGCCGGGGTTCCAATTAGAAGTTATGAAAAACTAGCCTGTCGTAGCCTCGCAGCATGGACGTGGGGTACCCACTTGACATTAGATATTCAAGGGTCATTAAGTTGCACGTCGTAATTTACGATTGTGTACCCACTTCTATTCCTGAGATTACAGCGTCATTTGTGGCGAAGCAAAGGAAATGCCTCAGACAAAACGTTTGTAGACTTTACCGTAAAATGGTAATCTGCAATAAAAAATTGGGGCCCTTGAAGATTTCAAAATTGCCCCACGCCACCCACGTACGGTGTGGGGTGGTGGGTTGAGTGTGGCAGCATTGGATTTCCCCCTCTGAGAATAACAAATTGGAACTACAAATTGTTTTGATCCAATGCATGGTTTTCAAGTATTTCAATGTCTTCAGTTAAAATGATCACCATGAATAATATCTGTCATTTGATTCTGTTGAAACTAATTGGCACACAAAAGAGATTTATTTCTTATAGTTTAATATCACAGTTCCATGATGAAGTGTCTATTATTTTGATACTGTTCTTTTTTTTCTTTATTGTATTTCAGTTCCCCATCGGGGCAGGCTGGCAGCAGCATATGCTCTGGTCTTCAACAGAAAGACATAGAACAAACAATAGAAGACATTTAAAAATAACATAAACGAGAAAACATGGTATTCATAGATATAAAAAAGGAGGAATATCATGGAAGACAATAGACAAAAAAGGGGCGACTGTAAAATGGAGATAAAAACTGTAAAAAAGTAGACAAAAAACCACACACTGAGACAATTAACAGAACACAAGGCGCAGTAAGACCGGAGCATAAAAGTATGGCGTAGCACATAACAATCACTGACAGTAACACAATGTACAAGGCCAGCACACAATGAAAATCACACCTCTCGACACAGGAGAACAGCACTAAACACAACACTGACGTGGCACACTGACGATGATCAAAATGGAGGATCTGCCACGCGCAAGGAGATTAGGGAGAAGGGAAGAAGGCAGGGAGGGGAAGAGAGGGGGGAAGATGGGCAGGTGGTGCGCCGAAGAGAGCCAGGTAGGAAGGGACGTGGGAGGGAATGAGACGAGGATGGGGTGCAGTGTCTCAGGGGGGGGGGGGGGGGAAGGAGGAAAATCCGCTCTGGGAGAAGGGGGGTATACTGTTCATAAGTACTGCGATAATTTCTAAGTACTGTGCAGGATAAAATTTGAAGAGTTTGCAGTGAAAAATGTGGTCGCTGGCTACTTTACGTTGGTTCATTTTACGTGGTATATACCTGTGTGCAAAATGTAGCTAACGTAATTATTTTTGAAGTTGTCAAGAAAGCCACTTCTCCCTACAGTAGGGGGAAAATAGAAGTTAAAGTATTTTATTTGAACGTGCTGGCGCCAAGCACGCTGCCTGATGGCGCGACGTGCAATTAGCCTGCAGCTCAATCAGGAACAGTTCGTCCAAACAGAGCACGTTTCTCACATTAGTGATCGCGATTCGTTGTACTTAATGCTGGAAGAGAACGATGAAGAAGACATTCCACATCAATAATTAAATAATACTAAAAACTGTTATACCTCATTCTTCTTTGTCGTTCATTAAGCGAATGTGATTCATACTACTTAATTTCTTAGAGTAAACTTGTAGCTCTGGATCTAATTCAAACATTTGTAGAAGTTAAATTTTAATGCAACCTACAAACCTACAGGCTTTACTTGAATGTAAATTCAAACGATGAGACAAACTCCTGCGCCGGCCAGAGTGGCCGTGTGGTTCTAGGCACTACAGTCTGGAACCAGGCGACCGCTACGGTCGCAGGTTCGAATCCTGCCTCGGGCATGGATGTGTGTGATGTCCTTAGGTTTGTTAGGTTTAATTAGTTCTAAGTTCTAGGCGACTGATGACCTCAGAAGTTAAGTCGCCATTTGAATAAACTCCTGCAGAGTGTCGTATAAAGCTGTTTCTATTGGAAATGAAGTTGATTTATCAGATCAAAGTCCCAGAAAAGAAAGATTAAGAAGTACAAGAAAATTGCTGCAAGGAAAAGACCTATATTTACAAAACAAAGTAGCTTCACTTTAATCTGAAGGTCTAAACAGTGGCAATTCACAGCTTAGACACGTAAACGGTAATAAATTTGTATCTATATCCACATTTAAAGTGCCTGGCAGAGGGTTCATCGAACCACCTTCACAATTCTCTATTATTCCAATTTCGTGTAGCGTGCGAAAAGAATGAACACCCATAGCTTCCCGTAAGAGATCTGATTTCCCTTATTTTATCCTGGTGATCGTTCCTCCCTATGTAGGTAATTGTCAACAACATATTTTCGCATTCGGAGGAGAAAGCTGGTGATTGGAATTTCGTGAGAAGATTCCGTCACAACGAAAAACGCCTTTCTTTTAATGATGCCCAGCCCAAATCCTGTATCATTTACGGATTTTCGATATTTCGCGATAATACAAAACGTGCTGCCTTTCTGTGAACTTTTTCGATGTACTCCGTCAGTCCTATCTGGTAAGAATCCCACACCGCGCAGGAGTGTACTACAAGAGGACGGACAAGCATAGTGTAGGCAGTCTCCTTAATAGGTGTGTTACATTTTCTAAGTGTCCTGCCAATAAAACGAAGTCTTTGCTTATCCTTGCCCACAACATCTGGGTATTTAGTTGAATTTACGGCTTTTAGATTACACTGATTTATCGTGTAACCGAAGTTTAACGAGTTCCTTTTAGCACTCATGTGGATGACCTCACACTTTTCGTTATTTAGGGTCAACTGCCACTTTTCGCACTAAGCAGATTTTTTTAATCGTTTTGCAGTTTGTTTTGATCTTCTGACGACTTTATTAGTCGATAAACGACAGAGTCATCTGCAAACAACTGAAGACGGCTGCTCAGATTGTCTCCCAAATTTATATAGATAAGGAACAGAAAAGGGCCTATAACACCACCTTGGGGAACGCCAGAAATCACTTCTGTTTTACTCCATGACTTTCCGTCAATTACTACGAACTGTGACCATTCTGAGAGGAAATCACAAATCCAGTCACATAGCCGGCCGAAGTGGCCGAGCGGTTCTGGGCTTTAGTCTGGAACCGCGCGACCACTACGGTCGCAGGTTCGAATCCTATCTCGGGCATGGATGTGTGTGATGTCCTTAGTTAGGCTTAAGTAGTTCTAAGTTCTAGGGGAGTGATAACCTCAGACGTTAAGTCCCATAGTGCTCAGAGCCATTTGAACCATATTTTTCCAGTCAGATAGCTGAGACGATATTCCATAAGCAGGCAATTTAACTACAAGCCGCTTGTGTGGTACAGTGTCAAAAGCCGTGCGGAAATCCAGAAATCCGTAATCTATCTGAAATCCCTTGTCAATAGTACTTCATGTGAATAAAGAGCTAGTTGTGTTTCACAGGAACTATGTTAAAAGCTTATGTGGCAGATATTTAACTGACTTTTTATTGAAACCTGTTTCATTAGCTTTTGCTTTCGTAAGAGGTTTCATTTAGTCAGTTCGATTACTTCGATTTCTAAAAAAAAAATTCTTTTAGAACCGTAGTAGCAGTTCACTTCCGCGTGCCGCGGCGTTCGGACATCCTCGCTACTGCGCTGCACGTGACCGTGTCTTGTTTACGTTCCGCGGACGAGTGTTGGCTGCATGGGATGTCAAAAATGGGCTCACTTTGCCGCCTGACAAGTCAGTTGCTGTGACATTCATGGGGACACGGCGCAATAACCTCTTCCGAACTTCAGCTTGGCCCGTACGCATTTACTGTTCGGTCACATGCTATGGTCCTTGGTGTCTACTTCGACAGCAAACTCACGTGGATGCGGCGTGATATGTACCTCATCGACAAGGTGGATGACACTGTGAATATCTTGCGTATGCTTGGGCGAGTATGGTGGAGAGCAGACACCATTATAAGGTTTTGATCCGTTCTGTCTTAGATTATGGTAATATTGTCTACGGCAATGCAACGCAATCGGTTTTATTCATGCTCGATGTCATCCACTATAGAGTGATTAGTCTTGTTCTCGGAGGCATGACATCAAAGCCCACCAACGCCCTGCTAGTAGAAGCGTTCGTAATGTCTATAAGACGGCGGATGTTGTCTGATATTTTTGTCCTCAGTCGATCTTCGATATCTGACAGTGCCTCTCTTAAGGCGGTGGTTCGATTCTAGAGAGTCACAGAGGCACCTCATGGACGACGAATGAAAATATCTACTTCACTAGTTCGCAACTACGAGAAATGGCGCCACCTCTCTCCACTCGGTCTACAGGACACACAACCCCCTGTTTTCGCTTTTCGTTTCGTCTACTCTTGACTCCAGCCCCAGTGTCATACATACTGTCCGATTTCCGAAAGGAGACCAACATCACTCGCGACCTGGACCATATTCTCATCATACAGTACCCGCAATACGCTCACCTATTTACAGACAATTTCAAAGTTTAGGTGGTTGTGGGATACGCCTTCTTTAGCCCCTATAGTGGCGCCTTCCAAATGTTTGCTCGTCCGCCTGAATCTTCTATCTACCCTGCGAAGCTACTGGCCATCGGGGAAGCTATTTATTATTGTATCCGCATATTCAAGTACGTCCTCATTTTTACGGACCCTCAAAGTGTGTTGCAAAAATTTCAACATCCCACGTTTGATAAACAGGCCAACAGGTATATTCTGGAAGTCTGGTGGCCATACGAAACGCGCAGAGCTTGGATATCGCCGTCCAATTACTCTGGATTAAAGGTCATCATGACATTCCTCATAATGAAAATGTTTACTGCCTTGACAAGAGGAGTATCACAAAAGAACACTTACGCACAAGCCGATCCCTTAAACGGATATCACATCGACGATACGAGAGGCTGCTTATCATGATTTGAACTGTGAATGGCATGTCTCTCAACACTATAAGGACGGCCACTTTGCCGTCATACAACCGAGCATCTCTTCTCGACCATGGTTCGCCGCTGTGCAGCTTCGTAGACGTCATGCGACCTCTATCATTTGCTGGGACACGGATTTTACCACATGTACCTATAACTGTTGATGATTACCACATCTGGAGACTGCGATAAGGACTCAACGACAGTAGCGAATCTTAAACACATCAGACTGGCATGTTCCAGGTACACAACTGCACAATCAGTCTTGTATAAGAAATTGGCTGCGGGTGGTTACCCCCTACCCACCAATGTCCCAGTTTTACTCTACCGATTTAAAATTGTTACTTATTCAAAAACTATTTGAAAGCCACCGGTATTCAAAGTTAATTTATGAGTTGTAAGGTCTTCATTTTCACCTGGCGTGCGTATTTTGTGTTCTAATTTGCGTACATATCTCTATTTGTACATTAAATTTTCATTATTGCTGCTTTGTGCATTTTATGTCACTGTTATTCTGCCATTATAGTAAATACCTTTGGTTGTATTGTGGTTGTTATTTTGGACTTTTATTTTATTTTAAGTACGTTTGTCTGTACGTTACATTTCTCATACCGTTATATGATGTCATTTGCATTTTTGTTCTACAGCTAATGTTGTACTTACCTTATGATCTGCGGTGTTTGCCCTTCCAGGTTTTGTCTTTTACTTTAAGAACATATGCATGTTCGTTGAAATCGTTGAAAAGGCTCTAAGCGCTAAGGGACAAACTATCAGAGGTCATCGGTTCCCTAGACTTAGAACTAGGTAAACGTAACTAACTTAAGGACATCACACACACCCATGCCCGAGGCAGGATTCGAACCTGCGACCATAGTTGGCACGTGGTTCCGGACTGAAGCACCTAGAACAGCTCGGCCACAGCGGCCGGCCTGCATACTTGTCATAGTGTTGCTGTATAGTGCTATTTGTGGTTCTACTCCAGTGTCACTGTAATCACTGTCGCCGGCTGTCTGATGTTTGTTTTATTTTATTTTACTTTTGGAAATATTTGCAAATTTGCGGTAATTTTCAATGGGACCAAGCTGCTGAGGTCAACGGTCCATACACTGCTTAATCTAACTTAACCTAACTTACGCTAAGGACAACACAAACAACCCATGCCTGAGGGTGGACTCGAACCTCGGACGGGGAGCGCCGCGCGAATCGTGGCAAGGCGCCTCAGACCATGTGGCTACCCTGCGCTGCTATTTTACTTTAACAGTGTGTTTGTATGCTAACTTCTTACTTCTGTGCTGTTCTCCTTTCTTACGATTATGTTTCTTTGGAGCCTTATAACCATTGTTGGCCGTGTGGATGCCGTAATCCAGATCCAAAATAAAAAAGTAATGAGAAAAAACCATAGTAGTAAGCACCATCGTTTCGCGTTTGCTCGGTTTCACTGTGGCTTCGGGCGCAATGCTTGACTTCATACAAATCAAGGGAGTCAGCTCTGCTTTCCTTTTTGTATATTGACTATTCTAAGATGGACCTCCAAATCAGAGTCTGAACGTGCGGTGTGGCGAATGACATATTTTCTGAGAGGAGGCCAGACGTGACAGTTGCATCACACGGCACTCGAACTTTCCCCAGGTCACGCTGTTTGATTTCTTTTTCGGAGGTTACATAATACGTTGCGTGTAGAATGTACAGGTCAACAACATTGGTGCACTTCGCGCTCGCATCAATGAAGCAATCAGAACTACTGTATTGCTAACCTGTGCATGGCCAGAACTTAAATGTCGTCTTGGTGTTCTACGAGCGACGTGTGGGGCACACCTCAAAATTCTGGCCCAGGCGAACGATAACTTTATGGGCTGATAAATATTTTAGGACGAACCACAATGCTCTTATCTCTAATAGTTTACGACGAATGGGTTCTTGCAGTGATAGTGGGAATTTATGGACACATTTTATTTCCAACTGAAATACACTGACGGAAAAATGTCACCCTACAAAAGAAAGTAGAGAAATAAAATTTTACGACTACGAATGCCTAGGTAACATATTCAAGTGATAACCATTGCAAGTCCAGAGGTTAACGTAAGAGTGAGATTAGCTATTGAAAATGTGCAATGCTAGTACACAAATAACCAGCGTAACAGACAGAATGTCGAATGCAAGCATGCAAACGTGCGTGAATTGTATTGTACAAGTTCCGAATGTCAGTTTCTGGGATGGAGTTCCATGCCTGTTGCACTTGGTCGATCAATACAGGGACGGTTAATGCTGGTTGTGGATGACGCTGAAGTTGTCGCCTGATATTATTCCATATGTGTCCGACTAGAGACAGATCTGATGATCGAGCAGGCCAAGGCAACACGACGGCACCCTGTAGAGCATATTGGGTTGTGGCCGAGCGTTATCCTATTGGAAAATATCCCCCGGAAAGCTGTTCGTGAATAGAAGTGAAACAGGACTTATCCTACTGTCCTGCTGGAAAACAGCCACTGGAATGCGGTTCACGAACTGCAGTACAACAGGCCAAATCAGCAGACTCACACATAAACTTTCAGTCAGGCTGCGTGGGATATTCACGCAATCGCACCGCACGCCACAACTCCAGGTGTTGGTCCAGTTTGTCTAGCACGCAGACAAGTTGGTTGCAGGGCCTCAAATGGTCTGCTTCTAGTCAGCACACGGCCATCAGTGTCATTGAGGCTGAACTAGGCTTCATTGGAAAACACAACAAACCTTCGAGCTGCCCCTCCAATGAGCTCTCGCTTGACGCCACTGAAGTAGCAAATGGGGTAGTTTGGGGTCAGCGGAAAGCACGCTAGAGGGCGTCTATCTCAGACCTGGCCCTGAAGTAACTGATTTGTAACCGTTGCTTGTGTCACTGTGGTGCCAACACTGCTAAAAATTACTGCCGCAGACGCGATACGATTTGTCAGAACCGTACGCTGAACATTATGGTCTTCCTTCTCTGCACTTGGTGCAGGTAGTGGCAACTGACCCTTAACATAGACATATGTAATGTATTGCGAATACATAGAAAGAAGGATCCTTTATTGTATTATTATATGATAGCAGAACAAACACTGGTAGCAGTTACTTCTGTGAAATATCTGGGAGTATGCGTACAGAACGATTTGAAGTGGAATGATCGTATAAAATTAATTGTTGGTAAGGCGGGTACCAGGTTGATATTCGTTGGAAGAGTCCTTAGAAAATGTAGTCCATCAACAAAGGAGGTGGCATACAAAACACTCGTTCGACCAATATTTGAGTATTGCTCATCAGTGTGAGATCCGTAACAGGTCGAGTTGACAGAGGAGATAGAGAAGATCCAAAGAAGAGCAACGCGTTTCGTCACAGGATTATTTGGTAAGCGTGATAGCGTTACGGAGATGTTTAGCATACTATTGTGTACCTAGTTCCGCGTAGTCAGCGCGTACACAACTTTCCCACTAGAGCGCGCCCCGCTAAGCACAACAGCGCAGGCGCAGCGCTCGTCCGTCTCTGTACTAGGAGATGGCGCTGTCTTAGAGATGGACCAAATTGTCGCCGATTCGCGTATTAATATGTAAAGCAGCAATGAGATTGCTGCTACCGTAGAACCTTTTCTCCTCGTGGATCACACTCGCGCAGTGATACCTGAACCCGCGAGGTATTAAACGAGTGTACAGACCTCCGATTAGTCATCTGCATTAGTCTGCGCCTAATAAGATTATCATATTCCTGTACATAGCCATGAAGAGAAATGTATAGACTGTCAAGTATTAGATATATGTGAGAATAAGATTAACGTACCAAGACCAAAGGAACTTGATATTGTCAATTGTAAATAGCATGCAGAACCAAGTTAAGTTATTTTTATGCTTGTTATTATTTAAATAAATGTGTGTGAAAATTAATCAATTTCTGTTTAAAGTTGGTCACCGTCAATCTGCTACTCTAAGCGTGCAATTGGCATTTCTATCGTCTGACCTAACGGCAGAAGATAAACACGCCACGATAAGACCACGAGACATATTGCTGACACTCGCCTACTTCGTTCGAGCGACAAGTCAAATAATCTGATGGTGTGTGTACAGAAGGTCTTAGAGTACGCACACCACACAAACTGAAGTGGCATAATCCGCAAGAGAGGCGCTCTGCATCGCGGTGTATCTTGCTGTCCAGGTTTCGAGAGGGTGCATTTCTGGATGAGGTATCGAATATATTGCTTCCGCCTACTTATACCTCCCGAGGAGATCACGAATGTAAAATTAGAGAGATTCGAGCTCGCAGGGAGGCTTTCCGGCAGGCGTTCTTCCCGCGAACCATACGCGACTGGAACAGGAAAGGGCGGTAATGACAGTGGCAAGTAAAGTGCCCTCCGCCACACACCGCTGGGTGGCTTGTGGAGTATAAATATAGATGTAGATGTAATGCCACATGTCCGTCCATGTTGCGACCATGCATCCTCATGACCACCGCTGCCAGCAGCCATATGCAGTGCTTACGTTCCTATCAAGTGTCTGTGGCATCACAGAAGAGTCATCCAGCTTCTCATAGCCCTATTACACGACCTCGTTCAAACCGAGTGGGGTGCTGATAACATCAACTCACCACTTCTAACCTCAGAGGTAACTAACGCTCACGATCGTTAAAGTACGTACTTAAAGTAAATCTGATCCGTATCGTCATAGTGGCACTACTAGCGCCACTGTTATGCGACTGGCGTCAAACGTAAATAGACATCATCTTTCAGATGTAGAAACACGCCTACCAACTTTCGTTTATGTCCGACAACTCCTTCTGGGTTCAAATGGCTCTGTGCGCTATGGGACATAAATTCTGAGGTCATCAGTCCCGTAGAACTTAGAACTACTTAAACCTAATTAACCTAAGGACATCACACACGTCCATGACCGATGTAGGGATCGAACCTGAGACCGTAGCGGTCGCGCGATGCCAGCGGTCGCGCGGTTCCAGCGGTTCCAGCGCCTAGAACCGCTCGGCCACTACGGCCGGCAACTCCTTCTTGGCGTTGCGTTGTTTTTTCCCGTTAGTGTGCACGTCTACAGCGTAGTGCAGTCCGCAGCCGCCGCAAGGCACACCAGCTGCGCACAGACTCGTTTAACGGCCGACCAGAGCCCGCTGTATTTCGCTGCGTGCCGACGTCGCCACCCCAGGCCCGCAAGTTGCCGGCGTGCAGAATGCAGAGTGCGCGCCGCGCCTCTTAATCGCGGCCACGCCTTGCCTCGCCGCTCCGGCCTCTCTCGGCCGCTGGCAGCTGCAGTAACCGTGATGCATAGCTGCCTGCCGTGCTTATTGCCCGCGCAGGGCGGCGGCGGTAAGAAGTTTGCTCATTTTAAACTTGCGGATAAACGCGCTCGAATTTATTGTAAAGTTTCCGCCCGGACTCTACAGATAAATAACGCGAAACATGAGCCGGAAATTGATCGCGTAAAAACGGGCGCTTTTATTTGCCCTTTCCATTGTCTTAATGAGACACGTTTCCCAGCTTTCCGCGAGAAATACTACGTTTCCGTTGTTTGTATAAATGGGGTTCGGAGAGGTTCACTGTGGACCTACTCTAAACCGGTTTTCCTAGGCTCAATGTAATATAGTCTTCCTTATAACAACGTTGTTCGCTCGCAACATCTGACTGATACTTATGTGAAAGTACAATGTCGTTGATGCTGCCAACTCTGCCGCCTAGCCGTGGATATTAACCTTTAACTCACGAGGAATGGTCTCTCAGACCGCGAGAGAATTTTCGAAAACTCTCTCTCCAAGGCCAGTTCTGGCGGAATGCTTATATCCCCCCTCCGCCCTCATTTCACCTTAACCTGCCAATCCTATAATGTTTTTGGTAAGTATCATTAGCAGCTCCTTTTCTTATTGTTCACTAGTGTTTCTGATACGCATTTGGGTTTCCTACACCGTGCCTAACGCCATGTATATCTGTTTTCTTCAGTATATTTCAAAATGTGTGCGCAGGAATTTGTTAATTTTAACGATCCCAAGTATCATTAAACTGTTAGTCTGTGGGCTGAGGATGAGGGCAGTGATAGAGATCAACAAATACACGAAACTGACAATGATTTTCCAATAGCCAGTCATTACAATTCTGCTAAGCAACAAGAGGACTATTTAGGGGAAGAACGTCAGGACAATGGTGATGAGTACCTTTCCCTTTCGCCACTAAAATACTTAAAGTGTGAGTGAAAATCAGACGTTATTAGTCTGATGGTAAAAAGAAACGTAGTTATCAGTCAGATGGTAAAGAGAAATATAGGCCCCAGCATTGAACGTCCATTTTGCAGACTTTTTTTGTGTTCGCATCAAATGCATTGTGCATGTGCACTTTAAACGCCGGAATTTATTTTCGTGTGAAAATGTTCTTGCTCTAGAAACACTATAATTTTGGAACGTGTAAAATTCAGTTCTACAACAGTTCGTTTATGTGTACTATTTAAAAAACTGCACAGCAGAGTGCGATTCTGCGTGATATAATGTCATCTCGCGAGTTAGGGTTAAAATGGTATGAAGATAGCTATTTAACTAGAACCAGTTCTCTCTCTCTCTCTCTCTCTCTCTCTCTCTCTCTCTCTCTCTCTCTCTCTCTCTCTCTCTTTCTCTCTCTCTTCTCGTCCCGCACAGACCAAGACGGCCCAAAGGTACCGACTGGCCGCCGTGTCATCCTCAGCCCACAGGCGTCACTGGATTCGGATATGGAGGGGCATGTGGTCAGCACACCGCTCACCCAGCCGTATGTCAGTTTCCGAGACCGGAGGCGCTACTTCTCAACCAAGTAGCTCCTCAGTTTTCCTCACAACGGCTGAGTGATCCCTGCTTACAACAGTTCTCGGCAGACCAGATGGTCACCCATCCAAGTGCTAGCCCAGCCCGACGGCGCTTAATTTCGGTGATCTGACGGGACGCGGTGTTACCACTGCGGCAAGGCCGTTGGCCTGGATCCAGCTACCACAGATTAATAGATGATAACTTGAAGTGTTTGAATCAAAATTAGTGACTCTTTATATCCAGTAAGTACTGTATAAAGTCATCATCGTTTTTGTGACATCTGCCTCCATTATCCACGAATATTATAAAGACTGGGAAAAAAGTTTCCGTTCGAATGCCGTACAGCTCAGAATCAGTCAGCCAATCAGGTAAACTCGCTGTGACCACTGAGCCAATCATCCCACTCACGCACCATTGAAGAAGCCCATTCGGCAGAACATGGTGTCCCACTGCTTGAAGAAGTCCGGAACCGCCTGCTGCACATACTCGTCCGACACTAATCCTCGGCACTTCAACGCCTTTTTCAAGGGACCGAAGGCATGATAATCGCCTCAGGAGAGATCAGAACTATAGGGCGTGTCGTCGAGTATCTCCAGCTTGAGTTGGCCTAACTTGTGTGTTACAGTATCGTGCGGCATCTTGTGTCGAATCGCGACCAGCACGAAACTTGTTCCTCCATTCTACGACATTGGTTTTCGTGGACGTGCTGCAGCCGCCGTCACACGGACCGTGCATACGAACGCTGAGCGTGCCGAGTTTCTGACGTCAAAGAGTGTAATAAAGCACGTTGGGGAGTCTTTCTGAACGTGCAGAAAAATATCTACCATGTCAGATATTCTGAACATGAGTATGAACGTTGACCAATGAGGTGGCAATACACCACCTGCGTCATATGCCCGCCATCTCCCTTCTGTGTAGAGTTGTGCGGCGTTACATTAGCTTCTATTGGAAGCCGGTATGTATGTATACCGTTTCTGAGCACCATAAAACTGGGGTGCTCTCTAAAACCCGCTGTTAACTGTATGATTCGTTGTAATAAAGGAATTTTGTAACTTGGCGTATTATGTGAGTATGCCATTTGAAAGCTATGACTTGTTGAGGATCGATTAGAAACGCATTGTTCTCGGTGCAATTCGTTACAGTTAAATTTCAGTTAGTAATATAGTTACAATTAAAGGTTTCAGAACATGGTAAGAAGCTAGGTATGGTCAGGCAGTATTTGTGAACGGTTTAGCGCAATGAGTAGCATCACAGTATCCTTGTGACATCGGTGGTTTACGACCCACAACACCTATATTTATTCCCCTAACCATTGTGTTTTCAGTAGGTTCTGATACTTTCCTATTAGTTTAATATAAATATACGCTATAATATTAGATGTTATGTAAATATACGTGCTCTATTTTTGAGGAGCGAATCTGTTCGATTGGTTTAATCTATAGAACACCTTGCATTGCATACAGCAAAATATTTTGCCATTTTTTTCTTTTAAGTTTTGTAATTCACATGTAGAGTTTCTGATGCTGAGTAGGCGCAGTGATCAAGTAAGAATGACCGTAGAATTTTATTAAACGATGAAATAAGATTTATGTTTTGTGGAGAACTACTGTAAGTTTGTATAGCACAATCTGTAATGGAACTCTTAAAAGACGATGTCCTTAATGACTGGAAATGGTACTTTCCTTTTTTCCTTATATTTTCACTGATACCGGTATTGAAGTTGTTATTTATTTACAGAAAAACCTGACTAGCATACGGACAAGGGAAAAAAGTACCTTTTAATAGAGCTTATACAGGAATTTTAAGCCGGCCCATTTCGTTAACAGTCTCATTTACAAGTCAGGGACAGCCGATAAATGCCTCTGGAGCAAATTTCATTTGCGTATGCCACTGTAAGACACGCGTACCATATGCATAATTAGCATCGCTTCTGAGCGTTGAGCAGCACTTTGAATTCGGTAACTTTGACGTTCGACAGCATGATCCGTTTTACACATCCCTCATTCTCCGTTGCGTGTCTACCAGTATTTGTCCTTTCGGGATCCAACAAAAGAATAACAGTGCGCTGGCCTTCTTTGGACGCATTTAGCAATAATATCACCATAGTTCATGCTTCTACATTTGCTGCAGACACATCGGAAAGACACGAATTCCACACTAATCCCTTTCCTACATGTCGGTGCTTATACACACGCATTGGAGTCTCACTGCGTTGCATATACGCTGCAGCAACGCCCTCAAACGGAAATCTTTGATCGCTCCTTATCATTATGGCGTGGTTGCACTGTGTCAAATACGTACGAAAAGGCTGAGCTCAAATAGTGGTTGGTGCTAGGTTTCTATCTGAGCTAGGAACATGGGGTGGTGTATCCCGGCCCAGTGCCCATTTATATAGTAATTCAAAAATCCATCTTGCTGCAGCTATATTACAGCATATTAAGCAAGGTTTGAACGACGAACTGGAGCTGGCGCCCAGACAAATTGTAAATCGACTTATTACTTTCGCAAAATATTCTTCATGGACAGAAATTAATGCTCAGCTAATGGCACCATTTGTATGTGTAATTTTCGAATATAACGTGCAAAAACAGTCACCCATAAATAACTCCGGACTGGAGCAAGACTGATAGTTAAAATTTGGTCCTCGATGTATCGGACCGTGGTATAATATAAGTTTTAACAATTGGAAAAAATCTCTCTTCGTTTGGATTTTAGGTACAAAAAAAACCTTCTTCTGTGACGTTTCTGAAGCACGGCACTTATATACTTTAAACTTGCACGAATCGGTCCAAACTTTGCACCAAGGTAGATGAATGCATAAAGTCAAAACGAAATTTTATTTTCCAGTAATCTCTATCCGTTGTCGAGATATGATGAAGTCGAGACAAATTTAGCACCTAAAATTCGTTTGGATCGAATTAAAACAAATGCATTGCTACGATAAAATTGAAACTTTATTTCAAAAATCTAGCTTCATTCGGATTTTATGTGCCAAAAGAAACGTTGTTTGTGAGTTTCTTACGAGGCTCCTTCTATGTTTCGAAACTGTGAGAACCGTCCTGTTGTTTTGTGAAAGCTTTATACGTTGCCATAATGTAGCGATATAAAGTGTTACATAAAATGCGCGTAAAATCCGGTTTTACGCGAATTACACATGCTTAGACTGTTCAGAATGATACGGTTGTTAATAAAAAATATATAGGTTATTACACTAATTATAAGAAGCGTTGACTAATATCTTTCATCGTTTGGGTTTTACTTGCAAAAAATCGTACGTTTACATGAAACTGCGTTTCATAGAAATATGTTGGATTTGAATGTCATTAAAATAATAGGTTATTACAGTTGATTGTCGTTTCGTTGTTTATACGTTAAATATTTTATTTACCAGTGATTTAAAACTATCGAAATATCTTTGGTCATGCAAAACAATGCATGTATCAAACTATAATTATGCCTTGCCCAGTACAAAGGATATACCGTTTGATCGAGCACAGAGACTTAGACTAACACAAAAATTGCTATTATATAATTGGCAGAAATAATATCACCTTGTATCTGACCAACAGAAAACGTTTTACTGCATTTTCTTCAAAACTACTATGTTATTTCGTAGGAAATTTATTCTCGGATAAACCAAGCTTAAGTTCCTCAATTTTTGCACAGAAGTGAACGGTTGATAATGTTTTGTCGTGCATACACTGTTTCACGGTTCCCCTGATTATTTCAGCCAGTCACGGTCATACTTACTTTGGATTGATTGTTGGAACATCTCGCACCAAAATTATTCACTTGTGCTTTTCTAGCGGTGTTTTCCTGGTTTTCAATTTTTATTATTGTATACTTTAAACAAACAATGGTAAACATTTTAAGATAATGTTTTTCAACAGTTTATTACTTGTTGCGCCAAACGTTCAGCATGCTATATAGTAAGCGTTTAAGTAATACGGTCGTTTAGTAAGTTTGTCTACGTAATATGCACCAATTACATTATCATAAACTTAGCACAGTATTTAATATTTGTTCGGTATCGTATTTATGTTTGCTGTTATTTTGTGGACTTTATTAAGCATTTATGACTATTTCTCACTTGTTTGGGTGTACAGTATCACGCGTATACCAATAAAATGTGTGTAATTACAAAAAATAGGTAAACAATAGAAAATTAAAAAGTGAGAAAATTAAAAAATATAAAGTAAAGCAAAAAGTCTCCCATGGTTATGTCACCTTCACTCAGTGGTGAGGCCTGTGTCGTGTGAGGACACAGTAGGCTATACTGGATGGACAGGTTCAACAATACCAAGCAGGTAACCCTAGAAGGGCAAGATTAACGATGCCCAATTCAAACAGTGTAGTTCGAAAGACAATAAAAGAATCTAATACTGAATCTGGAGTCGCCTGAGCCACCAAAAATCTGCATCAGCTATTGAGAACTAACCTCAAAACCGGAATGAAAAATGGTTCTATCAAAGCAGTAAACAGACGATTATATTATTGGCATACTTACGGATGCAAAAGAAGGGAAATAGGTTTTCAACATTTTTTTTCAAAACATCTTGACATATCCATGCTCTTTTTTCCTACCTAACCCTACTTTCACAGCGCAGTGAGTTCTCTTAGCTGCATGGTGCTGGCACACCCGCATCTTGCAATTTATAGTGTGAAGTTCCTGGTCCTGTGCCGAAAGTTCAAAAGATTCTCCAGCCATTGTAAACAATATATAATATCATATGGCTAAAGAACATATACAGGGTGAACAACAATAAAACCGACAAACTGCAGGAAGAATTTTTGGCTGGAAAAGGAGTAAGAAAAAAAAGGAAAACAATGAATGTGTGTCGGGAAATGCATCATTTTCACGGTAGATGGCGCAGACGAATGAAGAAGGTTCCTCTGACCACGCGTCGTGTGTTCCTCGTTTGTTAATATTTTTAAATTAAACAAACCTTAGTAACATTCTCCACCTTTATTCTTCATGTCTGTATATTTATTTCTCGGCATAGTCATTCTGGTGATGAATACATTTCTCCGAACGAGAGACCAGTTTGTGGATTCTCTCACTTTAAAATGTTTCACTTTGATGACAGAGCCACAACCTCACCTCTACTTGCACCTCTGTGTTCTGTATGCTTCGGAGTAGATGAAAATGAGATGGGTCCAAGTTGGGCCTGTATGAAGGATGATTTATGACAACCAAAGGCGTCGGAATTTTGCAGATGTCGTGGCGCTCGTGTGTGGTCTGGCGTTTTTGTATTGAAGGACAGGGTGTTCCCTGTGTGCACAAACTCGAAACTCGATTACAGCACGCTGTTTCTCACGCACCGATTTAGCTATGTAACACACCGCTATGTTTCACGGTACAATTCAGAGCCCTCTAACGGCAGAGGATTGAAACTTGCGTCAGCGAAGCGGGAAATTCAGCCGAATAATATGCTTGACATGTAATACTTTAACCGATATTGAGATCCGAATGAGAAATTTGCAAGCATTATTTATCAACACGTCTTCTGGAAGCAACTAGCTGAGTCACTATAATATAACTATTTCTAGAAGGTGCGTCTTAAATGTTTGGTCAACGTAATCGTAAAATTTTGAAACAAAGTACATATATTTGTCCCGTGCAAATTTGATAAAAGTAAGAATGACTGAATGGTTGTACCTGCACGTGGAAGAAGCAATGGTGGAAAATAAAAAGAAAGTGCTGGTGGCTGGGACACACACGTAGTGACTGAATCTTGCTACCTTGGAACCAAATTAATGTATGGCGTTCGTAGCAAGGAGGATACACGAAACACTGACAATCAAAGAGAGTATTCCTTGCTGACTACCAGTGACAAACGTCGATCTTAATTTGGAGAAGTAATTTCAGACAACATAATTTTGGAGTAGAGACCAGCATCGTATGGAAGTGAACCATGGAATGTAGACAAACCGGAAAATAAGAGAACCGAAGCATTGAAAAGTGGAGTTAAGGGTGCTGAAGGTGAAGTGGACTGATGAATAGGGAAATGAGGAAGGCTCCAAAGAATCGGTGGGCAAATGAGTGTATGGAAAATCCGTGAGCGTGAGGTTGCATGTTTGATGTGTAGAAAGGCTCATTCGAAAGAGTTGTGTTAACAAGTATGACAGGAAATATAGTAGCTGATATCGAATAATCATGTGTGTTAAGGTACAGGATTGGTAAGCAGAGCACATGGGCTGCTGGAGTGGAATGCTGAACCCATTTGAGGATACAAAAATTTATTTTCACCACCTTAATTAAAACAAAGCACTAGTAACAACACAGTGATTAATTATCATCTGCAAATTGCGGTTATCTACAGCCATTACTCAACTGTATAAAAGCAATGAGAATAATTTGAAAAATTAAAAAAAAACAGCCTTATGGACCCAACTTTAAATTAATAAAAAATACTCTAAACGAATATAACTTTAACATAACTGGAGATCTAAGCTCACTAGCTGTGAAATTAAATCAATTATCAGGCCTTGTGAATATGAAAAATAACTTGTGAAAGCTATCAGGTATTAAAAATATTCAAATAGCAAGATCTCATAAATACATGTATTTACTATTACGGAAAACATTCGGCAATATCATGTTATGATAGTCTACAAATTTACACAATAATCAGCACTTTCTCGACGTTTGGCATTCACATCTGCCACGCGTCTGAACTCCGTGCTCGAGAGGTGAAGTGACAACAAGAGGCAGGAAGGCCTGCGCACCCCAGTAACGGTCTCTAGCACACGCAAATGTAGTATTAATATAAAGTTCACTAAAATACTAAAACCATCATCTAAGCACTGGGTAGCGCCAAAAGCAGTAAGAGATGTTAATCGCTATAGTGTGACAACAACATTTACTATTAAGGCAATAGTTCATTAAACAATCTCCAATGACATGAAATTTAACTTGATAAATTTATAAACCACAACTAGCTCAAGTTGATAATGACCGGACAATCCACACACAACCTTAAATACCAAAGCACCGTTTGACGGCGAAAAATTGTTACTCTTATAGTCGCCAACAAGCATGAAGTTCGCAATTCCAATTTAAAGACAGAAACTAAACTTTGATTCATCAAATTGACCAAAATAGTAGAAGAAATCACCGAATATCTGCCACACTTTTAATGCAAGGTAAATGTAACGGAACTAGAATACAGCGCAGTTACATGGACTTGCAGTACCAAATATCCCGGACCCACATACAAGTGATTTAAGGGATGAGTAGCGAACATCAAAGTGGCTACACGGAACAATCACATAAAAAAGTTCCAATACAAATGGCTCACCATTTAAAGTTAGTCTAGGAGCTCGCTGATAAAATGCACGCCAGGGTGAACTCCCACATTTCCTCGGAATTCGAGACAGACACGACTCTTAAACAGAGCCTATATTGACCGCTGACTGCTTCCGGACTCTAGTTCCGCTCGCCGCCACACGCGTCGTCGCAGCACACCAAGCGCCGATTGACTACTCATGATGCTTCGTACACTGTCTTCTCTATGTCACTGCCGCCGACCGAGTCTCCGTCACTGCCCCGAACAGGTCTCCGTCACTGCTCCCGATCAAGTCTCTCCTCGAGAGCCGCGCCGTCCTAAATAGCCAATCAGGACGCCGCAAAGCATGTAATTTCGACAGAGACGCTATCCTATCAAGAGCATCGTAGGTAGTCAAGGCTCAATGTGCATCACGAGGGCGATAGAAAAACTGTTCGGGTTATACAGATAACAACCTTCTATGGGAAGTATGTATTGCACTTCTCAAAATGGACATCATCAACTTTCAAGAAATGTTCAAAACAAACTACACTACTGGCCATTAAAATTACTACACCACGAAGATGACGTGTAACAGACGCGAAATGTAACCGACAGGAAGAAGATGTTGTGATATGCAAATGATTAGCTTTGCGAGCATTCACACAAGGTTGGCACCGCTGGCGACACCTACAACGTGCTGACATGAGGAAAGTTTCCAACCGATTTCTCACTAACAATCAGCAGTTGACCGGCGTTGCCTAGTGAACCGTTGTTGCAATGCCTCGTGTAAGGAAGATAAATGCGTACCATCACATTTCCGACTTTAATAAAAGTCGGATTGTAGCCTATCTCGATTGAGGTTTATCGTATCAGGACATTGCTGGTGGATTTGGTCGAGATCCAATGACTGTTAGCAGAATATGGAATCGCTGGGTTCAGAAGGGTAATACGGAACGCGGTGCTGGATCCCAACGGCCTCGTATCACTAGCAGTAGAGATGACAGGCATTTCATCCGCATGGATGTAACGGATAGTGCAGCCACGTCTCGTTCCCTGAGTCAACAGATGGGGACGTTTGCAACACAACAACTATCTGCACGAACGGTTCGACGGCGTTTGCAGCAGCATGGAGTATCAGCTCGTAGACCACGGCAGCGGTTACCCTTGACGCTGCATCACAGACAGGAGCGCCTGCCATGGTGTACTGAACGACGAACCTGGTTGCAGGAATGGCCAAACGTCATTTTTTCGTATGAATCCAGGTTCTGTTTACAGCATCATGATGGTCGCATCCGTGTTTGGTGACATCGCGGTGAACGCACATTGGAAGCGTGTATTCGTCATCGCCATAATGGCGCATCACCAGGCGTGATGGTATGGGGTGCCATTAGTTGCACGTCTCGGTCACCTCTTGTTGGCATTGACTGCACTTTGAACAGTGAACGTTACATATCAGATGTGTTACGACACGTGGCTCTACTCTTCATTCCATCTCTGCGAAACCCTACATTTCAGCAGGATAATGCACGACCGCGTGTTGCAGGTCCTTTACGGGCCTTTCCGGATACAGAAATTTTCGACTGCTGCCCTGGCTAGCACATAGGTCATTCACCAATTGAAAACGTGTGGTCAATGGTGGCTGAGCAACTGGCTCGTCACAATACGCCAGTCACTACTCTTGATGAACTGTGGTATCGTGTTGAAGATGAATGTGCAGCTGTACTTGTACACGCCATCCAAGCTCTGTTTGACTCAATGCCCAGATGCATCAAGGCCGCTATTACGGACAGAGGTGCTTGTTCTGGGTACTGATTTCTCAGGATCTATACACCCAAATTGCGTGAAAATGTAATCACATGTCAGTTCTAGTATAATATATTTGTCCAATAAATACCCCTTTATCATCTGCATTTCTTCTTGGTGTAGCAATTTTAATGGCCAGTGGTGTATTAATTTGCACCATGAACATTGAATGAAAAAATGGCCCATCACAGTGACCAGAGAGTTTTGCACCACCGAGATCGATGTTGAACACCTTGGGAGTTACAAATCGTGCAGGACGTCCAGCTAGGTATCCACTTCAAAGGCATCCGTATAGATTCATGTTGGTGTAATGGTGGATGACGGCATGCAACCGAATGCGAAACAGTCTGTGGTGCAGTTAATTGTGAAACTTGCTATCCCTTAAGGCGTAGCTGCAGACAGTGCGAGTAGTTTTATAAGCACGGAAAAAAGCAAATATCCAGAGGCTGAGTTTGTCCAGTAGCTCCAGGAGGTATGACTTGCAATGTCACTTACGTTTCAGGACGGATGTAGGAGTATAATTTTTTATGCAGACCATTAATCAGCCAAAAGCAAATTATTTTGACCATATTGGCCAAAGCTGTGCTTATACCATAGGTGTATTCTCTAATGCCCATTTGCGCACTCTTTCTTGCTATGACGTAAATATTCCCTATTGCACTTTTAAGACCATTCACACGAGAAAGGATCATAGGTGTCAGAGCACCTTCATCTTTTCGCAATGCAATAAATAACTTTCCAGCCAATTTAGCAAACAGATTAACAGTCACCATAGTTATATACGAATGCTTTAAGGCATTGCTGCCAGTTGATCTGTGGACAATTCTCTTGATACCTCTGATTTCCTTTCATACGTATTTCCTCTTGAAATGCTGATTGGGTGGAGTTGAAAACAAATTACATACTGAACAATAAGTTTATTTATCTCATCCATATATTTTATGGCCGATTCCGTAAATTGTTGTGCACCGCCGAGTTGAGGCTTTGCTAGAAATTTCGTTATCTTCCGTCTTCCAATTTTGTACCACTGTTTGAAATTATGCAGCCATCCACTGCTTCCTTAAAATCGCTGTAATCTATGTCTTCGACAATTTGATAAGCATAAGTAGCAGGTCACTAATATGTCCATCCTGTAAAATATATCGAACGTCCTTGAAACCTGGAACTTCCACTGATACTTTGTATCATAAGTTGTAACACGTACGCCTTGTCCTCCATTCAATACCCGTACTTTTTCTTATGCACTACACGGTAATATTACTATGGACTCGTTAGAAATCTGTTCATAATAGTTTTTTTTTAATACGGAGTGTATGATTTTCCATTTATGTACACTCTTGGAAATTGAAATAAGAACACCGTGAATTCATTGTCCCAGGAAGGGGAAACTTTATTGACACATTCCTGGGGTCAGATACATCACATGATCACACTGACAGAACCACAGGCACAGAGACACAGGCAACACAGCATGCACAATGTCGGCACTAGTACAGTGTATATCCACCTTTCGCAGCAATGCAGGCTGCTATTCTCCCATGGAGACGATCGTAGAGATGCTGGATGTAGTCCTGTGAAACGGCTTGCCATGCCATTTCCACCTGGCGCCTCAGTTGGACCAGCGTTCGTGCTGGACGTGCAGACCGCGTGAGACGACGCTTCATCCAGTCCCAAACATGCTCAATGGGGGACAGATCCGGAGATCTTGCTGGCCAGGGTAGTTGACTTACACCTTCTAGAGCACGTTGGGTGGCACGAGATACATGCGGACGTGCATTGTCCTCTTGGAACAGCAAGTTCCCTTGCCGGTCTAGGAACGGTAGAACGATGGGTTCGACGACGGTTTGGATGTACCGTGCACTATTCAGTGTCCCCTCGACGATCACCAGAGGTGTACGGCCAGTGTAGGAGATCGCTCCCCACACCATGATGTCGGGTGTTGGCCCTGTGTGCCTCGGTCGTATGCAGTCCTGATTGTGGCGCTCACCTGCACGGCGCCAAACACGCATACGACCATCATTGGCACCAAGGCAGAAGCGACTCTCATCGCTGAAGACGACACGTCTCCATTCGTCCCTCCATTCACGCCTGTCGCGACACCACTGGAGGCGGGCTGCACGATGTTGGGGCGTGAGCGGAAGACGGCCTAACGGTGTGCGGGACCGTAGCCCAGCTTCATGGAGACGGTTGCGAATGGTCCTCGCCGATACCCTAGGAGCAACAGTGTCCCTAATTTGCTGGGAAGTGGCGGTGCGGTCCCCTACGGCACTGCGTAGGATCCTACGGTCTTGGCGTGCATCCGTGCGTCGCTGCGATTCGGTTCCAGGTCGTCGGGCACGTGCACCTTCCGCCGACCACTGGCGACAACATCGATGTACTGTGGAGACCTCACGACCCACGTGTTGAGCAATTCGGCAGTACGTCCACCCGGCCTCCCGCATGCCCAGTATACGCCCTCGCTTAAAGTCCGTCAACTGCACATACGGTTCACGTCCACACTGTCGCGGCATGCTACCAGTGTTAAAGACTGCGATGGAGCTCCGTATGCCACGGCAAACTGGCTGACACTGACGGCGGCGGTGCACAAATGCTGCGCAGCTAGCGCCATTCGACGGCCAACACCGCCGTTCCTGGTGTGTCCGCTTTGCCGTTCGTGTGATAATTGCTTGTACAGCCCTGTCGCAGTGTCCGGAGTAAGTATGGTGGGTCTGACACACCGGTGTCAATGTGTTCTTTTTTCCATTTCCAGGAGTGTATTTACTTTTGTATCGGTTACTTGCACAGCGATTTTTCTTTACTACGTTTCACTGGAAACAGGATTTGTGGCTCCCTGTCTGGCAAGGATGCTGAACTACATGTCTCGACACTAAAGTGCCAAAGAAACTGGTATAGGCATGCGTGTTTAAATACAAAGATGTGTAAATAGGCAGAATACGACGCTGCGGTCTGCAACGCCTTTATGAGACGACGGGTACTGCTACTAGAATGGCACGCAATAAAGATTTAAGTGATTTGAAATGTGGTGTCATAGTCCGCGCATTTCCGATGGGACACAACATCTCCGAGGTAGCCATGAGGTGGGGATTTTCCCGTACGAACATTTCGCGAGTGTAGCGTGAATACCAGGAATCCAGTAAAATATCAAACCTCCGACATCACGGCTGCCGGAGAAAGATCCTGCAGGAACTGGACCAACAGCTACCTAAGAGAATCCATCAACGCGACAGAAGTGCAACCCTTCCGCAAATTGCTGCAGACGTCAATGCTGGGCCATTAACAATTGTGCAAACGATTCAACGAAACATCATCGATATGGGCTTTCGGAGCCGAATGCCCACTCGTGTACCCTTGTTGACTGCACTGCACAAAGCTTTACGCCTCGCCTGGACCCGTCATCATCGACATTGGACTGTTGATGACCATCAACATGCTGCCTGGTCGGTCGAGTTTCGTTTCAAATTGTATTTAGCGGATGGACGTGTACGGGTATGGATGCAGCCTCATGAATCCATGGACCCTGCATGTCAGCAGGAGACTGTTCAAGGCCGCGCGGGATTAGCCGAGCGGTCTTAGGCGCTGCACTCATGGACTGTGCGGTTGGTCCCAGCACTGGCTCGAGTCCTCCCTCGGGTATGGGCGTGTGTGTATCCTTCGGTCAATTTAGGTTAAGTAGTGTGTAAGCTTAGGGACTGATGACCTTAGCAGGTAAGTCCCATAAGATTTCACACACATTTGAACATTTTTTGACTGTTCAAGCTGGTGGAGGCTCTGTAGCCGTGTGCGGCTGGTGCGGTTAGAGTGATATGGAACCCCTGATACGTCTAGATACGATTTCTATAGGTGACAATTACGTGGCAATCCGTTTGATCACCTGCATCCATTCATGTCCTTTGGGCATTCCGACGGACTTGGGAAGTTCCATCAGGACAATGCGGTACCCCACATGTCCAGAATTGCTACAGAGTCGCTCCTAGAACACTCTTCTGAGGCCGCCCGGAATGGCCGAGCGCTTCTAGGCGCTTCAGCCCGGAACGGCGCGGCTGCTACGGTGGCAGGTTCGAATTCTACCTCGGGAATGGATGTGTGTGACGTCCTTAGGTTAGTTAGGTTTAAGTAGTTCTGAGTTCTAGGGGACTGATGACCTCAGAAGTTTAGTCCCATAGTGCTCAGAGACATTTTTTCACGTTTTTTTTACTTAGTCTCAGTAAGGTTCTCCGGTGACCCAGGAATTATTTATTGTCCTACAAATCTAGTCACGGAACACAGATGTTTCTTAATCAGATTATTACTTTCGGTGAAGAATTACCATCTCTAGATCTGAGTAAATACAGTATCGTAAACAAATCGTGTCAGTGGCTATTTTGATGGTATAGTCACAGTAGTTCGCCATACAAACTTCGTCAAAAACTATAAATTGTGGGTACTACGGACATGATTACGACATACATGTTAACAATTTAAGGAAACCAAGTATACTGCCCAATCTGACATTGTTTGCGTGCTGACTTCACTGTGTTTGTTGCACTTTTGGCTACCTGTGTACATGTGTGACGCCACTGCCACCAGATTTGAGCTGCCTTGTACAGAGCACGGCTCGGATCGTGTCTGTTGATTGTCCCCCACCTCAGGTCTGGAGTCGGCGGGGGGGGGGGGGGGGGGGGGGGGGGAGGTGGCGCCGGACGTGGACCGAACGAGAGGAACGAGAGCCGCGATGGAATCGCTAACTGTGGGGGAGGCGGCTGCTCCCTGGGGGATGCGGCCAGACGTCACGTTCCACGAGGTCGGCACGTCCGCTGCTCAGCTCTCTGTCCTGCCACATAAATCCGTGATCCAGCTATACATCCTGTTGGGAAAACGCGGCAGCTACCCAGGTTTTGTCTCCACTGTATTCGAGGTGGAGATATGATTAAAATCTGTTTTCATCAATCGCTATGGGCACTATTCCTATTTGCAGATTGCCTATGTACACACTTCCAACAAAAAATTGATTTGCAGCAATTCACCTAATAACCGACCGAATTTAAATATTGAAAATGCTGTTGCAATCTAGTCATTAAGACGTGTAGTCTTATGCTAGGAGTTGAACACAATAAATCAAGTATAAATGTTAGAAGCTGTGTATATGTCTAGCGGTAACTAACTCACACCACGCAAATTACCTAGACTGTACCCACCCAATACCTGAGAATGGGAGCACTTAACGACTTCCAACAATCTTTACAAATAGTGTGGCTGTAGGCAACTTTCTCACAATGTTCAAGTGGCTACCACTGGTTGACAAAAGATGGTTCAAATGGCTCTAAGCACTATGGGACTTGAGAATGAGTTTTTCACTCTACAGCGGAGTGTGCGCTGATATGAAACTTCCTGGCAGATTAAAACTGTGTGCCCGACCGAGACTCGAGCTCGGGACCTTAGCCTTTCGCGGGCAAGTGCTCTAACATCTGAGCTACCGAAGCACAACTCACGCCCGGTACTCACAGCTTTACTTCTGCCAGTATCCGTCTCCTACCTTCCAAACTTTGCAGAAGCTCTCCTGCGAACCTTGCAGAACTAGCACTCCTGAAAGAAAGGATATTGCGGAGTTATGGCTTAGCCACAGCCTGGGGGATGTTTCCAGAATGAGATTTTCACTCTGCAGCGGAGTGTGCGCTAATATGAAACTTCCTGGCAGATTAAAACTGTGTACCCGACCGAGACTCGAACTCGGGACCTTTGCCTTTTGCGGGCAAGTGCTCTACCATCTGAGCTACCGAAGCACGACTCACACCCGGTACTCACAGCTTTACTTCTGCTTGTTCGCAGGAGAGCTTCTGTAAAGTTTGGAAGGTAGGAGACGGATACTGGCAGAAGTAAAGCTGTGAGTACCGGGCGTGAGTCGTGCTTCGGTAGATGGTAGAGCACTTGCCCGCGAAAGGCAAAGGTCCCGAGTTCGAATCTCGGTCGGGCACACAGTTTTAATCTGCCAGGAAGTTTCACTATGGGACTTAACGTCTGAGGTCATCAGTCCCCTAGAACTTAGAACTACTTAAACCTAACTAGCCTACGGACGTCACACACATCCATGCGCCAGGCAGGATTCGAACCTGCAACTTTCTGGGCAGATGTAAATGTAAGAGAACAGAAAAGTTCCCTCAAAGATGTTACAGGCCAGATCTCGATAAGCATTGACCATTTTATTTACTGCTTCCTTGTGAGTAGCAGCTCATCTTCTTCCAAGGAGATTTTCTGATATTTGTCGATGCATTGTCATGCTTGCACTTCTCTGTCCTCAGTCATCTTTCAAAATTTTGATCTAGCAGAAACTCCCTGATCTGAGGGCCCACAAATACACTTCCTTTTATTGTTGCTGCTGGCAGAGGAGGAAATTTTTCAGAGATATGCAAACCCTTTGACAGTCTGATGTATCAATTGACAAATTGTTTAATTTAGACGCATTTGATGTAACTAGGAGGAGGAAGCATATCTTCACTATCTGCCGGACATTGTCATTAACAGTTTTTTACCTACGTTCTAATTTTTTCCACACCATTGCTTTTTATGTAGTGGGATTTTCTGTCACGACTATCCAAATAGCACAGGAAACCAGTGAATTTTGTATAGCCTTGTTGCATTCCCAATAACAATGCAGTTTCCGTGAAATCGCCACAAATATTCTAGGCTGCAATTAATTAATTTGAGAATATTTTCTAAAATTTCATAACGGTCTTTAGCCAGACTAACATATGCAGTTGGATCAGAGGGTATTCTTTTCTGTTGCGCAACAAATCGTATCTGGGACGCGTTTGTAAAGAATTTCCATTCCCATATGTTGTAGTTGAAATCGATTGCTTTCGTTAAGCCTGCAACACCTTTCCACAACGTCAGTTTTCTGTGTCTAAATTCACTGATGTTGATCTAGTGGAGGAGAGTATATTCCTGTAACCTCGAACCAAACAGTTCTGCCTTTTGTTTACTTAGTCCTACATCACTTATTAAACCATTTAAATCCAGCTGTGTTAGTAAGCATGACGTTGAACTACCACATGCATCTTCGTATAGGGGGTGGTATTTTTCAGGAGATTTTATCATTCTTTTATTGCCATTAAATTCACTGTCAACCTCGGTTTCTTCATCTGTTTAATCTGCCTTCGTGCGAATTGTAAGTCCAGATAAACAATGGTTCTCAGATTTCATGCTTGTAAATCCGCGGATATAAGTCACCAAAAAACAGCAATCTGAGATATGGTCTTTCAGTTCTCTCCATACCATAGGTACAACAAATAACACGTCGTTTTCTCTTTCTTTCTATCAGTAAATTAACTTACAACTGCATATATGAGACACTTATCCTTTACCCTTATCTCCAAGGGCTATTCTAAAATAATCTTTGTAAGCCGTCTTTAGAAAGGGTGAAATTCTATTTTTGTATCTTGTAAATACGAATTGCCAACAAATGTAAGAGAAAGTGCCATATACCCACCTTTTGCCTAAAGCGATCGGCAACCCCCCTAACACTGAAGCATAATGGCGTTGCATAAATACGAGGCGTTGCCTCAACGGCCTGCGTAGATCACAACAAAGATGGCAGACGGCAGGATAAGCGCCACCAGAGGCCTCCTGTCGTGCCATGCTTCCTCCACGGCCCGCCTATATAGTGGGGCGCAAACCAACGTATCGGCAGTTTACTCCAGCGGAGCTCTGGGTCAGTACATGCGCGGCTGCTAGCAGCCCATCGTTCAGAGCCTGGTAGGGAGCCTCCGCAACGTGACCTGCTACTTTTCAGTAATATCCCGAGACGTACCTGTCGGCCATCTATCCCGACCGCTCAGCCTGCATCGTTAGGGGTTATCAGTGTCATAATCTTCATGTTCCACTACGTTTATACGCCGTGTGTTCCAGGCATACACCTGTTAGTGTCTAAGAATCTGTATTATTTTTACTGCGAAGAGATTTTCTTTGTTATCAAATCTCCCTACTGTCGTCGCAATGAACCCTTGTTCTTGTTCACGCGTGTCTTATTATATCTTATTAAGCATCTCCCTTGGGAGATAAATCTGAAAGTGCAGAGAGAACACTGACAGCGGCACTGACGAGACATATTCTAGAAAAATTTAAAAATATATCGGTGCTCTCTTTAACTGATACCATATAAAAACACTCGTTTTTAGCCCCTTCCTCCTTCGTTATTTGTTATGTTTTGTATCCGAGGAGAGCTTCTGTAAAGTTTGGAAGGTAGGAGACGGATACTGCCAGAAGTAAAGCAGTGAGTACTTAGCGTGAGTCGTGCTTCGGTAGCTCAGGTGGTAGAGCACCTGCCCGCGAAAGGCAAAGGTCCCGTGTTCGAGTCTCGGTCGGGCACACAGTTTTAATCTGCTAGGAAGTTTCATATCAGCGCACACTCCGCTGCAGAGTGAAAATCTCATTCTCGACGTAACGTGATGTTAGGTGCCGGTGACTAATGGTTTCTTCGGTACGGGTATCGTGAGTAAGACCGCCTAAGCTGTGCTCCTTCTCCGTGATTGGCTGCTGCGTTGCGCGCCAAAAGAGTAATCTTCTGTTTTTAACATATGAAAATTTAAACGCTGTATTTACTTGCATTTCAAATTAAAGCATCTCTCAATAGCGTGCTATCATTCTATAATTTCACAAATATTAATAATCAGCAGAATAATAAGCAAGTGTTAACCAAAAAGGCAGACGAAGCACTACGGTGATCTTCAGATTCCACCCAAGTTGCATGGCAGGCGAAGTGGTTCAGCTGTAAGATCACAGCTAGTTTGGCAATGACGGAAGACAGACATGTTTTTCGCTGCGGTGTGGATTAATACTTAGTTAGCAATGTTTAGTGTATAAATCAGAGCTCGTTCGGAAGCTTAGGAGTACAGACATGTTGTCTGTAGCGGTCGGTGTCAGGTTAAGGCTTAATTAGCAAATATGGTTATACGGACGTGTATCTGAGAACAGTGTGATTGTAATGGCATAAATGCGCAGTTCATTAATTTCTTGAAGAATACAAATTATTTGTGACTATAAAGTCGAATGAAATTTTGCAGTTACTACTGTTCTGCTAATAAAATGCTACTGGCATCGCATGTAAACAAACTGATTGGAAATTTAATCATTTCTAAAATAACAGTTCCTCGCTAATCGTTACTTACAGACTTAAGATAGCGGATTCACGACATAAGTGCTGTTTTATGCGCAGGGGACAAAAACTATATTAGACTTCAAGTTGATGAATATTTATTAGCACTTATGCTTCCCACTGAGGACGGTGTAAGCAAATAGGCACACCGCGTGTACTGCAGTCTTAGTACAAATGAGATCAGTGATATGTCATCTCTGGTAACATAGAGAAGGTATGAAGAAGAGCAATATTTTTCAGGAAAGGGTTTATCACACGTATACGTGTCACCCTCATTCACTCGCTTCTCTTTTTCAAGTACACGGTCTAAACTGGGCGCCATAGGCGTCAGTCACCAATAGGATGCCTTTCGATGTCGTTCTGTCGTAAGACGACGCTCCCAGGAAATTGCTACTTTTGAGCTGTAAGTGATGGATTGTCTCATTATTGTCAGATAACGGTGTTTTCGCAAATAAATGCCTCATAAGGGCGTCCAAGAACATTATTTCGGTTAATATAGCATCCCCCTTTCATCGCTTAGAAATTAAGGAATACAGAATTGCACGTTCCAGAGAAATGGTTCAAATAGCTCCAAGCACTATCGGGCTTAACATCTGAGGTCATCAGTTCCCTAGAATTTAGAACTACTTAAACCTAACTAACCTAAGGACATAGCACGAATCCACGCCCGAGCCAGGATTCGAACCGGCGACCATAGCATCAGCGCGGTTCCGGACTGAAGCGCCTAGAACCGCTCGGCCACAGCGGCCGGCTCACGTTACAGAGAATCCGATGGCACTGATACTGCTTCTGCGATTGATAACATGAGAGTCTTGTGGCAAATCAGATAGGTGGATATCCTACACGGTGACTTACTATGATTATCTCTGTATCTCCCGGATGGTAAATCATGACCATTCGTACTGTACGCTCTATAGGCCATCCTTCATGTACTCACTGACTAAACTGATACACTTCTGGAGCTCTAATAAAAATGGGGGACGGGGGCGATTTTGCAGTGCCAAGCATTTGTCGGACCCGTACAAAGCAGAGTTCGTAGTGTATTGCGTTCCACGGTGGACAAACACGGAGTCATAATTTTTTGGTTCATCAGTTTATCAGTTTAACACAGTGAGTGAAGTGTATGGCACGACACTGTCAAGCACAGGACATACACTAATGACCATTAAAATTGCTACACCACGAAGATGACGTGATAAAGACGCAAAAATTAACCGACAGGAAGAACAAGCTCTGATATGAAAATGATTAGCTTCTCAGAGCATCCACACAAGGTTAGCCCCGGTGATGACACCTACAACGTGCTGACATGGGGAAAGTTTCCAACCGATTTCTCATACACAAACAGCAGTTTACCGGCGTTGTCTGGTGAAGCGTTGTTGTGATACCTCGTGTAAGGAGGAGAAATGTGTACCATCACGTTTCCGACTTTGATAAAGGTCGGATTGTAGCCTATGACGACTGTGGTTTATCGTATCACGACATTGCTGCTCGCGTTGGTCGAGATCCAATTACTGTTAGCAGAATATGGAATCGGTGGGTTCAGGAGGGTAATACGGAACGCCGTGCTGGATCCCAACGGCCTAGTATCACTAGCAGTCGAGATGACAGGCATCTTACGCGCATGGCTGTAACGGATCGTGCAGCCACGTCTCGATCCCTGAGTTAACAGATGAGGACGTGCACGAACAGTTCGATCACGTTTGCAGCAGCATGGACTATCAGCTCGGAGACCATGGCTGCGGTTATCCTTTACGCTGCATCACAGACAGGAGCGCCTGCCATGGTGTATTCAACGACGAACATGGTTGCACGAATGGCAAAACGTCATTTTTTCGGATGAATCCAGGTTCTGTTTACAGTATCGTGATGGTCGCAACCGTGTTTGGCGACATCGCGGTGACCGCACATTGAAAGCGTGTATTCGTCATCGCCATACTGGCGTATCACCAGGCGTGATGGTGTGAGGTGCTATTGGTTACACGTATGGGTCACCTCTTGTTGGCATTGACTGCACTTTGAACAGTGAACGTTACATATCAGATGTGTTACGACCCGTGGCTCTACCCTTCATTCGATCCCTGCGAAAGCCTACATTTCAGCAGGATAATGCACGACCGCATGTTGCAGGCCCTGTACGGGCCTCTCTGCATACAGAAAATGTTCGCCTGCTGCCCTAGCCAGCACATTCTCCAGATCTCTCACCAATTGAAAACGTCTGGTCAACGGTGGCCGAGCGACTGGCTCGTCACAATACGCCAGTCACTACTCTTGATGAACTGTGTTATCTTGTTGAAGCTGCATGGGTAGCTGTACCTGTACACGCCATCCAAGCTCTGTTTGACTCGATGCCCAGGCGTATCAAGGCCGTTATTACGGCCAAACGTGGTTGTTCTGAATACTGATTTCTCAGGATCTATAACCCATATTGCGTGAAAATGTAATCACATGTCAGTTCTAGTATAATATATTTGTCCAATGAATACCCGTTTATCATCTGCATTTCTTCTTGGTGTAGCAATTTTAATGGCCAGTAGTGTATGTTTCTCCCTAAAATGAGCACTACTTCACAGAGATTGTGTGGTTAGTTCTGCCGCGAAGCTCCTTCCGCCACGCACTGCTCACAAGCTGACAAGGACTAATGAATGTGGAAGTGCAGAAAGTGCGGGCGCAGAGATTCGCTCTGAGTAGAGCGGCCGGCGGCAGGTTGGGGGCCAGAGCGGCTGTTAATACTCGCTAAGCCGGCAGCACTTAATGCCCACGGAGACCAGCCGGACCCGGCAACGTCTGGTGCTACCGCGGGAGCGCCGCCACCGTGTTTAACCACAGGCCGGGCTGCAGGTGTACAGCGGCCCGTGTCGGAGCGTCACCACCTACATCTGAATAAATCTACATCTATACTCTCCAAACCACTGTGCACAGGCTACTTCTTATTGCGAATATTATGGTTACTCTCATCCTTTTCATTTATGGAGCACGGCAGAAATAATTGTTTAAATGCCTGTATGAACCATTTAATTAGTCCACTGTGGTCTACACGGTACCTACAAAAGCGCCGAGAGTGAGCTCTTGTACGTTCCTAGATTACTTATTTAACACTGGTTCTCGAAACATCGAAAGTAGAATTGTTCAGCTTAGTTGTGTCCATTCTCAAGTGACACACATCGGGGTATTTCCCCTGTCTTACCTTTAAATTACGAGAATGGCTCGTCGGGAAGCTTTTTGTCGGTAAATCTCCTTAACTACTCTAATTTGTCTGATTTCCTCGTTGTGGTCATTTCGCGAGTCGGTTTTGGGAAGAAGTAATGTGTAGCCTGACTACTCTCGAAGGTTACTCTCTCGAAATTTCAGTAAAAAACTTCTCCGTGACACAGAAGGCCTCTCTCTAGTAGCGTCTACCACAGCAGTCTGTTGAGAATATCCGTTCTGTCTCTTTTCGCTGAACCCATGCTCATCTCTACAAAGGACACAAGCGTTCTCCAAAAACGTCAAAACGCGTGACTATAAAATATCCACAATACTACAAGAAATTCATCTGCATCTGCTCTATGAACCTTCTTGAAGACATGAATGACATGTCGTCTTTTTTCCAATCGCCACGTACTCGTCTTTGGTCTTAGCATTCTGTGATAAAGTACTACTCAGAGGGTAAGTTCTGTCTCTAGCATCTCTTAGGTATCTCATCAGGTCGAGACGTCGTTGCACTATTGAGCGTTTTAATTGATTTTCTCTTCTGCGCTCCCTGATCAGAGTCTGGCACGTATCACTGTCTCTACTACCAGTTTTCACCATGTGGTTCTCCTATCTGTAGTTGGTAAATTGAAATATCCCCTTAGTACAACAGTGTGAGCTGGCAACTTCATCGAAATATTCTGCGAGATCTCTCTGAAGAGCTTTGATATTACAGCTTTTGACACAGAAGGGCTATAAAAACATCCGATTTTCATGTTTGGCACACCTCTGAGGTTTTTCGCCCAGGTTATTTCACTCAAGAAATCCGCAATAATGTTACTCATTCTTCACGAGAATAAATACTCCCTCACCATTTGCGATATACACTGAGGTGATAAGAGTCATGGGACAGCGACACGGACATATACAGATGGTGATAGTATCACCTATGTAACATACGAAAGGCCAGTACACTGGCGGAACTGTGACTTGTATTCTGGTCAGTCTTGTGAAAGGATGTCCGACTTGATTACGGCCGCACGCAGAATGCAGAATGCAAAATGGTAGTCGCTGATAGACGCATGGGACGTTCCATTTCGGCAATCGTTAGGGAATTCAATATTCCGAGGTCCACAGTGTCAAGAGTGTACAGTGAATACCAAATTTCAGGCATTATCTCTCACCACGACCAATGCAGTGGAAGACGGCCTGGACTTGACGAGCAGCGGCGTTTACTTAGAGTTGCTAGAATTTGGCTTTAATGGACTATGGCAGCAGACAACCGACGCGAGTGCCCTTGCTAATCGCGACGTCGTCTACAGCCTCTCTCCTGGGCTTGTGACCATATCGACTGGATCCTCGGCGGCTGGAAAAGTGTTGCCTGGTCGTACATCCAGATTTCAGTTTGTAAGAGCTTATGGTAGGGTTCGGGTGTGGCGCAAGGCACTCTGCAAGCTGGTGGCGGCTCCATAATGGTGTAGGCTGTGTTTACATTGGGTGGACTGGGTTATTGACTGGACACGGTCATGTTCGTCCACCTGGAGACCATTTGCAGCCATTCATTTACTTCATGTTCCCAAACAACAACAGATCTTTCTTGAATGGTAATGCGCCAAGTCACCGGGCCACAATCGTTCGCGATCGGTTTGTAGAACGTTCTGGACAATTCGAGCAAATGGTTTGGCCACCCAGACCACATGACATAAATACCATTCTACTTTTACGAGGCGTAATCGAGAGGTCAGTTCGTGCACAAACCCTGCACCGAAAACACTTTCGCAGTTATGGACAGCTTAAGAGGAAGCATGGCTGAGTTTTTCTGCAGGGAATTCCTATGACATGTTGAATCCAAGCCACGTTCAGTTGCTGCAGCACGCCGACAAGAGGAGGCCCGACACGATATTCGGAGATATCTCATGACTAATTCTAATTTAAAAATGGTTCAAATGGCTCTGAGCACTATGAGACTTAACATCTATGGTCATCAGTCCCCTACAACTTAGAACTACTTAAACCTAACTAACCTAAGGACAGCACACAACACCCAGTCATCACGAGGCAGAGAAAATCCCTGACCCCGCCGTGAATCGAACCCGGGAACGCGGGCTTGGGAAGCGAGAACGCTACCGCATGACCACGAGCTGCGGACTTCTAATTTAAGATTTCGCTTCATTTCACTTCGGACTTCCTCCAGCTTTCTAATGCTAAAAATATGTAGTCACCGCCTTTAATAAACGATACTAATTCTGGGACTTTGCCATAGAATCTCCTGCAGTTTGCTAATATCATATTAACATTTTCTCTTTTTGAGATCTAATGTGTTTGTATAACGGAGAGTGAAAGTCCTCTGAGGTTAATGTAGTTGATCTGTCTTCGATTTCGACCAACTGTTCATCACTCATCCAAAGAAGGGCTTTCTCTTATACCAAGAAAGTACCCATGCCCATGCCACATGTACTCAGTTACCCCAGTAGGCTCTCCCTTTCAGGTATCCATTGCAGTCTGAAGCCTCTTGGTTTCCGGACAATGGAAAGAGGTACAGCGCTCCACATTAAATCGACGGAAAAACTAATTTTTGGACCAAACTGTACAATATGCTCTGGCTTTATGATCACATGCACCTCAACCCGTACTGTGGATCGAAATCAGCTTTTCGCTGTGAACTATCACCTTCCATGGATTGGTTCCTTATAGGAGTCCCTGTAGCAGAACCATATTTGAACGATCTGAATTGTCGCAGCATGAGAACTTAACATACCAGAGATCAATTATTCTGCTTGTTTTTACTCGCATGCTGATACTGTGTTCCTCAGGGTCGACGAGATCTCTCGGGACTTTTTCCTCTTTAGTCATTAGTCTCTCGATCAGGTTGATCCTGCTTTCTATCTTCTCCTGTTTTATGCTAACTTTTTGGCAGGTACGTAACTGTTACGCTTAATGTCCGCTATAACCTGTTTCGTATATTCTAGTCTTTATATGCCCCAATTATTTGTCCCACTTGCTGATCCTTCCAGCGGCAAGATAGGTACTTATATTCCAGGCATCCCACTAACGTTTCACGTCTTCTGGTAACGTCTTTCATATACTCTTTCTTTTCGCTGTTTTTGATTTTGTACATTATCTGACCACTTAATTTTAACATTCTCCAAAAGAGTAAAAATTAAGTGTTTCCAATTATTTCTTTAAGGTATTTTCTGATGGTTCAAGCTTTATTCCCATACAAAGCTAGCTGCTTACCTTTTTTCAGGTAGTTTTCCTGAGTTTTATTATCTACTAAAATCAAAAGAGCTCTTGTGTTGAAATCTCTCTGTGTCGGTTTACATCTGATATAATTTTGTTTCCACAATCCTGTGTAATCTTACTTCGTAAGTGGCAGATTTTTTTCACATCTTCCACTTATTTGACTTTTTCGAGTGTTCTTCAACAGCTCTATCTTGGCTTTGTTTATTCTGAATGGCTTACAACAGCTGTACTAACCACTCAATGAGCGATAACGCTTTGGAATAACGGCGGTAGAAGCAGCTTTAGTATTAATGTTAAATGGGGTTACATACTAGAGTTTTGATTCCCTAGAACCATACAAGAATGACTCCTTGATCTCAGATTTATAAATGCAATTTCGACATCGTGAATGATTTTTGACGATGTAATGACAAGCTGGTATCTGATGCAGACGGGAGAGTGCGTGAAAAACGATGCTGGTGCTGAATGCCAACTATTGTCGACAGAGACAGTGGATTGCGTTAAAAAAATTCTGGTTTGAAGGAGTAAATTTTTGAAACCTAGAGTAACGTGAATTCAGTGGACAATACGAACATCCAGCAGGTTAATTTAGAACTATATGTAGGATAATAAAATGTTAAGGAATAAAAACAAAAAAAAGCTGTATCTGTGCATATAAAAAGGTGATTCCTTGATGATGTTACGTACTTTTATGGAGGATACATAATGGCAAACGTATCAGTGTGAGGTAAGAGGTCCTAATCCGGAAACGACCTAGTGGAAAGTTATAAGCGATAACTGTTCTGGTACCTCTAACAGTGGACCTCTTTTACTTCAAGCTCTTTCCTTTCCACGTTTATGAAGAGATACTATGGGAACTTGTTCAGTAGGATACATGTGTTTCACAATGAAGAAATAGTATGGGAACTTGTTCAGTAGCTGGCATGTGTTTCACAATTGCGAAGAGAAATTAGTGACCATAATGTTAGGGTACGTATTTTACAGCCCATTGTTACTAGTCACTTTTCTTTGTCCATACTACTCTCCCAAATACATGAAAAGCAATGAGTTTGCAGAGGAAGAGATGTTTTGCACACTATCGAAGATGAACAAGTGCTCATGGCTCCTAAGGTATGCACCTTAGAGCCCATTACATAGGGCATAGTTTTTAAATGATAATAATCAGGAAAAATACGATTTTAAGATTGAATAACTAAGAGTACTGGCATCTGATCCAGAACTAGTGTGCTGAACTAAACATTAAATATGTAAGATTGTGAGAGAAATGTTTAGTATGATGACCTTTCCTTGAGTGTGAAACAGTTGGTGGTACGTAACCAAACCTTTGCAACAGGAAACACGTCGTGGATAGTTAATGTAGTAATATGTGTACATAGTTCAAGTATTAATTGTGAGAGCATTAACGGCCCTTTGAACGAAGTGCAGAGGCTGGGTAATGTGCAAATTCTGAGTGTGATGGATAACACGTAAAGTGAAATGCAGGATCGTTGCTTCACTAGATACATCGAAGCAACGCTAACAACGTTCGTGTGTATAAATAATTGTCCCATGTCTCGACCACCCACTAAGTGGAATAATGACCAATAAATTCAAAGTGCGTTAAATGTACTCAATCAACACGTACGTCGGTGACCATAAAAACAAAGCGAAAACACATTACTCTTCCGCATTAGAAAAACAAACAACACTTTAACAACAGTAAAACATCCATGAAATAACTTATAATTTATCATAAAATAGAGCTGTTTTATGGTAGCTGGTTGGAACCCTTGAGGTTAAAGAAATTTTCATCGCTAGTATTTGGTAGGGAACTTGAGAAGTAAAGTTTACTTTAGCAGGTACTGTGGCAATCTACCGAAAGACAATTACTTCCTATTCAGTTTTTCTCTCTTTCTCCAATCGCCATCAAAAATCACAAACACATTACTAAAATTTCGCACCTATTATGAAGAGGGTGGCGTTTCTCTCATTTAATGGTGGCAGGAATACGTTGGATTTAGATGCTAGCTATCCCAACCTCCTGTTCCTGAGCGCTTGATTGATAATGTGCAATAGTTGCGGCTCAGGTTTAACGTTCATCACGAAGTAGCCTGACTCATAAAATCTCCGACTATGCACCACGGATAATTGTTAAAAACTCTATTAGTGGCTTTAAATGCTCATCTATCAGTGTAGAACTCGGAACTGATCCTATTGTAAATGGTTAAAAACAAAGACGTACATTTTCTCAGGAAGTAAATGTTTCTCTATATCATTTACTGTTCATTAAATGACTTAAACGCTGCATTGCACTTTTCAACAGTATCCCTTAAGCAGTCTCATAAAATAATGGGTATTTCTTGGAAAAAAATTGTAACATATCTTCTGAAATATTTAGTATACACGCAACACGTCTCATAATCCCTTCTTATTTTTTAAATAAGTCATTCGATATTAACAGCTTGTTCAATCAAATAATATGATCTGATGCGCAAAAAACATTACATAAGTCTTAAAGAATAAAATTCAATGTTTGACGTGTATAAAGTTTCAATTCAAATCTTCTTTAAAAATTGCTATGGACTCCGGATTCTGCTTGGCTGTTGGTCCATTGATAGGTTGCCGACATCGCTCAAGCTGCTTACGGCCAGGAACTAAGTTCTCCCGGAAGTCAAATTAATGTGTGGAGGCCCGCAGTTCACTAGAATTTTTTGCAATCATGTCAATACAAAGAGTGTCACCCACTTATAGTTTTAATTGCGTTGTTTAATAAATATTTTTCCAACATCGCTCTGGACTTATTACCTCAGCGAAGGACACAAGAAAAAGGTGCACAGGCGGCCTATATAGTCCGACCTTTAAATAGCCACCTACAGTCCACGGATACAATATACACACAAAAATCACACCACACCCCTCTCCCACTGTATGGGAAGGAATGTAAAGCCTTCTAATTAAAAAAATGCCTCTACTCCTCGGGGTTCCCCGCCAGCCTTCTCATCTGATTCTTTTAATTGGCTCTAACCGAGATTCTTGCATCTACTTTGTTCAAACGTTCTAAGATACCAAATTCACAGTTGTTTCTTGACAGACATTTTAAATGATAGGTACATACGCTTTCGTTGAGACAATTATAGAAGCTTCTTTTACATTTAAGTACAAGGTCTATGACCGCGATAGAAGGAAAATTTTTCCTGTTTGAAAAAGGTTTGATCCTGGTCTTTCGAATACTGCTATTTTGGATAGTTTCACATAATATTCATTATCAAGTCTTCATCGATGAAATGGTGAGTACTTCGAGACTGTGCGGTTATTATACGTGGGATCTGACGTCTTATATGAAAAGGTACATAAGATAGTAAATATAATTCCATTTATGAAAGAATGTGGAGTTCGTTCAGCGTTTCTTGACATCACTGCAAAAGTTCCAGACGAAGAACCCGAAAAGTGTTTGAAAAGTACATCTGAGACACGACGAACTTCTCCGAGTCTGAACGAAACATTACAATAAGGAGAGAAGTGCTGGAGTCGAAAACATCGTAACTGTCAGTAAACTGGTAATTCATTATTTTCATCATGGCAGCGACAACAGCAACAATTACGAAATTGTCTCGAATGAAAAGCAGCACACAGTTGCTCTAAATTATATTTTAAACCTTGACCATGGTTTCTGCTATAATAATATAGCCTTCTTCAGAAGTTCTGGAAAATGATCAAAATAGCATCTAGACCAGACAGACAATCTACATATAAACTTCAAAATTAGGTAAGTGATAACATATTACTTACAAACACCCTAATAAATGAAAAATGCCTTAGCCCAGCGGCTGCGTGAAGGCCAATAAAATAACTTCAACAGACATAAGCTATTTCGAACATATGTAAAATTACGTTACTAAAACTGAGATGTGATTACATTTTCACGCAATTTGGGTGCATAGATCCTGAGAAATCAGTACCCAGAACAACCACCTCTGGCCGCACTAACGGCCTTGATACGCCTGGGCATTGGGTCAAACGGAGCTTGGATGGCGTGTAGAGATACAGCTGCCCATGCACCTTCAACATGATACCACAGTTCATCAAGAGTAGTGAATGACGTACTGTGACGACCCAGTTGCTCGGCCACCACTAACCACACGTTTTCAATTGGTGAGAGATCTGGAGAAAGTGCTGGCCAGGGCAGCAGTCTACATCTACATCTACATGACTACTCTGCAATTCACATTTAAGTGCTTGGCAGAGGGTTCATCGAACCACAATCATACTATCTCTCTACCATTCCATTCCCGAACAGCCCGCTGGAAAAACGAACACCTAAATCTTTCTGTTCGAGCTCTGATTTCTCTTATTTTATTTTGATGATCATTCCTACCTATGTAGGTTGGGCTCAACAAAATATTTTCGCATTCGGAAGAGAAAGTTGGTGACTGAAATTTCGTAAATAGATCTCGCCGCGACGGAAAACGTCTTTGCTTTAATGACTTCCATTTCAACTCGCGTATCATATCTGCCACACTCTCTCCCCTATTACGTGTTAATACAAAATGAGCAGCCTTTTCTTGCACCATTTCGATGTCCTCCGTCAATCCCACCTTATAAGGATCCCACACCGCGCAGCAATATTCTGACACAGGACGAACGAGTGTAGTGTAAGCAGTCTCTTTAGTGGAATTGTTGCATCTTCTAAGTGTCCTGCCAATGAAACGCAACCTTTGGCTCGCCTTCCCCACAATATTATCTATGTGGTCCTTCCAACTGAAGTTGTTCGTAATTTTAACACCCAGTTACTTAGTTGATTTGACAGCCTTGAGAATTGTATTTTTTTTTCGAGTAATAGAATTCCAACGGATTTCATTTTTAACTCATGTAGATCACCTCACACTTTTCGTTATTTAGCGTCAACTGCCACCTGCCACACCACACAGCAATCTTTTCTAAATCGCTTTGCAACTGATACTGGTCTTCGGATGACCTTACTAGACGGTAAATTACAGCATCATCTGCATACAACCTAAGAGAACTGCTCAGATTGTCACCCTGGTCATTTATATAGATCAGGAACAGCATAGATCCCAGGACGCTGCCTTGGGGAACACCTTATATCACTTCAGTTTTACTCGATGATTTGCCATCTATTACTACGAACTACGACCTTCCTGACAGGAGATCACGAATCCAGTCGCACAACTGAGACGATACCCCATAGGCCCGCAGCTTGATTAGAAGTCGCTTGTGTGGAAGGGTGTCAAAAGCTTTCCGGAAATCTAGAAATACGGAATCAACTTGAAATCCCTTGTCGATAGCGGCCATTACTTCGTGCGAATAAAGAGCGTTGCACAAGAACGATGTTTTCTGAAACCATGCTGATTACGTATCAATAGATCGTTCCCTTCGAGGTGATTCATAATGTTTGAATACAGTATATGCTCCAAAACCCTACTGCAAACCGACGTCAATGATATAGGTCTGTAGTTAAATGGATTACTCCTACTACCCTTCTTGAACACTGGTGCGACCTGCGCAATTTTCCAATCTGTAGGTACAGATCTATCGGTGAGCGAGCGGTTGTATATGAGTGCTAAGTAGGGAGCTATAGTATCAGCGTAATCTGAAAGGAACCCAGTCGGTATACAATCTGGACCTGAAGACTTGCCCGTATCAAGTGATTTGAGTTGTTTCGCAACCCCTAAGGCATCTACTTCTAAGAAACTCATGCTAGCAGCTGTTCGTGTTTCAAATTCTGGAATATTCCATTCGTCTTCCCTGGTGAAGGAATTTCGGAAAACTGCGTTCAATAACTCCGCTTTAGCGGCACAGTCGTCGGTAACAGTGCCATCGGCACTGCGCAGCGAAGGTATTGACTGCGTCTTGCCGCTTGTGTACTTCACATAGGACCAGAATTTCTTCGGATTTTCTACCAAATTTCGAGACAATGTTTCGTTGTGGAACCTATTAAAGGCATCTCGCATTGAAGTCCGTGCCAAATTTCGCGCGTCTGCAAATTTTAGCCAGTCTTCCGGATTTTGCGTTCTTCTGAACTTTGCGTGTTTTTTCCGTTGCCTCTGCAACAGCGTTCGGACCTGTTTTGTGTACCACGGGGGATCAGTTACATCTCTTACCAATTTATGAGGTATGAATCTTTCAATTGCTGTTGCTACTATCTCTTTGAGTTTGAGCCACGTCTCGTCTATATTTGCATAGTCAGTTCGGTAGGAATGGAGATTGTCTCTTAGGAAGGCTTCTAGTGACATTTTATCCGCTTTTTTAAATAAAATTATTTTGCGTTTGTTTCTGGTGGATTTGGAAGAAACTGTATTGAGCCTAGCTACAACGTCCTTGTGATCACTAATCCATGTATCAGTCATGATTCTCTCTATCAGCTCTGGATTGTTTGTGGCTAAGAGGTCAAGTGTGTTTTGGCAACCATTTACAATTCGCGTGGGTTCGTGGACTAACTGCTCGAAATAATTTTCGGAGAAAGCATTTAGGACAATCTCGGAAGATATTTTCTGCCTACCACCGGTTTTGAACAAGTATTTTTGCCAACATATCGCGGGAAGGTTGAAGTCCCCACCAACTATAACCGTATGAGTGGGGTGTTTATTTCTTACGAGACTCAAATTTTCTCTGAACTGTTCAGCAATTATATCATCGGAGACTGGGGGTCGGTAGGAGCCAATTACTAACTTAGTTCGGTTGTTAAGTATAACCTCCACCCATACCAATTCGCACGGACTGTCTACTTTGACTTCACTACAAGATAAGCCACTACTGACAGACACAAACACTCCACGACTATCTTTCCTGAAAACCGCCTGAGACTTGGTAAAAATTTCTGCAGAAATTGTTTCAGGCTTTAGCCAGCTTTCTGTACCTTTAACGATTTCAGCTTCTGTGCTTTCTATAAGCGCTTGAAGCTCAGGGACTTTCCCAGCGCAACTACAACAATTTACAACTACAATTCCGACTGTTCCTTGATCCAAGCACGTCTTGTATTTGTCATGCACCCTTTGGGATTGCAGCCCACCCCATACTTTCCCGAGGCCTTCTAACCTAAAAAACCGCCCAGTCCACGCCACACAGCGTCCGCTACCCGTGTAGCCGCCAGCTGAATGTAGTGAGCTCCTATTCTGCGGAACCCGAAACCCCACCACCCTATGGCGCAAGTCAAGGAAACTGCAGCCAACACGGTCGCAAAACCGCCTGAGCCTCTGATTCAGACCCTCCACCCGGCTCTGCACCAAAGGTCCGCAGTCGGTTCTGTCAACGATGCTGCAGATGGTGAGCTCTGCCTTCATCTCATAAGCCAGACCGGCAGCCTTCACCAAATCAGATAGCCGCTGGAATCCAGAGAGAATTTCCTCAAATCCAAAGCGACACACGTCGTTAGTGCCGACATGTGCCACCACCTGCAGCTGGCTGCACCCTGGGCTCTTCATGGCATCCGAAAGGACCCTTTCCACATCAGGAATGACTCCACCCGGAATGCACACGGAGTGCACACTGGAGTTCTTCCCCTCCTTAGCCGTCATATCCCTAAGGGGCCCCATAACGCGCCTAACATTGGAGCTCCCAACTACCAATAAGCCCACCCTCTGTGATCGCCCGGGCTTTGAAGGCTGAGAATCATCCTCTGAAACAGGGCAGGCGTATGCATCTAGCTCAGCCAGAGACAATGCCTGAAACCTGTCTGTCAGAGGCACCGGGGAGGCTTTCTGATCAGCCTCCGGGGACGTCAGTCGATCATTCCCTGTATCCAAAAAGGCCCGTACAGGACCTGCAACATGCGGTCGTGCATTATCCTGATGAAGTGTGGGGTTTCGCATGGACCGAATGAAGGGTAGAGTCACGGGTCGTAATAGGTCTGAAATGTAACGTCCACTCTTCAAAGTGCCGTCAATGTGAACAAGAGGTGACCGAGACGTGTAACCAATGGCAGCCCATACCATCACGCCGGGTGATACGCCAGTATAGCGATGACGAATACACGCTTCCAAAGTGCGTTCACCGCGTTGTCACCAAACACGGATGCGACCATGATGACGCTGTAAACAGAACCTGGATTTAGCTGAAAAAATGACATTTTGCAATTAGTGCAGCCTTGTTCGCCCTTGAGTACACCATCACAGGCGCTCCTGTCTGTGATGCAGCGTGAACGGTAACCGCAGCCATGGTCTCCGAGCTGACAGTCCATGCTGCTGCAAACGTCGTCGAACTGTTCGTGAAGATGGTTATTGTCTTGCAAACGTCCCCATCTGTTGACTCAGGGATCGAGAAGTGGCTACACGATGCGTTACAGCCATGCGGATAAGTTGCCTTTCTCCTCCTTACACGAGGCATCACAACAACGATTCACCAGGCAACGACAGACAACTGGTGTTTGTGTATGAGAAATCGGTTGGAAACTTTCCTCATATCAGCACTTTGTAGGTGTCGCCACCGGCGCTAGCCTTGTGTGAACGCTCTGAAAAGTTAATCATTTGAAAATCACAGCATCTTCTTCCTTTCGGTTAAATTTCGCGTCTGTAGCACGTCATCTTCGTGGTGTAGCAATTTTAATGTAGTACCTAGTTAACTAGTTCCCCGAAATCTGTTTCCTAACACGATGTAATTCAAGGGCAACAGATTTTCCTCTAATTTTGGCGTTTTCTGTGCTCCAGAGGACAATAATGCAGATTTGAAAGGAGTAAAGGGACTGGAAAATTCCTGGACGAAATAAATTCAGCTCGGTGGATTTTCAGATGCGAAATTTTTACATTTTTACAGACCACAATACGTTATATGATATTAGTCTTTCGACCACTATTCCATAGACGTTCCATTTTTGTGAATACAACAGCAACTTATCTGGAGTGTAAGTGCAGGCTATTGCGACATCCTGCCACTGATTCATATCGTACCTTATTATTCTGTGTTAACTAGTCTGCTGCGAGACAACATTAATGTTTTTGGTTTGCTGGAAATTCTTTCGCTGTAAGAATATATGAAAATCTTTATTTTTTTCGGTGAATAACTTTATTTTCTCTTGAACGGAGACGAAAGCAGAGAGCGGCTGATTATTTTATTTTCTTGCAAAACAAATTGCTCCGTACCACTTTCTATTCTGTTATAATGAAACTTTACTCTCTTTTACTAATATTTTGTTGAGGACTTGTTGTTGAGTTATTTTAATGGCGTTATACAGACATGAAATACACTGAAGAAGAAAGAACCGTCGCTTAACAACTGATTTAATTACAGCGCAGAATTCGTACTCCGAACTCAATTACACTAGCTCTCCCAGACTAGCGGAACGGCAAATACGCTGGAGCTCAAGTAACCTAAACTATGCAGCCCTTCTCGTCTTAGCAGTCGTAGAGGTTAAGCAGGGTTTCGCCTGACACAGCGATAAATGCAACCTCACAGAGCAGTCGCTTCTGCATGTAGCCCATTTCGTTTGCTTGTTTACATGGAAGATGTGAGCATGTACTAGCGAGAAACCTTTTCCTATGCTGTTTCGTGTAACAGAAAAGTTAAAAGTAGACTTCATTACATCACACTTTTGTTTTTCTGATCTCGTACAATACCTACAAGGCTTTCACGGAAATATTGCTGTGTTCTGGCTTTTCATACTTGCATCTTGGTGAAAACATTATTTCTTATTAAGTCTTAAACCACTCTTTTTCATTGTACCCTCTTTCAAACAGTCGTAACACACACCGCATGCCCCTCCATAGCCACATCCAGTGCGCCAAGTGCTGAGGATGACACGGTGGTCGGTCGGTAGCGTTGGACCTTCAAGACCTGTTCCAACGGAGAGTGTTTTGGTTCCATATAAATGATATTCGCATTATGTCCCACTGTATACATGTAACCACAGCACCTCTCGCAAAATAAAAGCGAGGATGCAGGTACATCTACAACGACATACACTTTAGGGAAAGTAAATGTAATGTAGTTGCGTGGACGTTCCCAGAGTATTAACTGAGGGTAATATTGTCGGATCTGCAACCGAATCATACAGTCATCCAGGCACAATATTTCAGCAGTGAGCCATCTTCAGGAGAGAACGCTGTTGCCTAACCCGCCGAAACAGAGTCGTAACGTGAATGGAAGCCCTTTTATGTCAAGGCAATCTGCTTATGGAAACTCCAATTAAATGTAAAACTTTGTACACAAAGAGAGATGATACGTTCTTAGTGACACATTTTTCACAGAAAAGAAGCTTTGATGCTCTGCTTTACCCACTATGGACAAACGATACTCGAGTGTAATTTAGTTACTAACATATGACATGTGAAAGTCATATTGTGTAGGTGAATGAAGATACGGATGTACACTCATGATTAATAAAATCCAAGCAAATACTTAGTTCACGCGGCGCTCCACTTCGTGCTGATGACGCCTTAGGTGCGTAATGGCAAAATCAACGATAGCATTCGGGTACAACTTTAGCCATCTTGATCTGTGAAAGCACACAGGTGAACAAAAAATAAAAATTCCTCAGTTACTATACAGAGAAGAGAAGGATAGAAATGTTCACAACAGATACATGTCCAAAGTTACATGCAGCGTGGGAAGAAGTGTACAGAAATTTCTCCATATTGCCCTCGGCTATGATGGTGGAATAAGATCTCCGAAATCCCAAAGGACTGAGAATGAAGTTCAGAGAAAAGTGAGTAACTTGTAACATTCACAAATGCTAAATGAACGGAACAGAAGAGAAATGCAAACAATTTATTGTTAGAAATGAAATCAGGTAGATTGTAGCTTATTATGGTTATTATTTAAGTCATATGTCAGAAAATAAACAAAGATAGAGAGAAGAAAGAGCAATGGAAACAGATGCTAATGCTATGGTTCAGACTACACAGCTGATGGCCAAAACAAAGAAACAATTTTGAGAATCATTCATTAGAATGTTCAGAGGATTTAGCACAGATTAGATCAAGCGTAAACATGTGAGGAAGAAAGTCAATGGCAAACAGAGGACAGGAGATTAGGGCAGCATTTACGAAGACCCAATTTAGAGCGACTGAAAAAAGAAACCTTTATAGGGAGGAAGGTAACACAACATTGCGAATGTAAGTACAAGTCAAATGACACAGTTGAAGAAATATTTGCCAAATAAAAGAAACCAACTGGTATAAAATAGAGACATTATCTTGAGAAATTTTTGCTAAAGTTCTACTTCTGGAGTCCAGTGTTATGAGTGTGTTCAGAGTAGGAAACGGCAGGCATAAAAATTCGTTGCTGTATAAGTATGTTAAAAATGAAGTGTTTAGAGAACGAAATGGTATATTATTTACGTGAAAGGGTAGGAAAGAAATCTACCGCTTTTTTACCAGGAAGAGGGACAGATCGATGTGACATAATCTACGGTACACAGGTGATGTAAATTTGTCTCCTCAGCGAAAGTAAAAGGGAGTATGTTACTGGTATTTTAGATTACGAATACAGTTTCATGTTGAATTGAATTTTGAATAGAATAGGTGAAGAAAGAAGAAACCATCAAACTAGCCGGAATACTAATGAGATTCAAACTGTGTTATTGTCAGAGTTCTCACTAATGGTATATAACATTATTTGTGGGCACACCAATTTTGCTCACAGAAGCAGCAAGTATTCGATGAAACTTTAAGATTCAAATATCAAAATTCACTGTTCCTAGGTGTTACCTATTCTATTAAAACAAGTGTTCATTATCTTGCCACTTGTTTGGTTAGGTTGGCGAATAGACATCGTTGAAAAAACAGTATGCCTGATGATTTCCGTCACGCTTTCTTGATTACGAAACTCGATGGCGCCATCGAGCGAAGAACTCATTACGCTGATTGCCAGACTGGAGCAACTTCTTTTCTTTTTATGCTACTGGATTGGGAATATTTTCTTAACATAGACTAATTAAATCGAAGTACTTTAAATGTGATTACGTGTAAAACTTACATTCTAATTTGCTATTGTGAATAGGAATACGTAGGTTTATCTATAAATAGCAGCAGTAATTTACCTTTACAAGGATTGTTCTTCTGACATCTGACGGTGTATCGCAGTGTCAAGCTCGACACGCATTCGAGTGTAGGGTGTTTGAGAAAACTCCCACGATGGTTTCTTTGAGAAGATCACTGTTGAATCCCTCCCGCCATTTTTCCCCTGCCTTTTATTGTTCTATCTTCTGACTAGTTTGATGTAGCCGCCTTGGCTTTTTATGCTGTGTGAAACTCTTCATCTCAAGATAGTAATTACACACGACGTCCTCAATTATTTGTTGGATATGTTCCACTCTCTGGCTTTCTGTGCAAGTTTTACCAGCTAATGCTACCTCTATCACCACGTAAGTAATCCCACGCTCTCTTAACTCGTCCTACCATGTTGTCCTTCATCATAACAGTGTATTCCACACTATCCTCACCTCACCGCTTTTGCTGACAACCTCCATCTTTTTTTATCTTAGCGGTACAAAAACGGTTTCAACTTCCTTCTGCAGTCCAACATCTCAAACGCTTCAATACACTTCTTTCTCGGGTATACAACAGTCATATTCCACTTCCATACAATGCTGTGCTCCAGACGCATATTCTTCAAAATCAGTTCCTCAAATGAAGGCTTAGTTTGATGTCTACTGATCTCTTTCAACGAGGAATGACTTCTTTTCCTGTGTTAGTTTCTTACATCCTTCTTGCTTCGCCAGACATGTGCGATTTTACTTCCGAAATTGAAGAATGCCTTTACTATGTCCCATTCGTTGTGGCCAATTTTGATGTCACCTTTGTCGATAGTACCATTTCTTATATACCTGGCTAGTTTCGTCATTTTTTGGTGTGCTCTGAGTTCGTATTCTGTGCTACTTTGACTGTTTATTCCCTGAGCAAGTGCTGTAATTTTTCGTTACTTTGATTTATGGTGGCAACGACGTCAGCGAATCTTACCAGTAACACCCTTTCACCCTTAACTTTAATCAAAATCCTGCACCTTTCTTTTATTTACGCTATTGCTTCTTCGATATTCATCCAATAACCAGTGGTTTGAATTGTAGCTGAAGGACAATCGCCGAATTTTTCATTCTCACTCTGCTTCCTTGGTTGTTTTACATATTACATATACGTCATAGCGAAATACAGATATCTCGCACTATTATAAGCATTAGATCGCATTTTGTATATCAACAAATCCAGTTTTGCCTCAGTTATCAAGCGCAATGTCAAATTGCCTCTCTGGTGCCTTTATCTTTCTTAAAGCCAAACTCATCGTCTTCTAATTGACGCAAAATTTTCTTTTGCATTTCTCTGGATACTATTTTTGCCAGCAACTGTTACGCTAATGATACATTGTCCCCCCCCCCCCCCCCCCAATTCTCTGCGTCTCTTTTTCTCGGGGTTGAATGGATAATATTCTTCAGTAAATCAGTTAGCATGTATCAAGTATTACAAACTAAGTTGAATCTTTTTTTGGTCACTGCTTCCTCAACCTATTGTAGAATGCCCAAAGTGTGTTATCTATGCCATCTACCTTATTTGACAGCTCAATCAAACTATAATATAGGCTCCCCAGCGCCTTCCAAGGCGGCTTCCATTTGTCGTTCTACCGCGTAGAGGCCTTCAAAATACCCTTGGGTTTAAGACTGCTTTTAACACTTGTAATGTTGACATCCTTACTTTTATTTTCACTGAATGTTGCTTTGATTATCCTACTGTCGTACTTCTGCCAACCAGTTTCTTTTCGATCTCTGCACGTTTTTCTTGCAGCCTTTTCGCTTTAGCGTCCCTCCGCTAGTGTTATTTTCATACAAAAGTGACTTACATTGCTATATTCCTGTCTGTTCTTTATCCTTTCTGTATTTACTTCTTTCTTCGGTCAATATAAGTATTTCATTTGCTATCGAGAGTATCTTCGTAGTTACCTGATTTGTACGTATATTTCTCTGTAAGACGTCGTAGATTTCCCTTTTTAGAGATGACCTGTCTCAGAGCGCGACTGTCCCAGGTCCACCCAGCCCATTATCAAATAAGTACTTGGGATCTTCCCCGGTGGTAAAAGGCAGCTGCGTCGATGGGACCTCCACTCTCCGCCTCCTAGTGCCGTGGCGAAGAAAGGTTGTGCCCCACCTGCAGTGAGGCCTAGAGCTCTGTCCACGGACTGTACTGTTAACCAGCCTCAGAGAACTTCAAATGCAGATGTCTCCATTTCTTTGTGTACTGAATCTTCCTGACGATTCTCATGTACCTGAGTCTGTACCTGCTCCTGGGCACACCTTGCAGCACAGTATCTTATTTCATCCCTGAGTAATCATGTCGCAACCCACTTGGAATCTTCTCGTGCCTCCAGGCTTCTTCCAAATACACCTCCTGCTCTTGTGATCTCTTAACTGCGTGTTCTATGTTACAAGCTGAAATTTATCGGAGAGCTGACTGTTTCTGTTCTCTCAGTCCTACTACCAAACCCATATTTCCTTAAACTTCTGTTTTCTTTTTCATCCTTTACTACTGTGTCCTAGTTCTCCTTGCTTATGAGGTTTGTAACTCATTGACGTTACAGGGTATCCATTCAGTCTCTCCACAATTCTGCTCTAGTTTTTCATCTTCCGCTTCTGACGTCGACATTTATATAGGAAGATTTATTATTCGTTTCCTGCTGATTACGATGAGGATAACAGTTTTACTGAACTATTCACAGTAACTCACTCTCTGCCTTACTTTCCTACTCGTTAAGAGTAGCACTGCCATTACACATTACTGCGGCTGATATTACCCCACATTTGACCTGCTAGTAATACTTATGATCTCTGCATTTCACTTCTTTTTACCACCATTATGTTTAGACTGAACTTTTGCATTTCTCAAATTTTCTAGTTTCCGTACCACATACTTTTGATATTCCAAGCTCCAACTGTACAATGTTACCTTTTCTTTGTTTATTCATTTCTTCAAGGTCACCAACTTTTTAGGAGTCCCCTCCCAGAAAACCAAATGAAGGACTAATGCGGAATCTTCTATAAATGGAGAAATCATCATGACGTTATTTCAATTAGAGGTCACATGTCTTGTGAATACACTTCATACACAGCAGGAAAAAAATAGTACACTAGGAAAGACGACGTCGAGTTTGATCGAATTATGGTATATGCTACCTGAGGGCTAGTAGATGTACTGATAATGCTTTCAACGTGTGTCTGCCAACATATAGCGTAGTGGCATAGCTACCAGAGCACCATCTGTGTCTACCATTTAATAGGGAGTGATCACAGCCAGAAGGTTCGTTGTTACGCAGACGTGTTATGCAAGCAGGCAACCATGCCTCGGAGACGCACTCTTCCTTCCCACAGCCAACTGAGCGAGTTTTAAAGGGATAAAACTGTAACCTTCGGAGAGGCGGGATGGTGCTTTCGGAGAATTGTCACGAAAGTTGGGCACGCTGCCACAGTTTTGCGACGGAGGTGATATGAGCGGTCACGTGAACATCCTCACACTTGTAGACGAGGTTCTGGATGTCCACGCAGCACAGACACCCAGCAGTATCGTCGTATGTTAGGGGCAGTATCTCAGACCGTACAGTTATCTCAGCACAGATAAGAGGGCTTGAGAGCCCAGAAGTGTCACCATAAACTGTTCCGACCGCTTATGAGCAGTGGGACTAAGGGCATATACAACTTGTAGCGTCTCCTGGCCAGTCGCCATAAAATGCGAGTGACAGAATCTTTTCTGTGTGTGTAAGACCAGTTAACATGTATCGATATAGTGCCTCGCACACGGCGAAAAAGAAATAATTTAAACACGACCAAGCGAAGCAATAAAGCATGACTGTGTAAACATTTCAGGAATGTACTATGTGTGTATGTAGAAAATTCATAATTATTTGACGTTGTATGCATTTGTTAACTTTGTATCCATGACATATTATTATCTTTGAAAATCTTGTTAAATGAATTAGTGATAAGGATCTGTGCCTCAGATAAAAAGGACAATTCAGTAAATGTATAAATAGTAAAAAGCATTGTGATAATCTCTTTGTTCTCTTTGGGGTTCGATACGAGTAACACTCGCGTGTTAAGCAAATTGAGGATGTGTGGCTGCTGTGTACGGACGCAGGAGGAGCTGGCCACTCTTCGCGAACAGCTGAGCGTGTTGATGGCCGCGGTCACCCGTCTTCAGGCTGCTGCCTCGGAGTGTAGCGGCAGTGGGGAGTCTGGTGCGTCGAAAGGTTTACCCCCAGGTGTTACATGCTTCACCCACTGTCCCTGCTGTCGAGAGATCTTCGCGGGTACCGGGCGCGGTTGGGCCACCCTCTCCCCAAGGGGAGTGGCGGGTTCAGCGGCGTTCGCGGCGCACGAGGCGGAGGGTCAATGTGGAGGCTGGCCGTGTGGCACCGACCGCTCTGCCTGTGAGTGGACATGTGGCCGCTCCTTCAGCAAGGTCCGAGCAGGCACACGGGGGGAGGGGTTTATTAGTTATTGGGAGCTCCAACGTTAGGCGGGTGATGGAGCCCCTTAGGGAAATAGCGGAAAGGTCGGGGAAGAAGGCCAGTGTTCACTTTGTCTGCTTGCCGGGGGGTCTCATCCGAGATGTGGAGGAGGCCCTACCGGCGGCGATAGAGAGCACTGGGTTCACCCGACTGCAAATTGTTGCTCATGTCGGCACCAATGGCTCCTGCCGTCTGGGTTCAGAGGTCATCAGTTCGTACAGGCGGTTGGCGGAATTGGTGAAGGCGGAAAGCCTCGCTCGCGGGGTGGAATCAGAGCTAACTATTTGTAGTATCGTTCCCAGAACCGATCGCGGTCCTCTGGTTTCGAGCCGAGTGGAAGGCTTAAACCAGAGGCTCAGACGATTCTGCGGAGAGCTTGGGTGCAAATTTCTCGACCTCCGCTATCGGGTGGAGAAATGTAGGGTCCCCCTGAATAGGTCAGGCGTGCACTACACGCCGGAAGCGGCTACGAGGGTAGCGGAGTACGTGTGGAGTGCACATGGGGGTTTTTTAGGTTAGAGAATTCCCTCCCTAGGCCCGACAAGACGCCTCCTGAGACGCGGCAAGGCAGGAGTAGGCAAAATGCAACAAGGAATAACAATATTAATGTGCTTATAGTAAACTGCAGGAGCGTCTATAGAAAGGTCCCAGAACTGCTCTCATTAATAAACGGTCACAACGCCCATATAGTACTAGGAACAGAAAGTTGGCTGAAACCAGACGTAAACAGTAATGAAATCCTAAACTCGGATTGGAATGTATACCGCAGAGATAGGCTGGACAGTGAAGGGGGAGGCGTGTTTATAGCGATAAGAAGTGCAATAGTATCGAAGGAAATTGATAGAGATTCGAATTGTGAAATGATTTGGGTGAAGGTCACGGTTAAAGCAGGCTCAGACATGGTAATTGGATGTCTCTATAAGCCCCCGGGTTCAGCAGTTGTTGTGGCTCAGCACCTGAAGAATAATTTGGAAAATATTTCGAGTAGATTTCCCCACCATGTTATAGTTCTGGGCGGAGATTTTAATTTACCGGATATAGACTGGGAGACTCAAACGTTCATAACGGGTGGCAGGGACAAAGAATCCAGTGAAATATTTTTAAGTGCTTTATCTGAAAACTACCTTCAGCAGCTAAACAGAAAACCGACTCGTGGCGATAACATATTAGACCTTCTGGTGACAAACAGACCCTAACTATTTGAATCAGTTAATGCAGAACAGGGAATCAGCGATCATAAAGCGGTTACTGCATCGATGATTTCAGCCGTAAATAGAAATATTAAAAAAGGTAGGAAGATTTTTCTGTTTAGTAAAAGTGACGAAAAGCAGAATACAGAGTACCTGACGACTCAACACAAAAGATTTGTCTCAAGCACAGATAGTTGTGAGGAGCAGTGGACAAAGTTCAAAACCATGGTACAATATGCGTTAGATGAGTATGTGCCAAGCAAGATCGTAAGAGATGGGAAAGAGCCACCGTGGTACAACAACCGAATTAGAAAACTGCTGCTGAAGCAAAGGGAACTTCACAGCAAACATAAACATAGCCAAAGCCTTGCAGACAAACAAAAATTACGCGAAGCGAAATGCAGTGTGAGGAGGGCTATGCGAGAGGCTTTCAATGAATTCGAAAGTAAAGTTCTATGTACTGATTTGGCAGAAAATCCTAAGAAATTTTGGTCCTATGTCAAAGCGGTAGGTGGATCAAAACAAAATGTCCAGACACTCTGTGACCAAAATGGTACTGAAACAGAGGATGACAGACTAAAGGCCGAATTACTAAATGTCTTCTTCCAAAGCTGTTTCGCAGAGGAAGACTGCACTGTGCTTCCTTCTCTAGATTGTCGCACAGTTGACAAAATGGTAGATATCGAAGTAGACGACAGAGGGATAGAGAAACAATTAAAATCGCTCAAAAGAGGAAAGGCCGCTGGTCCTGATGGAATACCAGTTCGATTTTACACAGAGTACGCGAAGGAACTTGCCCCCCTTCTTGCAGCGGTGTACCGTAGGTCTCTAGAAGAGCGAAGCGTTGCGAAGGATTGGAAAAGGGCACAGGTCATCCCCGTTTTTAAGAAGGGACGTCGAACAGATGTGCAGAACTATAGACCTATATCTCTAACGTCGATCAGATGTAGAATTTTGGAACACGTATTATGTTCGAGTATAATGTCTTTTCTGGAGACTAGAAATCTACTCTGTAGGAATCAGCATGGGTTTCGAAAAAGACGGTCGTGTGAAACCCAGCTCGCGCTATTCGTCCACGAGACTCAGAGGGCCTCACACACGGGTTCACAGGTAGATGCCGTGTTTCTTGACTTCCGTAAGGCGTTTGACACAGTTCCCCACAGTCGTTTAATGAACAAAGTAAGAGCATACGGACTATCAGATCAGTTGTGTGATTGGATTGAGGAGTTCCTAGATAACAGAACGCAGCATGTCATTCTCAATGGAGAGAAGTCTTCCGAAGTAAGAGTGATTTCAGGTGTGCCGCAGGGGAGTGTCATAGGACCGTTGCTATTCACAATATACATAAATGACCTGGTGGATGACATCGGAAGTTCACTGAGGCTTTTTGCAGATGATGCTGTGGTGTATCGAGAGGTTGCAACAATGGAAAATTGTACTGAAATGCAGGAGGATCTGCAGCGAATTGACGCATGGTGCACGGAATGGCAATTGAATCTCAATGTAGACAAGTGTAATGTGATGCGAATACATAGAAAGAAAGATCTCTTATCATTTAGCTACAAAATAGGAGGTCAGCAACTGGAAGCAGTTAATTCCATAAATTATCTGGGAGTACTCATTAGGAGTGATTTAAAATGGAATGATCATATAAAGTTGATCGTGGGTAAAGCAGATGCCAGACTGAGATTCATTGGAAGAATCCTAAGGACATGCAATCCGACAACAAAGGAAGTAGGTTACAGTACGCTTGTTCGCCCAATGCTTGAATACTGCTCAGCAGTGTGGGATCCGCACCAGGTAGGGTTGATAGAAGAGATAGAGAAGATCCAACGGAGAGCAGCGGGCTTCGTTACAGGATCATTTAGTAATTGCGAAAGCGTTACGGAGATGACAGATAAACTCCAGTGGAAGACTCTGCAGGAGAGACGCTCAGTAGCTCTTCACCGAAGAGTCAAGCAGTATATTGCTCCCTCCTACGTATATCTCGCGAAGAGACCATGAGGATAAAATCAGAGAGATTAGAGCCCACACAGAAGCATACCGACAATCCTTCTTTCCACGTACAATACGAGACTGGAATAGAAGGGAGAACCGATAGAGGTACTCAGGGTACCCTCCGCCACACACCGTCAGGTGGCTTGCGGAGTATGGATGTAGATGTAGATGTAGATGTATATGCTAGCCGAGAGTCTTTTGTTCATGAAGCTTGAGATCCGCCATTAGGAGAGTTGTTGTAAAATGGTGTGTAATATTAATGAATTTTTGTTTGAATATATAGAGTTTGAGCAAATATGTTTTTAAAATAATCTATTAAGTTGCCAGCCATTCGTCCCGTAAATAATTTAGACATTTTCAGCATTTAATTTAGCGGAAGCCGCTGTACCAATCTGCGAGGGCAACGGCCGCAGGCGCGGCCCATTTTAAAAATATTTATTTCAGGGCTCGCAGTCGCCTCGCCGGTAAAGCGAGCTAACATAATAATATTTAACATTTTCTTACAGCTTCCAGCAGTGAAGGCAGACTATGTCATATTATTCAGTGCATTACTCAGTTTGTTTTGGATGGTGCTGTGCGACATGTTCCATGTGGCCGCAAAAAGTATAACGAATAACTGTGTTATGACTTTATCATTTTCGCATTTTGTGGCAAGGCCTGCTCTGTGAAACTACAGCAATATTTTACATTTTTTCCCTGAGATTAAGAGAACGCGGGCTAGCCGCGCGCCTATTCTAATTAACAGTATTCAAAAATCCACTGCATAACATAAACAACATTCCGGGCTGTGACGATCATTTGAATTTCATTACTGATTTTTCTGAATAAGATGCAAAGTAGTAAGTTCAGATACAGTAGACTTTCTTTCTTGATTAGGTTACAGTAGCAAGTGAATGTTCCACACATGACTATCCAGAGAAGATGTAGAAAAGCAATAATTTGATCCATTTATGATAAAAAGTGTTTATTCCCTCTCCCACTCCGTAACCACAAGTCGAATAAAATTAGCTCCAGTAGTAAAAAAGTGAGAGGTGGAGTAAGGGAGACGGAATAAACTGCAGCCCTTCTTCGACTCATGCCTCAGTATCTCCGGGCACAAGTTGAGTGGTGCCGTCAGAGCATAACTTTAGAATGGCGCGCGGTGGTTTTCAGCGATAAAAGCAAATTCTGCCTGCACGCAGGTGATGGTCGTTTGCGCGTGCGACGTAAACCTGTTGAGCGCTGTCTCGTACAGTGCATTAAGCCCAGAGACTCTGGCCCCAAGCAAGCTGCGGGGTGCGATAAGCTACGACTTTAGTTCACCTTTCCTGTTTCTGGAGGGGACGCTAATGTTGTTACACCCGTCCTTTTGCTGCTCTTGCAACAGGAAGGCGATGTGTTATACCAACAAGAGAATGCTCGCCAATACGCTGACCGTGAAACTCAACGTGTTCTGCAAGACGTGCAGGAAATTCCCTGGCCAGAAAGGGACGTCTTCGTCTAATCGAGCACGTGTGAGAAATGATAGGACTAGAAGTGACTGGTGCAACTCGGAAACCAACAACTTTTGCAGAACTACGTAAACAGGTCGACCACGAGTGGTACAACGTATCCCAAGAGAGTATTCGCAATCTGTGCGATTGATTGGATGCCAGTGTCAGCACCAGCATTGCCGCCCGCAGAGGCTACACCAAGTACTAATATGGGCATGGGTCGATACCTGGTACTTCAGAACCCCTTGTGATATTGATCTGTTTATGTAATTATTTCATGTACTCCATATATACTCTTGCAACAATAAATCTTGACTGAATTGGATACATCTAAAAGGATGTACTAATTTATTCAGGCTGTGTATGTCCTTAATGCAGTGGCTTTAATTGCCTTCTATATTATCATACCAACGATCACTGTTCATTTTCTCATCTTTTTTTTAGTAAAAATTACCGTTCAAAGGTCCGTCTCCATATCAGAGTGGTCAGTGTGGATGATTTCCATGCGGGGGATCCGTGTTCGATTCCAGGTACCCAGGAATTTTTCCATGGTGGAAGGCTGGGTATGGGGTGTCCCCAACCTCGGACGCCACCGACGAGCTACTCGACAGATTAGTAGCGGTTCAATGATCAAGAAAACCGACACGACCACCATAGTGAATCTCATGAAGCTACTGGCAGAATGTGACACGCCGATCGGTAGGGCCGTTTGGCCGGTCTAAGGCAAGAATCTGGAACCTTTTACTTTATTTTTGCATCCCAACAACAACCGGGTGCCCTGAACCTCTCTCCACACCTCCGCCCTCTCTAATGGGGTTGCTGACAGTGCGATTCCTCACACCGAAGTCCTCGGCAGCCATTCCTGAAGACGTATATTAATAATTCAAGCAGTTACTGGCATCGAATCCGTGACCGTGGCGCTCCATTTATTTGGAATCAAAGATGATACTCGTAGAGCGTAGTGATCCATCCATAAAGAACTTGTTGTTCTGTTGCATCGCTGATGACCTCAACGTCGATGGAACATCAAACCTTAATACTCCGTCCTTCCGTCATCTCATTTTTTAAAGTGAAATTTCCCGAACGAAATTTTAAGAAAAACTAGTTTGAAATGTATACCATCTCTTAGGTACATGATAAGACTAGACAAAATTAATACAAAACCTATATTCCAAAGTGAAAATAAGTTACAGGTCGTCGTATAACATGCAAAGCGGGTACTGAGGGAAAGGAAACGGCTCATCTGAGACTAAAAAACAGAAACTGTAAACAAATGGTTCAAATGGCTCTGAGCACTATGGAACTTAACATCTGAGGTCATCAGTTTTCTAGAACGTAGAACTACTTAAACCTAATTAACCAAGGACATCACACACAACATCCTTGCCCGAGGCAGGATTTGAACCTGCGACCGTAGCAGCCGCGCGGTTCCGGACTGAAGCGCCTAGAACCACTCGGCCACCACGGCCGGCAAATTGTATACATATTCAAACAAAAAAACCTGTTTTCAGTTATATGCCAATTTATTTATTTCTGTGCTAAGCTCAATTAACATTCATCATATTCTTCATTCTTATACTCATATATTATCAAAAAGAAAATGTCTATAACATATACAGGGTATATTATAACAGATATTGTAGAGTAATACTTACGGAAGTAAATCATTATACGCTGAAGCCTCAAAGAAACTGCTAAGGCAAGCGTATTCAAATACGGAGAAATGTAAACAGGCAGAATACGGCGTTACGGTCGGCAACGCCTATAAAAGGCAACAAGTGTCTGGCGCAGTTGTTAGATCGCTTACTGCTGCTACAAATGTAGGTTATCAAGATTTAAGTGAGTTTGAACGTGATGTTATAGTCGGCCCTCGAGCAATGAAACACAGTATCTTCGAGGTGGAGATCAAGTGGGGATTTTCCCGTACGGCGACTTCACGATTGTACCGTAACTATCAGGAAGCCGGTAAAACATCAATCTCCGACATCGCCGCAAAAAGATCCTGAAAGAACGGGACGACTGAGAGAATCGTTCAACGTTACAGAAGCGCAACCCTTACGCAAATGGCTGTAGATTTCAATGCAGTGTGTTCAACAAGTGTCAGCGTGCGAGCGATTCAACGAAACATCATCTCATGCGCTCTCGGAGCCGTGGCTCACTCGTGTACCCTTGATGACAGCACGACACAAAGCTTTATGCCTCGCCTGGGCATGCCTCGAAATTGGACTGTTGATAACTGTTAACATGTTGTCTGGTCGGACGAGTCTCGTTTCAAATTGTTTCGAACGGATGGACGTGTATTGGTATGGAGACAACCTCATGAATCCACGGACCTTGCATGTCAGCAGGGGACTGACCAAGTTGGTGGAGACTCTGTAATGGTATGGGTTGTGTGCAGTTGGAGTGATATGGAATCTCCGATACGTCTAGATACGACTCTGACAAGTGGCACGTACGTAAACATCTTGTCTGATCACCTGCATGTTCATTGTGCGTTCCGACGGACTTGGGCACTTGCAACAGGACAATGCGACACCCCGCACGTCCAGAATTGCTACAGAGTGGCTCCAGGAGGACTCTTCTGTGACTAAACACTTTCGCTGGCCAGTGACCTCTCCAGACATGAGCGTTATTGAGCATATGTGGGATGCCTTGCAAGATGCCGTTAGGAAGAGATCCCCACCTTCTCGAATACGGATTTATGGAAGCGGTGCAGGATTCATGGTGTCAGTGTCACTACTTCAGATGTTAGTCGAGTACATGCCACGTCGTATTGCGGCAGTTTTGTGTGCCCACGGCGGACCTAAACGATATTAGGCAGGTTTACCAGTTTCTTTGCTTCTTCAGTGTAGAAACAAGTACGTTTCTATACCCGTAGGTGTGCAAATGACGAGTGTGTGAGATAATTCGAAATTTGCGGTTTCGCCCAGGCGCTCACAATAGTATAAAGTATTGTACTATTTACTACATACGTATTTGAATTATAAGGTCTTTGAAGAAGTCACCAAGTACTAGTCTTCAATTTCACCCAAGGCCATGTCTGGGGAACGAGGTATAGGCGTGACGTCTAACGGCACAGTTTGCTACCGATATAAGATGACATCTAAAGTGCCAAAAAGGTCCAAAATGATTATGTAAGGGAGGGTCCCTACATTAGTCTCCAAAATAGCCTCACCTCTGGATCTTTCTGTCTAGGATCATTTTTAAGGTGAATCTTGTTGACAGGATTGAAAAAGAACCCGTGAATTATTCAGTCTTGTCAAAATTTGCGGGATAATCAGGGAGTGTTTAAGAGAACTCAGAACATACTTTAGAGACGAATGCAATACGACAGCCAAATACGAGGGCGAGATGTGCAACGCCTCTTTTAGCAGGTACGAGCGACAGTAAGTTGTATAATGTAAGGTGTAGAAACAGTACTGTTGTTAAAGTAGATCACGGGAGAAGTTTGGCCAAATTAGATGAGAATCTAAACGGGTGCATTTCAAACGTATTTGCTGTGGCCATTCAATTCCGTCACTTCAGCAAGGTTTGAACATCCTGTGTGCGCTGCCGTAGGTGTACAAACGATGGTGGCAGTTAGTGGGGCGCTCCCGGGATCTCTACGGGGGGCGCAACTTTCCTCGTGTGGCCTTGCCTGTCGAGCCATTAGCAAGGAAGCATCAGCGTCCATCACACCGACACTGCTTGTGTATACCGCCACGTGCCTAGACCTGGCGAGAAACCGGACTCATCAATTGGATTCGTCACTGGCACATTACCTTGGGCAGGTATCGGCTCAGTACGGCTTTTATGAAATCGAGAATGTATCCTTGGATCTCTAGGAACCTATCGTGTGGCAGGTAGTTGAAAGGTGGCTGTAATAAGCTGTGCTGCGATGGATCCAGACAATACACATGCCCACGTGGATAGGTGCGTATTATTTTATAGTTTATGCAATAATTTCTCTGTTTATTGTTGACTAACAGTCATAGGCTCCATACTAGCTCACGTAGCCGACTGAATGGTAGTGTGGTTTTCACCAAGGACATTTTTGATAACTGGTAGTCGAGTTTACTGCCAATACTTTGGCGATAGCGGATTTTGGGCGGCCGCATTAAGACCAAACAGTGTTTCCCAAACCTCTGTTAATGTCTATTTGCGGTTTATTTTATTGAAAGGACCAATCTGTATTTTTAAATCATAATAATTTGGAGTATAGTAAGAAAGATTTTGTGCTGTAGTTTTACATCATAATAACTTGGAGTATAGTAAGAATGATTTAGTGTTATATTAACAACTATGAGTAGATGATTATGCACTCGCACAAATACGTGTTATGTGATTTTCTTAAAAGAAATAGAATGGCAAAATAGGCCTGAGATGTACAGGGTATTTTTTTTTAATTTGTGGCATAGACAGCTGGGTATTGTCAATTTGTTAATTTCTGTAGAAATGATGCTTTCCGCAGTTTCTTTTTTAATTGTCATATATTGGGATTGGTTTGTTTCTGAATTGTAAATGTGAACTGTGACGCATCAGTTATGAATTTTAAGTATTTAATAAAGATGTAACCCAAATGTTGATACGTGCCTCTTAACCCGCCACCACCACTATATTTAACTCCAACCGCTGCTAACTGCCTACTATCTAGGACGCATACATGATGCTGCTGTAAATGTCAGCTTGTAACAACACATTTTCAGTAACCGTGCAAATGGCTCCTTTGCGACCCCATGTTTATGGAACGTTTGCTTCTGTTATCATATACTTCTATCCATGTCTGTTTCGCTACTATGTTACACCCTGTATAATTAAAAAATACAAATGACACAGCATTTATTTTGCAGTTCATGTCATTCTCTGTATTTTATTTATGCGCTCGTCGCTGTGGCAACGGCTGACAAGTTGTACTGATGAGCTGGGGACTTGACCGTGCTCTGACCGCACTTGGTGTCGGCATAGCTGGCCAAGGGGTTGCTGTGGGATGCAGGCACAGCAAGGAGCTGGACAGGGCCCTTCATAGCCTGGTCGACCACGTCACCCAGGCCAGTCTTCTATCTTGTAGCTGGCCAGGAGGTTGGCCGAATCTATTGTAGGCATGGGGGGCGAGTTTCGTTGACGGCCAGCAAGCGGGCAAGAGACGCTGGAATTCAGCTGGATAGCGTTTTTTGCAGAGTCGAAACGCTCTGGACAGGGCAAGACTATGCTGTAGATGGACATCGTCTTCTTGGGAAGCACACTGTGTATTTTTTCCTTGTGTCAAGAAGGTGACGACAGCCCACAAAAACTTGAAATTTGTGGTAAGGTCTTATGGGACCAAACTGCTTAGGTAATCGGTCCCTAAGCTTACACACACTACTTAATGTAGCTGAAACTAACTCACGCTAAGGACGATACATACACCCATGCGTGAGGGAAGACTAGAACCTCCGACGGGAGGGGGGGGGGGGCGCACACCAGAGACTAAGATTGTTGGAGAGGTAGTGGGTAACTGAAAGGTTTTGTGAGAGTAAATTATCATGTGGAAGGTGCCGAAGTTGTTGCAATCTGCTCGTGGGACGCATGGCGTTTTCAGACATGATGAACCTGTTATAAATTGTGTGAAGTGAAATTCTTTATTCCACGGCGGTGACATGGCGCTTGAAAGAGTGAGTTTTTATAGCACTGTGATTGTTGTGGAGGTTGATATTGCCAGTGTATCTGTTTACTGTACCAGCTGCTCGTCTTGGTTATACAGTGTGATATGATGGCCACTTGTAAAATAATTACCAACTGGCATTGTTGTATTTGTTTCTTCACTGGTGCCCCTTTATAATGCCAACTGGTACAAATAACATTATGGTTCAGAAATATTTGGATCTGTGTAGAATAAGTTGCTATGATTTGGCTGTGCCCGTTTTAAGCAAGTAGTATTCCTGGCCATAAAATCGTTTATTTCAGATTTTAAGCAGGAAAGACGATTATGATGAAGTTGGTAAATGTACCCTTCTTATAACAAGGGGTGTTAAATGAAAGTCATCTAGAAATAAGCCCAGGCTCAGAAAATTCTCAGCCCAAACCCCACCCCACTCAAATCGTGATCTACAAGATTTACTCATCTGCCAGTGAAGATTCGTAAGAAAACCGTCAGATATTATCGCCTGTCACTTTCTCTCAACCAATCATTTTGAAAATACCTCTATCTTTCAGAAATTAGTGTTGTGTAGAGCATGTTAACAGTTCATTATTATGACTCCTTGACGGAAATGGAACATACCTATAAGCCATACTTCAAACTGTTAATAAATGAAATCAAAATACTTTAGGAAGCTATTAACTGGGAGAGCTGTAAGGCCCCAGGTTTTAGAAACATAATATTTGAGAAAGAAAAGACAATTTTATTTTTAAAGCTCCCTCGACATGCCCTGGCGAGCCCATTTTTAAAAGGGTACTCCCGATAGTTATACATTTCTTTAACAAATAAAGTTTGCGAAACTCAAATGAATACAAGCAAATGGACAGTACAGTTTTCGAATTATAAAATGAAAAATTTAACTTTAGATATGAAACTATCGTATTTCACCTTCCTCCAGTGGCTGTGTTGTAATGTGCGTTAAATAAAGCACAGAGTATAACAAATAGAAAAACATTTTTATTAACAAGTGTTCCATAATAATAAATGTAGCACGAATCAACATTAGCAACAGTAATTACACAAGAACGGCAATATCGTTATAATGAAAACATGATACCTGGCATTAGGGTTTCAGAAATATCACGTAACAAGATAAGATGTCTAGTAATTTTTCATGGCAGAAATGCCTGAAATGTTTACAAAAACTAAGTCCTCCACATTATATTTTCACAAGTACATAAATCGTCGAAATAACTGCAGCAATCCTACAGAAGTTATTTAACTGTAAGATGTATTAACATAATTTCCTTTTGAGAAGAACTACTTGGTACATGTGAGACCTGAGTTTCTCCTCACATATACAATTTTCAAATAACTTAAGGGAATTAAGCCAGATAATATTTACAGCAACCGCCGATATTTCGGCGGAAGTACACCTCTCCATTTTGAAGGCACAAACTGTGCCTTGAAAATGGCGGGGTGCATTCCCGCCGAAATATCGGCGGTTGCTGTAAATATTACCTGGCTGAATTCCTGTAAGTTGTTTGAATACTTGGTACATATCATTAGCCTTCAGGTGTCCCTGTTGATATTCAGTTGATTTATTCTGATGTAAGAACCGGTTCAGGCACACGAGATACTTTTGTCAGGAAAAATGTCATATATCACAATGGAATGGAACGGTTGGGTTTCTAGTGATGAAGAGTTTTGCAGACGACAGAAATGAAGGACCATAAAGGACAGGTAGAAAGACTGGTGACAACAACTGGTCCGGTCTTGTTTTAGAGGAGAGTTGCAAGGCTTTGATCTGGTATTTTCCGTACAGTACGGTGATGGAGATACCACACATTGACGTTACCACACAGGAATTGTTTTGTTTTCATCTGTGACATATGAGTCTTCTAGGTCAGATCATGTTTCCATCTGCCTTTGAGAAAACATCGTCGACTGTGGTGCGCATCAGTTGATTTTGGAATACTGAATTTTCGATATAGATTCAGAAATCTCCTGCTTTTATGCAGGGATTAGTATTGATTCTCTTCACGCCCAGAGGAGTGAAGCATTCGAGAGCAAAGCACCTTCCAATCGCAAATTTTATTTTGCTGCCATCCCCACGAAACTGAACCTACGATACTGCAGATGAAAAAGAAAATACTCCATCCCTGAAACATTGCATGCATTGCGTAGAACGATCACAGCACCTCAAGCATCTCTAGTGTTCAATATCCCACTGTCTGATACATGCAAAACTCTTTCCATTATCGCACAGTCACAATTTTCACTGCATGACCTTGTCAAAACAGTAATTTCAAGTAAATGTTTTCTGCATAATTTCCTCAGCACTTCTGACCTGACATCCGCCAATGTCCATGTAATTCTTTTAAGTACACGTGGACCGTCGAGTTTTCCTCTAAAATTTCTACAATTAAAATTTCCGTGCTTCCGTTTTGCGTATATTACCTAAGAATTACAGCAATAAGTTTCTCTATAGCCGCGAAGGGTAGCCGCACGGTCTTGGCTTCTTGTCACGGTTCATGCGGCTCACCCCGTCGGATGTTCGGCTCCTCCCTCGGGCATGGGTGTGTGTGTGTCGTCCTTAGCGTAAGTTAGTTTAAATTAGATTAAGTAGTGTGTAAGCTTAGGGACCGATGATCTCAGCAGTTTGGTCCCACAAGACATTGCCACCAATTTCCAAGTTTCCCTATGCAGTGACTGATTTTACAAGCTACATAATAGGGCTCTATCATCCCACTGCGTTATTAGTGCCACCCTCTATAACACGTGAATAACAGCTGACACTGACAATTCATAATTGGATACGTTCATCAGGCCTGAGGTTTCATCGGTGTTAACGGCCCATGTGGAAAATCCTTAACAGGCTGAGAACTGGGGTCACAACGTCACAATAAAATTTGCATTGTGACCCCAGTTTTCAGCCTGTTAAGGATTTTCCACATGGGCCGTTAACACCGATGAAACATTGTAGCTGTCGAGTTCAGCAAGCTACAGATCATTTATACCAATGTATAACATCATGTGCACCATGTGCCTTTGATATCCTGATAACCTCAGACTCTGAAACCGCTTCGATTGTCATATTTGTATTATTTCCTTTTTTTACCGCTCTCTTAATGTATAAAAATGTAGAGACGTAACGCGGTCTTATTTATTTTTTACAGTAGCAGTTAGGTTGTTGAGCCGTGACGGCTTTAATTTTGGTGGGCATGCAACTAACTCCTTCTATAGCCGATATCGATCCTGGTCATATACCACAGGTAGGGCTTTGGTCGAGGAGTGTATTGTTGGGTATGGCGGGCCGAGTTTCCGACAGTTAACGGAGGCGATGCGGCTGGCGAGTTGGTTTTTACAGTGCTCCTGCTGCCCAGCTGTGGAGCTCGTGAAGCCGCGAGTTGTTAAGTCTGTCGCACCCAACGTTTTCCAGCTGGATTAAATGTTGATAGCGGCGCGTTGCGGGAAGGCAGTTGACGCTGTGAGCAACCTGGTCAGCAATCACTGGGCCAACTCTGGAGGTCAAACCATTACGGCACCTGTAGATCACATGGACGGACTGAGGGCAATAACACTCCTGCTTGAAATTCTGGAAGCCATGGTTCCTTCGCACCTGAGTGAAGTGTTGATCTTTTATTGGTACTTGTTATCTGAAATCTGGTTTCGCAGGATAGAGCGGATCAGGTTATGGTTGCGGCCGTAATCAGTTACTGTTAGTTGCACAGAACACACAAAATTTTATTTTCCTAAGAAACACTTAATTACACAAATTAAAACAATGCGGCTGAAGGCCTAGTCAAGAAAACTTGCGATACTTCCTGGGCTGAAGGCGCAAAACCACATCAAAAATGAGAACGGCTGAAGGCCTGAACACAAGTTACAAAAAATTGCTCTAAAAAATACACACGGCTGAAGGCCTTATTTTAAAAAAAATATTTCACGCAAATACTCGGCTGAAGGCCACACACAAGACTCTGAACAACTCAGGGCCTAGGGCCTGGATAACAAGAATATCAGATACAGCGAATTCTTAAAAAAATTGCATTTAAACAAATAAACTTTAAAAATTTTAATTTTAGACGGCTGAAGGCCTCATCGTAAAAACATTTCAGGTAAAAGCTCAGCTGAAGGTCAGGCACTGAACATTGAACAACTCAGGGCTTGAAGCCTGGATAACGAGTATTTCAGTTAGAACAAACTTTCAAAATTTAGTTTTTAAACAAATCAATCTTAAAAATAAATTAATAGACAGCTGAAGGCCTCGCACAATAGATGAGACTGAAATGAAAATCACAATCTAAAACCATCAGAACAGAAGTGCTCAGAAGGGTCGGCCAGAGGAGGTAGCTCTAATGTAAGGTGAGGTGAGATAGGCGGCCAAGAGTAAGGTTAAATAATAGGATGGCAACCCGAACCAGGGACGGCTGAAGAAGCCACCAACAAACTAATCAATCCGCTTCTGCCCGACCAACAGCACGACAATGGAAAAATCAGCGAGGACGAAGAGGACGTCTCGAAAATTGGCGTCTAAATACAGTCAAGACACAATAACCACTCAAAAATGTGAACAACACCAAAGCTGTCGAACTACACGTTGTGCCAGACAGCATCACCATGGCGAGGAAAAACACACTGCCGGAAAACTACGCTAATGACCAGGGCAGGTAACTGGTGCATCAACGGCCACAAGGCACAAAATATCGCTGGTGGACTTCACTGATAATAACAACCAATTTAATGGTTAGAGACCATACAGGAAGACGGCTGCAAAATTTCGCCCACTCCAACACACCATACGTTGCTGCTACCTGGAACAGCCCAGGAAGCAACCACCAGAAGAGATGTCACAGCAAATGAGATTTCAAAACAGATTAACTGATCACTCAACTTCAGTGTCCATGCGCAGTGGGCAATGAACTTTGTAGCTCTCCAGCAGGTAGAGCCTCAAAATCCGACCGCGCGTGCACGCCGCCTCTAGTCTTGGTCTGATCGCACGTCACAGAGATTTCCTCGCTGCTCTGTCCCAAACGACCGATTGAATTCAGAACGCAGGCAGCATTAAAATAGCTGCTCAGTCAAAACCACATACGCTACACATGGTTCCACGAAAACACTTCCACAAAAAACTCGAAGGATACTAAAACCAGTGATTGTGGAACAAAAAGGACGAATCATAAGTAGACTCATGGAGAACCGAACGACCAACCAAGGCCGTCTCCACTGAAGTCACGCGTGTCGGCAACGGTCGGGTGAGTCAACACACGACGACCAGGAAATACTAGCGGTCGCTCCAAAGATAGTACGACAGTGCTCTTATCGATAAGCGCTGCTGCTGCCACTCACGGGCTGGCAATCTTGCAACTTACTGACGCCGCGCACCGCTCATTATCGTAAGCCCACATCTGTGTTAATGTTGAATTAGACTTGTCATATTCATTAAGCCTCCGAGTCATTGTGTGGATGGTCATCAGATAGTGTAACTGATTTTAAGCTGTTTGTTTCAGATCATATTCATTGCAAGTGTATGAATACTCTGTGTTGTAAACTGAGCTAATAGAACTGGCACTGCAATATAGTCTGAGTCAAAGGCAATACACTGTTGAAAGCAGGTGTTCCCTTGTATTTGGATTTGCAGTGGGTTGAAATTCAGGTCGTCAGAATTCATGTAATACTAAGGAGCGTCAAGTTCGTGACTTGTACATGCAGCCACTTTCACAATAAGTTAATATTTCCTGCATGTTAGATACTGTCGTTAATTGAGCAGATTACTGTTTCCTTTCTGACGCATGTTCGTAAGGTAGTTGTGGCAGATGTCGACGCGTTCCTGTTCCCTGGGCCCGGAGCAGAGTCGTGTTTTATCGCCGTTGCGGCGACGCTTCCGTCTTCACACGACGTCTAGGAATGCCAGCAGCCAGGCGCCTCTATCAGCTGCCTTGTGCTAGCTCAAGTTCAGTAAATTTGATCGTTTTGCACGGGCCATGGCAGAGTGTGGCCCAATTAATTCCGGAACCCTTGATCTATCCAAATATTGAGAGCTGAGCCAGCACACAAGCATTAATGTGTGATCTGTACGTCCGAAGTTCGTTGTGGCTATATTTACCATTTAGTAACTTGTGCAAATCTTGCAGGTCTTATTTTGATAGTTCAGGAGTGTGTTAAGTTTTAATGAATATGAACTGTAGAGTTTTTTTATCCACAGTCATTTGCTAACTAAATTCGTTGTCAAACTTGCGCAGTTGCAGACAGTTTGCTGTGATAACTGGTTGCTGTAATTTGCTACATTTCTTGTACTTTGAGGGATCGTACATTTATTGAAGGGTCATTATTAATGTTTGCGCTGGTCTGTACTGGTTGGGTGTCACATTTGAACTGTGTGCATTCCTAGCTTCCCTCGTATTTTGCTGGATTTTGTATTTGTTTAAAGGTCATTAATAATGATTCTGCTGGTGTGTACCACAAGGGAATCACATTTAAATTGTACACCTTCCCAGCTTTTATTGTATTGTGTATTTTATTGCTCAAGGGATTTTATTAAGATTTATAAATTGTAAAGGGCTTTCCAACAGCCACAATCAGTGGTAGGACTTGTTACCCTTTCTGTATGTTGGGTGGGTGTTACCCCGTGTGTTTAAAGTTTCTCCCATTCTTGCGATATGTTAGTAGTTTTAGTGTCAGTCATTTGTAATTCATTTTACCGATAAAACTTCGTTTGTTGGACCGACTTGCAGTCACCCCTAGCTAGTGTGACTTATTACTTGTATTTGGGTACTTAAATACATTCCTGGTTTTTTGTTCTTAATGGTATAATTGTTTTTATTAATGAATTGACCCTGTTCATGTTCTTTAAATTATTTTGAGCGTTACTATTCATCTTTCGACAAAGTTTTTAATTTGTAATCATAATAATGCTAAGCAATAAAGTGTATTCCGTGAAATGACAAATGGCGAAATATGTGGTTTCACCTTCCATGTGTTTTCCCTGAAACTTATCCCGACCCTTGTTTGTCACGTACAATGTTATTATGTATTTATATATTTATATCCTGTATGCTGAACTTCGATGCTTCAACTCGAATACTAAAAAAAAACTAGGTGTTAATAAACCTTCCATCGAAGGTGGAAGGCATTTTGTTTGTTTTTGGGGAAAATGAAATCAAATATCGGTTTCCGTGACGCATCTGTCTTTCTCGTTCAATGATGGCTCTGAGCACTATGAGACTTAACATCTATGGTCATAAGTCCCCCTAAAACTTTGAAACTACTGAAACCTAACTAACCTAAGGACATCACACAACACCCAGTCATCACGAGGCAGAGAAAATCCCTGACCCCGCTGGGAATCGAACCCGGGCGCAGGAAGCGAGAACGCTACCACACGACCACGACCTGCGGACTGTCTTTCTCGTAGCAGTCAATTCGCAGTGACGTCAGAAGCGACGAGCCGACGTCTGCCGCCTTGTAATTCTTTGATATTTTATTTGCAAATCGTAAATTTATTGAGTAAAACGATGGCATTCAATGAATACAGTTGCAGCTTTTGTGACAACTGGATACATGACGTCTTCATTCCTCCCTCTCTTCATCGGTTCTAAAAACTCATACGGCTATTCAGGGAATCCTTAAATGGTTATTTTACAACCGCTGCCGAATACGTTGTTCCTCAGAACATAACTATCCAAACAGTCTCTCTCCTCGCCTAAGCAGACTACTACGCGTCATTACACCTTTTTTGTCTCATTCTTCTTCTGTTCCTTATCTTGTACAAGAAAATTACAAAATTTATAGCTTTGAAGATGAAAACTAGTACACAAGCATGTTCGAAAAGTTAGGGCATTTCGTCCCATAAAAATTAGGTATTCTTTATTAAAAGTTTTTATTGGTGGTTTTTAGTTTTCTGGCAACCACTCTTCACTCTTCCACATTATCGCCGATCATATTTAAGCACTTCTCATGATTTGCTTATCATTTATAGCCACAAATTATAGGATTTTAGAAATTTCAACATATTCCGCTTTGACTGTTATTAAATGTATTCATTCACAACCGCGATTCAAGCCTATTGTGCTATTATGAATCGACAGCTGCAACAGGATAAATTTATGAAAGGGCAATACAAATTTAAGAGCATATTTTGTTCTGAAATTTTTTGGGTTGGATTGGATTGTTTGGGGGGAAGAGACCAAACAGCGAGGTCATCGGTCTCATCGGATTAGGGAAGGACGGGGCAGGAAGTCGGCCGTGCCCTTTCAAAGGAACCATCCCGGCATTTGCCTGGAGTGATTTAGGAAAATCACGGTAAACCTAAATCAGGATGGCAGGACGCGGGATTGAACCGTCGTCCTCCCGAATGCGAGTCCAGTGTGCTAACCACTGCGCCACCTCGCTCGGCCTGAAAAATTTATAAAATACAATTTATGTCGCTGATTTTCTACCATTATATACCCGTGGCTTCACACTCGAGCATTTACTGTCTATTGTGTCCAAATCTTGCTCGATTCGACGTTCAGTATGGAAATCGAGCTTTTTTAGTCCATGTGTTGTGAAAATATAAGTGACCCTAATACCAAAGACAGTTGCTTTTGCTACCCGTATGGCAGAGACAAACAGGCATGGATGAAATCTCGGGCTTCCATCCGCATCAGGAGGCTATACATTAGGGCCTGCCAAGGCGAGACAATCTTCAGCGTGACAAACAAAAGATAGTGTGGGCGGCCGGCGGGCCAGGATTCGCCTGTCACTCGGGCTTTTCTGGGTCCTTCTCGGAAGTACCGAAACAACACGACATCTGATTTAGCAATGTAGGGCGAGATTCTGCGACCGGCACAACTCTCTGAGGTCGGCAGATTCGGGGTGTCAGCGCTGTTTACCCATCGCTATTTGTTCGTGGTGTGACCTACATCTCTAACGTCGATCAGTTGTAGACTTTTGGAACACGTATTGTGTTCGCGTATAATGACTTTTGTGGAGACTAGATATCTACTCTGTAGGAATCACCATGGGTTCCGAAAAAGACGATCGTGTGAAACCCAGCTCGCGCTATTCGTCCACGAGACTCATAAGGCCATAGACACTGGTTCCCAGGTAGATGCCGAGTTTCTTGACTTCCGCAAGGTGTTCGATACAGTTTCCCACAGTCGTTGAATGAACAAAGTAAGAGTATATGGACTATCAGACCAATTGTGTGATTGGATTGAACAGTTCTTAGATAACAGAACGGTGCATGTCATTCTCAATGGAGAGAAGTTTTACGAAGTAAGAGTGACTTCAGGGGTGCCGCAGGGGAGTGTCGTAGGACCGTTGCTATTCGCAATATACATAAATGACCTTGTGGATGACATCGGAAGTTCACTGAGGCTTTTTCGGATGATGCTGTGGTATATCGAGAGGTGGTGACAATGGAAAATTGTACTGAAATGCAGGAGGATCTGCAGCGAATCGACGCATGGTGCAGGGAATGGCATTTGAATCTCAATGTAGACAAGTGTAATGTGCTGCGAATACATAGAAAGAAAGATATCTTATCATTTAGCTACAATATAGCAGGTCAACAACTGGAAGCAGTAATTCCATAAATTACCTGGGAGTGCGCATTAGGAGTGATTTAAAATGGAATGATCATATAAAGTTTATCGTTGGTAAAGCAGATGCCAGACTGAGATTCATTGGAAGAATCCTAAAAGAAATGCAATCCGAAAACCAAAGAAGTAGGTTACAGTACGCTTGTTCGCCCACTGCTTGAAAACTACTGAGCTGTGTGGGATCCAAAATGATTCAAATGGCTCTGAGCACTATGGGACTTAACTTCTGGGGTCATCAGTCCCCTAGAACTTAGAACTACTTAAACCTAACTAACCTAAGGACATCACACACATTCATGCCCGAGGCAGCATTCGAACCTGCGACCGTAGTGGTCACGTCGTTCCAGACTGTAGCGCCTAGAACCTCTCGGCCATCCCGGCCGGCTTGTGTGGGATCCGTAACAGACAGGGTTGATAGAAGAGATAGAGAAGATCCAACGGACAGCAGCGCCCTTCGTTACAGGATCATTTAGTAATCGCGAAAGGGTTACGGAGATGACAGACAAACTCCAGTGGAAGACTCTGCAGGAGAGACGCTCAGTAGCTCGGTACGGGCTTTTGTTGAAGTTTCGAGAAAATACCTTCACCGAGGAGTCAAGCAATATATTGCTCCCTCCTCCGTATATCTCGCGATGAGACCATGAGGATAAAATCAGAGATATTAGAGCCCACACAGAGGCATACTGACAATCCTTCTTCCCACGAACAATACGAGACTGGAATAGGAGGGAACCTATAGCCGGTCAGTGTGGCTGACCGGTTCTAGGCGCTTCAGTCTGGAGCCGCACGACTGCTACGGTCGCAGGTTCGAATCCTGCCTCGGGCATGGATGTGTGTGATGTCCTTAGGTTAGTTCGGTTTAAGTAGTTCTAAGTTCTAGGGGACTGATGACCTCAGATGTTAAGTCTCATAGTGCTCAGAGCCATTTGAACCATTTTGAAAACCGATAGAGTTACTCGAGGTACCCTCTGCCACACACCTTCAGGTGGCTTGCGGAGTATGGATGTAGATGTAGATGTTGAAGGACGTTCCAATGAAGCACTCTAGCCATCTGTCGTCACAATCCTTTAAAATAAATGGGAATGACAGAAGAGAAGGACGAGAATTCTCAGTTCTCACTAGCGACAGGTATTGCTATGACATTACCATACCACGCAGGAAAAATTTGAACCTTAGATGTCAATGAAAGAACTAAAAATTTCAACGATAGACATATGGGATTCATTGTTCTGTATATCAAGAAGCACATTGTGCTCTACTTGCAGGCATGGAGCAAATGAAGAAACTAACCAGTGGTACGATTTCTAAAGTCACACCTATTGCTCCAGTTTCAGCTGCAACAGTTTTCAATACAAATGAACGAATTGTACGAAGACTTCATATATCAGTGCCACGTACGTTGGTTAAGTCGCGGCGCATGCTTGGAGAGATTTTTCTATTTAAATTGCGCTATTGTTCATTTTATGAAGGAAAAAATAGTAGAGGAACGAAAACTAGAACATCCTAAATGGATTGCAGATTTTGGGTTGTAAGTGTACTTGACTGCACCTATCCACAGTAATACATTGGAAGATAACTTCTTTCTGATTTGATGAGGATGCATTTAAAAAGAAAATTACACTGTATAAGAGATACATTTTGACAAAACAGTCAGTTCTCTAAGATCACTGGTATTAAGGAAGGCGCGTGGTTTGAATTTTCGCCTTGCAAGAATTACGATGAGGACACTTTCAATCTGACATCTGGTTTCGAGACCGTTTGCCTTTTCAGTTGACAGTGTCCCTGTGCACGTTCAGGTGTAACTCATGACCCGCAAGGTAATTCCAGTTTTAACAACAAAACTAGTTGCGTTAAACTATACAGGACGTCTACATTGCTTTTCTCAGACAGAATTTCCAAGGCTCCTTAATAAGGTAACAAAATTGCTACAATATTGCGATCGACATATTTGTACGAAAGACCTTTCTCCGATTATAAAACTAACGAAGGCACGAGAGCGTGGAAACGTAATACCTGTTAGTGTGCCGACAGTTTTTACCAGATAAAAAGTGTGTTCTCTTCAGCGTGCTAAAAATAATTAATTAATACTGAAAACGTGTTTTTTCTTGTTGTGAAATATAACGCAGAAGTATGCAGTATGAGACTGTACTGACATTTAAATGCGGGGCATTCTCTGTTTTCCCCTCTTTCCCCTCCTCGCGGTATGGCGGTGGGGGGAAATGAGAAATGCGGTTGAGTGCTTTGGCACTCAGGCTCGGGCGTGGCCCGTGAACAGAAATCTTGGCCACCCCTACTATACCTCCAGGAAGTTTCGTCCGCATTCTCCCTGGCCGTTGACAAGAGGCAGCTGACTCTATGTTCGACCTCACATTCTTGCTTTGTATTCTGTACGTAGTCCGGTCTCTATGAATTCTGTCCCATTTTAGAGTCAAGGTCTTTTCGGAAATACCAGGTTACTTCGTAGTGGGGAGGAAGGATTTCCAACAGGGAATGATGCTACAAATTACTAATACACTACGTTTTTGAGAAAAGCTACAACCAATTCCGCGTTATATCTTTTTATATCTTGACGTGCAATTGTCTTTGATGACGCAGTTGAATATGAATACATGCTTGAAAGAGTCCAGTAGTGCCAAATAAAGCATTCATCTAAACCAGTGATTGGCAAAGTGATCTATATCGACTCCACCTTGCAAGGGGCGCATGTCAGAGAAAAAATTAGGGGCACGTTAGGCGTAAATAGCGATCCATGATAGTGAATTCCATTTTGGCAGGTCGCAACCAAAATTCCGAATTCTTCTCGCAGACTTGAAGACTGGTCCTGTGAACGTTCCTGTTCGTCTCATTGGCCAAGAGAGATGGTGGAGCAACTGTTTATTTTCACACACCTGTTCTCAACATTCGGTGGCATTATTATTTATTTTTCTACCTCCGCTCCCTAAAGTACTACCCCTTCCCCATCTCCGAGGAGTGGAAAGAGAGATGTATTACTCTGATAAGGAAACCTCCCCATCGAACCCCCCTCGGGTTTAGTTATAAGTTGGCACAGTGGATAGGCCTTGAAAAACTGAACACCGATCAGTCGAGAAACCAGGAAGAAGTTCTGTGGAACTATGAAGAAAATAAGCAAAATATACAAGCTGAGTAGCCCATGCGCAACATAGACAACATCAAGAAATGAATGAGGCTAGGATCGCCGTTGTCCCGTGGTTAGCGTGAGCAGCTGCCGAGCGAGAACTCCTTGGTTCAAGTCTTCCCTCGAGTGAAAATTTTATTTTCGCAAAGTTATGATCTGTCCGTTTTTTCATTGACGTCTCTGTTCACTGTATTAAATTTAGTGTCTGTGTTTTGCGACCGCCCCGCAACCGTGCGATTAGTAGACGAAAGGACATGCCTCTACAATGGGAACCGAAAACGCTTGATGGCAAGGTCATAGGTCAACCGATTTCTCCGCAGGAAAACGCGTGTGATATTTTCTATACGACAATGGTGACGGCATGTGCGTCCCATGACAGGAATATGTTGTTGACCCACCTAACATGTACACTTGGCGAATGTGTAAAAAGATTCATCTACCTTTCCCGATTTAGGTTTTCTTGTGGATGTGATAATCACTTCCAAAAAAAGTGATGAAAACACAAGAGTTTGTCCCATAAACTGCAACAAATGAATGCAACAGTTTCACAGTCGCACAGTTTTTCCTGTGCTCTGTCAAAACATATGGTTTTTTTACGTTTTCACACAACGTCCCCATACTACGGTGCAGTTACCTCCCATCGGACGGACGGACGGACAGATAATATTTGTCTGAAACTAAAAAATTAAAGTTTTCACTCGAGGGAAGACTTAAACCAAGGACCTCTCGTTTCGCATCTGCTCACGCTAACTAACCACGGGACCACGGAGCTCCTGAGCTCAAATAATCCTTGATGTTGTTTATCTTGAGCATGGACTGCTCATATTGTATATTTTGCTTCATTTTTTTCATAGTTCCACATAACTTCTTCCTGTTTTCTCCATTGATCTGTGTTCAGTTTGTGCCAACTTATAACTAAATCTGAGCGGGGTGCGATGGGGAGATTCCCTTGCGAGACAAAAGAATCACCTCGCAGAGGCTACATGCGCAAGGCTCTGTATTAAATGGCTGAGGTTGGCAGCGGACTGACACGATACATGAGTGGGCCCATGTAGACTGACCTCTACTAATTTCTATCGATATAGTGCTAGGAAGCCCTCGTTCATCTCTTTCAGAACAGATTGTAGTTAGGTAACATACAAAATGAAAGTGAAAGTCTGTCATGTTCTTTGGCAGTGCCGGAGAGAAGTTAGCAAATTATTTTTTTCTATCAAATTTCCTTTATGTAGTTCCTTCGAATGTGCAGAGATGTGCCGATCATAACTTGGTATTGAGACTGTTGGTTCTTAATGCGATGTCTTTTCATATATACGTGAATAGCTTAATTTTTGCTTACAGATAACTGATACCAACATATCAGATTCTAAAAAGAAATGTGTACAGTAGAGTGTTGACTATTTGAATTTCGGCTTCATTCCAGCACTGTTAGGCAAATGATTGTCTATGTCTTTTATGCTATGAAGTTTTAAGCTACGACGGTATGAAACAATCCAAGCTAGGAAATCATCTCGTAATGTGTCACCGTGATAAAATAGGTAAGGAATTGAAATGCTTTTAAATAATTAAAGGAAACTTTCAATAGAGACCAACAGTGGACAGTATGTTTGTTTCAACATCACAGAGAAATGATAATGGTTTGCAAGCGTCTCAAAATATTCGCTACTTATAGCAAAATATGGAAAGCCGCGTACCATTGGAGACTAATTAATTTTTCCAGCCTTCGAAGAAAATTTAAAAACTAAACTATACAACGAGTTTAAACACTTAGGATCGTTTATCCATTCGTCAGGAAGCAGTGAAGCAGCTGTGGAATGCAGTATCCAGTAGGCAAGCGAAGCAATTAAAACGCTAAATGAATTCCTGTGGAGCTGGGCAATATCAGAATAAATAAGTTGAAAGTATACTAACAGACGGTGCAGAAGATAGACCCTGGGGGAGCAGCAGAGTATAGGCAGTACAGATGGATGGAACAAGTAGGGCAGTCAGGATATCCAGAACAGAAAGCAGAAGAAATGAGGACATTATGGAGATAATGGATATGGAACAACCAGTCGTGCAACGAATTAAGACTACAACTTTTCATTGATATGCCGATGAACGGCGATTGATCAATAAGACTATAAAAAGTGTGACCGAGGGCTCATTTGTTTCATTTTCAATTTATAAACGGTCACTGAACCAAACACCCATGTTTAAAACTTTGTGAAAGGATTCAGTTATTTTTCCAGAATTTCTTTACTGTCATTACAACGGTATCTGATGCAATAGTAACCACTTACAAAAATTGTTATTTAACTATGTCTCATTGAGTGAGTTTTGTGGAGAGAATGAGACGGTAAATATAGGGCACACGTAAAGTTAGAATGTTTTATTGTATCGAGAACTATGTAAAATATACGCGTGGGAAAATCCTTGTGCAATCTGAAATCATGTGGCATATGTAACGAGGATTCTAGTGTACGTGCTTTTGTATAAAGGCAGCCAGAAGAAAAGTTAGATGTCAAATCAATTAGTGTTTCATTTCTGTGGCAAATCCGTAGTTTGTTTATTAAAATTACATTTGGTTTCGTAACTAAAAAATTTATTTTATAAAATGTGTTGTGTTATTCTGTTTGATGACTTTCGGATTACCGACAGTATTTGAGGACTGAAACTGTTCCGATTGGCTGCCAAAATCATCAACCGGAAGGAATCAAGTATTCCCCGCGCTTTGTTTAGTGGTCTGTGATACAGTTCTGTTTGTCGAGGAGTAGTTCGTGATCCATCGTATTGTACAGATCAATGTGAAACCGCTGCTCGCTAATTTTTGTTAAGATGAAAGAAATCTTACGTTCTGTCGCTCTCGATAACGGAATTGTAAACCAGCTTTAGTTTAGAAACATTGTGGTGAAAGTCTGCAAAATTTTTAATGAATTTATTTAAGCTGGACCTTCTGCTCGAACTTCAACTCCCCTAGCGTCTTTTTTAAATATCACGAGACATAATGGTGGGCGCTTCTTTCTAAGAAGCCCACTTAACGACTTGATATAGTAACTTGCGACTATCTGTGAATCAATGAATTTATAGGACGAGAAAATTATTCTGGTCGAACTCCAAACTTCTGACTGCTTTCGTGAGAAACTGTGTACTTAAAACAGAAACAAACTTTCACCAGTAAAAGTCTGGCAGCAATTTTACTACTTGTCTTGGAGGCAATAAAGCCTAATTAAGTGAACTTTGAAACAATTTAAAGCAAGTTTATTTTAGTATCTCAGACGCCCGATATTTTTACGAACTTTCAGATTCTGTCTGCAAGCTTGAGTTATTTGGTCTTTGTTTGGCAGGTAATCAGTCGAGTTTTCTTCAGCGTTGCTTTTGTCGGAATCTACCAATGCAGAGCGAAGGGACAAAGAAACCTATCGAGGTAGATGGTTTGAACTGTGGCGGATGAGGAGCTATAACTTACTTCACTGCAATTTGCTTAAATAGCATCAAGATAATAGCACCACAAACTACTGCCCCGTTGTCAGTAGATGTTCCACAAAGGTCTGCCTTTAATACCAGATGTAAGCAAACATGTAACTCAGAGATGGTTCTTGTGTTTACCTGTGTACTTAAAACCCATATACACTGAAGCGCCAAAGAAACTGGCATAGGGATGCGTATTCAGATGCAGAGATAGGCAAACAGGCAGAATACAGCGCTGCAGTCCCAACGCCTAAATACGACAACAAGTGTCTGGCTCAGTTGTTAGATCGGTTACTGTTGCTACTACGGCAGGTTATAACAATTTAAGTGAGTTGGAACGTGGTGTTATAGTTGGCGCATGACCAATGGGATACAACTATGATGAAGGTCCTGGAAGAACAGGGCCAAAGACGACTGAAGAGAATAGTTCATCGTGACGGAAGTACAACCGTTTCGTAAATGGCTGAAGATTTCAGTGTCGGGCCATCGACAAGTGTCAGCGTGCGAACGATTTAACAAAACATCAAACATCATCGATATCGGCTTCCGGTACCGAAGGCTCACTCGTGTACCTTTGATGACTGCACGACACACAGCTTTGCGGTTCGCCTGGGTCCAACAACACCAACATTGGACTGTTGACGACAGGAAACATGTTGCCTGGTCGGACGAGTCTCGTTTCACATTTTATAGAGTGGATGGACGTGTACGGATATGGAGACAACCTCATGAATCCGTGGACCCTGCATGTCAGCAGGGGACTGTTGAAGTGGTGGAGACTCTGTAATGGTGTGAAGAGGTGTGCAATTGGAGTGATATGGGACCCCTGGTACGTCTTGATACTAAGCCGACAGGTGACACCTACGTAAGCATCCTGCCTGATCACCTGCATCCATTCATGTCCATTGTGCATTCCGACGGACTTGGGCAATTCCAGAAGTACAATGCGACTCCCCACACCTCACAATTGCTACAAGGAACACTCTTCTGAGTTTAAACACTTCCGCTCGCCACCAAATTCCCCAGAGGTGAACATTATTGAGCATATCTGGGATGCCTTACAATGTGCTGTTCAGAAGAGAATTCCTCGTACTCGTACAGATGTATGGACAGCCGTGCAGGATTCATGGTGTCAGTTCCTTCCAGCACTACTTCAGACATTAGTCGAGTCCATGACACGTCGTGCTGTAGCACTTCTGCATGCTCGCAAGGACCCCACACGGTACTAGGCAGGCGTATCAGTTTCTTTGGCTCTTCAGTGTATACGACAACCAAAACGTAAAAACTATTAACTTTCACTTTTTTGGTTGTCGTATACACTGAAGAGCGCTGTTGTTATATTACGAACAGTATCCAGATCGTGCCAGGGACTGAGGATGTGTCCTTGCAACGTAAAAAAAAAATCTAGCATCTCGGAGTGAGGAGAATAAAATACGCCAAGGAAGAAGCAGAGCAAGTGATCAAAGAAATGAAACAGACATTTCAGCCACATTAATACACAATGCAAAGGTGACAGAGGCATTTCGGATGCACGAGAGGGATTTACCAAACGAGTGTTCTGCAAGCACTATAGTGGTTCAAATGGCTGTGAGAACTATGGGACTTAACTTTAACCTAACTAACCTAAGGACATCACACACATCCCTGCCCGAGGCATGATTCTAACTTGCAACCTTAGTGGTTGCGCAGTTCCAGGCTGAAGCGTTTAGAACCGCTCGGTCACCCCGGCCGGCGCGAGCACTATATTCTCTCCCATTTTATCTTCTTCACATTTCGCTGCACATACAGCTTCGTGGTAATGACTTACAGAACTAGTTACAGTTCTTACGAAAAGTGAAAAATGGAAGATTCATCATTTACAAACCAAAGCGTAGTGAATCTTTCAAAAGTCTCTGTGATACTGAAACTTCTTTATTAAATGAATTTATTACTTAAATTACAATTACTGGGAACTTCCTAACAGGTTATAACTGCGTGTTGGACCGAGACTCGAACTCGGGTCCCTTGCCTTTCGCGGGCAAGTTGTCTACCACCTGAGCTACCCAAGCACGTCTCACGCCCGGTACTCACAGCTTTACTTCTGCCAGTACCTCGTCTTCTACCTTCCAAACTTTACGGAAGTTCTCCTGCGAACCTTGCAGAACTAGCATTCCTGAAAGAAAGGATACTGCGGAGACATGGCTTAGCCACAGCCTGGGCGATGTTTCCAGAATGAGATTTTCACTCTGCAGCGAAGTGTGCGCTGATATGAAAGTTCCTGGCAGATTAAAACTGCGTGCCGCACCGAGACTCGAACTCCCGTCTTCGAGTTTCGGTCCCGCTCGGAGTTTTAATCTGCCAGGAACTTTCATATCAGCGCACACTTCGCTGCAGAGTGAAAACCTCATTCTTCTCCGTTATTCCGTTATTTGATTCTGAAACTGCTGAGTGAAACTGAACGTACTAAGCCTACTTTCTCTTTACTTATTCTTATCATCTCAACACTGATCCACAATATTGTAGCCCAACGCAATCTGACTGCTCAAAAATAATAACCTAACTTCAAATAATTAACAAAAAAGAATGGGCCTGAATTAGAAGAAATCCTAACAATAACGCATACATAAGTCACTTGCCTCACAGAAAGTCTACATTACACGAACTACAGGGCACTACAGGAATGCAGCAAACACCAATAAAGCCATCTATATAAAAGATTCTGACTACTGAACTACTGAACTAGTAATAGGCATGTTGTTAGCAAAGGAAAGATTTTGTTGCAGAGCAAACAATGCATCTACCAGATTTTACCTTAATCAAGTGACAACCTGTTCAAAAAAATTATGTAATCGTCAGTAATAAATCTCCATGACGGGTACACATTCAGACCGTCTACTCACGCTATACTTCAAACCTCCAACACTGCTAATTATTAACCTCTAACCTCCATCAGTGCTGATTACACACTCCCAAACATCCATTACTGCTTGCTGTACACCTACAACTGCTAGTCCGACCAGCCATAGAGTCTCTTACAGAGTGCACACAGCGCTGTCAGAGTTATTAATGCAGAGCGCTACATAGCGCTGCCTACATACAAACACATGTACAGCCTAATTACAATACCACATAGCGTCCAAATTTATCACCCGACATTGGGCGCCAAATACGTAGTATAATGGAGAATTCTTTGATATCTCGGATAAAATGACATACAATTACTAATAATATTGCCCCATATAGGGAAACAGTAATTAAATGACACCATTAATTAGTTGAAACCGAAAAGCAAAAGGTAAAGAGATTAAGGAACTGATAAGTGAGTGGAACAGATTGTTTACGTGAATGAAACACTAAATAACTGCATTTATGTCAGTACCTTTTACGCACAAGACGAAACTAAAGAAAAGAAAAAAGAATTACAGATTTCAGGACACGACTCATTTATTACGAGGTAAGAGCGGAGGGAGGGGGGATGAATCATCGCACCATTCTTGTTAGTCATTCGTAATGCGTGACGACACCGGGGCGGTACGGTGCGTTGCTTTGAGCTTTGGTTCAAATGGCTCTGAGCACTATGGGACTCAACTGCTGTGGTCATCAGTCCCCTAGAACTTAGAACTACTTAAACGTAACTCACATCCATGCCCGAGGCAGGATTCGAACCTGCGACCGTAGCAGTCGCACGGTTCCGGACTGCGCGCCTAGAACCGCGAGACCACCGCGGCCGGCTACTTTGAGCTCTGAGTAGCAGCGGCGAGTCGGCAGCTGTCACCGGCGACCCGCTGCTTTACGGCCGTTGTCGGCGTGCGTTGCCGCAGCCGGCGCAGTGATATCACGGGGACGGCGGACGGATGTCCTCTTTCTTCCGTGCTGTCTCCTCGAGTGTCCTCTTCCCTTCTCCTAACCCTCTAAGCTCACCAACTCGTTGAACTTTTCCTCCACTCGGCGTCATCACTCTCCGACTAAATTTGCAATGCCGCTCAATGGCCGTCCCTTGATCACGCTTCCCAGTTAAAGGTACTAATTTCTTATCTTGCGTGGGCTGGTATGTGATTCGGGAATCGCCGTCTTCCTCATGTTTTTTTCACTGTCAATGCTGTTCCCAGCGTTGGTTGCAGATTGTTCCAATGTTTCTCAGCATTCTTTAGTTGCTGTGAAAGGAGCCACACAAGACTTCTTTGCAACGGCTATCTCTGCGTGAGGCCCGGCCATTCTCATGTTTGTCTTTCGTCCAAGAATATGCTGGTGACTTGTAAGCAACCACCCTACTGTCCAGCAAACATTTTTTTAAGCAGTCTGGCTTCTTCCACCGATCTGCATTTTCAAGCACCTTCCTGTGAATATTTGTGGCACTTTGTGTCTGCGCTTCGTTTCAGTGTCTGCAGGGGTTCCTCAGTTATCTACGCATTTTGCATTCCCCACCAAGCCCTTCGCAATACGTCCTTTCTTAAGCGATGCTAAGGTACCTGCCGGGCTACCCCGCGAGTGTCTGCAGAACACGCCTTTGCCGCTTGCTGTATAGTGCCCTTCTTTCCCCTCGTGCAGAGCTGGTGGCGCTCTGAGTTGACGAAAGTGGCCACTAGTAGAGACATTATGCAACTCCATGGAATGACTGTTAAGCTGTGAATATGGAAGTTAGCGAGTCACGTCAAAGTCGCCCGTCGCACACACACTTCAAAAAGAAAACAAAAATCCTTCCTCACTAATAGTAACACAAACGTTTCGGTCGCTGATGAGGGCTTTTGTGGGGATATTGCGTTGCCAGTTGCCATCTGCCATACCAAGTCAGCTGTTTACACAAATTTTTGCCCTTGATAAAAAGATACAAGAAACGTGCAAATAAACAATGATAACAAATTAAAAAGTACATGAGCAACACAAATGACATTGTAACGGTGATAACGTCACAGACATACTTAAAACATGGACTCAAAAAGTGTGAAAATAATAAACCATACACTGTAATATTGTTCATCACGAAGCTATATCTCAGAATATAAAAATGCTATACACATACGAGACACATATGTCTCAGACATATGAAAGAAAAGTTAACATTAACAGTAGTAATCTTCGTTAACGAACTCTATAAATAGACACAAGGCTGGTGTCAGTTCAGATACCTGGTCATAGAAAAACAATACGTTTTTGATAACATACATTATTGGACTGCCATGGGCCAAGAGTGGGATGGATAACACCTCAATATTTTTACCGACAGTGCACTATATACTTCTTCAGTGAATTTGATTGCTCTCAGACAACAAATGCAATGATGAGACTGGTGCCTCCTTTTCTGTCACAGAGCCTGTAGTTATTATGTAAAACGTACACTTCACCGATCTTTTGGGACCTCCTTCTTATTCACTATGTTTAATAGTGTAAGTTGTGCGAGCCACGTTAACAGGTCGAGCTTGTACGTAACTTTGCATACTCGAGTAATTTTCACCTACCCTTCGATTTTAGCACACACAATAATCTTAACATATTCATACCATGTATCATGCCATATTTTGCAAAGACAAAGTGTCTTCCTCGTCGACCGTGACCTGGTTTTAGCGTGTCTCTTTGTACTGTCAGAGAAATCTCATCAAATACTGATGCATGTATCCTTCCCGCCGTCCACAATTGTGTCATTTCTTTATTATGAGTACGACATGATGAAAAAATGAACACAAAATCTTAGAAGTGAGGACACATGAAAAATACCATACATGGATCTGACAATGCACTAGCGGTAGTTACATTACGGGAGGTATTCGGAAAGTAAGGTCCGCTTTGGCGTGAAATGGAAACCACTGTGAAAATCTTTGCACGGACGTGTTGGACAGTGTTTTAAGCGAGCTTGTCGATCGCAAAATGATCGCGTAGAAATGCCTAAAACAACAGTGCCTCCCGCCAACTATGTGGGTCTGGTGAAATATTTTGCCTGAAGCTATGCATACCATGTAACATAAATGTCATAAGTTTATTTCTTAAAGACAATTCTCAGCCTCATTCTGCAGGGGCAATGAAGACGCTCCTGCAGCGTTTTCTATGGGAAGTCATCACCCACAATACAGCCCTGAATTGGCTCCCTCCAATGTTCAGCTCTTCTCACATGAACCGCTGGCTACGAAGAAAACAATTTGGCACAAACAACGAAAGCCAGACCAGCGTAGAGAATTGGCTTAAAGCACAGGCGGCTGCTTTCTGTTATGACAGTATTGGGAAGTTTATACAACGCCACGACAATTGTCTAAGTCGGAGCGGCGACTATTTAGAGAGGTGGCTGGAAGGTGATAAGCTGTTGTGAATATAAAATTTTTGATTTTCACTGTAGTTTCCATTTCGCGACCGACCGGACCTTACTTTCCGAACGGCTTTCGTATAATCCTCCGCAACGAGAGGCGTTATGTTATCACATACAGGCTGCTCCTTTCAGCCTCGCGCTACGGGGTATTACGAGGCACGGGAGAAACCCACGCTCACGCACTTGCAACCATCATATCACTTTTCCACATTCACACCATTAAGGAGCGCGAGGCCACAAAAGGTCAATGATGTTCACGGCACCCACTCACTACTCTCGCGAGTAATGCGTGGATGGGCAAATATCTATTAAGTAAATTACGCATGTAGATTGTGGACAGTTGGGAATGTGGATCTGACGGGAAGCGTACAAGAGATAAGTTCCAGCAGTCGCGCTATTCATCCGTGTCCTCGGAGGCTCAGATGGATAGGGCGTCTGTCATGTGAGCAGGAGATCCCGGGTTCGAGTCCCGCTCAGGGCACAAATTTTCAGCTGTCCCCATCGGGGTATATCAGCAGCACCTGTCGGCAGCTGAGGGTTTCAAGTAATTATCATTTATTATAGAGAAGGTGCACGGTCATCAATGGGGCTGTTCTTTCGAGAACAGGTACTATCTTCATATATATTTGTAGAATTCGTCTCTGGCGCTCGCTCTGTGGGGTCCACTTTTCCTCTCATTATAGGCTGCTGACTCTGTGAGTCGGCGAAAGTGGCTACCAGCGGAGGTATTACAATAGACAGGTCAGTTTTCCCATTGTGCACTAATCGTCAGTTTTAAATCCACGTTGACTCAAAGAAGTGGGCAAAACTAATATGTGCTTGCTTACATTTGGTACACCTGGGCAGACGTCTGTGGAACCTCTTCTTCTGATGGCCGGACAGTGGTTTGTGGCGTTGTCATCTTGATACTGTTTGATCCCTTATGTGTTATATCGTTGAAGTTCTCTTCCTTTATTTTTTTCAGTTGCCAAAGAGAAGGAAGTGTATGGCTACATCTGAAAAACAAACAGGGACTATAAACGATGAACTTTACACTGCAAACATCAGGCAATTCGTCATGCTCTCCGCTATAACTTGGCGAAAACTGCACCTCGGCGTGTCTATACATTGTGAATACATTTGAGGTGGCCCGTCTTAGCTGCCTTACCCTCTATGTTTTTGAAACAGTACTATACAAACAATGCTAGATATCTTGTTAATTCTGCACATTTGCAAATGGAAAAAACGTAGGTCACCTTACGTGTTGTACATTTCTCCATCCGTCCACGCTCTGCTGTCTACAACCAACTTCATTCACTTTGCTAGAGAACTGTGGTGGCATATGCTTCGCAAAGATCTAGTTACGAAGTTGATTTCGTCTTGCATCATTTGATAATGTAACTACTGTGGCTTTTGATAAAGGACTACCGCCGTGCCGATACACTGTAAATGGTACGACATGCGCTCGTGTTGCTCTTGTCAAGAGTGCATACTGTTCCATTCTGCTTACCTTTAACGTCTATACTGAAACTCCATATCTACACTTCGAAGACGAATAAGATATGAACGTATGGTAACGCACAAACTAAAAATGCTAACTTACATTGTCTAAAGCAAATGTTTATTTCAGTGCTATGTAGCACCTCCTTTAACAGTCTCTTGTGAACCTGTTGTTCATAACTGCCTATTGCACATAATTGTCTGTTACACGTTACTGTTGCTTCAGTTGTTTGCGTTTCTGTACTCTATAGCTCGTCAGCCTTCGAACGTTTATTCTTCACAAGTGCCGAGTCGTGTTCATAACTGACTCTGATGGATGGTAAAGCACACGCATCTCCGTGTTTTAAAATAATTTTAAATCCATTTGAATAGTACGAGATGGGGATATTTTGTTTGTGTTTCACAATATTTCTCACCAGCCTGTTGGTATTAATTAGGGAATCCAAGGTCATAACGCTTCTTCCTTTCTTTCGTTTTACCTCGCAACAGAACATACAAATTGATTTTGGTGTAAGAAGTGCCACACCAAACAAGTACGTACGGCAAAGGGGAAATCTGTAAACTCATTGTTATCAGGTTACGATAAACAACGAGCCAAAAATTTTATAACATACGAAACTTTGCACACCCAAATAGGTTGCGAGCTGCGGAAGTCAAATATGTGAGGGTAAAGCAAACAAACGAATTATACCTAAAAGTTTACTGAGCGAAACTGTTCACCTCAAATATTTCCTGAACGGTAAAATGTCATAATACGGTTTTCATAAAAGTGGATTTTGAAAAAAACCTCACTAAATTATGTACAATCTCTTTTCGTATCTATGTTAATTACAGAGATATGGATGCCAGGTTCACTATTTCAAATGGAACTATAGCAATTTCTGTTGCTACCGAATGAAGGTAGATTTATGAAAGTGAGTTTTCAATCATTAGATTCCGCATAAACAGCAATCCGTTTCACCTTCAGAGCACATAAATCCGAAGTTCTATGTTTGTGGCAGGCAAATGAAAGCGTTAGAAAGGGAAAAAAGGCAGTAAACCGTTTATGGCATCAAAGGTAATCATGATAATTGAGGGGTCCAGTGGAAAAGGGGCACATGCCACCTGCACAGTGATTGTGTGATTTTGGTACAGGAAGACAGCCGATGCCATCTAGTATCGTAGGTGGGAACTTCTAGGACAGTGGCATGTCCCGTACCCTTAAAGAGAGCATACTATATTTGTTGTTATTCAGGACTGACTCATTCCCAGTGGAAAAGAGGCCCATGCCCATAGTATCTCTTTATCTCATGAGTCGATTCGTCTCATTGGTTGACTTGGTTTCGGAAAGTCTTTCAGGAAGCGTTTTTCAAATGTTGCTCATATGTTTCCAAGATGGCGGCAGTAGGTGTTGCTATTAATGATACCTACGAAGAAAATGCAACGGTACATGTAAATAAAAAAAAAAAGAAAGGAATTCGTAAGGAACATGAGAGGAAAGATAATGATAGGAAGAGGTTAAAAAACAACGGAAACGAATATAAATCCCGAAAAAATAAGTTTGTGACCGAGAAAGTGTTTCATAGCGCCAGTGATCCATGCTGCAAAATTAGTTCCTGCAAATACTCAACACTGAATGAATAACAGAAGGAGGTGATATTTATTGAATTTTATCGGTTGGAGAGTTATAATAAGCAAAATGCTTCTTTATTTGGATTATTGCTGCCTAATACGTGCAAGAAAGTGTATCCAAAGAAGAGGAAGGTTCCAACAATGGGCCAGAGGGAGGTTTCTTTCCGGTATTTCATTCGTGACACTCTAGTTGTTGCTGTTGTTGTCTTCAGTCCTCAGACTGGTTTGATGCAGCTTTCCGTGCTACTCTATCCTGTGAAAGCTTCTTCATCCCCCAGTACTTACTGCAACCTACATCCTTCTGAATCTGCTTAGTGTAGTGTTCTCTTGGTCTACCTCTACGATTTTTACCTTCCACGCTGCCCTCCAATGCTAAATTTGTGATCCCTTGATGCCTCAGAACATGTCCTAACAACCGATCCCTTCTTCTTGTCAAGTTGTGCCACGAACTCCTCCTCTCCCCAATTCTATTCAATACCTCCTCATTAGTTATGTGATCTACCCACCTAATCTACATCATTCTTCTGTAGCACCACATTTCGAAAGCTTCTATTCTCTTCTTGTCTAAACTATTTACCGTCCATGTTTTACTTCCATACATGGCTACACTCCATACAAATACTTTTTTCAGAAACGACTTCCTGACACTGAAATCTATTCTCGATGTTAACAAATTTTTCTTTTTCGGAAACGCTTTCCTTGCCATTGCCAGTCTACATTTTATATCCTCTCTATTTCTACCATCATCAGTTATTTTGCTCCCCAAATAGCAAAACTCCTTTACTACTTTAAGTGTCTCATTTCCTAATCTAATTCCCTCAGCATCACCCGACTTAATTTGACTACATTACATTATCCTCGTTTTGCTTTTGTTGATGTTCATCTTATATCCTCCTTTCAAGACACAGTCCATTCAGTTCAACTGCTCTTCCAAGTCCTTTGCTGTCTCCGACAAAATTACAATGTCATCAGCGAACCTCAACGTTTTAATTTCTTCTCCATGGAGTTTAATACCTACTCCGAATTTTTCTTTTGTTTCCTTTACTGCTTGCTCAATACACAGATTGCATAACATCGTGGAGAGACTACAACCCTGTCTCACTTCCTTCCCAACCACTGCTTCCCTTTCATGCCCCTCGACTTTATAACTGCCATCTGAGGCTGAAGTGTGTACTACGGCTTTTTTAGCTGTTCATGCCATTTCTTTTAAACGTTTGTGGATTGTTCGTAGCAATGAAGAATGGACAGTGTCATGAATCTGTACATACACCCAGACAGGATAGAAGAGGCAATCATTGTAACAGGTTAGAAATCACATCGGAATGTTATAGTAGAACGCAGAATCCGAACAATCCTACATAACCACTGTTCACTCGATTGCTGGAATGTATCGTTTGTACTGTGAAGATCTTAAATATACAGATAAGTCCCAGCGAATCTACATATCTATGAAACCATTTTCAACATGGGATATAATATTGGTTTTAAATTGCCGTCGAGTGATACATGTCGTATTTGTGATTCTGCTAAGGCATGTAATAACACCGAATCCACAGTGGTCAAAGTACACCTTGAGAAAGATGGAACTGCGTATAGTGCTCCGAAAAATGACTCAAATGAGTCATAACAGGATTTACATGGACTTACAACAGGCATTGCCAATACCATGTATTTCGACGGAAACAGTTTTTTATAAGAGAGAACTTTGGACATATAATTCCTGTATTTACCATTATAGTGATGAGAAGGCAGTGAAGGGTGTCTGGTCCAAGATGTTGCATCTAGAGGGGCCTGTGAAGTAGCTAGCTGCGTTTTAAAGGCTTTAGACATGGTGAAGGAAGAACGTCAATGAAGGCTCATCATTTATTCTGACTAGTGTGTTGGGCGAAATAAAAACTATATTATCCTAGGACTGTGATTGTACTTCCTAGAAAAAAAAATGTTTCGATGTCCCTGATCAGATGTTCCTCCTATGTGACAGGGATTTTGGATTTATTGAGAAGCTGAGAAGAAAGACGCAGGTTGTGTACACTCCATCAAAATGGGTTGAATTTATAAGAAACAGCAAGCAAAACAACCCATTCATTGTGATTGAAATGAAGACAGACGACTTTGTGTCTTGGTCGTGTATAATGAACAATATCGTCAAACGTAGCGTTACTGTTGACAAAAAGCCAGCAGACATCAGAAACGCAATGGTGTTTAGATTAGTGGACGGTGAACATTCTGTACATTCAAATATTCACATAGTCAAACTGAGAAACCTGTTCGAGTTAGTTTACAGGAGTGTCGTCAACGATTTACGGAACTTGCAGACAGCCAGTTAGTTCCTAAGTATCGAAATGGAAGTCAAATTAAGACAGCAAATTTTAAGGACCTTCAAAGCTTACTGCAATTTGTGCCTCTAATGTAGTCAAGAGACGATGGAACAAGAAAACATTGATGACGGGTTTGACTATTAATGACGTGCTACGTAATGTGTCTACACGTCCAGGATTTCATTTTCTGTACTTTACATTGTAATAAAGTGGCCTCATATTTAATAGTATTTGCAAAACACCATCTAGTTACTGCAGCAACAGTAGGTATCACAGCAGGAGTGCACATTACAATCCCACTGCGAGACAAGACGGTCAGTGCATCATGGAAAAACGTTTGCAGTTAGCTACGGAATCACGATTGTACACAAGCGTGTACCTGTTCATCCGAAACAAATCGACGGCCATGACTCCGAGGGGTAGAGAAATCGCGTGGGGCTATATGGGGGATGTGTAAGGGCTTCCCTGCGAAATTTCTACATCTTACTAGAAACTACCTTGGTAAGATGTGGACGGGCTTTATCCTGTAACACAATGATCCTATCGTTCAACATTCGTGGGCATTTAGAGTCGATCGTACGCTTCAGTTTTTGCAAAGTGTCTACGCGCCAGCTGGCTACCAGCAGCATGCGTAACCTTCAGGGACATTCGCCTTCCCTACACCGATACTAAGACACTTGGGTCGAAGCCAAGCTACGACAGCGGATGTGAGCGCGTTTTGTATCTGCTGTACCTCGTTGGAACAATAGTTTTCCCCAATGTTGTCTGTCTTGTTGTAGCCATCTCTACCTCCGCCTGCTATGTACAGTCCCCTGCTAATATACTGAACCCACACCGCCCGGGTGGGAGACCAGGATACCATCCTGACAAACCTGAAGAATGACTCCTCCGTCAGCCACCGTAGAAGGCACCGCATACAAGACCTCTACTTCTACTCCTTCTGTGAATGGTTTTATGGAATAATATCTATCAGGTTTCTAGCTATTTGGTGTAAAAGAGTTCAAAAGATCCAAACAGCCGGCCGCGGTGGTCTCGCGGTTCTAGGCGCGCAGTCCGGAAGAGTGCGACTTCTACGGTCGTAGGTTCGAATCCTGCCTCGGGCATGGATCTGTGTGATGTCCTTAGGTTAGTTAGGTTTAAGTAGTTCTAAGTTCTAGGGGACTAATGACCACAGCAGTTGAGTCCCATAGTGCTGAGAGCCATTTGAACCATTTTTAGACCCCAACAATAACAATTTCCTTCAACACGAGAATTTTAAAATTAACATTATATCCTGAAGTCTCTTTTTGAGAATCATTAATATCCTTCCGGACAATAACAAAACGACGAATGAATACAACAGCCAGTTGTTTGTGTCAGTCACGCAGTGATTTCGTCTGCTGGCAGTTCTTATTGCCACTAGTATTTGAAGGATTTTTGACCGTTCTCGTACGGCAGAATGCTGCGACGCAACTTAATTAGCAGCCGGTGGAAACTCACAAAACCGCGTGCAATCGTTCGTGGCTGTTTTCGCAGTTAGGCGCATCCGAGCCCGACAGGCCGCGCGTCGCTGTTTAGCCTGACAGAGCACGTTTTTTCTGCTGCGTTTCGCAGTTGAGTGCCCGTCCGGCAGCGCCGACAGGCGGCGCTCGCACAGTGAAAATACTCTCCCAGATTAACAACGCGCCGGACGTGACGTCGACACGAGCTCGTCCTGCCGGATTTGTTCGCCCGACGCCGAGCGATGTATTATGCAGACGACAGGATGCAGTCAACGGATGTCATCCAAAATTAATACCCGAAAACGATAATTCCGGAACAATATATTCTTTAATATTCCCAACGAGCTATAATATTCACAGATCTGAAAGCCGAAAATTCCCGAAACAGAGCTTCCGCCTACGTCTGTAATCAAGCTGTGTGGGAAGATCACGGAAGTATTATTACTCTCTTAGTGGAGCGAAGACAGTAGTGAATTTTAGTACTCCTACAACTGTAGGCGAGGAATTGTGACTGCATTACACGATTCTGAACATAGTCTCAAGAATCAATGATCGGAAACGGATGCCCGGTGGATTTAAAAATCTTCCGCATCAGTCGTCTAGTTGCTGCCTCATCGATATCGGAGCCATCCCTGAAACAGCCATAGGACAAGGAGTTAGCACAGTGGACAAAATGTAGCCCTCATTAGACATCATCCTAGCACCGTGTAACATCGACTCTAGCCTTGTGAAAGGTACTTGTTGATTTATTATGGTTAATAGTAGTGCAGTTCGTTGGAGATGTCCGGCGATTATAACCGACAATACGTGTGAACAATTAATAGCTGATCGTTCCTGGCTTATATGAGTATATCTGTGTCTTCCCAATACCAGATATCCCAACCGTTGTGATATAATTTGGAATCGTTCGTCAACCATAAGTGCGGGCGGCCGCGGTGGTCTCGCGGTTCTAGGCGCGCAGTCCGGAACCGTTCGACTGCTACGGTCGCAGGTTCGAATCCTGCCTCGGGCATGGATGTGTGTGATGTCCTGAGGTTAGTTAAGTTTAAGTAGTTCTAAGTTCTAGGAGACTAATGACAACAGCAGTTGAGTCCCATAGTGCTCAGAGCCATTTCAACCATTTTTCAACCATAAGTGCAATATCCACAGAGAAATTAATCATTTAAGCCCCGAATTTAAGAGAGAGATCATATCTAACCCCAAGATAATAATAACACGGTACATATTTAGGATGACATCTATTGGAGCTTTACATGCAGCTGGTACCTTTGTGGTTTGTGCTACCAAAAATGTTCAAATGTGTGTGAATTGCTAAGGGACTAAACTGCTGAGGTCATTGGTCCCTATTCTTACACACTACTTAAACTAGTTTACACTAACTTATGCTACGAACAACACACGCCCGAGGGAGGACTCGAACCTTCGGTGGGAGGGGTTGCGCAATGCGTGACATGGCGTCTCAAACCGTGCTGCCACTCCGCGTGGCGAATTGTACTACCCAGCACAGCTACATATCAAAAGGGGAAAAGGTAATCTTAAAGAAGCATTGCAAAGTATAGCATATACTAGCATTGTCTTCACCAAATCATATAGAATTTTAAGCAAAAGAATAGAAACTTAAATTATCTAATTATCCCATACGCATTCGCAAATGAGTGAGAAGTAAGTGGGAGGAAGATCAGAGTGGAGCGTACTCTGTGCAGTGGCGAAACGATTACTACACTTGAGGGGATGTCAATCATCCAAGTGCAAGACATTTTCCATTAAAGAAATCTATGGTAAACATAGCGGACACTGAAACTTTAGCAAACATAGCTACAGACCACGTACAAGACAAATGGAGGGAGATAGCTTAAAAGTGCTGTTGACATAAACTTAGATAGTTAATAACAGGATGGACTATTTAGGAAACCAGTTTTTTTGTAAAACAACAAACCGGAAACTCACGTGAACTATTGAATGATTCTCAATAGCCTCATAATTTAATTAGTCTCCGGAAGGGAAAAGATGAAATACTCATGAAGCTATCAGTAACTGCAGGGTCCGCAATTGATCACTAACCACGTTTATAATTACCTGCTTCTTTCTTGCCATTTCAGCGAGCAGGTTTGAACAGCTCCGCACGGAAGCAACATCTGCGGTCTTTCATCACTACCGAGCGAGGTGGCGCAGTGGTTAGACACTGGACTCGCATTCGGGAGGACGACGGTTCAATCCCGCGTCCGGCCATCCTGATGTAGGTTTTCCGTGATTTCCCTAAATCGCTCCACGCAAACAGGCAAATGCCGGGATGGTTCCTTTCAAAGGGCACGGCCGACTTCCTTCTCCGTCCTTACCTATTCGCTGTCTGGTTTCCTTCCCCCAACAACCCAACCCCTTTCATCACTGAGCTACCGCATCTTACAATAATCTTATTAGCGCAGTGCCAAAAGTTTATCTGAGAACCAGCTTTTCCTTGCCCATACCCAGCAAAGAAATTATTCTTCATAATCTCTATAACTTCCTAACGCAATCTAACTGAACTTTATACAATTATACAAATATCTGACTACACTTTCAGCGCCCACAAAGCTATCACGACTGTATTCCTCCGACTAGAAGATTACCTGTTCACACTCCAACGAGCAAGATGGCATCTTGCCAGCGTTTCTTCGCAGCCCTCACCGTTCAATCCTGTGTCACACTTTTCTTCACGACGGTGTAGGCCAATGAGATTCCGAGAAAAGCGCTTTGGAATACACTACAAGAAGTTTCTAGAAGCCTCTCTCGAGGAGTCTGAGGAACCAATGAAATTCCTGTTTCAAAACTTTGTCTGAAAGATCTGTTTCTCCATCGGCACGATCCACGAATCACGTAGGCTGCACATGAATGTGGCATTGGGCCCTGCTACAATTTTTTAGCGTGTTCGTTCCACTATTACGCCACGAAAGCCAACGGGACATCCCTATCCTACCTCACCAGCGCAGATCCCAGCAATCCATCTTAACGCTCGCCACCTCTGAACATTGATATTACTCCACATAATTGAAAACTGTCAAAAACATAATACGACACTAAGATAACGGCCTTAACTCGACGAGGATGACAATCAACACGTTTGTTGTGAGCTACAAGAATTTTTAAACCCTCTGCATTCCATCCACAGACAAATCCAGTTTACAATGGAAATCAAAAAATCTGGCAGCAACAGATACATCATTATTTGGAGACATGTTGGACTGTCACCACTGCTATTCCAGCATACCTGGCAACCTCATTTATGATGTAGTCGTGGACATGTACAAACGTAGTAGTTTATTTCTGCCATCGTTATGCTTCTAGGATGACCCATCTTCCTCTATTGATTCCATACCGCCAACTGGCATGTGGATATCATTTCATTATGATAACGTATGTTAGTAGTGATATTACCGCCTGGTACCATTTTTGAGACATGAATTAGCAATTCAGACACAGTTGTTTCCCGTCCTGCCTATTTGCTGGCGCCAGTGCTGCTCATACATTACAGTCGTGCCAGAGGATACGCCTATTTGCTAGTGGCCGAATGCAGCGCCAGTCGAAGGTTAAGTGTAGCCGTGTTGACCGCGGTCTGTTAAGTGAACGAAGAGACATCAACTAGCGGCAGTCTCCGGGGGCATGGGCAGTAGCGGACGAAGCTTCTTGCAAGGCGCCTGGCCGTAAATGGCACACTGGTCAGACTTCTTTATTTCCTGGCGTGGCTGTCCAGTGCGATTCCCGGCGTTGGAGGACGGGGTAACGGCTTCTTTCACCATAAGAAGCCCGAGCCCCACGAGAAAGACAGGCTGTGGCGCGTACGTCACAATCGCAACGCTGCAGATCTTGCGAGAGCCAGCATCCGTTGGGGAGCGAGTAACTGCGGAGAGTTTCAAAAATTCTTGACTGTGCGTTTAAATAAATGCAAGATCTCGATACCGCATGACAAAGGTAAGACCTTTAGTGGGTATCTTTTCAATTACATATTGATTTACCTTGGGAAGTGCAGGGAGCGGAGCGTTCGCCAAGTTCGGCTGACGAGCCGAGTAGTGTGCCTACAAGATCTTTTGAGAGGCTCGCATTTCTAGTGGGCCGGAAGGAGCCTCCGCTTTCTTGGCGAGAGCATGAAGACGGCCAGCAAGAAGTGATCACGGCTAGCAGGTAGCATGAAAAACTGCTGCATCGTGCACGACATTTAAGTTTGTTAGTTCCTTGCTACTAACTCCATTCGCAACATACATTGCAGACAGTATCCAAATGTGCTGCTAAACATGCCTACAAAATTATATCATTGTACAACACTTAGCTCAGGAGATTTGACGTCATGAAAATTAAGCACAAGGCAAGACGCTGTGTGATACGGGCATGGACGCACAGCTGCAAATAAAAATCTCGTCAACTCCGGGTTTCTCATATTCAAACATTTCCTTAATTTTGTTCCGTGGAATCCCTTTTAAAGAAATCTGTACCTATTGTCTTTGGCCACCACGCTGCCCTCTGTTGGTAATACAGCAACTTAGCAGCTGCTCACTACACTGCTATGCTGTGGCGCTCACAGTTCGCGCCTACTCCATCTGGCAGAAATATTTTACTCTAGAGACACAGTGTCATGAAAAGGAACAGAGAAAAAATTACCTTTAGAATCTTAATTTCAACCCGGTACACGTTCGTCGCTCGCTTTCCGAGAAAGAAAAGCAAAATTAAAGAACCTAATATTCACAGATGCCAGGGAAAAAGGTGACCTCACAAACCGGCACTTGAGACCTGTCATATCTGGACAGTTCCCTAGAACTAGCTTGTAAGACGGACGTAGCTTTTCGTAGGAACGGCAGTTTACGGTGGCTGTAGAAAGTAATGTCAGCTCTGACGTTTTATTTCCTTCTCGGTGGCACCGAGATATAAATAGGACACGGCAGGAACACTAAGTCTCAGTTTTCTCGGTACTCTGGAGCAGGGTCGGCTCTTGGGAGGGGTGAACCTTGCCACTGTCCAGGGCAGCAGGGACATCAAAATCTTGAGGGAGGACATAGAAGCAATTCAGCGGCGGGCTGCTAGATTTGTTACTGGTAGGTTTGATCATCACGCGAGTGTTAGGAAATGCTTCAGGAACTCGGGTGGGAGTCTATGGAGGAAAGGAGGCGTTCTTTTCGTGAATCGCTACTGAGGAAATTTAGAGAACCAGTATTCGAGGCTGACTGCAGTACAATTTTACTGCCGCCAACTTATATTTCGTGGAAAGACCACAAAGATAAGATAAGAGAGAGTAGGGGTCGTACAGAGGCATATAGGCAGTCATTTTTCCCTCGTTCTGTTTGGGAGTGGAACAGGGAGAGAAGATGCTAGTTGTGGTACGAGGTACACTGCGCCACGCACCGTATGGTGGATTGCGGGCTATGAATGTCGATGTAGTAGATGTAGCAGTTTAAGACAACGCGGAAAAAAGCTATCAAACCTTGTTTTGAAGCTGACGCAATAAAACTGCGCTGCACTAACTGTTCATCCTGTTTCGTTGTATTTTAGAACTTTTGCATTACGAAAACTTTATTTAGGCCATAACTGTCACTTTTCGCTAAAGTAAATGAAAGTTCTTTCAAAAGTGCTTGTTTTGAAAAAAAAAAAGAGAAGGTTGTTTTGAGCCAGTCGTGGCATGTGGCAGAGCACGTCTTCTCGATATTCCATCACTGCCGTTTTCCCATTGGTACTATGGACGCTCTAAATAGGCACTGGCGATTTATACAGAGTGTTACAAAAAGGTACGGCCAAACTTTCAGGAAACATTCTTCACACACAAAGAAAGAAAATATGTTATTTGGACATGTGTCCGGAAACGCTTAGTTTCCATGTTAGAGCTCATTTTATTATTTCTCTTCAAATCACATTAATCGTGGAATAGAAACACACAGCAACAGAACGTACCAATGTGACTTCAAACAGTTTGTGTTCAAAATGTCCTCCGTTAGCGAGGATACATGCATCCACCCTCCGTCGCATGGAATCCCTGATGCGCTGATGCAGCCCTGGAGAATGGCGTATTGTATCACAGCCGTCCACAATACGAGCACGAAGTCTCTCTACATTTGGTACCGGGGTTTCATAGACAAGAGATTTCAAATGCCCTCATAAATGAAAGTCAAGTGGGTTGAGGTCACGAGAGCGTGGAGGCCATGGAATTGGTCCGCCTCTACCAATTCATCGGTCACCGAATCTGTTGTTGAGAAGCGTACGAACACTTCGACTGAAATGTGCAGGACCTCCATCGTGCATGAACCACATGTGGTGTCGTACTTGTAAAGGCACATGTTCTAGCAGCACAGGTAGAGTATCCCGTATGAAATCATGATAACGTGCTCCATTGAGCGTAGGTGGAAGAACATGGGGCCCGATAAAGACATCACCAACAATGCCTGCCCAAACGTTCACAGAAAATCTGTGTTGATGACGTGATTGCGCATTTGCGTGCGGATTCTCGTCAGCCCACACATGCTGATTGTGAGAACTTACAATTTGATCATCAGAATCGAGGAAGTACAGTACATACTGACGAAACTAAAATGAGCTCTAGCATGGAAGTTAAGCGTTTCCGGACACATGTCCACATAACATCTTTTCTTTATTTGTGTGTGAGGAATGTTTCCTGAAAGTTTGGCCGTACCTTTTTGTAACACCGTGTACAGTTTTTTTCTACAAATAAAGCATTCATATGTGAATGACTCTCTATCCTACGACTCTCCACGTCGTACAGCAGACGCGATGGCGTGCTGCTGGCAGTGCAGAAACGAGCTGCGCTGGTTGCTACATGTTCCGCGCCGCTCGCTCCCCTCTGGTCAGGGAGCGAGAGAAACTGAACAGATTACTTTTATATTCTCTGCAAATGACATAACTTAATTTTGGCTGCATAGTTAATTTTAAACTCAAAATTTGTTGCACTGAAATATATTAATAAGCCAAAACATTATGACTACTGTCCACCGCGACGTTGGATGTTGCCTGCCGGTGATGGGGCAAGTGCCGAAGTAACAAAAGTATTTAATCTGAGCAGACTCAGCCGACGAATCACCTCGGCGAAGATATGGGTTCCATATTAGAAATCCATTGACATAAACGGCTTTGACAAAGAGCAGAGCCTGTGAACGAGTATCTCGCAGACGGTGAAACTAGTCAAATGTTCACGTGCATCTAAGAAAAGAGATAGAACGATGGTGAAATTACCATTAGGCGCTAAATTGTTGGACGTCCTCGACTCTTCAGAGGAAGTGGTGTTCGGACGTTTGTCTGCTCTGTAAAGTATGATCTGTGGCATCTGTATCCAAAGAGCACAATGTTTGTACACTCACAAGTGTTTCGGAGCACAGCATTCATCGTACATTGTTGAACATCAAGCTTCGCTAAAGACTACCCCTACGTGTTCACATGTTGACCAAACGACATCGTCAAATACTTCAAATGGCTATGAGCACTATGGGACTTAACTTCTGAGGTTATGAGTCTCCTAGAACGTAGAACTACTTAAACCTAACTAACCTAAGGACATCACATACATCCATGCCCGAGGCAGGATTCGAACCTGCTACCGCAGCGGTCCCGCGGTTCCACACTGTACCGCCTAGAACCACTCGGCCACCCCGGCCGGCACCACATCGTCAGTTACTATTTCAGAGGCAGGGGATCATTGGGATTCGACCGCCGATCGATGGAACCTTGTCGGCTGATGGGGTCGACCATATTTTTACTATGCTGGGTCGATGGTCGTCCGACAAACGAGGTGAACGGCGGCTCGAAACGTACAGGGGACGTACAAGCGCACTACGGACGCAGGCTGGTGGGAGTAATATTATGCTGTCGGAGACATTCTCCTACGCTTGTATGAGACCTTTAAGCTGACAGCTGCGAAACACCTGCATCACTTCACGCTTGATGTCTTCCCCTACGGCGATGTCATCTTTCAGAAGTACACTACTGGCCATTAAAATTGCTACACCAAGAAGAAATGGAGATGATAAACGAATATTCATTGCACAAATATATTATACTAGAACTGACACGTGATTACATGTTCACGTAATTTGGGTGTATAAATCCAGAGAAATCAGTACCCAGAACAACCACCTCTGGCCGTAATAACGGCCTTGATACGCCTGGGAATTGAGTCAAAAAGAGCGTGGATTGCCTGCACAGGTACAGCTGCCCATGCAGCTTCAGCACGGTAAAACAGTTCATCAAACGTAGTGACTGGTGTATTGTGACGAGCCAGTTGCTAGGCTATCATTGACCTGACCTTTTCAATTGGCGAGAGATTTGGAGAATGTGTTGGCCAGGGCAGCAGTCGAACATTATCTGTATCCAGAAAGGCCCGTACAGACCCTGCAACATGCGGTCGTGCATTATCCTGCTAAAATGTAGGGCTTCGCAGGGATCGAATGAAGTAAGGGTAGAGCCACGGGTCGTAACACGTCAAAAATGTAACTTCCACTGTTCAAAGTGCCGTCAATGTGAACAAGAGGTGATCTAGACGTAGCCAATGGCACCCCATTCCATCACGCCGGGTGATACGCCAGCATGGCGATGACGAATACATGCTTCCAATGTTCGTTCACCGTGATGTCTCCACATGGATGATATGGATGCGACCATCATGATGTTGTAAATAGAACCTGGATTCATCCGAAAACGTCCACAACTGCTGACTTAGGGATCGAGACGTGGCTGCACGATCCGTTATAGCCATGCGGTTAAGATGTATGTCATCTCGACTGCTAGTGATACGAGCCCGTTCGGATCTACCACGGCGTCCCGTATTACCCTCCTGAACCCTCCGATTCCATATTCTGCTAACAGTTTTGGATCACGACCATCGCGAGCAGCAATGTCGTGATACGATAAACCGCAATCGCGATAGGCTACAATCCGACCTTTATCAAAGTCGGAAACGTGATCGTACGCATTTCTCCTCTTTACACGAGGCATCACAACAATGTTTCACCAGTAAATGCCGGTCGACTGCTGTTTGTGGATGAAAATCAATTGGAAACGTTCCTCATGTGAGCATGTTGTAGGTGTCGCCACCGGTGCCAACCTTGTGTGAATGCTCTGAAAAGATAATCATTTGCATATCACAGCATCTTCTTCCTGTCGGTTTTAATTTCGCATCTGTAACACGTCATCTTCGTGGTGTAGCAATTTTAATGGTCAATAGTGTATGTGGTTCTCGGAGCCAGATCCGGCCGGAGCGGTTGGAGGAGCGTTATAGCGAACTCACGCGGAGTCTCCTCGATCAAATTCGACTGATGCAAATCCTATGGAACCTACCTAGGTCGCTATCGGGCGCCATTGCTGCGTACGCAGGTCAGCTGCCCTTTATTTACGCGAATTACATAACCTGTGCGTAGACATCTAATGGAACATACCTTCACAAACCTACGAACAAATTGTCGGATCCCTGACCGAGCGAGTTGGGGCAGCAGTGGCTAGTATACTGGACTCGCATTCGGGAGGATGATGGATCAAACCCGCGACCCGCCATCCTGATTCCAGTTTTCCTTCGTTTCCCAAAATCGCTGTAGGCAAATGCAGGGTGACTGATGACCTCGCTGTTTGGTCCCCCAACCCCCTCAAATCAATCAATCGGATTCCTGATACACAGATTCAGTGATGTGTCTCTTTCGAAAGACGGCTAAACAAGCTAATAAGTTGGCGGTCACAATGTTTTGCCTCATCAGTGTAGTTACACTTCAATTTACCTGACTCAGTCTCATACCTAGTTCTAATCTTAAAGAGGCGCGTATTCACGTCGAAAAGATATATGAGTAATTGTAATATGTGAAAGTAAGTAGTCGTCGGTGAATAACTGATTTGTGGAAAAAGTTGAGTTTGTCTGAAAATTTAAGGAAGGGAAGGGTGAAAAGACGGTTGAAAATTGCGCATGGGGCGATAAATTTCCTGGAGCCAGCGGAGCCCTGGAGCAGTCAACAAGTAGCGCCCGCATACACAGAGTCCTTCGTAGTGGACCTCACTGTAGGCACCATGTTGGTGAATCTCTCCTCTGAATGGTGAATAATGTTTGTGGAAATTTCGCCTTGTGTCAGCACCAGCCGCCGTCATTTCTTCTTGGAAGGAGAGTTAAGGTTTAGCGTCCCATTGATTGCGAGGTCTTAGGACTTAGGATGTGCGCTTTCAAGAATCTGGAAGGCTAGGGATAGAAATCGACCGATTCTTCTCAAATACGCTGTCCTAGTTTTCACCTTAAATGGTGTAAGGAATCCAAGGAAAATCTGAACCAGAGTGCCCGGACATGGATTTAAACTATTGTTAACGAGGGCTGCATACTCATGGAGCTTCAACGGTTCCTGTTCCAGCTTATAAAACAATAATAACACCAAGCATACAATTTCAGATTAACACTACTTCTGGGTTTGTAATGTAATTTGTCTCCACTGTACGTGACTTTCCATCCTGCAGAGTTTCACTTTCCATATTTACATTCCTAGTTTCTTCATGTGCCAGATATTTTAACGGAGAATACTTTAGTTAGAAAATCCTATGTCACGTAACACTCTCAGCAACCTGTCCAGAGTTTCAAGCCACCTGTATGCTATATTTACACTAGAAACTTTTACGGGGTTCATTTTACGATCGATCGAAACGGAACTACACACGCGTTTCGGTTGAGGATTTAAAAACTCTGTGATGCGATAGCCAATATTATACGGCCAATAAAAACTCTGTTAGAACCGTTGCATCGCTAACCACCGTCTACTCACGGTCACTGTTATGGATGTTGCACTATGGATGGTGCTGTGGGTCCCTGATTTCATAGTGCACGCTACTGAAGGAGAATCGATTTCAGTAAGACATGACACTAATACACTGCACATCGATTCGACGTAGATGTATAAGTATTAGATGCATCTGACGATGAGGCTACAGGCTTCGAATCGTTTTAATAAAATGAAGGGTATTTACCTGCATTTCGAAACACTATCATTTTTCCTCATTAACCGTGGAGCTGCGTTTCCAAAGACGGAGAGCTTAAACAGATTCGAGTTCGCTTTAACAATCCAACCTGATAGCTAAGAGGTCGATGAACTTAATTACGAAAAGTTTTATTTGGGAGCAATATTAATGTTTGCTGCAGGTTTGTTTCTGGCCTTTTTTGGGTTGACCTTAATTTTTTCAAAATAGTTTTTACTAGCCGTATTCACAATCTACGCCTCAGAAACTGCGACACGCAAACACTTTAAATACGATGAGACAGAAGGAAGTTTATACGATTCAGAGTAGATCGCACACACGGCTCCCCTCCCTTACGTTAAGCCTGCGGTAACGGGATGGGCAACAAACGGCAATCTGAATAAATTTGCGTTGTCTTTAAAACAGCGGAAATCAAAAGAGAGGATAAACGTTCGGAAAGAGATACAGAGGACAGGAAAACAGTAATGTTGAGCCGTGGTAAAAATTTCTGTTTTGAAGAGCGCGCCGCAGCGCATAGTGTGAAGCAGTCGCCCTCCGTTTCTGGTGGTGGCGCCGCTGTGGTAATCGCAGCTTTGGTGTCTCCCTCTGGTGGGAAAGAGGAAAGGTTGGCTGTTCACGTGCATTTAAGGGGCGCTATGAGCTCACCAGTCGGTCAGTCTGGGTCAGTCTCTCGTCCGCATTTGTTAGGCAGTTAGTGTCTGTCTGTCGTTCGGATCAACCTTTAAAGCCGGCAAAATGAGAGTCTTTCCACTCCGCCAGTAAGAGAACTCAGAGAGTGGTCGCCCGGTCGGGGCTTAGTTCCTGCGTCAGAGTCTGCGCGTTAGGCTGCCAGTCTGCTCGAGTTTGCTCAGGCAATGGTCATTGGCGGTTGGATCGATCGGTCGGTCGGAAGCGCACTGAGACACAAGATGACTTGTCCGTCTGGAGCGTCGGCACATGTGAGGTCGCCACGTGAGTCCAATGGGCCGCGGCGTATAGCGAGGGGTAATGACTTCGCGGTCGATACGAGAGCAACAGGAGTCAACCCACGACATCAGTCTGGCCGGTGCGAGCTACGACGCCATGAGATGGGACTTCGGCACGCCTTCCTGCGTCCGTTGAAGCGGCTGGCAGCGGACGGTTCGGGAGAGCGATTTGGGGGTGCTGCGCCAGGTCTTCTCGAGAAATCGCAGTTTATTAGAGATTAAGTGATTGGAGATATGTTGTTTGATTTACTCTTGTTAAATTCTACTTGTTTTCTTGGTGAGGTCACCAGCCGTTTTGCTTTAGGGTCGTCCCGCCATACTTCTTCGTTTGCCCACACTCGGGAAGGTGGTTGTTTATAAATTGGGTGTTCCATTTTTCCGTTGTGGATTAGGAGCGGGTTAGAGCAACCTGCGGTTCGGGTTGTTCGGTAATATCCCTATCAATCTACCGTACGTTAGTAGCTGCCTCTGTCATGTTTTTTGGATTTGGTGTGTTAACGAATTTATTGGTTGGAGGGCAATGGCCTAATACCTGAAATCTGTTTTGATAATTGGAAACTTTGATATTATCGCCTATGATCTTGAGAGACGGTATTTGTGTACTGTAGAGCATCTAAACTATTGTTTGGCCAATCTCGAAGAATTTTATATGAGATTGCATTTCATGGGCTTTTATTTAAATGATCATTTTAGTATATAAAGTTGCCACCCTTCGACCGTAAGACTTTTCTTAGAAGTTAAAATCAATTTGCACCTTCAGTGGCAAGATTAATATTTTAATTGTTAGTGTTTTGTACCATTTCCATCCCTCCTTACGGGGGGGGGGGGGGGGGTGCATAGTTTGTGTGCTTGTGCAAATTGTTAAAATTCTTAGTTTAAAGTTATCTGGTGTCTTTCAGTGGCATTTGTGAGCGGTCGTAACTACGGCCTTGTCAAAAGGAAGCGGCAAGGTTCTCTGCCCGAAAGCTTGTACAGTCAAAACTTGTTTCTTCTTGCCTCTTAATAAATTGCCACTTTGATATTTAGAGGGTGCTTTCTGATAATGGTTTTAAATCTGTTTCTTTTAAAAATGCTTTTAGGCACTATTAATGTGAATAAAATTCCCATTTGTTAAAAGGAATTTGGTTATGGTTTCATCACTTACTACCTGGCAACTACTTCCATGCTTACATAGTGTGATTAAATGTGTTAATATTCTTGATGAATCGCTAGTAAATAAAATAAATTCTTAAGAATATTCTTTGAAAATAAATCACAGTTCAAATGTTCTCACCAAATAAATACAATACAGTAATACTGCACACTAAATGAATAAGCAAATGATAATTCCACTGGCTATCGGTTACGTAATACACCAAAATCTCTTGGACTAACGCTCGACCGGCAACTAACATGGAAACCTCACCTAATAACAATAAAACAGAAGGCCGACAGTAGAAAGACAAGGGGATTGCAACCCTTCACTGAATTCAACACCTAAAAATTGTAGATCCGCCGTACTCCAGAGCCTCCACGGACAATGGCTACAGTAAACCATCCGTTACCATGATCAAACAAATCATTAATATCTAAACTAAAATTAAGTCGGCAACCACAGCAAACAGAAGGTCCGTCCAGCAAGGCTTGAGGAGCGACAGACTTGACTGGTATACGATTATTCTTGTCTCCAGATGTTGTAGCATACTCAATGTTCTCGATGGTTTTGTAGACTGTCTGTCTAGAACGGCGACGGTATCTCCTGTACATACCTTGATAAAGATAAAGCAGAAGGCGACATATAAGCAGATTTACCAAAGTCTTTATTAGCAGGTTCCGCCATATGATAGGTGCCAAATGCAATAATGTCTCTGTCAACGAAACTTTCGAGTCCATCAACATTGGGTACCCCAGAGCCTCCACGGACAATGGCTACAGTAAACCATCCGTTACCATGATCAAACGAATCATTAATATCTAAACTAAAATTAAGTCGGCAACCACAGCAAACAGAAGGTCCGTCCTGCAAGGCTTGAACAGCGACAGACTTGACTGGTATACGATTATTCTTGTCTCCAGATGTTGTAGCAAACTCAATGTTCTCGATGGTTTTGTAGACTGTCTGTCTAGAACGGCGACGGTATCTCGTGTACATACCTTGATAAAGATAGAGCAGAAGGCGACATATAAGCAGATTTACCAAAGTCTTTATTAGCAGGTTCCGCCATATGATAGGTGCGAAATGCAATAATGTCTCGGTCAACGAAACTTTCGAGTCCATCAACATTGGGTACTCCAGAGCCTCCACGGACAATGGCTACAGTAAACCATCCGTTACCATGATCAAACGAATCATTAATATCTAAACTAAAATTAAGTCGGCAACCACAGAAAACAGAAGGTCCGCGTCAGCCATTAACCGGACAAGGGTACATCAAGAACCGGGGGCTCAGGGATGTAACAGCATGTTGCGCCTACAAAGGCGGGTAACGCAATCCGCCGAACATCTTACGCAATCTTGGCAGCGCGCCAGCGGGGGACCTACCGCCCAGCGGGACGCGTGCTGTTAGTAAGACTCCGCTGGCACTGTCAAATGTTCTAAGTCCGACTCAAGGTCATACGTTATCGGACTGCTATATAAGTGACTGAGCGCCGCGCAGCGGCTCAGTCGCGCTGCTGCTGCTGCACAGGCTACTGCATTGAGCGCTGCCAAGATGTATAGGAGATACCGTCGCCGTTCTAAACAGTCTACAAAACCATCGAGAACATTGACTTTGCTACAACATCTGGAGACAAGAAGAATCGTATTCCAGTCAAGTCTGTCGCTGCTCAAGCCTTGTTGGACGGACCTTCTGTTTTCTGTGGTTGCCGACTTAATTTTAGTTTAGATATTAATGATTCGTTTGATCATGGTAACGGATGGTTTACTGTAGCCATTGTCCGTGGAGGCCCTGGAGTACCCAGTGTTGGTGGACTCGAAAGTTTCGTATCCACCGTATAGTCCTCTATGCCAATATTACCTGCACATACATCCACCCAAGTTCTGCCGCTGCCTCTTAATCCTTGAGCGCCATGCCATTCATCTTGCCTTATGTATCCGTTCACATTTCCCCAGACGATGCCTCGACTGGAAGATCCCCGCTCCCCTTAATCCATACTCAACACCTCCGCATATCCTATTCTGTCTACAAATTATATTCCAATAACGCCTTTGTAGTCCCCTGATCACGAACGTTTCGTTGAATCATTTTGAACCACAAGGACCGCGCGGGTAGCCGCGAGGTATAGGGCGTCTTGTCACGGTCCGTGCGGCTCCCCCGTCGGAGGTTCGAGTCCTCCTTCGGGCATTGGTGTGTGTGTGTGTGTGTTGCCCTCAGCGTAAGTTTAAGTTAGATTAAGTAGTGTGTAGGCTTAGGGACCTATGACCTCAGCAGTTTAGTCCAATTTTGAGCCACAAGATGCGATCGGTGATAACACATTAGAGAAAAATGGTTCAAATGGCTCTGAGCACTATGGCACTTAACATCTGAGGTTATCAGTCCCCTAGAACTTCGAACTACTTAAACCTAGCTGATCTGCCGGCAGCGGTGGCCGTGCGGTTCTGGCGCGGCAGTCCGGAACCGCGGGGCTGCTACGGTTGCAGGTTCGAATCCTGCCTCGGGCATGGGTGTGTGTGATGTCCTTAGGTTAGTTAGGTTTAAGTAGTTCTAAGTTCTAGGGGACTTATGACCTAAGATGTTGACTCCCATAGTGCTCAGAGCCATTTGAACCATTTGAACCTAGCTGGCCTAAGGACGTCACACACATCCATGGCCGAGGCAGGATTCGAACCTGCGACCGTAGCGGTCGCGCGGCTCCAGACTTAAGCGCCTAGAACCGCTCGGTCACACGGCCACCCGCCATTGGATAAACTCGTGTCACTAGTGTAACATGTACATTCTTTCCCAAAATTGCTTTTGTGATTATATTACAGTGTTCTATAACGAAGGGATACTCTAAACATATATTCTTATAGTATTCATTACGCAATGCACCTATTTAAAAGCTGACTGTTTATTTGGTGCAGTTATTGCAAATTAAGATGCAATACTTTACTTAACACAGGATTTAAGAGTTAACAAAAATTATAGACATGTATACAAAGCCATTATAATATTTAAGAATGTTTTAAGATTTTTACAAAAGGCAGCGGTAAAAATTACAATCTACGGTTTACACACGTCTTTTGGGTAACAGTCCACGCTGCTGGAAAACCATAGTGAAAACCATGTGAACTAAAAAGGAATAATTACATGAATAATGTTAATATACTTAGTTCAGCGTAGGAGCAGTTGATCGAAGATGTGACCTACTTCAATCTATACATACACTGTTTACATTGTACCGTGAGTCCTACTAACGTGGCAGAGCTTTAAAGGCAAGTTTTAAAAATTATTACCACAAAATTATCGTTTACAGAAACTAAAAATTTATTCTCATAACGCGTACCTACATTCAGGCTGGATTAGTATTTGGTGCAGTTACCGGAACTGATATTCAATTGATTACTTAATATTTGTTTAGTAAACTATAAAATTCACAAACAATTATACAACCATCAAAAACCCATAAATTGTTTTTACTAATTTCTTCTGAAACTTCCTGGCAGATTAAAACTGTGTGCCTGACTGAGACTCGGGACCTTTGCCTTTCGCGGGCAAGTGCTCTACCATCTGAGCTACCCAAGCACGACTCACGCCCCGTCCTGACAGCTTTACTTCTGCCAGTGCCTCGTCTCCTACCTTCCAAGCTTCACACAAGCTCGGCTGCGAAACTTGCAGAACTAGCACTCCTGGAAGGAAGGATATTGCGGAGACATGGCTTAGCCACAGCCTGGGGGATGTTTCCAGAATGAGATTTTCACTCTTCAGTGGAGGGTGCTTTGATATGAAAGTTGGTCACAGGAGAGCTTCTGTGAAGCTTGGAAGGTAGGAGACGAGTTACTGGCAGAAGTAAAGCTGTCAGGACGAGGCGTGAGTCACGCGTGGGTAGCTAAGATGGTAGAGCACTCACCCGCGAATGGCGAAGGTCCAAGTTCAAGTCTCGGTCCGGCACACAGTTTTAACCTGCCAAGAAGTTTCATATCAGCGCATACTCCGCTGCAGAGTAAAAATCTCATTCTGGAAATTTCTTCTACACTCTGAAAAATTGCAGAGGGAATGTCACAAACCGAACAGCTACAAAGTCATTTGAGCAACAGCGTAAATTGCGGTTTTAGCCTGAGACAATCTTATGTAATCCCATATTAAAATGAAAATAGAAGAATTTTTAAACACGTTTTCAGCAAAAGGCAGGAGTACAGTTACAAGCTGAACTTACTCAAAGTAATTTAGTTAATAATCTCAAAGTCAGAATGAGATTTTAACTGTGCAGTGGAGTGTGCGCTGATATGAAACTTCCTGGCAGATTAAAACTGTGTGCCCGACCGAGACTCGAACTCAGGACCTTTGCCTTTCGCGGGCAAGTGCTCCACCATCTTAGCTACCTACGCGTGACTCATGCCTCGTCCTGACAGCTTTACTTCTGCCAGTAACTCGTCTCCTACCTTCCAAGCTTCACAGAAGCTCTCCTGCGAACCAAGTTTCATATCAACGCACCCTCCACTGCAGAGTGAAAATCTCATTCTGGAAACATCCCCCAGGCTGTGGCTAAGCCATGTCTCCGCAATATCCTTCCTTCCAGGAGTGCTAGTTCTGCAAGGTTGGCAGCCGAGCTTCTGGCTGGCTCTGAGCACTATGCGACTTAACATCTGAAGTCATCAGTCGCCTAGAACTTAGAACTAATTAAACCTAACTAACCTAAGGACACCACACACATCCATGGCCGAGGCAGGATTCGAACCTGCGACCGTAGCCGTCGCGCGGTTCCTGACTGCGCGCCTAGAACCGCTAGACCACCGCGGCGGGCCCGAGCTTCTGTGAAGCTTGGAAGGTAGGAGACGAGGCACTGGCAGAAGTAAAGCTGTCAGGACGGGGCGTGAGTCGTGCTTCGCTAACTTGGTAGAGCACTTGCCCGCGAAAGGAAAAGGTCCCGAGTTCGAGTCTCACTCGGGCACACAGTTTTAATCTGACAGGAAGTTTCAATCTTAAAGTCATTTAGGTACAATTTTCATCCAAGGAACAAGTGAATGGAAACTACAGTAACAGTGATGGAACACTTAATTCAACGTGGTAGCAGTAGATAGACGAAATGATGGCCCACGTCAGAGTTACACTCTATACTTACAAACTATTCCCTTGGGCGTACTACTTAAAATAAAATTACCACAATAATTACATGATGGAATTAGAGTAATGAATAACAGCACACTAACACACAGAGCACAATTCTAGGTAGAAAAAAATAGTCAGTTGCTAAGTGTATGAGACTTCACGTAACGCTGGATTAATGTGTCAACAGTATAATTTCTCACTGCACGGAACTCACAGTTCCATCTGTTGTTACAGAACAAATGCCGGCAATATTAGGTGTGGAATAATGTGTAGCTTGAGCTCAACTTGTGCAGTGGTATAATGGAAAATTATTAGAGCACGCTATCTAAACAGGATTTCACAGACACAGCGTGGGTGGCAAGGAAAATGTAACCTATAGTTACAGATCATGTGTTGTAGCAACTGGTTCAATGTAAATGAATAATGTAACGAGTTCCAAACCAGAATTTTGTATCTTGTTATTATCTGGTTCACGAATGACGAAAATTACCAAATGCATTAATTTAGTGTGCCCATATAAAATATATACTGCATAAAGTGTGAACGGGCTGGGTGATTCAAGGGATAATCAAAATAATAAATAACCTGGACACTGAATCAGTCGTCCAGTGGTTACTAGTGTAAACATTATGCAGCTGGGCCGAGAAACTCTTCAGCCAATTCAATAACATACTAGCTAAGATAAGTAGTGTCATTATATCGATGTAATGAAGTGACAATGTCACGAACCAACGTCTACGCCTATGACAGTAGACCGTAAGTCGACTATAATAAATACAGAGGTTACCTGCAAATATGCACTTCAGTTGAGATACGCGAACCTGCTCCACTGGAAAATTAAGACCAACCTAAGCACATATTTAAGTTTTGAGGGTAGAAATACTCATAAAGTTATCAGACCTCGTATGATGTTCATTCTCAATGTTATGATTAGGTCAACATGCACTGTATTTGTGTTCACTGTCTGTAATTCAAGTTTTCATTCCTTAGTACAGTGGTAAGTTTATCTTTAAGTGGTGCACCCAAGGGAATACTTTGTAAGCACAGATTGTGACTCAGAAATGATCCATTACATCGTCTATTACTGCTACCACATTGCATTAAGTGTACTACCACTGTTTTTTGACTTAAATATAACCACAACGTTGATTGTTATTTCGATGACTTTGAGTGAGCACAGAATGTAACTAAGGTTCTGTCTTTTGTTGAAAAATTTGTGCATTTTTTTATTTTTTCATTTAGTATGTGATTACAAAGGACTGTCTCAGGCTAAAACAGCAGCATATATTGCAGCACAAATGACTTTGTGGCTGCTCGGTTTGTGACATTTTCCCTGTAATTTTCGGAGTGTGAAAGAAATTTATAAAACCTTTATTAGTTTTTTATGATTGTGCAACATTCTGTGGATTTTATAAATTACGAAACATGCATCATTTCCGCTAACAGCGTCAAATATTAACGCCGGATCTATGGAGGTACATTACGTCATGAGCGTTATAAGGATAATTATTTAGCTTCTTCGAACAATGATTATTTGGCAACAGACCTACCTTTAAAGCTCTTCTACGCGCTATAATGTAATCAGTGTATGGATGGACTGTGTCTCTGAAGCAGGGGATCGCATTATTGCCCAATTGCTGTCACGCAGAACTAATCGTATTACCATTATTGCTTTCTGGCTCACATGTTTTTCACTCAGTTTTTTCTGCAGCATGGATAGTCATCCAAAAGACATGTTTAAGCCTTGTTGATAACTACAGTATATCTCCGGATCTTTTTTAAGGAAATTTAATTTTCATTTTTTATTCTCAGTTTACTATGTTACTATTGACTACATTGCTGTTACCTTGGACGAAATCACAGCTTACATTGCTCCTTAAATGACATTCGCGAAGCCCAGATTACAAAATTAACTTTGTGTCAGCTTTGCTGATAGTATAAGTTCGCATTTTGTAATAAGACTTCATACTATGTTACCATTTGAGTTCACTATCATTACTTTGGATGTAACCAGAACTTACACTTTTTCTTTAATGACACTGTTGAAGCCCATTTTGTAATTTTTACCTCTGCTTTTTTGAGATTTGTAAATTTTTTTAAACATAATTTAAATAGTTTAATGGCTTTGACTATATTTCTGTCATCTATTTGAACTGTCAAATCCTTGTTAAGTAATCAATTGTATATCAGTTTGCGGTAACTGTTGTAAATATACAGTCAACTTTTACATGGGTGCATTGCGTAATTAACCCTATACAAATAAATTTTTAGAGTCTGCCTTGAATAATTATTGACAGTAATTTTGTACACATATTATTAGATTTCTTTTCGTCCATGTTTTAGCTAGCACACTGTACTGCAATTACATGAGTTAGTGTAACAAAGAATATACGTATTACAGTAGTGATACCTGTCGGTCCAGTTGTCAACGTTCATCTTTTACTGGTCACCACCTGCCATTCTAGCGGTGCCTTGGCTACAATTATGTGCTCTGTTGTGGATGACATAAGACAGGTGTATTTGTAAATAACTGTCTATAGTTGTATGAATTTTGGCATGCGGATGCATCAGTATTCTAGTCTGTTACGTACCCGCTAATGCATGAGAAAGAGCACTTTTACAGTTTTTTTAAGGAATGTGCAATAATCTGTCCGTCGAAGTATACCGTATTAGCGATGTTGGGAAAAAAGTTTATCTTCTCTAATGTAGAGGGTGATACTTATTAAAATATATGAAAAAAACGGAAATTATTTACAAACTACAGTACTCACACAATTTATTCAAAATGTAGACGGCACTACAGATATCCGGATTTGGGTTATGACATGTTCGATATGCCTGCCATCATTGGCGATGATGTGGCGCAGACGAATATCGAATTTCTACAGAACCCGCTTAAGTGTCGGAACAGCGATGCTGTCGATGACCTCTTACATGGCTTTTCCAGCGCAGCACTGGCTCATGCCCCGCGGCCAACCGTGCAGCTTGAACGTCCTAAGGCAAACCGTTGAGACGATTTTATTTCGCGTAATTCAAATGTTTCAAATAGCTCTGAGCACTTGGGACTTAACATCCCAGGTCATCAGTCAGCTAGAACTTAGAACAACTTAAACCTAACTAACCAAAGGACATCACACACATCCATGCCCGAGGCAGGATTCGAAACTGCGACTGTAGCGGTCGCGCGGTTCCAGATTGAAGCGCCTAGAACTGCTTGGCCACATCGACCGGGTCGCGTAATTCAGTAAGTGTCACCCTATACTATCCTAACGCGTCTTCAGCCGACTCCCTCGACCCAGAGGAGCAAGTCCACCATGAGACTTATTCATTCTATTGACAATAACTCTTCGTCATCTTTCCCACTTCACATCAGGGCTCCCCCTTCCTTCTCTCTTCTCCGTCTTTCCTTGTCCGTTCTGTTCCTGGTATGGCGGCCAGCTGCTGTAGGTATACATCAAACTCCATTTTATGTCTTTCCTTTATCCACTTCAACACCTACCTTAATCTTCATACTTTTGTTTTCATCTTCACCTTTCAGTCTGTAGATTTTAATTAAAGAACATTAAGAAAACCAATTTAACGTGATTTAAACATCAATAACAATCATCTTCATGTAAATACCAACAAGAGTCATCATCTTATAGGTTTAAATATCATGAGTAGAATTATACACCTTTTAATCACACTTATTTCTTCTTCATGTATGTTTTAAAGCCTCTGCCCGAAAAACGACATACTGTACCGCTGGCAGTCCACCCTTGGTGCATAATCGTATATAACGAGCTGGTTGAAATAACGATTTAAATATACTTCTCTATCGCTGTCAGTTGCAAAGCTGAGTTATACACAGAGTTCTGGAGCAAATCAATGTCGGATAGCCATACTACTGAAGTTGGGGCAGTCATGACAAAGTCTTATGAGTATATTGATTGACTTTACTTCTACTTCAGTTTTAGTGTTAGTACTTCATTTTTATTTTTTGTCATCAGGTGTCTGACAGGTTCGATGTGGCTCGCCGCGAACCGTTGATGTCTTTGCATCTCAGAGAAGCACCAACACTGTGCTTCCCCAATTATTTGATGCGTGTAATTTAATATCTGTCTTCCCCTGCAACTTCCAACATCTACAGCTCCCTCTAGTACCATGGAAGTAACCCTATGTCTCAACAGATGTCCTACCATCTTGTCACTTCTTGTCAGTGTTTTTCATATATTCCTCTCCTCGCCGAGTCTACGGAGAATTTCTTTATTGATTACCTTATCAGTTCATCTAATTTGCAACATTCTTCTGCAGCACCACATCTTAAATGCTTAAATTCTCTTCTTTTTCGGTGTTCCCACTCTCCATGTTTCGTTAGCATACAATACTGTGCTCAAAAGGTCCATTCTTATACATTTCTTCCTCAAACTGAGCAGTTTGTTTGATACTAGTAGACTTCTCTATGGCCAGGAAACTACCTTTTGACCAATGCTAGTCAGCATTTCATGTCCTCTTTGTTCCGTCCATCGTGGGTTATTTCGTTGCCTAGGTAGTAGAATTCCTTACTTCACCTACTTCATAATCGCCAGCTATGACGTTAAGTTTCTGGATGTTCTCATTTCTGCTACTTCTCTTTACTTTCGTCTTTCATCGATTTATTGTCAACTCTTATTCCGTACTCATTAGAGTATTCATTCAATTGGATGGATCATGTAATTCACCTTCTCTTACACAAAGAATAGATATGTCGTCAGCGAATCTTATTTTGATATACATTCACCATGAATTTTCATCTCACTCACGAACCTTACATTTATTTCCGTCGTTATTTCTTCGACGTATGGATTGAACAATAGGGGCAAAATTCACATCCTTTTCTTACACACTTTTTAATCCGACCACTTCATTCTTGCCCTTACACTCTTATGGTTCCCTCTTGATTATTGTACATATTGTATACTGCCGTCTTTCCCCGTCATCCTCGATTTTATTTTCCATTCTTCGTATACTATTCGAATTAGCAACTTAGATGAAGTGTGAAGGCGATTGTGCGATAATTCTCGCAGTTGTCGGCTCTTGCCATCTTCGGAACTGCGTGGGTGATGTTTTTCCGAAAGTCTGAGGTATATCTTGAGTCTCATACATTCTACACACCAGTGCGAATAATCGTTTTGGTGCCACTTTCACTAACGATTTTAGAAATTCCGGTGGAATATTATGTATCTCTTCTGCTCTGTTTGACATGAAGTCATCCAAAGCTGTTTTAAATTCTGACTCTAGTAATGGATTCTCTATCTCTTCACTGTCCACACCTGTTTCTATTTCTATCACATCATTGTAAAAAAATCCATTAAGGATATAAATGAAACGACCTCTTTCCTTGCGGTGTTGATTCCTAAGTGTTTCAAATTGGAAACGACAATTCACAGTGCTATAAACAATTGGACGACTCTTCTGAAAATCATGGACACTGCTGAAACCGTCAGACGATTGAATCTCTCTCTAAGGACATCATGGGGCTGTAACGTCATTGAAAGTAGTTGCAGCCAGCCGCGGAGGCCGAGCGATTCTAGGCGCTTCAGTCCGGAGTCGCAGGTTCGAATCCTGCCTTGGGGTGGATGTGTGTGATGTCCTTAGGTTAGTTAGGTTTAAGTAGTTCTAAGTTCTAGGGGACTGATGACCTCAGCAGTTAAGTCCCATAGTGCTCAGAGCCATTTGAACCAAAGTACTTGCATCCCTTTGATCTGGAGTACACGGTGAAACCATTAGGGACCGCTCAAAATATTCGACGAAATTTGAAAGTGATCCAACGCAGAAAAATATGCTTCATCTTTATCAGCCACATGTTTCGCTATCTCCTGGGGCGTGATGATTGGGAGGTAGGGGTGATGTGGAAGAGTGCGACTTCTACATATGCCTGAATAATAGGGTGAGTGGTCCTTCTGAGACTACTAGCTCGGCAACAACGTAACAGCTTCGTTGCCAATTGTTCCTCTTCGTTGAGCACTTTAAAAGTGTGCCTGTCTGGTGACCAACTGTGACGAGAGTCCTAGGCGCCTGCAGGCAGGCAATTCCTTGACACCCCTCTGACTCTGGATGCCTGTTAGCAGTCTTAAGGGCATGATTATGCCTGTATACAGGCGCCCAGGTGTCTGTCATTTGTAGAGTGCTCAGGAAAGGTGGGAGGGTGTTGCCAAATATGGGGTGGGAGATCATAGGGGGAGGCTTGGCCATTTTTTCTTGAATGTATCAATGTCAAACAATCTAACATCACGCCACAGGAGGGTACGAAACAGGAAGGCCGTAAAAACACAAACACTCTTTGATGCTTTGGATCATGTCCAGATTCCTTTGAATTGTTTCGAAAGACTGCTAGTAGTTCCACCCGGTGCACCAGATCAAAAATTTCTGTTGTGCTGTTGTCCAAAGGTGTGCAGGCACTTTCAGTTGGGTTGGTGTTCCACGGTGTCTTTAGATAAAGATTGAATTATGCGAGGGTGTGAGCGTTCTCAAAGATTGTCACGGACTTCGTCATGTTTCTCACAGCACTGTGAACTGTCATTTTCTGTGGGAATCAACGCCCCAAAGAAAGAGGCTATCTCATTTACTACCTTTCTATGACGGCCCTGAGGCATATCCGTTTCGATCCTAAGCACAAGTGTGTCTGAAACGTTTTCCTCGGCCACTTGTAAGACAGGTCCACGGTGGCTTTGGGCAGAAATGGAGTGATATTTCGTGGCAGCGTAACATGATTAACCCACCTTGCACTGTGCATCAACTTCTGAGTTCTGGCCTTTTCCCCCCCCCAGTTCCGACCCCTTATGTCGACCCTGAGAGTGACGTCGCAGGACCGAAGGCTTTTGCACCATGGCAGAGGAAGGTCGACGACACTTTTGAGCCAAATTTCAAAGTTCTGCAATGCAATGGGAGACAATAACGAGGCTTCGAAAAAGTGACCCTCCAATTGTGTTTTACTCTCTCAAATACCATTTCCCGTTTCTGAAGGTGTATTGATTTATGTTTTATTTCCGACAGCAAGAGCAAAATCAGACACGCTTCTGTGGCGCCATTTCTTTTTCCTACAGCCAAACTGGTCGACATCGCACAAATCCTCAATTTGTTTCCTGTCCGTACGGAAATATACGGTGTGCCGTGCGTGATACCGTGGGGCAGGGACACCGCACGAGGTGGGGAAACACGGCCCGCGGTCACGTCTCGTGTCGCCGGCAGCCGGCTGTCGGCCCGCTCGGAGGCGCAATCACGCCGGCAGCGGCAGCGGCAGCTGCTGTGCCCGCAGCGCGGCGCACATCGATCAAGGCGGCGCGGCTGGCGGAGCCGGGAGAGGCGGCGAGGGGCGCACAAAGGGTGCACAGCCGCCGCGGCAGCCGCGCGCCGCTCGTTCATCACCAGCGGCGGCCCGCTGGCGCGCCGAGCTGTGCCACGCTACTATTACAACCCGCCGTGCCGCGGCCGCCTGCACAGGTGCCGATGTGTACTACTGTCAATACTGGTCGCTGCAACTCTGTACGTATAAGAACGGTTCTCGGGCGAGACGTAAGGTGTCGTTGTTAAATACACACAATACTTGTATATCAGTGACGCAGACCGACATCGCAAGATGCGACGAAACTACTCGTGAGCAACGTTCTTAGCACGTTTTTGGTAGTCGCTTTCTTGTCTGCTCTCTAAAAATTTTGTAATTGATATTAAACTAACTTCCCGAAGAGCTAGAGACTTGAAGATGAGGCTGTATTTTCTTCCTTGTGGTCGATAACGCCCCAGTGACCTGCACTGGTCATTTGCGTAGTCTTCCGGCAGTGTCTTTTTCTTCGCCGTGTTGATGCTGTCCGGTACCGCGTAAGTTCAACGGCCTTTTAGTTGTTTGTTCATACGTTATCATGTCTTGGCTGTTTTTAGATGTCAATTTGAAGACGTATTGCTGCTGGTATCTTTGTCCTCGGCTGATACTTTCCGTTGTCGTGCCGTTGGTCGGCGGAAGGGAACTGGTTAGGTTGTTGGTCGGTCCTTCAGCCATGCCTGGGTCAGGTTGCCATCCGATTACACTACTGGCCATTAAAATTGCTACACCAAGAGGAAATGCAGATTATAAACGGGTATTCATTGCAAAAATATATTATACTAGAACTGATATGTGATTACATTTTCATGCAATTTGGGTGGATAGATCCTGAGAAATCAGTATCCAGAACAACCACCTCTGACCGTAAAAACGGCCTTGATACTCCTGGGCATTGAGTCAAACAGAGCTTGGATGGCGTGTACAGGTACAGCTGCCCATACAGCTTCAACACGCTACAACAGATTATCACGAGTAGGGACTGGCGTATTGTGACGAGCCAGTGGCTCGGCCACCATTGACCATACGTTTTCAATTGGTGAGAGATCTGGAGAATGTACTGGCCAGGGCAGCAGTCGAACATTTTCTGTATCCAGAAAGTCCCCTACAAGACCTGCAACATGCGGTCGTGCATTATCCGGCTGAAATGTAGGCTTTCGCAGGGATTAAATGAAGGGTAGAGCCACGGGTCGTAACACGTCTAAAATGTAACGTCCACTGTTCAAAGTGCCGTCAATGCGAACAAGAGGTGACCGAGACGTGTAACCAATGGCAACCCATACCATCACACCGGGTGATACCCCAGTATGGCGATGACGAATACACGCATTCAATGTGCGTTCACAGCGATGTCACCAAACACGGATGCGACCATTATGATGCTGTAACCAGAACCTGGATTCGTCCGAAAAAATGACGTTTTGCCATTCGTGCACCCAGGTTCGTCGTTGAGTACATCATCGCAGGCGCTCATGTCTGTTATGCACCGTCAAGGGTAACCGCAGCGATGGTCTCCGAGCTGATAGTCCATGCTGCTGCAAACGTCATCGAACTGCTCGTGCAGATGGTTGTTGTCTTGCAAACGTCCCCATCTGTTGACTCAGGGATCGAGACGTGGCTACACGATCCGTTATAGCCATGCGGATAAGATGCCTGTCATCTCGACTGCTAGTAATACGAGCCGTTGGGATCCAGCACGGCGCTCCGTATTACCCTCCTGAACCCACCGATTCCGTATTCTGGTAACAGTCATTGGATCTCGACAAACGGGAGCAGCAATGTCGCAATACGATAAACCCCAATCGCGATAGGCTACAATCCGACCTTTATCAAAGTGGTATGCATTTCTCCTCCTTGCACGAGGCATCACACAACGTTTCACCAGGCAACGGGGGTCAACTGCTGTTTGTGTATGAGAAATCGGTTCGAAACTTTCCTCATGTCAGCACGTTGTAGATGTCGCCACCGGCGCCAACTTTGAGTGAATGCTCTGAAAAGCTATTCATTTGCATATCACAGCATTTTCTTCCTGTCGTTTAAATTTCGCATCTGTAGCACGTCATCTTCGTGGTGTAGCAATTTTAATGGCCTGTAGTGTATTTGACGTTGCTTTTGGCTACCTGTCTCACATCACCTTACGTTAGAGCTACCTCCTCAGGCTGACCCTTGGAATACTTCTGATCACCGTTGTTCTGTTGGTTTTAGTTTGTGATTTTAATTTTAGTCTAACTTACTGTGCGAGGCCTTCAGCCGTCTATTAATTTAGTGTGTTTTAATTTTAAAATAAGTCCTTCAGTCGACTTGAATTAAAATGTGTAGATGATTTGCTTAAAAACTAAATTTTGAATGTTTGTTCTATCTGCAATTCTTGTTATCCACTCCTTAAGCCCTGAGTTGTTCAATGTCCAGTATGTGGCCATCACCCGAGTTTTTACGTGAAATATTTTAACCCTAGGATGCATGGTGCCGAAAACACACATGAATGCATATGCAGGGCCTACAAGGCCCTGCCCTAATTTAAAATTTTTCTCTTTTCATATAATCATTCTTTGGAGTTAAATTTATTTCTATCAAATGTATTGTCATATTGAAGGATTCCTAAGATACAGTAACACGATCTGGTGGGGCTGATTAACATATTATTAATTTTTTAAAACAAACTCTAAGAGTGAATTTTTATTAGTTACATCCATTTACATACAACATATACAAATAATTTTATTAAGTCATTTATAAGTTGCAGTTTAAATTTTATAACATTTATTATAACCAATTTTTTCAATTAAAACATACTTATTATTTACAATGTTATATATATATAGGCAATATTTTGACAAAAAGTTATTATTGATTGTTCACATAAAATTGCATTTTTCTTAGTTTTCAACATGTGACAAACAAGAAGCATGAAGAATGCCACTATATTCCTTACAAATGTTAGTTTTACACGTAATGCATGTCATAGCACCTTTTCTGCGTTTATTATATGGACAACAATTGCATCTTCTTCTTTTTCCTGAAACAGGTAGTTGGTTCGGCAATATGACATCTTTTTGAACACTACATCTTTGCATGCCATCAACGATTTTCTTTGAAAGATTAGGGGTCTGAATACGAAGTTCTATTAGTGGTCTTACCATTTCCTCTGCTAAATCTCTTAGGAACAAACGACTTTTTATCACTTCTTCTACTATGGTATGTCAGATGTTGGGCGGGAAATAAAATTTCACTGTTCATTGCTGTGACGTCCATCATATTCGTCCATAATGCAAATGGCCATTTCTTGTTTGTCTCTTGCAAGTGTAATAACGAATTTTCTGGTCCAGTTGATCTAATCCACCCTTTGTAGGGTTATAGAACGTTATTATATCTGGTTTCTTTTTTGCCTCAGTTCCATCAGTGTTTCTGTCGTGATGCATTGTGCTAATGAGAACTACAGACTTTTTCTTTTTAGGAACAAAACTCACTATTGTAATGTCACCTCTAAATGCAAACAAAGAGGAATGAATCGCTCTTGAGGCAGATGGTTTCATCTCTTGAAGAATATCTCGTTTATTTTGTTTGATTGTTCCCACCACTGTAATTTGCTTCTGAAGCATCTCTTCTGCCAGTTGCACTTTAGTAAAGACGTTAACAGTAATATTCTTTTATGATCCTTCAATGCTTTTCTCTCACCACATTCAGTTCAAGATTTTCCTGAATAGGTTCGTGGGGCTTCCTTCCGGTGTAAACAATTCCGTCTAAAGCTTATGCAGATGTAGCATCACATAATCAAAATATTTTTATGCCATACTTGGCTGGTTTAGAGGGAATGTACTGGGTAAAGCTGCATCTTCCACGGAATGGGACTAGCTGTTCCATAACTGTGAGCGAATCATTGGGAATCATTCTGTTTCTACACTTGTCAAGAAATAGTTCCCATACATAGCGAAAAGCTCCAAGTTTGTCATCTGCAGATCGAGCTTCACGGGTACGCCTGTATCAAATCTAATAAATCTCCTTTTATCCTCAAATCTATTTACTGACATGGTGGCCTTATATGTAGGATTTGCCTTTTCATCCAAGAATAATTCTCTGAAAGGGACATCCCAACTCTTCTCAACACCAGAAAGCAGTAAAAGACCAAGAAAACCCTCCATTTCAGAAAGCGAAACGTTTTTCCACGTTTTACCACGTAAAGCAGCCACTCTCCTGCCTTCAGTATTTGTGCAGTTCATGATATCCTCTACTATTTCCTTGGAGATGAAATAGTCCCAGGCAACCTTAGGTTTACAGGTTTTCAAACCACGGGCTGGACCAGGTACCTTCTTTACGATATTATGGACAGGCGTACGAAAAGTTGCAGGAGGATCTTATTTCCAAATCGTTCCATTCCGACTAATGAATGTGGTGGTTCTTCATTTTCAGACTCTGATGAAGTAATATTATCGGAAGGACTGTCATCTGCCTCAATATTCTCATCTGCAGGTTCATTGTCTGATTCTTCACTAGTTGCATTTTGAAAAATATTTCCTTCCTCGCAAGAATCATCTTCTTCAAACGACTGAGCCACAACACTTTCAAAATTAGCTTCATTTGCACGTACTGACTCTCTTGCTTTGCGTGTCGAAGCCATATCTCGAATAGCAATTTGTGCAGCTCTAAAAGAGTCGTACTCGTAACAATATGGGCCTTGCAGCAACAAACAAACTACAGTAACAATAAGGATGACAAGATCAGCACAGGATAACAATACTAAGCAATAACAAACATTTGAAAGCAAAAAGGTCAATAATATGCCCACACCGTCAATATCTGAAAGTAGTGTGTATTATTTTTTAGTTATACAATTACTACTATAGCTACTGGTGCTGTTGGCACTCCTGTTGCTGGAAATACCACTACAGTTGTTGTTGAATTAATAAATGCTCCGAAACAAATGTTGATGACAATATAGGCTAAAGAACATTTATAAATGTGTGAGGGCTTCTGAAGTCCTGCTTATGCATTCACGGTGTATGAGTGAACGTATTGAATAATACAAAAAACTTGAAAAGGTATCTCGTTCAGACTTGATAGGAGGAATGTCAGAGTGTTAGTGGAAGAGTGCTGGAAAGCAGTATGAAATCGGACAAAATATTACAGAATTTTTCAGAAATGAAGACGTACAAGGGCCTCGGAGGCCTTGTATATGCATCCTAGGGTTAACGATAAGGCCCTCTGATGTGTTAAATTAAAATTTGAAGATTAATTTGTTTAAAACGATTTTTTTGAAAAATTGATGTATCTCAAAATCTTGTTATCCACGTTCTAAGCCCAGATTTGTTCAATGTCTTGTGTGTGCCCTTTAGCCGAGTATTTACGTGAAACATTTTTTTATATAAGGCCTTCAGCAGCGTGTATTCTTAAAAGCACGTTTTATAACATGTTCAGGCCTGCAGCCGTTCTTGTTTTGGATGTGGTTTTGGGCCTCCAGCCAGGAGGTATCTCAAGCTTTCTTAACTTAGCCTTCAGCCATATTATTTTATCTTGATCCTTTTAAGGCAATGTGTAATTAAATGGTTCTTAGGAAAATAAAAGTTTGCGTGTTTTGTGCAACTGACAGTAGCTGATTATGGTTCCCTTCCACAAACATCACCTGATCCGCTCTATCCTGCAAAACCAGATTTCACATACAAAAAGATTTATTCAAGACAAAGAGCTTTACAAATTGAGCAAGTCAATAACGCGTTGGTTCGCCTATGCTCCTTACGAAAGCATAGTTTAGTACTGGTTGATGGAATTGTTGGACGCCCTCCTGAAGGATATCGCGCCAAGTTCTGTCGAACTGGCGTGTCAGATCTTCAAAATCCCGAGGTGGTTGGACGGCCCTGCCCATAATACTCCAAACGTTCTGAATAGGCGAGAGATTCGGCGGCCTTGTTGGCCAGTGTAGGGTTTGGGAAGCACGGAGACAAGCAGAAGAAACTGTCATCATTTGCGGGTAGACATCATCTAGGTGAAATGTAAGCCCAGGATGGCTTTCCCATGAAGAACTACAAAAAGCGACATCGACGTACCGACGAGCTAGAAGTTCGCCGCAGGTGACAACTAAACAAGTCGTGCTACGAAAAGAAATGAAACACTCGTCGATCACTCTGTGTTGTTCGGCCGTATGGCGGGTGATAGCCGCCTTAGTATCCCACCAGGCGTCTCACTGTCTGGCGTAGAATTGTCTCCAGTGATGAGTCATGCTTCAAACCGAGCTCCGATGACCACGCAGAGATGTGTCTGAAGACGCCCCAGATGGTGGTGGGTTACCTACCTGACTAGCGCCATACCGCCCGACAGCCAAGACTGATAGTCTGGGATTTCTTTTCACGACAGGATGCCTTTAGTTGTCATCTGTGGCACTCTTGTAGCACAGCGGTACGTCGAAGATACTCTAAACCCCATTTTTTTGCTCTTCATGGTAAGCCATCCTGATAGTGCCTGCCCAAAGAAGGAAAGACTTTCTACTGCTTGCCCTCGTGCTTGACAAACCCAACAGTGGCCAGCAAGGCCACTGGATCTCGCCCCGATCGAGAACGTTTGCTGCATGATGATGCAAAAAGCATTCAGTTTTTCTGAAATTGTTTGTTTGTACACGCACATCAAAGCTCGCCACTGATTACTGTAACGTCATCTCCGGCCATCCTTCGGAATATAACAACTTCTAGTGTGCGCTTCCAGCTATTGGGATTCTATTATAAAGGAACAGTTGAGATTGTCCTGCTCTCCTTAGCTCTGCCAGAAAACTCGGAAACATGTGGCATAGACGGAACACCAGTACAACACCAATAAGAGTGTCTGCAGTGGGCTTGGATATATCCGGTAGTGGCTGCGTTTTCTGTGAGTTTGCCACGTAGTCTTTGAAGACGTGTAGAAGTAAGAGTTCACGTTCCCACTACGATGGCATCACTCAGAGAGAGAGAGCACATGCTCGATTGGGAGAACCTGTTATTTGCCATATGGTGGGACGTTCATGGAAAACACAAAGTATTTAAAAGGTGCAGAAAATCCACAATTTTGAAGATACGTCATGCTTTACATGAAATTAACACATTTACTTGTAAGTTTCTTGAATTTCATACATTTAACTTTTTCTGGATTTTCAGAAACTATTCAAGAGATTCCAAAAAAACTTTTTCCTTTTCAACACCTTTGCATTGAATAAGTTTCTATGATGAGGATTTTTAATATATGGAGTAGGAAAATGTTAATAAGTTTTTAATTCTGTAAATACAATATAAAATCGATGGTGATTTGGCCCATTTCTCAGTTTATACTCAAAATATCAAAATTTGCTCTTGAGACAACATTTATTGGATTTATAGAAACAATTATACAAAATTTCATAATTTTAGCCTTCATAGATTCTGAGGTGTACATATAAAAAAAATTTTTCAAGAAATGTGATTTATACTTTTTTTCTTTTATCACCTCTTCAGAAGGCTCCAGAGTTGTAATAAAGACCCTCTTTCCCTTCAAGATTTCTATTCTACTTTCTTCTTTTATATCTTCTTTACTTTAGCAGGTCTTCAACTGACTTCTCTGCTGCAGAGAGGTGCCGTAAAATTATTATTCTGAAGATTTCTTCGGCGGAATTTCCTGTCTTAAAACACAGTCTCTCTAATACGTTCATCCTCTCTACGGTCCCATCATTAAATACAGGAACTGATCACAAGTTGCAATTCTGACAATTGGAGCAGATGTAACGTGATTTTAGTGCATCGTTCGCATAAAAGAAAGTTTAGAGACTCCTTTGAGTTCTGAGTTTTGTTTCTAAGGTACGAAATAGAGTTACAGAAGATCTATAGATACAGAGGGTATATATCACAGCCTTCTCCATGCATCCCGTGCTAGTTGGTTGAAAATAAGCCACAGGAACATTGTTCACAGCTTGTATTGAAGTGTGGCAGGAAGGTCACGTAACTCATTTAATTATTAATTGAAACTTTGGGAAGTTATTGTCCATGTATTCTACTAATAAATAAAAAGTAAATCAAAAATTAACATTTTCGCTCAGTTTCATGAACGTCCCCTCTTAACAAATCTAGGGAAGCCACGGAATACCTAAATCTGGGTGACTGGACAGCGATTTTAACACCTTCTTTCCTAATGTGTTCACTATTTTACGACAGCAGTATTTTAGCAGTAAGGTTGCAGATTGGTGGGGTGAAGTGTTTCTTCGGTCAACATTTTTGGTGGTGTAATTGGGCGATTCTTGGCTGAGGATGTGTTAGTTTTTAGGCAGCGTAGGCAGTGGGTCCGTGAGGTGCGGAAATGTGCGGCCGCAGAGTACGTATCCTTCACCAGTTTACATCCAAATGCGGTTTGTAATAACACGAACATTACGCAGACCTGTCACATTGTGGCGTCGTGCTATCTCCGAATAATTAAAAATTATCGTGACTCAACGTTGCGAGCTGAGAAAGGCGTCTCCTCACCCGAGCAGCGCTGGTTGAACAGCTTTGCCGCTAAAGGCTTACCACGTGCAGGTGGAGAGCAACTCAAGTGTTGCGATATTCTGCTACGGGCGTCCGCCTGTGTTGACACAAGAAGTTGGTCAGCATTGCGCGACTGCAGTGTCGTTGGGCACGTGTGGGCATGAGTGGGTGTTGGCCTGGCTATAGCCCTTACAGCAACAGAGACAAGGGAAGTGCTGGAACATGAACGTCGCTCGCATTGTAGTCTCACGGCCGTGGGCAACACATTGGCTCTACATGATGGCTCTAGCGGTGTACCTCAACACATTAGGTATCCCCCCTCCCTCCCCCATCCCACCGGGATGGCCAGGATATTAGATTACTTACTGCACGAAGGAATCCAAACAGTCATTCTTTTCGCGTTCCGAATGCTATAACTGTAACAATGGGACGTTCCTCCTACCATGTGCATTACAGTGGTTTGCAGAGTAGAGATGCAGAAGAAGATGAATGAAGCATAAGTGACGACCAGTCGTCTTCCATCATAGTGATCTGTAATATCTGCAGAGCCTACAATCGTCGGTAACTCACTTCTAGAACTTGGCGTCACATTCAACACGTACAGGCTAAGACAAACAGTTAATACACTGCGATGGCAAAAGTCACAGATATCTTCTAAAACCTTGTCGGACCTCCTTTTGTCCGGAGCAGTGCAGCAGCTCGACGTGGTATGGAATCTACAAGACGTTGGAAGTCCCCTGCATGCGTCTACAACCGACCATAACTGCGAAAGAGTTGCCGGCGCACGATTTTGTGAAGAAACTGACCTCTTCATTACGTCCCATAAGTGTTCGATGTATCCATGTCGTGCGATCTGGGTCGCCAAATCATTCGCTAGAATTGTCTACAATCTTCTCCAAGTCAGTCACGAAAAACTGTAGCCAGTTGACATGAGGCATTGCCACCCATAAAAGTTCCATTGTTGTTTGGGAACATGAAGTCAATGAAGGCTGCAAATGGTCTCCAAGTAGCCAAACATAACGATTTCCACTCAATGATTGGTTCAGTTGGGCCGGAGGATCCTGTCCATTCCATGCAAACACAACCCACACCATCACGGAGCCACTACCAGCTTGTGCAGTGCCTTGTTGACAACCTGGTCCATGGCTTCGTAGGGTCTTCGCCATACTCGAACCCTACCTTTATCAAATTAAATGGGAACTCATCTGACCAGTCCAGTCGCCTAGGAACCAACTGATGTTGGCGAACCCAGCGCAAAGTCCCAAGTGACTGGAAAAAAGTTCAAGTGAGTGCTGTATGTAAGAAAGGAAAAAGAACAAACCCGCAATATTACAGAGCAATATCCCTAACTTCGGTTTCCTGTAGAATCGTTGAACATTCAGTTCGGATATAGTAAATTTTCTTGAGAGCGAGCAGCTTATGTGCACAGGTCACAATGGTTTTAGAAGCTTAGCGTGCCATCTTGTCATGATATATTGCGAACTATGGATGAAGGGCAACTGGCAGATCCCATATTATTAGATTAGCGGAAAGCGTTCGACACAATGCTCCATTATAGATTCTTAACAATGGTAAGAGCATATGAAATAGGTACACAGATATGGAAGTGGCTCGAAGACTTTTTAAGTAATAGAACCCAGTATGTTGATCTCGACGGCCAGTGTTCATCTGGGAAAAAGGTATCATCAGGAGTATCCCAGGGGAGTGTGACAGGACCGCTTGCATTCTCTGTGTTCGTAAATGATTTGGCGAACAGGGTGGACAGCAGCCTGCAGTAGTTTGCTAATGACGCTGTGGTGTACGGTAAGGAGTAGAAGTTGAGTGACTATAGGAAGATACGAGATGATTTAGAAGAAATTTCTAGTTGGTTTAATGAACGAGAGCTAGCTGTAAATGTACATACACTCCTGGAAATGGAAAAAAGAACACATTGACACCGGTGTGTCAGACCCACCATACTTGCTCCAGACACTGCGAGAGGGCTGTACAAGCAATGATCACACGCACGGCACAGCGGACACACCAGGAACCGCGGTCTTGGCCGTCGAATGGCGCTAGCTGCGCAGCATTTGTGCACCGCCGCCGTCAGTGTCACCCAGTTTGCCGTGGCATACGGAGCTCCATCGCAGTCTTTAACACTGGTAGCATGCCGCGACAGCATGGACGTGAACCGTATGTGCAGTTGACGGACTTTGAGCGAGGGCGTATAGTGGGCATGCGGGAGGCCGGGTGGACGTACCGCCGAATTGCTCAACACGTGGGGCGTGAGGTCTCCACAGTACATCGATGTTGTCGCCAGTGGTCGGCGGAAGGTGCACGTGCCCGTCGACCTGGGACCGGACCGCAGCGACGCACGGATGCACGTCAAGACTGTAGGATCCTACGCAGTGCCGTAGGGGACCGCACCGCCACTTCCCAGCAAATTAGGGTCACTGTTGTCCTGGGGTATCGGCGAGGACCATTCGCAACCGTCTACATGAAGCTGGGCTACGGTCCCGCACACCGTTAGGCCGTCTTCCGCTCACGCCCCAACATCGTGCAGCCCGCCTCCAGTGGTGTCGCGACAGGCGTGAATGGAGGGACGAATTGAGACGTGTCGTCTTCAGCGATGAGAGTCGCTTCTGCCTTGGTGCCAATGATGGTCGTATGCGTGTTTGGCGCCGTGCAGGTGAGCGCCACAATCAGGACTTCATACGACCGAGGCACACAGGGCCAACACCAGGCATTATGGTGTGGGGAGCGATCTCCGACACTGGCCGTACACCTCTGGTGATCGTCGAGGGGACACTGAATAGTGCACGGTACATCCAAACCGTCATCGAACCCATCGTTCTACCATTCCTAGACCGGCAAGGGAACTTGCTGTTCCAACAGGACAATGCACGTCCGCATGTATCCCGTGCCACCCAACGTGCTCTAGAAGGTGTAAGTCAACTACCCTGGCCAGCAAGATCTCCGGATCTGTCCCCCATTGAGCATGTTTGGGACTGGATGAAGCGTCGTCTCACGCGGTCTGCACGTCCAGCACGAACGCTGGTCCAACTGAGGCGCCAGGTGGAAATGGCATGGCAAGCCGTTCCACAGGACTACATCCAGCACCTCTACGATTGTCTCCATGGGAGAATAGCAGCCTGCATTGCTGCGAAAGGTGGATATACACTGTACTAGTGCCGAAATTGTGCATGCTCTGTTGCCTGTGTCTATGTGCCTGTGGTTCTGTCAGTGTGATCATGTGATGTATCTGACCCCAGGAATGTGTCAATAAAGTTTCCCCTTTCTGGAACAATGAATTCACTGTGTTCTTATTTCAATTTCCAGGAGTGTAGCATCAGCTTATTGATCATAATCATACCTCAACAGCAAAATACATACGGTCGTCGTAATAATATCATAACACCTCAGTCATATCTCAAAATCGTCGTAGCTTCCTCCAATAATTTGGGCTTCCTCCAATAATTTCAAAACCTAAAGAAAATTTTCTGCTCATTTCAATAGTTTCATCTACCTCAAACGTACCTTAAAAAACATGATCCCATACCAAATACATCATTCAAAGCTCTCATAGTATCACAATGGTTCCAAAAAATGAAATATGAACAGTTCACAAAATACAATTTCATAAGTGTGAAGTTATCCAACTGTGTAATTACGTAAACATCTGTCACTGATGTAGTAAAAAAATGTTTGTTTCTCTGTTAAATAATCAGATAGCTGTGTAATTCTGTGTTAGAGGAATATGATACCGATGTGTAAAGTTGTATAAGCAAATACCATATTAGCTAGGGCTCCTTGTGCTTGCCAAACACATGGTTCACAAAGTAGGCGTGTACCTCCCTGAGGATTAATGTAATTACACCCTCAGGTGTTACAGATTAGAGCAATGGAATGAAATTTATCATGGAAAACTTTCTTTTTAATTCAAAAATCTTGAAAAATAAACGGCTCAAGTACAAAATTAATCTCAAAAATGCGTGTCCTGTAGCGCCAAATGTGCGTCTTGCTGTAAGATAATTCTGTGGAAGTGTCGTAGTTATCGTCCTTTGTAAGCAAAGTTCTGCTGAAGCCAATGTACTTACCTCATCATAAACGAAAGTGAAATGCTTTGCGTATAGATATCGTAGTTATTACGTACCTTACCGTGATCAAGAAAGTACTATAATGTAACGTATTGTTGTGCTACGGAAAAAGCTATCTCATTGTAGCTATACCACAAAAGTTACTGCTAAAACATGTTTTACTTTCTAGAATAATACAGAAAAACTGTGCACATATAAAACAGATACACCGCAAAAGCAACAATGTAAATTGTGTCACATATTAGTATCGTCGTGGTATAATCGTGTAGCTGTCAAATAAACTAACCACTGTGTCATCTGGTATCTCTCAGAAAGTACTTTAAATCTAGAATTTATTTTCAAGTAAACCAAAATGTTGCGTTAAAATCTCATTAGCAGTACCGGTACATGTTCTAAGTATGTCAGCCTTATTGTCGTTACGTAATCGTGCAACTAACAAGCAAGAATGTACACACACAATAACACTGTGTCGTCTGTTCACTAGAACAATGCACTCGTAAATACTGTGTAAATATGTTCCCTAGGTTCTAGACTGGATAGTGAACTTCAAAACATTGTTGCATGTTAACAGTTTCTAAGTCTGACAAAGCATACTAGTAACGTGAAGTGAAAAGTTTTATGGCAAAGACAAAGTTAAAAAGCAGATTATCTTTCAATAAACGGTTTTACATGCTTAGGCGTCACAGCCGCAAGCGTTAGATGCCACACAGCTAATGCAGATGTTTCAGTTCCAGACACAACAGATATGTACTCTACCCAACATCGTGCAACAGCTATTGGTCAATTCTGCAAGCCCAACGGACCAAGCACCACCTACTACAGCTGCTATATCACCTTTCAACAATTTCGTGAACAAGACGAGGAATGGCTCGAATTTTTATCCCAGTTCGAGGCTCATAGCCTACAAGGTGGTGTGAAAAGCCATTACTTCCTATCCACGGTAGACAGTGCAGTGTTCCGCCTGATAGGTCCGCCCTTATAGCTGAATGGTCAGCGTGACGGACTGCCGTCCTAAGCGGTCTGGGTTCAATTCCCGGGTGGGTCGGGGATTTTCTACGCTCAGGAACTAATCGTTGTGTTGTCTTCATTATCATTTCATCCCCATACGGCCCACAAGTCGCCTAATGTGATGTCGAATATAATAGGACCTGCACCAAGGCGGCCGGACCTGCTCTGTCAGGAGCCTCCTGGCCAATGACACCAAACGCTCATTTCCATTTTTTCCGCCTACTCACCAAACTTTTCCCTATTACCACTCCGAGTAAACTTGTTTCAGAGCAAGTGGTCGCCTTGCTAACGAACTAATATGACCATAAAGTGAATGTGGTAGCAGCTTGGTATCAATTCTTTACTTGCAAAAAAACTGTCAGAACAAACTTATCACAAGTGGATAATAGTTTTTCAGGGTATGACAAGGAACTGCAAATTCAGATGTGCTTGCGGTGCTTAGTATTCAGATGTTACGTTGTGTGATGCGATCATGTACAATGTACCTGATATCAAACTTAAGAGAGAAAAAAACTTCGAAACAGTTCGATCCATCATATCAGCAGGTAGTTCAAATACTAGATCAGTACGATTCAGGTGCCTTGTCGGCTCATAAATTTGAGCGGCCAGCTATTTGTTGGGTTGAGTCCCTTAGTTGCGACTTGCTCACTCGGCAGCGGCTGCAGCACACTACGCCGAGCAAACAACCTTGCACGCTGCACAAACATTTCGGTACACAGGTAGCTACACGGGCGAACATAATTAAGTCTTGCCCTCGGTGTTATTCACGACACAAACGCCAAGACTGACCCTCCCGACAAACTCAGTGTTACCCTTGTGGTAAGAGAGAACATGTACTATCCGTATGTTTTGCAACGGAACAAACATAAGAATTCGGCCCACTCACAAAACTGTAGCCACAGGGCCCAAGTCATTAATGCAGTATACTCCAAGTCTGTAACAGGCATTCGCAAAACAGACATGCTAGCAGTTTCTTCAGTGATACGCCAGTCGAGCAAACTTTTTGTTCAATTACTTCTTTGTGGGAAACGTGTGAAATTTCAGTTGGACAAGGGTGTTCAGTCACACTGCTAAATCGTCACACTTATGAATAGTTAGGCTCCCAACGCCTGCCTAAAACTAACACGAAACTGGCGGCTTATAAAGGACAAGACATCACCCTTCTCGGAACATGTACTTTGCCTGCTATCTATCGCTCGCATTCGCGAAGAGACTTTTATAGTGCTAGAATCACGCGATGGTGAGAACATATTTGGTCTTGATTCTTTTGATTTGTTTGGCTTTAACATTCAGGACAATGTGTTGTCAGTGTCTGCCTTCAATGTAAAAGACAGTGTAGCTAGCCTTGCTAAAAGAATTCCACAACTCTTTTCTGAAGGTTTAGCAAAGCTAATAATTTTGTTGCACATATTACGCTGAAAGATAATGCTCAGACGAAATTTTGCCGTGACAGAACTGTGCCCCTTGCATTGTGGGACAAAGTCGGTGCTGAACTTCAAGAATTGCAAGATGGTGGAGTTATTGCACCCATATCAGCTACTCAATGGGCAAGTCCACTGGTTTTGCTCCCCAAACCTTCAGGTCGCATTCGCCTCTGTGTTGACTTTGCCTACTGTAAACCCACAAACTATCATTGATACTTATCCATTGCCACGCTCAGAGGATCTCATGAAGAGCTTAGGCGCTGGGCGTTACTTCTCAAAAATTGATTTGCGCGACGCGTGTCTTTAAATACCACTCGATGAAGAATCTGAAAAAGCGTATGAAGTAAATACTCCCTTGGACTTGTTTAAATATTTGCGTTTGCCTTTCGGCAGTGCTTTCGCACCCGCCATTTTCCAACGGTATCTGGAACAGCTGACTGCGCAAGTACCAAACTGTTCAACTATTTGGACGATATTGTAGTAGTAGGTCGAACACCTGAAGAACATATTGCCAACTTGCGAGCTTTGTTCCGCGTGTTGTCAGAGACTGGACTAAAGTGTAGACTGTACAAGTGGGATTTTCTTTAAACCTGAGTTGCAGTATCTTAGTCATGTCAGAAACAGTCCAGGTTTACATCCTCTTCAGTCGCAGTTGCTAGCCATACGTGACCTGCCAGTTCCTCGGAATGTCACAGAATTGCAGTCATTCTTAGGGAAAATGAACTATTATATTCGGTTCATACCCATTGCTGCACAAATCTCAACTCCGTTGCATCGCTTGCGTCGCAAGAATGTCCCCTTAGTTTGGACAGTTGAGTGCCAAGTAGCTTTTCAAAAACTTAAAGATGCGTTCCTCAGTGATCGATGCTTAGTTCACTTTGATCCTGACAAGCCAGTTGTGTTACAAGTTGACGCTTTCTCTTGCGGAATCGGTGCAGTGCTTTCGCGCAGAACTGGTGATAAAGACAGGCCTTCGCATCAGAAGTTTTGTGCAAAGCTCAGTGTAACTATTCACAAATTGAGAAAGAGGCGTTGGCTATTGTGTATGGTGTCATACTATTGATATGGTAGAAAATTCTGCTTAGTAACGGACCACAAGCCAATGCAGTCGTTTCATCAGACGAAATCGGTTCCTGTATGAACTGCACAAAAATTGCGGAGATAGGCTTTGTTGTTGTCTCAATACCAGTACGAGATTGTGTATCGTCCGACAGCTCAACATGTCAATGCCCTGGTATAGATTTTGACGCTTCTACTGCATCTTGTTGCCACATCAATATTCAAGATTCTAAATTCCTTCAGGCTTTTCCGCTGAACTATAGGGAACTTGCACAGGCCACGGAAGCTGATCCATGTTTGAACAGTTTGCTAACATACATTCGCATATCTTGGCCTCGTTTCCTACATAGCATAAAGAACACTGTAGTGCGCCGATACTTTCCATGTCGCCATAGCCTCGCTGTACAGAAGGATATGATTCTTGTTCAAAATTACTGTGGACAGTCACGTGTGTTGATCCCTATAGCTTTGCAAAAAGAAGTGTTGCAGTTATTTCACCAAGGCAACTGGGGGATTACTCGAACCAAACAGTTAGCGCGTTGACACTGTACTGCAGGGCATGGACGCACAAATAGAACAGATGACGTGTCAGTGTCACGCATGTGCGGAAAATCAGTCCGCTCCAACACAAGAATTCTCTGCTTGGCTAAAGCCGCAATCGCCATGACAACGTGTGGACATAGACTTTGCGGGACCTTTTTGGAAGACTCATTGGTTGATAGTGGTTGACTCATATAGCAAGTTTCCTTTTGCTGTGCCAATCAACTCGACAACGTCACGTAGCACAATTCAGGTGTTGTCAAATTTTTTTTTCCGAGGGTTTACCTGAAGTAATAGTGTCAGACAACCGACCTCGGATCACGTTAATTGAATCTGTGAAGACAGTGGAATACAGGATCTAACTAGCGCACCGTTCCATCCACAGTCAAACGGCGAAACGGAACGTTTCGTCAGAACCTTCAAGCAGTAGATGGCCAAACTTTGTTCCGCACACACCAGGGATCAAGCACTGCAAATGTTCCTCGCCTCAAACCGTTTGCAGCCACGAGATGGACTATCGCCGGCGGAACTGCTTCACGACCGCCGTCATCAGACGCTGCTGCACCTGCTCCACCCTCCTCAGCATCCGGCGCAGAAGGAAGGCCGCAAAGCCGGCCGGAGTGGCCGAGCGGTTCTAGGCGCTTCAGTCTGGAACCGCACGTCCGCGACGGTCGCAGGTTCGAATCCTGCCTCGGGCATGGATGTATGTGATGTCCTTAGGTTAGTTACGTTTAAGTAGTTCCAAGTTCTATGGAACTGATGACCTCAGACGTTAAGTCCCATAGTGCTCAGAGCCATTTGAACCACTTGAAGGCCACAAATATCGCTTCTCGCCACATGATATTGTCTTTTACTGGGTTTTTAGCGGCTGCAGACTGATGGCGGGGAGAGGTCGTGCGTCGACTTGGCGCTTGCGTGTATCTTATTTCAGGTCCACATGGCTTGCAGCGCCGCCATCGAAATCAACTTCGCCTCTGTCATGTGCACAACGATCTTTCAGTGCCTCTTGCCCCAGATTCGCCGATCCAGAGAACAGCGCGGCCACGGCAGCCAGAGGATGTCTCCACGACACCGCGCGACCACCCCGCGGAGACGGAGACTTCGCCTCCTCCGCCTCCTCTCGTCCTACCGATGGAGCTGGACCCACCCACAGAGCAGCAGTCACCGCCTTCCTCTGGTTCATGGCATCATGGCATCAGGAGGTGGACGTGTAACCTTCTGGTTGTTTTCCGGAGCACGTGTCCGCCAAAGCAAAGGCCGGATGGTGGGGTACGACCGGAAGCTTGACCCCCCCCTGCAACCACAGCTTCCGGTCCCGCTCTGCGCTCCTGCCTACCCTGCCGTGGTCACACTCTGTACACGACGACGGTCAGTCGCTTTAAGAGGGGGGGGGGGGGGGGAGGTACGTTCCGGCGTAACGAAAAGCACCAGCACGAAGATGAAGAACGGAACCGCACAGAAGGCTGTGAGACGACATCAGCCAATAGGAAGCTGACAAGGACCGCCCCACGAGAGGGGCGGCTTCTACCAGGAGAGAACATAAGCGCCGCTCCTTTAGGCCCCGACCAGCACAATACTAGACCGGCACAGGGAGACCACTACGGTAGCAGTTATTAACGATCCATATCCATTGCTTGTATGGACATAGCATGTAGAGAAAGACGCTGTCTGTTTGCCTGTCGCCCATCGCTTGTGACTTGTTCTTGTAATACAAAGTTAAGTATATCTTCAATTGTTGTATAGCATTCTGAGAACGTAGCATCCTTTAGACGCCCTATACAAGTGGGAAGGACAGCACAGATGCAGCTATGGTTCACCATTTGCCACAGTACAAAACCAGAATCGTTATTTTATGTTCAGCGTTCGAAAACGTCCATTCAGAACGATACCTTTTATGGTTACAGATATCTAAGTACACTTTTCTCCATAAACGTTTCGTCAAACTACATTTTTGCCGTTTATTGCTGCCTTCTAGAGGGTGCTCGAAAGGCATACAAGAAACCCTGGGTGCTTCGGCCGATGGGTTTTCCTGCTCATCGGACCTATAGAAGTGTTGGATAGTGATGAATATCTTGTTAGAAGGATTAACGCTTAGCTGCACATAGTGAAATTTGACACTGGCGGATTTGTGACTTTTCGAGACAGCTCTCCGTGGTACAGCGACTCTGCTGCTCGCATTTCTTGGGGAACCACAATTGTTTAACATATGTGGAATCGATGAGTTCGACGACCATCTTTGATGCTATGCTGGTCGCCATGCTACCAGCTCGGCCTTGTAGAACGGTACATCCGCCACATGTACATTCCGTCAGGAAGTGGACATGTTTGTGGAATCCATGCATCCACGATATCTGGAGCACGACGGTCTGTCAGCACGGCAGCCATTACTGGAACTGGCGGGTCAGCAGAGAGAGAGAGGCGCGCCTCATGGTGCGTCCAACGACTACGCTGGAAACGGCTGTGGGTCCACGTCGTCTTTCCAGAGAAGTGCCGGCCCCACAGACAGTATCATGATGTACGCATCCGTGAGTGGTTGCTCTATGGAGAAATAACGTTGCCAAATTGCGTCTGTCACTCTAATATTTTGAACATGGTTGCATTATAACAGCGGAAGAGCAGATATGATAGACAACCAACCAGTTGCAAAAAGTGGTGGTTAGCAAATAACATTTACCATCGTTTTCACAGACATAAACTCCGTTCTGACACTTTTCTCTTTAGTCAGACGTCAGCATAAATACACTTTGAGTGCGTTAACGTTTTTAATGGTTTTTTAATGCTGAGATTACACAGTTTGCAACATGACAATGTTAGGATAGTTACCAATATAACGCATCTCGTCCTGAGTAAGTGAAATTACTCGAAACACAACAATATCAAATTTTAACCAGAAGTTTCTTTACAACATTAGTCTTACTACTACGTCGTGAAGTTGGCCAATATTACGATAAATCATCCGATTCTAGTTCTAAGTACAGTACTATTTAGGATGACAATCAAATCTACAGGGGATGGTTAGTTGTGTGACTAGCTGAGCAAAAGATTACGCAAGGTTGCTGGGGGTTTATAGTGGTCGCAAGCTGGTGAATCAACAAGTTACGCCTCTGCTCGTTTTCCTTAGCTGTGATGAGCTTTCATCTACATGTCTGTTCTTGTCATCTGAAACCTCTCCTATATTTCTCGCGAGGCGAGAAAACAGGCACTCATCCCTAGTCTTGGAATATGGTAATATGCGTGTGCATGGCTGGAGCAGTGTGGATATTACAATGCCCTCTCAGTTCCGACAAGAACAATTAACCAAGTGGCTGGTTCGTTTCTACACAGTTGGAGCTCAACGATGCTACAGCTAATGTCTAGCTGAATGTCAGCCGCAGTGAACACAGTGTTCACACAACTGTCTCCTCTGCATCGTACAGAGAGTTATGTGCCCCATTCTGCACTTGACGCGTGTTTAAAGGAGAGTTCACGAAAATTTTGGTCTTACCTTTCTCGTAGCAAAACTGTCCTCCACCTGGGTCCTTTCGTGCTCCACGTCATGGCTTTTTCAGACCAATTGCAGCATTCCTCTTCTTTTGTGGAAACTCTCTCTGCCAATCGCAAAGGCCCTAACATTAAGCTGCATGGAAATCTCGGCACTTTATTCCTTTCTAGTTCGTTTCTGCCAATTGGATGTTTTGTGCCTGCTCCAGATGCCTAAAAGACACATGTACAGCATGAGGGTACCACGGACTGTTCATGTGATCAAGTGTCACTGGTTTGTGTGTATCCATTTGGAAATTCGGAAATGCAGTTTTCTAAAGCTTTCCAGTGGCCCACGACTTGCTCTCGTGCACGAGTCACCTGGTGCCCATTCGTTGACTCTCGCCAAGGAACATCCCCTAAGAGATATCTGTTGTACTGCCCATGATCCACCTGCTCATGCCTGCTTCCAAACAAAACGTATCCTCTAGCTGCTTGTTTCACGTCTTACTCATTGACATGCAGTATATAGGGTCGGTGTGTTAAAACCATCGACTTAGTGTCATCCCTTGCATTGCATACTTACAGGCAAATCAGCTCATTTTCGTCGAAGTAAGTTAGGTGTCATATTCACCTTCCTGTTACGATGTATAAAAACTCTCAAATAAGGTACGAAATTCACCTTCATTTAATCTGCCACCTTACACTATCTTCCTCAGAAGGACAAACAAACTTCATATTAGCACGTCAGTTGGTATAAAGCTACTAACATAGTCGGTTACTTTATGAGATTGGTTTTGCTGATGTGACAAGCCCTTGATTTTAGGGGTCTTAATTTTTATTGACCATTGCCACTGCATGTCATGTGGAGACAGCTTTACTGACTGATTGAGAAGTGTATTTGTCCTTCTGAGAAAGACGGATTGAAATTCGTCGAAACCTTGAAAATTTTATTTGGAAACCACCATTTATTTCAACTGGTTGGCTGTATATTGTACCAGCTGTTTCTCACTGTCGTAGTGTCTCAGGGAGAGATGATATGGAGTTTCACAGGGTACATATGGCGATCGTGTCTGTTAACGTGGCGGGTTACATAGAAATCCATTTCTGACACATGAAAGCAGGTGGTAGAGGTCTCGGTACCGCTGTCATTCAACAAGATAACGTAAGACACCAAGTTGCCTGTGCCATCCTGAGCCACCTTGACACAGATGGTATCAGACATTGGGTCGCGTTTGTCGAGAACTGATGGTCCACCACTCGCCAGCTTCTACAACTAACAAACTATGGCAGTGAGAGGAAGCTGCGTGGAATTAACACCGATATGTACTCGTACCAGGCAAGGTCAGTCCGAATCGATGACCAACCGGGTTAGAGTTATCGCTGCTGTTAGATGTGCTAGCTATATCAAGCAAATTTCACACCCTGTGTAAGCTAAAGTACTGTGGGGTAAAGGAACAAGAGATGCTATATGTTGTCTGTGGATGACTGGAAAAAGAATGTTAGAAGTAAAGAAGGACGTGTATATTTGTTTTATAGACTGGGAGATGGTTTTCGATAGTCTGTTGGAGTATACTGCTGAGAATGTGAAAGATGTTGGTTCAGACCGTGAAGATCGACGGTTAAGGTAGGATGTGTAGTAAGGCAGAAAATGACACAATAGAGATTGAGGATACGGAAGAGAGGAACATTGGAAGAGGTGTAGGGCAAGGTGTTTGCTCTCACAGAAGCTATTCAACGTGTATGCAGAACAACTGCAACGTAAGGCCATAGAGGGGGCAAGAGACATTGTAACTGCAGGAAAAGGATGGAGACTATAAAATATGCGTATTACCAAGCAATGCTAACGGAATCAGAACATGTTCAACTGTACCACAAGAAGAGATGACGAGTGTGGAATAAACATATATGTATGAAAGGCAAAGGTGATGTGAATAAGCAAGAAGGAAAGAGAAGATACAGCAAGTAATGGAACGGTAGCTGTACAAAAGAAATTAGGAAGAGCATGTCTTTGGGAAAGAGAGAATTTGAAAGGGTGAGGCAGTTGCTAACATCTAGAAGAACTCCAATGGAGGTGGGGAAAAGATATCTATAGCAGGTTATACAGCTGTGAATTACGGACAGTTAAGGAGGAAGAAGAAAGATATTTAGGAATCGTGGCTGTGGAGAAGAATGCTTAAGCAGAAGCGGACTGACAGATTAGAGAACGTAGAAGCTATAAAGAAAATAGGGGAAGAAAGGAGATAATTTGAAATGTTCAGAAAGAAAAAGAAATCTTATTTGCGACAAACTGTTTGCAAAAAAGAATTGTAGAGGAAAAAGTAGAAAGAAGGAGTGGAAGTGATAAGAAGAGAACTGGAAAGATGGATACATTAGAAGAGGACAAACATACTGATGAAGGAAGATGCTCGGAACAGCACACAGCAAAGGGCCTATAGCTGAAACCTGTCACACGACAGATACGCTAAAGAAGAAGAAGAAGAAGAAGAAGAAGAAGAAGAAGAAGCTGAAATAGTCCCAAAGAACCAATAAATTTAGTAACGTATTCATCCTCCTAGACCGTATACGCACACAAAGTAAAATTTCTTTGTTTGCTACCTTTCATTGGGTTGTAGATTAAATTGCAAGCAATATGATTCCAATGTAAACTAGGTAAAAACAAATTTCTGTTTATTTAAAAATTATCTTTAGGTGAGAACATTCATCATATTGAGTACCGTACCATCTGTAAAAGATGTATTGCAGCTCTTTTGAGTTTTCTTTCGGTTACGTCACTCTCTTGACATAAGGCGAGAAAAATATCCTTCTGGTCCCCAGAAATGTCGTTCTTCCCTGTATACGTCAAAGTACGTGATGGGCAAGACATGCCATGCTAGATTGTTTGGTCCTGACCACATCGTTGTTCTCCGACAAACGTAACGCTCCATCACCTACGTCGTTTAAGACACACGGATTTTCTATGCAACATGCCGTGGCTACTTCAAGGAGCACGACTGCAGTTTGCGCTTAAATGTTTGACAGAAGGTCGATAGAACCAGGTTTGGGGTATTTCTCTACAGTTCCACACATAGGAAAAATGAATACCTAATGCTTTACATTCGAGCTCTGATTTACCACGAGTTCACTTCTCCCTATGGAGGTTGAACTCAACAAAACTGTTTCGCTTTCGCAGGAGGAAACTGGTGATTGCAATATCGTGATAATGTCTGAGAACGAAAAACGCCTTACATTTAATGATTACCCCCCTCCCCTCCCCAATTCTCTTATTATATCCGCGAACTTATAGCCCCTATTTCGCAGTAGTACAAAACGAGCAGCCTTTCTTTGTACTTTTTCGATGTTCTCCATCAGTAACATCTAGAAAAAATCACATACTGCGCAGCAATACTCCAGAAGTGAACGTATCTGCGTAGTGTACGTAGTATCTTTAGTATGTTTGTAACACGATGCAATCTTTCGTTCCCACAACATCGATGTGATGGTTCTAATTTATATTGTTCTTAAGTGTCATCCCTAGATATTTAGTTGAATCGGCACCGCTTAAGGTTGCGTGCTTTAGCGTGTAACCGAAAATTAATGGATACTTTTCTTAATACTCTAGTGGAGGACTTCGCATTTTTTTTTTTTTTTGTAGAATGAACTGCCACGTTTCGGTCCACGCAGGTATCCACTTTCAAGGCATCCGTATACACTCCTGGAAATGGAAAAAAGAACACATTGACACCGATGTGTCTGACCCACCATACTTGCTCCGGACACTGCGAGAGGGCTGTACAAGCAATGATCACACGCACGGCACAGCGGACACACCAGGAACCGCGGTGTTGGCCGTCGAATGGCGCTAGCTGCGCAGCATTTGTGCACCGCCGCCGTCAGGGTCAGCCAGTTTTCCGTGGCATACGGAGCTCCATCGCAGTCTTCAACACTGGTAGCATGCCGCGACAGCGTGGACGTGAACCGTATGTGGAGTTGACGGACTTTGAGCGAGGGCGTATAGTGGGCATGCGGGAGGCCGGGTGGACGTACCGCCGAATTGCTCAACACGTGGGGCGTGAGGTCTCCACAGTACATCGATGTTGTCGCCAGTGGTCGGCGGAAGGTGCACGTGCCCGTCGACCTGGGACCGGACCGCAGCGACGCACGGATGCACGCCAAGACTGTAGGATCCTACGCAGTGCCGTAGGGGACCTCACCGCCACTTCCCAGCAAATTAGGGACACTGTTGCTCCTGGGGTATCGGCGAGGACCATTCGCAACCGTCTCCATGAAGCTGGGCTACGGTCCCGCACACCGTTAGGCCGTCTTCCGCTCACGCCCCAACATCGTGCAGCCCGCCTCCAGTGGTGTCGCGACAGGCGTGAATGGAGGTGCTAATGGAGACGTCTCGTCTTCAGCGATGAGAGTCGCTTCTGCCTTGGTGCCGATGATGGTCGTATGCGTGTTTGGCGCCGTGCAGGGGAGGGCCACAGTCAGGACTGCATACGACCGAGGCACACAGGGCCAACACCCGGCATCATGGTGTGGGGAGCGATCTCCTACACTGGCCGTACACCTCTGGTGATCGTCGAGGGGACACTGAATAGTGCACGGTACATCCAAACTGTCATCGAACCCATCGTTCTACCATTCCTAGACCGGCAAGGGAACTTGCTGTTCCAACAGGACAATGCACGTCCGCATGTATCCCGTGCCACGCAACGTGCTCTAGAAGGTGTACGTCAACTACCCTGGCCAGCAAGATCTCCGGATCTGTCCCCCATTGAGCATGTTTGGGACTGGATGAAGCGTCGTCTCACGCGGTCTGCACGTCCAGCACGAACGCTGGTCCAACTGAGGCGCCAGGTGTAAATGGCATGGCAAGCCGTTCCACAGCACTACATCCAGCATCTCTACGATCGTCTCCATGGGAGAATAACAGCCTGCATTGCTGCGAAAGGTGGATATACACTGTACTAGTGCCGAAATTGTGCATGCTCTGTTGCCTGTGTCTATGTGCCTGTGGTTCTGTCAGTGTGATCGTGTGATGTATCTGACCCCAGGAATGTGTCAATAAAGTTTCCCCTTCCTGGGACAATGAATTCACGGTGTTCTTATTTCAATTTCCAGGAGTGTATATTGCAAAAACGTAGATATAAGTTGAGAATCTAAATGAAGAATTATTTTAGATATTAATTAGGATAAGAAGTTGTATCGATTGTGGTGTGAAACCGCTGAAACATTAGAATAATTACGCAGCTCAGTTGTCCTGCCGAGAAGACGGCTACTTTGTTGTCCATAGCGGACGCAATCTGCCATCACTGCAGGTAATTATTTGGCACACCGCCGTTATTACTATTTTATTGAGACGCAATCTCACTAGGCGTAACACATTTACACACAGCAACAGAATTAATGTGTTTATGTAATTTAATTTAGTGTAATATTTTGCGAATACAGTGACAATATTTAATCTTGTGTTTCATAAATGTTGCAAGCTATTGTTCCAATTAAACTGAGTCTTTGCACTGCTAAATATTCCGTGTTACAAATCCTATGAATGGTCCAGCACGAGCCAGTGCTTTAGAATTATTCAATCTACGAAGTCCGATAAAGAAATATTTTCAGATGAGTCATTCACCGTTAAAATTATAATGGACGAACCTTACGCAAAAATTCATTGTCAAGAGTCCACAGTTTGTATTAGGCACCATTAGAAATTTATACACTGGTCACATACTATTAACATTATCTATTATTATTTGTCAGTTGTCTGATATTCTCAGAACAGACAGGAAAAGCCCATAAACACCTACTATCGTATCGGACCTACTTTTGCCCGGAATACTGCAACAACTCGACGTGGAATGGACTCAATAAGTCGTTAGAACCCTGTAGAAATATTCAGGCACGCTGCCTCTAGAGCCGTCCATACTTACAAAATTGTTGCCAGTCCAGGATTTTGTGTAGGAACTGGCCTCTCGATTATGTTCCATAAATGTTCTAGGAGTCATGTCGGACTATCTGAGTGCCCAAATCATTCAGTTGAATTGGCCAAAATCTTCTTTAAAACAATCACGAACATTGTGGCGTGGTGACATTGTCATTCATAATAATTCCATGGTTTCCGGAAACATGAAGTCCACACAAGGCTGCAAATGGTCTCGAAGTAGCCGAACTTAACCACATTCAATCAGTCATCGGTTGGGTTGTAGCGGAGGGCTCATTCCGTAACGTTATGGAGCCACCGATGGGTTGCAAATTGCTTTGTTGAGACTTGGGTCCATGGCTTCGCGTTGCCTGCACCACACTCGAACTCTACCATCAGCTCTTACCATCTGAAATCGTCTAAGGTTCAACCGATACGGCCACGAGACCAAGAGAGGTGCTGCAGGTTGTGTCGTGCTGTTAGTAACGGCACTCACGTCGGTCGTTGATGCCACAGCCCATTAACGCCATGCCTTAACGATACATTCGTCATACGTCACACATTGGAGTTGCTTCACTCAGTGTTGGTAGTCTGTTAGCGCTTGTAACCCCATGCAAACACCGCTGCTCTCGGACGTTAAGTGGAAACCGTCGGCCACTGTGGTGAAAGGTTATGCCTGAAGTTTGAGATTCTTGGTATACTCTTGATACCGTGGATCTCAGAATATTGAATTCTGTACAGATTTCCGAAGTAGAATGTCCCATGGGTCTAGCTCGAACTACCACTCTGCGTTCAAAGCAGCGCTACTTCCCATCATGCGACCACAATAATATCGAAAAACCTTTTCACATGTGTCACCTGAGTACGAATGATAGCTCCATCAGTGCACTCCTCTTTAATACCTTGTGTCCGCCATATACTGCAATCTGTATATGACTTTCCAGCAAACTTTTTCACCTCAGTTTTTCTATCGATGATGTGTACTTGTTACATTGTCATCAGCCCGTGCCCTCTGTGTGGCACCATTTTATTACTTCACGTACCCTACTGATCATTAAAATTGCTACACCAAGAAGGAATGCAGATGATAAACGAGTATTCATTGGACAAATATATTATACTAGAACTGGCATGTGATTATATTTTCTCGCAATTTGGGTGCACAGATCCTGAGAAATCAGTACCCATAACAACCACCTCTGGCCGCAATAACGGCCTTGATACGCCTGGGCATTGAGTCAAACTGAGCTTGGATGGCGTGTACGGGTACAGCTTCCCATGCAGCTTCCACACGATACCACAGCTCATCAAGAGTAGTGATTGGCGTATTGTGACGAGCCAGTGATCGGCCACCATTGACCAGACGTTTTCAGTTGGTGAGAGATCTGGAGAATGTGCTGGCCAGGGAAGCAGTCGAATATTTTCTGTATCCAGAAAGGCCAGTGCAGGACCTGCAACATGCGGTCGTGCATTATCCGGCTGAAATGTAGGATTTCACAGGAATCGAATGAAGGGTAAATCCACGGTACGTAACATATCTGAAATACAACGTCCGCTGTTCAAAGTGCCGTCACTGCGAACAAGAGGTGACCGAGACGTGTAATCAGTGGCACCCCATACCATCACGCCAGGAGATATGCCAGTATGGCGATGACGAACAGACGCTTCCAGTGTGCGTTGACCGCGATGTATCCAAACAAGGATGCGACCATCATGATGCCGTAAACAGAACCTGGATTCATCCGAAAACATGACGTTTTGCCATTCGTGCACCCAGGTTCGTCGTTGAGTACACCATAGCAGGCGCTCCTGTCTGTGATGCAGCGTCAAGGGTAACCGCAGTCATAGTCTCCGAGCTGATAGTCCATGCTGCTGCAAACGTCGTCGAACTGTTCGTGTAGATGGTTGTTGTCTTGCAAACGTCCCCATCTGTTGACCCAGGGATCGATCCGTGGCTGCCCGATCCTTTACAGCCATGCGGATAAGATGCCTGTCATCTCGACTGCTAGTGTACGAGGCCGTAGGGATAAGATGCCTGTCATCTCGGCTGCTAGTGATACGAGGCCGTAGGGATCCAGCACGACGTTCCATATTACCCTCCTGAACCCATCGATTCCATATTCTGCTAACGGTCATTGGACGTCGACCAACGCGAGCAGCAGTGTCGCGATACGATAAACCGCAATCGCGATAGGCTACAATCCGACTTTTATCAAAGTCGGAAACGTGATGGTAGGTATTTATCATCCTTACACGAGGCATCACAACAACGTTTGTGTATGAGAAATCGGTTGGATTCTTTCCTCGTGTCAGCACGTTGTAGGTGTCGCCACCGGCGCGAACCTTGTGTGAATGCTCTGAAAAGCTAATCATTTGCATATCACAGCATCTTCTTCCTGTCGGTTAAATTTCGCGTCTGTAGAAAGTCATCTTCGTGGTGTAGCAGTTTTTATGGCCAGTAGTGTATAAGAAGTTCGAGTAACCACGGAAAGCTAAACGCTGATACTAGGCTATTTGAGATGGTTTTTTTCGTGCCTGTCCCTTTGTTCTCAGTCCAACTGAAGCACCGCTTCGTGCCAGGCGCACCCGCTCGTCGCCACTGCCGCTGCTCTTCTTCCACTCCAATCTCCATTCCGACCTCTCTGCCCACGCTGTGGGATTAGCGTCCTGGAGAAAGGGTAATGCAGAGAGAATGGGTGACCGTAGTCAACTCTTGTTAGTAAAACGAAATCTCTTAATCTAGAGTAGAGGATTTCCTGCGTGAGATATCCTCGAGGGCAAAACTGTACACCGCCACGGAAAACTCATTAGCGTTAGGGCTTGTGACAGGCCGTGCTGTCTCACTTTAGAGTGCTAACGTATATCTTCTACACAACTAAGATGTTTCAGACTGCTACAATTTGATAGCTAAGGCAAAATTTAAAAGTGAATGACTTATAATGTCTTTGAGTTTGTGGTTGGAAACGGTTTGTGTTCGAACTTGAACAGACTACAAATCCAGTAGTTAACAGCATCAACATTCTGATATAGCTCCTTGCTGTACTATAAGCGCTCTTGGTAATTAGAATGCCACGAGAAGACCAAAGCCCAATCAACTGACAATGTTGTTACGTGCCACTCATGAGGATGTGGAACGTTCAGCCTATACATGTATTTCAGTATGTTACTCTCGTATGTAGGTGTCTGATTACTGTTATCACCATATATAAGGCTATAAGACCCAAATCTCTTTACTGTATCCTATTCTCATATTCTGTCTATAGGGTACTTACAGATCTGCAGAAATATTCAATCAACTGTCCACAGCTTTCGAAACAATTCTTCATGAAACACAAAAGAACATTTTATTACGAACTTAGATGCACAGTCTTTGTTATGGGTTTAATGTGGAATATGTCCAATGTGTACCATCGGCGTTTATTATTTTTATTGTATTACCGTAACTTACTACCTCTCACTAGCGTGTCCTACATTTTCTTCTTGTTTACTCATTTCAGTATACAGTGGACCTAAATTTCGTCGTTTATCGGGATCTGTCCTTTGTTAAGTCTATGTACCTTCGTACCAGGGTACAACTTAAACTAACGTATACTCTGCATTGTCAAAACGAACTGTTCCTAGGTCTGAGACAGCAATATGGGGCATATTGAAACGTAATAAATTTTACAAATGTTTGGAGGGTATGAATTGAGGTACTGTCGGAAGTGAAGGTGTGAGAATGGGTCGTAATTTGGGCTTCGGTAGACCAGTCGGTAGATCATTTTCCCACGAAAGGCAAAGATTCCGAGTTCTAGTCTCGGTTTGGCACACTAGAAATGCAATATCAGTTCACACTCTGCTACAGAGCGAAAATTTCGTTCTGGAAACATCCTAAAGTGGTTGGCTACGTCCTATCTCCGCAATAACCTTTCTTCAAGGAGTGCTAGTCTTGCAAGGCCCGCAGGAGAGTTTTATTAAAAAAATAATTAAATTTCTTGCCTGCGACGTTAAGATCTGTAAAGCGTATGTGCCTCGCAAATGTATGGCTCTTTAACAGTGAATCACTCATTCTGTTGTGAAGCCTTTCCAGTTATGCAACTCTTTGTGAGGTTAAATATGCGGTATTGGAAAGAGCTTGGTATTTTGATGTCAGTGTCTTTATCTTTTTTTATACAGGGTCAGCCTTCTTCCCCTCACAACTCCTCCTTAATCGCGCTTCTATGACCTTCATCGGTTCAAGTCTGGGGCCAGTAGAGTAGTTTCCTCGTGGAAATGGTTTGGTTATCATCTTGATTCCTTCGCTAACTTCACCATAAGGGTAAAATAAAACGACGAAACATGTTCATTAGTTGAAACAAATTTCAAATTTAGTCTGTTAAATAGTGTAGGAGTCAACGTATATCTGTACGCTTTGTATCTAATGAGATGAAAAAAGAAGGTCCACTGCATCACTATAATGCCATTCTCACGCGGAAAACAGCTCCAGTTTCATTTCACAATACAAGGCAAGTCTGTATTATTTGTGGTCGTTCGTGTGATGAGAGCCACCTTGTTCCGCTGCCATTTCGAATCTACTATGTGATTGCTGTATAAGAAAGCTGCGGATAAATAATCGAATTTTTCTGCAGGTCTATAAGTGTCATCTACACAGAAAATGAGAACAGTATACAATAAAGCGATTTGGATATTACGGCCTTACATATAGCCATAGCAATATTCAGACACATACATGCCGGCCGTGTGGCCGAGCGCTTCTAGGCGCTACAGTCTGCAACCGCGCGACCGCTACGGTCGCTGGTTCGAATCCTGCCTCGGACATGGATGTGTGTGATGTCTTTAGGTTAGTTAGGATTAAGTATTTCTAAGTTTTAGGAGACTGATGACCTCAGAAGTTAAGTCCCATAGTGCTGACAGACATTTGAACCATTTTTCGCCCACATACATACAAGAGGAACATAGCACCATAAATTTGTAGGCTGAGAGATCCAACTGCTGCTGAATGGCACGTGGCCTTGTCCCGGCATTCTGATTACCATGAGCATTAGTTAGTAGGACACGGAGCTATATCAGGATGTTGGCAGTCTTAAACAACTGTTACAGAATTTTATACGTTGGAGGCCGCTTAGAAACTGATGACCAAGCACTCTAATATTGCTTGTAAGGACGTTGATGTGATACATGTTCCGAGGACGTCGTAGGAACATATGGTTTGAATCTTCTTCCTCTCAGTCAACATATAGAGGGATGACGTTTCGATTGAGCTGACAATGGTGTTTGTTGAATTTCCATTAACTCTAATTTCAGCCGTTCTAGAGTATAACTATCTTGATGTTTGTGTCTTTCTTGGATACGTGGGATGAATTAATGCGAAGTGACTGCCTTTTTTTAATGTCCTCCATCATTCCTCTTGGCAGTCCTATAACAATCAATTCCTGAGCATGGGTACGTATCTGTGATACGGTGTGTCATACCTGATAGCTCCACGTATACATGTCTGCTTTACTATGCATCTAGTTGTTCATTTTCATTTATCCCAAAGTGGCCTTTCGTCCATAGCGAAAAACAACGTAGACAATTGCTGTAACTAAGGAGGGGGTACAACTATTAATATGGTTTTTAATCAGTTGTAGGGCTGATATACCATCAGAGACTAGAAATATTATCTGATGTAGTCGTCTGTACCACAAACAGCAAGGCTTCTAAAATGGGAATGGAAGAAAGGAAGGAAGGACGGAAGGAAGGAGGGATGATTGGGTTTAACGTCCTATCGACATCGTGGTCATTGGAGAAGAAGCACATGCTCGGATTACGTGAAGGATGCGGAATAATAAAAGACTTCATATTTACGCCAGTGACTGTAACACATTCTTAATTTCACTATTGCAATTTCGGCCTTAGGCCATTATCAAGCGAACATGTTATGACTATCAGGCCACGTCAACGTAAAATGAGCTGACACATTTATATGTCGTTGTCATTACTATTAAATACATTGGTTACACTGTTACATAGTGCTAGCACACATATCCATATGTCATACAACAACATAGTCTGTAGACACTCATTTTCGTTAGCCCCTCGCTAGTCACATATGCACTAAACTGCAGCGACAGATTTCTGTTTACACATAACTGAGACTGAGTAATAGGAGCACCAAGGCTGAGCCATACGTGAGTGCTCTCCTTAATGTCTCTTGGTCCCAGTGTTGTTCCGTGTAGCGAAATGATTATATTCCTGTCGCTCAGGATGCCTACAATATTACGGACGAGTGGTTTTGGAATCTGAAGCTCCTCCAGATTTTTTCCTAAGACTGACAAGTAGACGCTGCTATCGTGCAGTTACTCTGAGAGAAATTTTGCTTTATGTCAGTAACTAACCGTGGAAGGATTTCAGTTGTTCCTTTTCCTTTGAGAAACCCACGTTTTTTCCAGTAATACTTTTTTTTTCTCTCTTCACACTACTGTTCTAAGCGCCACTTAATAGTCCTTTTCATTACCTTCGCCGAACATGGTAGCAAGGTGATAGGCTGGTATGACTTGTGTTTATCACATCATTTTCCGATTTGTGCATCGAGACGACGCGACATGTTTTCAGCGAGTGGAGTTGAACCTTTTGAGTCCAATCGCTATTGTAAATTTTGGGCAGCATCAATTCCTCTTTGTGTATGTCATTAAACTGGAAAGTCAGTATAATCCTTGAGCGAGCGCAACATGGAGTTCTTCCAGCGAAAAGAGTTGTATAATTACGTTGTTTTCCTTTTAATATTCCTCCTCGCCTACCATGTCCCTTACGTCAGTTGGGGCTATCAAAATCAAGAACAATTCTAAAATATCGTTCTATGGTGGAGAAGTGTGCATGTCCATTATCAGACCGTTTTCTATGTTCCTTATTGTGCAGTCCTAAAGCATCGACTGCATACAGACCAGCGCAGCGCCGAGAAACAGCATCAAGAAGGCACTGAACCATGCGCCAATGGAAAGAGTGGGCAGCGCCACACTTCCAGCCAGATCAAGCTCAGCGCCCCCTGTCAGTCCTTGACTTAACCAGCTAACCATCGCTGTTCGGGCCATTTCGGTCATGGACTTCAAGAGCATCAATACCGAGTAATAGGAAGACGATACATCGCCTGCGTTCTGCGAGTAGTAATAGCGTATATATGTAATTGCATGTAGGAGGCACAGGAGAACATCAAGTCTCCTCATAATGGGAATTTAAGTTACGTTTCCTTAATTTTAAAAATGAAGTGTTCTATTAACCTACAAGAGTTGTGTACCGATCATTTTTAACTCCTGCTACCGGCCATTACAACTTCTCACCCTCATTTTTTGTGTCGACACTGATACCCACAGTAGAAACCCACAGTAGATGACACATATATTACATTAAAAATCCCGATTAATCGTATTTCTTTGCTGAGCACAGTGCAGAAATATTGTCCCCATTTTCGTTTTCTGTACTTGAAAATTTTCTTGGCTGGAATTTGTATCTTCTTTAGAGCAATGAAGATTGTGTCATTAGAGAGAGTTTTTTTATTTTCTTTAATTCCTCTTTGTGTTCCTTGAGGTCTGAGTCACATTCTGAACCCACCAACAGGGCGATCGCCTATAAAGAGTCTGTGTATGATCTGTTTGCCGTATTCAGAAATTCGTTACTCGACTGATAAGCGATCCCAACAACAAGTAGTCTCTTTCGTGAAACCACTTTCGATGATCGATTTTGATAGTTTTTCTTCGAGGTTCTAATTGGCTTTGTTTGTGTTCTGCTTCCTGCTAAAAGAGCACATCACAGTCTCTCTAGGATGATCGTTTGTTGTAATTTTAATTGTCAAGTACTCTGAACCTAAAATATCTGGCATCACTTCCCATAATGTTCACGTAGGTAGTGCAGCGGATACTATGCTCAAGTCTACCGCTGTCGGGACTTCAATTGACCGGGCTATTTGTGTTGGTGAGCCGTCATTTAGTACTATGAGGTTTTCATAGCTGTGTAGCTTAAAGGCTGTGAGTGTGTCACTGACGTCTCGTGTCTATGTAAATAACAGCCAAGTTTCCCTCTGATTGTGCTGTGTGGTAGATATCTCTTGCAATACTTTCAGAAACTGTTTAGAAAAATATCTCAGAATAACACAGGAGGATGCATTTTTACTGCGGTTCTAATGGGACAGCCCATCCATTAAATATTAACTCTTTCCGGAAATCGTAAAGTGCTGCAGAAATAGTTAAATGCCGGTTGTTGTTATAGGAGATTTCGTGATGTCTCAGCTTGACTGCATGCAAAGTCTTGTCCTAACAGAACATGTTTACGAAACTATCCTAGAATAACAGTGAGTGCATTCTTTCTGATGGTCCTAACGAGGTATCCCAGCCATCACGTGTTACCCTTGCCAGAAATCGTAACATCTTGCTTGCAACACATGTCTCGGGAATGGTAAATGTTCTCTCATGTTCTCATTGTTGAAGCGTTCATCTTGTCTGTGGACGCTTGAGAAAATACCATTAATCATGAAAGATTCTTTTATGTCCGGAAAGAGCACTATCTAAGTACAGTCGGAAAAATCAGAACAATTACTCAAACAGACTTCAAAGCACTGTCCTACAAAAGAGAAAAATGGCTGGAATTTTCGGTCTCGTACAGCTGCTGGCCTGGAGATGTCCTAATGCCATAATGACGGATGAGGGCAGCATCCCGCCAGAGATGGATGGTCTGCTTCTTTGAACAAAAGACATCAACATAACGCTGCTCTCAGAACTTTCCTATGCCCTGACAAAGGGTGTTTTGTCAACAAATTCTGAATGGCTCTTGCTGAATTTACCTGCCAAGCTGCTGCTGCTGTCGGTGTGGAAGCACTGTTCGCTATGTTTTGCTGCAGACGAGACTTTCAGCAGCAAAAGTACTTTGTAAAGATTGCTCTATCGCACTGACAGTTAAACCATGCAAAAGTGATCTACAGAACATGAAATGTAGAAAGACACTTCCTCAACTACACTGTTTTGCCTGTCACGACGAAAGCTTGAAAATTTCAGAGTGAAAAGGATCTCCAACCCAGCTATATATCACCACATACCATATCGATGTAGTAAAAACACAATTCCTGTTCTGTACCATACAAAAGCACCACTTTTTTTTCCTGCATGTAGCTCCTACCAGACACTCGTAAATATTGCACGAATATACACAGCAGGAGCAAATGGACTGTGTATAGTCATCACAGCACGAAATATTTCCCAGAAGCTTGGTAGACCATCCACCACAGCTGACAGCATGATCAGAGAAACCTCAACAGTCCAAGGTCACTCTCCAAACCATAGTCAGCTCCCCTTGGCACAAAGACGGTACTTTTTCTAAACCTGACCTGCTTGTTAACTTGTTTTCTGCACCCATTTCCAGACTTTGGGATTACAAGAACAGACGTATTTTTTCAAGGTTTACTAGAATATCATATCATTTGCGGACACTACTTGATATGAAGCACATTGCAATATCGCTTGCATTGCAGTGTCGCTTGCTTAGTAGTGTCGCATGCACAGTATTATTTCGAAGACATTGCCTGGAAATTATTTCTCTAGAAACCCAAAACTTAAGCGTGCTGCTGCAAGGTGGAACATGCTGTAAACCACAGATAACGAGTCACTTATCCCCTCTGCGAAGACATTTACGTGAAAACTCGAAAAAATTAGAGGAAACTGATAATTACAGTCATGAATACTGATGTTAGTAATATAACAGATTCCAAATCATCCTCATAACTTAAAAAGTCAGCAAAGGCATTTATCATGTCTACAGAATCAGCAAATGTGTATCCTACCCGTATTGCTCCTGCTAGATGCACACAACACACACCACAATCGATTTTCTGTCAACCAAATAAAGATGGGAAATGGGCAGAAACAGACAACCAGACAAATCACATGGTAGAGAATAATGGTACAGCACAAACACATGTGCATATTGAGTCTATAGAGAACATATGTGACTACGAAGGCTGTCGAACACATAATGAGTATTAGTTCACTATTCAGTCATCTAATGGGGGAAGTGGTTAGGTCAGCTACATTCGTGTATTCCAGCGTTTCCATTTGGATGGCTCCTGCCTTAAGCCAGAAACGTGAATCGTTAACTGAACATAATTTTCCACATATAAAAAATTGTTTTCTACCCCTTTGCGGCTGTCGCAGTATTCCACATGAGTTCCATATCTTTCCTTAGGACATATCCATTTTCTTTGCACATATCGGAACACACATACATACACTATTTACACAAAATGTCATGATATGCAACTAATTAACGTTTCAGAGCATACACGCAAACTTGGCGCCGGTGGCGACACCTACAACGTGCTGATTTGAGGAAAGTTTCCAACCGATTTCGCATACACAGCAGTCGACCGCCGTTGTCTGGTGAAACGTTGTTGTGATGCCGCATGTAAAGAGGAGAAATGCGTACCATCATGTTTCCGACTTCGATAAAGCTTGGATTGTAGCCGTTGACGATTGTGGTTTATCGTACTGCGACGTTGCTGCTCGCGTTGGCCGAGATCCAATGACTGTTAGCAGAATATGGAATCGGAGGGTTCAGGAGGGAAATACGGGACGCCGCGCTCCATCCCAATGGCCTCGTATCACTAGCAGTCGAGATGACATACATCCTAACGTCGAGATGACATACATCCTAACCGCATGGCTGTAACGGATCGTGCAGCCACGTCTCGATCCCTGGGTCAACAGATGGGGACTTTTGCAAGACAACAACCATCTGCACGAACAGTTCGACGATGTTTGCAGCAGCATGGACTACCAGCTCGGAGACCATGGCTGCGGCTACCCTTGAGGCTGCATCACAGACAGGAGCGCCTGCGATGGTGTACTCAATGACGAACCTGGATGCACGAATGGCAAAACGTCATTTTTTCGGTTGAATCCAGGTTATGTTTACAGCATCATGATGGTCGCATCCGTGTTTGGCGACTTCGCGGTGAACGCACTTTGGAAGCGTGTATTCGTCATCATCATACTGGGATATCACCTGGCGTAATGCTATGGGGTGCCATTGGTTACACGTCTCGGTCAGCTCTTGCTCGCATTGATGGTGCTTTGATCAGTGGACGTTACATTTCAGATGTGTTACGACCCGTGGCTCAACCCTTCATTCGATTCCTGCGAAACCCTACATTTCAGCAGGATAATGCACTACCGAATGTTGCAGATCCTTTACGGGCCTTTCTGGATACAGAAATTATTCGACTGCTGCCCTGGCCAGCACATAGGTCACAATACGCCAGTCACTACTCCTGATGCACTGTGGTATGGTGTTGAAGCTGCATGGGCAGCTCTACCTGTACACGCCATCCAAGCTCTGTTTGACTCAATGACCAGGCGTATCAAGGTCGTTAGTACGGCCAGAGCGGGTTGTTCTTGGTACTGATTTCTCGGGATCTATGCACCCAAATTGCGTGAAAATGTAATCTGATGTTAGTTCTAGTATAATTTATCCGTCCAATGAATACCCGTTTATCATGTGCATTTCTTCTTGGTGTAGCAATTTTAATACCCAGTAGTGTATTTTATAAGCCTGATGCTCATGTCGAATCTATCAATCATCCCCTACTACTAACTATAATACTTCGTCAGTAACTGGGTGCTGGCGTTACAAAACAATGCTGATTGAAAATCAGCGATGGGTTAACATGTCTCATATGTTTTTATTGCAGGTGATTCCACTGTGTCTGAGAAAGAGAAATGTAAACGTCTTACAAGCCGCCAGATGTAAAAATCACGACCGCAGTGACTAGATTACTGTCACAATCTGCCTTGATTCTACAACTGCTCACAAGTAACACTGAAGATATCCAAGTTAATGACTATACGAGCCGTATAAATCGATGTTTGGCATTACCTCCGAATGAATTGTTTTCTCCGTACAAATACTGCGACATTGAATATAGAAGGTGTTCGCTGGGATGTGTATTAATGGACCCAAAGTGATGTTACGCGTCAACCTCGTTGTAAGCTCGTACTAAAATCATCGAATTTCGAAAGTTATTCAGTTAAGGAACTTGGTATGAAGCTGGTATTTGCAGTTCCCTCACGCCGCCACTGGGTATTTCCCCAGTAGTTGTAACGCATTTTGTCTGGATGACACCTCAGAGGATCTGTGATATATCCACCGGGTTATAAGCGTTAGTTGATTGAGAATAATCACATACAGTAGATAGTGTGCTGCCCAATGCTAGATTGAGGACGTTAGCAATGTAGACAGGCTTTTCGGACCAATGCCGTTACGTTTCATGGCAGAAATTTGCGATTTGGAATCAAGTCATTCCATTCAACCACAAATCTGCGTTGGATCGTATGGAGAAGTCTTTTAATGATTACAGCCACTAGTGAACCATATTAATAGCATTCTCATATCTCGAAACGAGTCACCTTTTTCAAACTAATCTTTTGCAACATGGTTTCAGGTAGTCCCTAACCACCTTGCAACTGGTCCTCAGACTCTATACTGACATCCCTATATCCCTGCAGCTTTGCACATGTGGTCATTCCAATTCAAGTCGGAACTGGTCATATGTCGGCCTAACCTGAGTTGGTGCGACATGACTTTTATTTTTATTTTATGGCAATTCGATGGAAATGGCAAAACGGACGTTTTGCAACCTGCACCACGCAAGTAACGAGCACCCCTTAGTGGCTTGTCATCATAGTTTTCTTTATCTTAAATATCCTTGTGACTAACGCCCTATTGGCATACTTATTATTTTATAAATGACATGTAAGTACTGTCAGTCTTTTACGATGATTCCGTAATTATATCCTACCATACGTTATTAGTCATTATTCTGTGACCATGTTATAGAATATAGACCATGCTTTGTATTAAATTCTGAAGAAGACACTCCTAGCAGTGTTGAAACCAGGTTAATTTGTTAAAAATAGTGACCGAGGGCTGCTTTTCTTTCAATTGTAACTATTCACGGTTTCTTAACGAGCAGCCATGTAAAAAATTTTGAGTAACGTAGTCGTTGCGATCGTGTTTTTAACATCTGTAAGCTTGTAAGACGATTATGTTTCGCCTTATAAGACACAGTGGTACCCCTCGTAAGAAAAACTTATTTCCAACCATCACTCATATTCGCTCAGTATTGTTTCGTATTGCCGGCATTCAGTTATTGATGAAGTATTGTACTTAGTAGTAGCTGATGTGTGACAGATGCGCCTTGAGCATCAGGCTTATAAAGTATGTGTGTGTGCTCTGACATGTGCAAATAAAATGGGTATTTACTGTCGTAAGGGAAGGTATGGATTTGACGTGGACGTGGAGTACTGAAATAACCACAAAGGGAATGAAAGTTTATTTTTTTTTGTTTTTTAATTTTTTTGTACTTGGAAGATTATGTCAACTCATAGGAATGGTATGTCAACTCATAAGAATGGTACAGATATTTCTATTTCCAGAGCCACAGCCGTCAGCAGGGGATATTTCTGTTGCTTCACCCACTGTTGAATGTTGTCCGATTCAGGCTGCAACCGTAAAACCTAATTGTAAATACAGTGATCAGGTACATAATTGGCCGATTTCCTAAGGCAGTTCTGTCTGTGGGTGGGTGGTGTGCTGTGGCGGTGGCCTTTGGTGCGAACGATTCACATTTCTAGCTTACAGCAGGAGCCGTCTAAATGGAAAGGGGGTTAGGGTATAGGAATGTAGCTGACCTAACCACGTCCCCCATTCGATGGCTGAATAGCGAACTAATACTCGTTATATGTTCGACAGCCTTAGTAGTCACATGTGTTCTCCGTAGAAATTTGAGAAGATTCAATATGGACATGTGTTTGTGCTGGACCATTATTCCCTCCCATGTAAATTGTCCAGTTGATTGCTTCTACACATTTCCCATCTTTATTTGGTTGAGAGAACATCTCTTGTGGTGTGTGTTGTGTGCATCTAGCAGGTGAACTACTCGTGGAAGACACGTTTGCTGGTTCTCTAGATATGATAAACGCCATAGTTAACTTCTTAAATTATAAGGATGATTTGAAATCTTTTATTTCACTAACATAGTTATTCAAGAGTGCAATTATCAGTTTCCTCTAATTTTTCGAGTTTTCAGGTAAAAGTCTTCGCAGACGAGATAAGTGACTCGTTCTCTGTGGTTTGTAGTGTGTTCCACCCCGTAGCACCACGCTTAAGTTTTGAGTTTCTCGAGAAACAATTTCCAGTCTATATCTTCGAAAAAATACTGAGCAAGCGACACTGCTATGCAAGCGATATTGCTATGTGTTTCATATCCATCAATGGTAGGATATTCTGTTAAACCACGTGATAATACATATGTTCTTGTAATCTCAGAGTCTAGGGGCGGGTGTAGAAAGCCAGCTAACAAGGAGGTTGGGGACAGAAACTGTACTGCCTTTTTGCTGAGGGGAACCTGCAATTGTTTGGAGGTTGACCTCGATCTGCTGAGGTTTCTCTGGTCACGCATCAGGCCAGTATGTGTGTGGGGGCAGATGACTTGTGGCTGTCGGCTGTGGTGGATAATCTACCAAGCTTGCGGGAAAAATCTAGTGCTGTGATGACTCTACACAGTGCATGTGCTTATGCTGACTGTATTCGCGGAATATGTACGAGTGTCTGGTGGTCGAGGCTATATGCAGGAGGCAGAAGTGAAGATTTTGTATGGTGCAGGATACGAACTGTATTTTAGGTACATTTATATGGTATGTTGTGATATACTTGTATAGCTGGGTTGGAGATCGGTTTCACACTTAAATGCACGAGGCACAGTAGTGTATCTGAGGAAGCGTCGTTCTTTATTTCATGTTCTGTCAATGTGATAGGACGATCTATACAATATAGTTTTGCCGCTGGAAGTCTCATCTGCAGATAATGGTGGACAGTGCTCCCATTTCGGCAGCATCAGATTGGCAGGTAAATTCAGAAAGAGGCAATCAGGAAGCTCCATTAGTTCACAAGACACCCTTAGAGCGGGGCATAGGGTCCTCTACAGACCGGTTCAAACAAGATGGGGCAAGGTAGCTACGGAAAGTTGTAAGAGTAACGTACCGTCTTCTTTGTTCAAGTATTCAAAGACAAGATGAAGTTGACCATACATTCCTGTTGGGATGCTGTCCTTCATCCGCCATCGCGGCATCAGGACATCTCCAGGCCAGCAGCTGTAGAACACCGAAAATTCCAGCCATTTGTTTCTTCTGTAGGACTGACCATCGAACTCTGTTTGCATAATCGTTCCGATTTTCCCGTCTGTGCTTCGAAAGTACTCTATTTCCAAACATCAAGAAGGCTTTTATGATTAGCTGTGGTTTTTCAAGCATGCACAGACACTATTAAGGCTTTTACTGGTGAGAACATGAGCAATTGTTCACCATTTGAGACATATGTTGTAAGCAGGACGTTACGATTTCTGGGAAAGGTAACACGTGATGGATGGGTTGCCTCGGTAGGACTGCCAGGAAGAACGGAGTACGTGTTAGTCTACGATATTTTCGTAAACAGGTCCTGATGGGACAAGAATTTCCATGCAGACAAGCTGAGACAACACGAAAACTGCGACAACAAATCCGACTGATAACAATTCCTTTAGCAGTTAATGATTTCTGGGAAGAGTTGGTATGTAATGGATGGACTGTCCTATTAGGATCACTAGGAAGAATTCATCCTGTGTTATTCTGGGATATTTTTGTAAACAGTTTCTGAAAGTATTGCAAGAGGCATCTATAGCACATCCAGAGGGAAATGAGACATCAGTTTGACACTGACAGCGTTTTAGCTACACCTGCGAGGGTGGCTTGCTTGGAAAACATCTCGCTTGGGCATTAGGCAGGCGCTGGACATGCGGGTACAAAGTCTGTGTGCCGAACCGAGACTCGAACCCGGGACGTTTGCCTTTCGCGGCAAGTGCTCTACGGTAGAGCACTTGCCCGCGAAAGGCAAAGTTCCCGAGTTCGAGTCTCGGTCCGGCACACAGTTTTAATCTACACGGAAATGACTGTATACCTGTCTTACGACCTTTTTAATCCAAGCACTTCGTTCTTGGTCGTTCACTCTTATTGTTTCCCCTTGGCTCTCACATCTATTTTATATTACGCAGCGCTCCTTATAGTTTATCTGTATAATTGCGAACATCTTTCTCCATTTCACATTGTCGAACGCCGTTTGCAGGTTTACAGATCCTATGAACGTGTCTTAATTTTTCTTTAGTCTTGTTTCAGTTATCAGCCCCGACGTCAGAATTGCCTCTGTGGTGCCTTTACCTTTCCTAAGAGCAAACTCATCATCTAACACATCCACAATTTTCTTTTCCATTGCTCTGTGTATTATTCTTGTCAGCAAATTGGATGCATGATCTGTTAAGCTCAATGCGCGTTAATTCTCGCACTTGTCAAGTATTACAGCCTTCGGGATAGTGTGGATAATGCTTTTCCGGAAGTCAGATGGTATGTCGCCAGACTCATACATTTTACACACCTATGTGAATAGTCGTTCTGTTGCCATTTCACCCAATGATTTTAAAAATTCTGATGGAATATTATCTATTCCTTCAGCAGTATTTGATCTTAAGTCCTCCAAAGTTCTCCTAAATTCTAATTCTATTGCTGGATCCTCTATTTATCGACTCCTGATCCTTCTTCTACCAGATCGGAAAAATTTTTCCCCTCTAAGAGGCCTTCATTGCACTCTTTCGTCCTATCCGCTCTCCCTCTGCATTTAACAGAGGGATTCCCGTTGCACTCTTAATGTTATCACCATCGCTTTTAATTTCCTTGAAGGTTGTTTCAATTTTTCTACATGCTGAGTCAGTGCTTGCTACAATCGTTTCCTTTTTCGATTTCTTCACGTTTTTCATGTAGCCATTTCATCTTAGCTTCCCTGCACTTCCTATTTATTTGATTCCTCAGCACTTGCAATTCTGTATTCCTGAATTTTCCTGAACGTTTATGTACTTCTGTCTTTTATCGATCAACTGAAATATTCCTTCTGTTTCCCATGGTTTCATCGATGTTGCCTTCTTTGTACTAGTGTTTTTCTTTCCAACTACTGCGATTTCCCTTTTTATGTATGTCCATTCCTCTTCAGCAGTACTGCCTATTGGTTATACCTTATTGCTGTACCTATAGCTTTAGAGATCTTGAATCGTATCTCTTCATTGCTTAGTACTTCCCTATCCCAGTTCTTTGCATATTGATTCTTCCTAACTAATTTCTTAAACCACAATCTACTCTTTATCACCACTACATTATGATCTGAGTCTATTTCTGTTGCTGGGTGCGCCTTGCAGTACAGTATCTGATTTCGGAATCTCTGCCTAATCATGATGTAATCTAACTGAAATCTTCCTATATCACTCGGCCTCTATCACGTATACCTCCTCCTCTTGTTATTCTTGTGCATAGTATTCGCCATTGCTAACTGAAATTTATTATAGAACGGAGCCGGCCGGAGTTGCCGAGCGGTTCTGGGCGCTTCAGTCTAGGGCACGGATGTGTGTGATGTCCGTAGGTTAGTTAGGTTTAAGTAGTTCTAAGTTCTAGGGGACTGATGACCTCAGAAGTTAAGTCCCATACTATTCAGAGCAATTTGAACCATTTTGTAGAACACAATTAGTCTTCTTCCTCTCTCAATCCTTGTCCCAAGTCCATATTCTTCTACTCTTTCAAACACATTTCAGTCTCCCATGTCTATTAGGTTTTTATCTTCCCTTATGCCCTGTATTAGCTTTTCAATATCGCCATATATTTTCTCTATCTCTTCATCTTCAGCTTGCAGCGCCGGTATGTACACCTGAAATATCGTTTCCGGTTTTAGTTTGCTGTTGATTCTGATAGGAACAACCCTATCACTCAACTGTTCATAGCAATTCACTCTTTTCCCTAACTTCCTGCCCGTGATACTATTTTCTGGTGCTTTTGGCGTAACCCTATACTCATATGGCCAAAAATATTTGTCATCTTTCCACTTCACCGACTGCTACTGTATCAAATTGAGACTTTGCATTTCCCCTTTCAGATTTTTATCTTCCCTACCTCATTCAAGCTTCCGACAATCCACGCTCCAACTCGTAGAACGTTATATTGATAATTTTTACTTTTTGGCAAGTCTGAGTACAACTGAATGAAACACAATTTTCGTGCCATATGCGTTTCTCCTTTATTCTCTACGCGGCCCATTCAGTGACCTGGAATAAGTATATATTTTTATTATTTAGGTTACATTTTGGGGCAATGTACCTATAGGTTATAAACATTGAATACACGATCATAGACAAACAGAAATACTACATAACACAGAAAAATCCACAAGCACCAACTCTCCACAGCCAACCAAAGATCGATAAAGAGGGTATGCCAATCTACATCTACATGACTACTCTGCAATTCACATTTAAGTGCTTGGCAGAGGGTTCATCGAACCACAATCATACTATCTCTCTACTATTCCACTCCCGAACAGCGAGCGGGAAAAACGAACACCTAAACCTTCTGTTCGAGCTCTGTTTCTCTTATTTTATTTTGATGATCATTCCTACCTATGTAGGTTGGTCTCAACAAAATATTTTCGCATTCGGAAGAGAAAGTTGGTGACTGAAATTTCGTAAAAAGGTCTCGCCGCGACGAAAAACGTCTATGCTGTAATGACTTCCATCCCAACTCGTGTATCATATCTGCCACACTCTCTCCCCTATAACGCGATAATACAAAACGAGCTGCCCTTCTTTGCACCCTCTCGATGTCCTCCGTCAATCCCACCTGGTAAGGATCCCACACCGCGCAGCAATATTCTAACAGAGGACGAACGAGTGTAGTGTAAGCTGTCTCTTTAGTGGACTTGTTGCATCTTCTAAGTGTCCTGCCAATGAAACGCAACCTTTGGCTCGCCTTCCCGACAATATTATCTATGTGGTCTTTCCAACTGAAGTTGTTAGTAATTTTAACACCCAGGTACTTAGTTGAATTGACAGCCTTGAGAATTGTACTATTTATCGAGTAATCGAATTCCAACGGATTTCTTTTGGAACTCATGTGGATCATCTCACACTTTTCGTTATTTAGCGTCAACTGCCACCTGACACACCATACAGCAATCTTTTCTAAATCGCTTTGCAGCTGATACTGGTCTTCGGATGACCTTACTAGACGGTAAATTACAGCATCATCTACGAACAGTCTAAGAGAACTGCTCAGATTGTCACCCAGGTCATTTATATAGATCAGGAACAGTAGAGGTCCCAGGACGCTTCCCTGGGGAACACCTGATATCACTTCAGCTTTACTCGATGATTTGCCGTCTATTACTACGAACTGCGACCTTCCTGACAGGAAATCACGAATCCAGTCGCACAACTGAGACGATACCCCATAGCTCCGCAGCTTGATTAGAAGTCTCTTGTGAGGAACGGTGTCAAAAGCTTTCCGGAAATCTAGAAATACGGAATCAACTTGAGATCCCCTGTCGATAGCGGCCATTACTTCGTGCGAATATAGAGCTAGCTGCGTTGCACAAGAGCGATGTTTTCTGAAGCCATGCTGATTACGTGTCAATAGATCGTTCCCTTCGAGGTGATTCATAATGTTTGAATACAGTATATGCTCCAAAACCCTACTGCAAACCGACGTCAATGATATAGGTCTGTAGTTAAATGGATTACTCCTACTACCCTTCTTGAACACTGGTGCGACCTGCGCAATTTTCCAATCTGTAGGTACAGATCTATCGGTGAGCGAGCGGTTGTATATGAGTGCTAAGTAGGGAGCTATAGTATCAGCGTAATCTGAAAGGAACCTAATCGGTATACAATCTGGACCTGAAGACTTGCCCGTATCAAGCGATTTGAGTTGCTTCGCAACCCCTAAGGTATCTACTTCTAAGAAACTCATGCTAGCAGATGTTCGTGTTTCAAATTCTGGAATATTCCGTTCGTCTTCCCTGGTGAAGGAATTTCGGAAAACTGCGTTCAATAACTCCGCTTTAGCGGCACAGTCGTCGATAACAGTACCATCGGCACTGCGCAGCGAAGGTATTGACTGCGTCTTGCCGCTTGTGTACTTTACATACGACCAGAATTTCTTCGGATTTTCTACCAAATTTCGAGACAATGTTTCGTTGTGGAACCTATTAAAGGCATCTCGCATCGAAGTACGTGCCAAATTTCGCGCGTCTGTAAATTTTAGCCCATCTTCAGGATTTCGCGTTCTTCTGAACTTCGCATGCTTTTTCCGTTGCGTCTGCAACAGCGTTCGGACCTTTTTTTGTGTACCACGGGGGATCCGTTCCATCTCTTACCAATTTATGAGGTATGAATATCTCAATTGCTGTTGCTACTATATCTTTGAATTTGAGCCACATCTCGTCTACATTCGCATAGTCAGTTCGGAAGGAATGGAAATTGTCTTTTAGGAAGGCTTCTAGTGGCACTTTATCCGCTTTTTTAAATAGAATTATTTTGCGTTTGTTTCTGATGGATTTGGAAGAAATGGTATTGGGCCTAGCTACAATGACCTTGTGATCACTAATCCCTGTATCAGTCATGATGCTCTCTATCAGCTCTGGATTGTTTGTGGCCAATGAGAGCCGTTATAAACTTCAGGAAAGCCCCAACATACCACTTAGCCAAACATCTCCAAAAGTTAATTACGAAACACTATAAAACAGAAAACAACAGAACAGTAATAAACACAGGTAACCTAATAGAACACATCCAAAACATACAGGTACCACTCACAACATCACTGATTTCATTTGACATAGAAAATATTTATGCCTCCATCCCTATCACAGAAGCAATAGAAATCATAGAAAAAAAAATCTCACATCCTACAGCAATCTCACTACGGAAGAAATAAAAGAAAGAAAAAATGTGCTTAGACTGACAACCGAACAAAACTACACTCCTGGAAATGGAAAAAAGAACAGATTGACACCGGTGTGTCAGACCCACCATACTGGCTCCGGACATTACGAGAGGGCTGTACAAGCAATGATCACACGCACGGCACAGCGGACACACCAGGAACCGCGGTGTTGGCCGTCGAATGGCGCTAGCTGCGCAGCATTTGTGCACCGCCGCCGTCAGTGTCAGCCACTTTGCCGTGGCATACGGAGCTCCATCGCAGTCTTTAACACTGGTAGCATGCCGCGACAGCGTGGACGTGAGCCGTATGTGCAGTTGACGGACTTTGAGCGAGGGCGTATAGTGGGCATGCGGGAGGCCAGGTGGACGTACCGCCGAATTGCTCAACACGTGGGGTGTGAGGTCTCCACAGTACATCGATGTTGTCGCCAGTGGTCGGCGGAAGGTGCACGTGCCCGTCGACCTGGGATCGGACCGCAGCGACGCACGGATGCACGCCAAGACCGTAGGATCCTACGCATTGCCGTAGGGGACCGCACCGCCACTTCCCAGCAAATTTGGGACACTGTTGCTCCTGGGGTATCGACGAGGACCATTCGCAACCGTCTCCATGAAGCTGGGCTACGGTCCCACACACCGTTAGGCCGTCTTCCGCTCACGCCCCAACATCGTGCAGCCCGCCTCCAGTGGTGTCGCGACAGGCGTGAATGGAGGGACGAATGGAGACGTGTCGTCTTCAGCGATGAGAGTCGCTTCTGCCTTGGTGCCAATGATGGTCGTATGCGTGTTTGGCGCCGTGCAGGTGAGCGCCACAATCAGGACTGCATACGACCGAGGCACACAGGGCCAACACCCGGCATCATGGTGTGGGGAGCGATCTCCTACACTGGCCGTACACCTCTGGTGATTGTCGAGGGGACACTGAATAGAGAAAGGTACATCCAAACCGTCATCGAACCCATCGTTCTACCATTCCTAGACCGGCAAGGGAACTTGCTGTACCAACAGGACAATGCACGTCCGCATGTATCCCGTGCCACCCAACGTGCTCTAGAAGGTGTAAGTCAACTAGCCTGGCCAGCAAGATCTCCGGATCTGTCCCCCATTGAGCATGTTTGGGACTGGATGAAGCGTCGTCTCACGCGGTCTGCACGTCCAGCACGAACGCTGGTCCAACTGAGGCGCCAGGTGTAAATGGCATGGCAAGCCGTTCCACAGGACTACATCCAGCATCTCTACGATCGTCTCCATGGGAGAATAGCAGCCTGCATTGCTGCGAAAGGTGGATATACGCTGTACTAGTGCCGACATTGTGCATGCTCTGTTGCCTGTGTCTATGTGCCTGTGGTTCTGTCAGTGCGATCATGTGATGTATCTGACCCCAGGAATGTGTCAATAAAGTTCCCCCTTCCTGGGACAATGAATTCACGGTGTTCTTATTTCAATTTCCAGGAGTGTATTTTCAGTTCGAGAATGAATATCAGCTAGAAAGTGATTGACTGCCCGTGGCTTCCCCAGGACGATTAGCAAACATTTTCATCAGTCATCTAGAAAATTATTTGAAAAGATAACCAGTATGAAAGTTGTAAAATCATATATTGGTACAGATATGTGGGTGACATTATTTGTTAGGTAGATGAGCCAAATGAAAAAAAAAAAAAGATCAACTATATTCGGAAATCAACAAAGCACATCAGATTATGAAATTCACACTTGCAAAAAACAAGACAATCAAATAAATTTTCTTGACATAACAATAGGAAAAGAAAATCCATTTAACGTCCTTAGAAACCGACAGCTACAGACACAACAATACATTCCACATCTAATCATCCCCATTTCCAGGAGCTTGCAGCACTAAGACATATGTTACATAGATTAAACAGGATGCCGCTCAATAAGATAAACTGTGGAACAGAAATGAGTACAATCATACAAATAGCTAGAAACAATGGGTATCACTCACATGTAGTACATAGACTCAATCAAGAAATAAAAACACAAATGCAAAACAACCACAAAGCTTCCAGAATATATGATAACTCACAAGCTGCAAACTTACAAACACACTCAACCAACAGACGCGGTGAAAACATTACAAAGAAATGAACCAGGTGGTACACTATGGCTTACACACATAAATTAACACACAGAGTTGCGAACATACTTAAGAGATAGGACTTCCACATAGCATATAAGACTGGGCAAAAACCTCCAATCACACCTAAGTCAACCAACTACCAAGAGGGATAAATTCTAGGATGAGGAATATACAAGTTTCAAAGTCAAAGTTGTGATGCAGTATACATAAGCATGTCATGAAGAATTTTTAAAACATGGTAGAGAGAACATATTAGGTGTTGGAAGTACGAAATAAACCGTTCCACATTTTCAGAACATTCAAAACACCATAACTACCATCCTACAAACATGGAACAAGAAATGAAAATAAAGGGAATAAATAATCATGACAAAACCTTATACAAATATAAGAAAACTTCCACATTCAAAAAACCATCGCTGAAAACAAACATGTGGTAAATGAGCAAACACACATCAGTGCAGGCTCCCTACTACACTTAATAAAATAAATGATAAAATAAAAAATCGTCCGTCTCACACGATACTTCAAAAATTACTCTCGAAAGTTGGCAACAACATTCGATCTTTGGCAGGAACGCCCGACAGTCGGTAAAACAAACCAAAACACTGCATCAAAACAAATGTTCAGTTCCTAGTGCTGTGAAAAGTGGAAGAAACTCCAAGTGCCAATTGTAAGAAGAGGAAAGGCACTAAAAATGGAACAGAAACATAATATGAAGAAAATCGTCCACACAACCTGTAAGTAGAATTTAAAATACTACTACATAACATTATATTTCCATTGGTTGTTGAGATCTGAAGAGGGTACTATTCCTGAATCTTTTGCCAATGTAAAGATATTAATGACACTTTTTCAGTTACAGTCTACATGTCCTGTGCATACATTTAATGTGTCTTCAAAGCAGTGGTTTCGACAGCGTTCTGAATCTCCATGCCGTTGATCGGTTATGAGTCCTCCGCTTTTAAAGGCAGTTGGAACCATAGTGTCGAGCCTGCCTATTTATCTGTACTTTCAACTAATAAGATGAAATGTGTGTTGCCGTTAGTTGGGCAAAAGTTATCAGTGAAACTTACCTGTTCATGGGTGATGGTTCCTCCTTAGTAGCTTCGACGGGTAACACTTTCTCTATTTCGTCTCGTTGGTCGTGTCCTTTCCTCCTCGTGCAGTACCGTTGACTTTTCTGCGTGGGGTGCACGTCTCTTGTTGTAGGTTCATCGATAGGTGGAACAGGATGGTGTTTATCTGACTGCGACACTAGTGATTTCACTGTCGTATGCATGATGTTCATCAGTGTCCATTTCTCCAACATACTGCTGTGCGGTTGTTTTGATGATGTTTTCGGAGCAGAAGGAGAGGGGGGGGGGGGGACTCCAGACTGGCTCTGCAATTGTAACGATGCATGGTGATGATTCAAGCGTACCAAAATGTTTAACTATGTGTCAGAGCCTATAAAAGAATAGCAAATAACGGAACGAACTCTGCTTACAATCCAACAACACTAGCTGCGTAGGAAGTGTTTAAACTTTATTTTGCGGGCCATTGTTATGTAGCCAGACTTCACAAAAGTTGACCTCAGAAACTTGCGAGACTAACATCCCTGGAGGAAAGGATATGGCTTGGCCGCAGCCGAAGGAATGTTTCCAGAGTAAAATTTTCACTTTGCAACTGAGTGTTCGCTGATATAAAAATTACTGGCAGGTTTTTACTGCGTGTCGGACCGAGACTCGGACTCTGTCTTTCGTGGACAAATGCTCGATCCACTGATGTACCCAAGCACGATTAACGACCAGTTTTCACAGCCTTACTTCCGCCAGTACATCCCTTTATCTTCCAAATTTCACAGAAGCTCTCCTGATAAACGTACAATACTGGCTCTTCTGGAAGCTATGAGAATGGGTCGTGAGTCGCGCATGAGTAGCTCAGGCTGGAGAGCACTTGCCCAGAAGGGCAAAGATCCCGAGTTCGAGTATCAGTCCGACATGCAAGCGTTCTCTGTTGCGTTTTAGTTATTTATATTTTACTCGTAAGAATTGAACGAGTAAGAAGAGGTGAAATCACTCGTTACCTGTTATTGTGGAATTGGGAAACTTTTTTCATCGTGTATGATGTCGTTTTCGAAGGCCTCAACTCAGTTTACAGAAGAAACAGTTATCTGTAACGACGTTTGCTTCATTTGACAACAAAGTTAAGAACATTGTATATGTGGGGTCTGATGTTTCAGACATGTCCGCAAATACAGACACACATATATGATTACAGCGATGACGACCATTGAAACGTCCAGCGCAGGTGCACGTCATTTTTGAACTCTTACGTGAACTGGTGAGATGCTGCGAGTAATGAGGCTAACGAGCAGGGACACTACATCAGTAAAGTGTGGGATAAGTTGAGAACTGTGGTCTGACTGGAGGGCTGCTAGGCTAGTCTGTGTCTGGATGGTGGAGTGGTCAGCGCATCTGCCTGGTAAGCAGGAAAACTGGGATCGAATACTGGTTCAAATGGCTATGAGCACTATGAGACTTAACATCTGAGGTCATCAGTCCCCTAGAATTTAGAACTACTTAAACCTAACTAACCTAAGTACAGCACACACACCCATGCCCGAGGCAGCATTCGAACCTGCGACCGCAGCGGTTCCGCGGTTCCAGACTGTAGTGCCTAGAACCGGTGGGCCACCCGGGCCGGATCGAATCCTGGTCTGGCACAAATTTTTAACTTGCGATAGTGTTATAAATCAGTGCCCACCGACAGTCAGTATCTCGAATTCCTTTGTGTTTTAAGAAGATTGTGTACAGCTTAGTAAATGAAAGATGTATACTCGTAAATGATCCGGTAGATAATGTTCTTAGCTCTTTGAGGCTAATTAAGAGGGTAAAGAGATGCACAGGCTCAGAAATGATCAGTATTTGGTCGAGTGAATGGCGGCCATTCCACGACATGAATAAATGTAACGTAATTCATGTAAATAGTAGAGAGAAGTGGATACAGTTCGACTTCACTGCAATCTGTCCGAATTGTCAAGGCTATGGGTACATAAATCACTGTTGAATATGCATGGAATGACTGCATTAATATAAATCTAGAAATAGCAGTTGTCAGATAGAAATTTCTCGATGGACTACTGGAGATGTGAAATATCTGGAGAGCGTTTCGAAGAGTCTTGTTTGCCGAACTCTTGAGTGTTATTCGTAGTCCTTTAGAAATTCGATTAACGGAAAAAAATACATGTAATTTGCCATTCTTTTTGTACTCAGAATGAGTCACGGAGGCGCTAAGGCCTTAAAATCACCTTCTAATGGCAAAGGATAGAGTGTAGATGTAATGACCTGATGAAATCCTTGATGCCAAAGTTCCAAGATCCACGATCAAGAAATTTATTACGTATCTAACAAATCTGCCATGAATGGTAAACACGGTGGAATTAGAGCCTAAGTAGAGGTATTGACCATTACTCATGTTTCATACCATCTGCGAAAGGCCCAGAAATGGGGGAAGGTATTTCTGTTTTACACCGCGCACGCTTTGCCATGGATCGTACGCTGGGTTGCTGTACACAAGTGTGAATTAACGCTAAACGCCGTGGCATAACTCGTTTCCAATTGAGCATTCTAGCACAATGAGAAATTGTTGAAAAATTGAAATTTTCCATAAGGCGATTTCCTATACGATTGTAGGTAGAACGACTAACGTACGACTTATTTACGTCGATGGTGGAGTAAAAGGGAAAATTTTGGCATTGATTTACGTCTCTTTTTTCAGTTATGGGTGATTCAACTAGGCTGTTCACCTCAAATATTTCCGGAACCGTTTAAGATATCTAAATTCTGTTTTCATCTAGGTAAGCTATACGAAAGTCCTTAATAAACGTATAGTCTCTTTTCCCAGATAACTTAATTAGAGGTATTATCTTCGCTTCTTCAAATTATACTTAAGTAATTTTGCGTTGTTAATGTCGGAGTTCTAAAAGAGATGAATTCAACGGGATTTCACACTTCATAATCTGGTTACTAGTTTCGGAGTAATTAGAATACTTAGAACTTAGGATTTATCAGCACTGAATATGAACACGATTGCTGTCTTACGCGGAAGTTCATGAATCGTACGGAACAGTCGGTTGTAGTCGTGGGTCGCACCATCTTTATGCAACTGAGATATTATGTTTACAGATTCTGAATAGCGGACTAAAGTTTATCGTAAAACCGATACTAATCACATGGAGCAGGTGGCTAGGACACGTATTAAGACACCGAAGACAACTTTCACTGTACCTGAGTGCGGTGTGGTGGATAAAAAGTGCAAGGAAAGCAGAGACTGGAAAAATCTGTCGCGTAATTCAGTACATTGAGTGCAAGTGCTATACGAGCTGAAGTGGTGGACACAGGAGACAAAAAAACTGTATTTATCCTACTCTTTACAGGGTTTGCCTTCTTCGACTTCTTGAAGTGCTGTGAAAGCTGTTCCTGGATGCCTTCAGACGAGTCCTCCCATCCTGTCCCCTCTCTCTTCAAGTATACCCTTTCCTCGCCGATTCTGTGCTGAATCATTTTCTGTCTTAAACGTCCAATAAATTTTCAGCTTTCTTCTGTAACGCCATCTCTCAAACGCTTGAATACTTTTCTGGCTTTTCCCATAGTCCACGATCCACACGTATTTTCATAAGAATTTCTCCCCTGAAATTAAAACCCAATGCCTAATACTTGTAGACCACTTGTACTGAGAAGTGCACACTTTGGCCGTAATAGTCAATTAATGTCCTCTGCTTCTTCCATCATGCTCTGTTCTACTCCGAAAGTAGCAGATTTCCTTCGCAGACAAGTCATACTGTCTTAGGGAAACACTGCAGATTCTTTCACTCTGTCTACCGCTGTGAGTTTGTCGCTAATCTCTAATTCCGAAGTGACATTATCTATCCCTTCTAGCTAGTTTGGTCGCAAGCAGTAGCAGCTCCTTTATAGGGGCAGACAATACAGTCCTCTCTCCCGACCTGCAATAGTTAGCTACTACCCACTTAAACACATGATGTCACTCGACCTTCAAACTGAAGCCATTCAGTGGGACCTCCATTCTCCCAAACAATAGGAAAACGTAACAGTCTCAGTCGGTGAGCAATCTGACAGCAGAACCGGATGAATGGCCTGCGAGATTAGGAAGATGTTGACCAGATGGGGCTAGTAACCCAGCACTCTCTCTTGCCAGACGTTCTAGCTGAGTCGCGTCCACAGCGCAAAGGCTCCTGATTCTATGACGTCGTGTTGTATTCGGAGTATTCATCCCAGGTAGAATTACAGCAGCAGTTAACACGGCTGTTCATCAGCACCCACATGTTACGGGTCGTCTACTAGTTTTGCAATATGCCGTGGCTGTACTGTTACTAACATTTTTTTTAAAAAAGAAGAAAACCTAGGCGCAATGGAATACATGTTACCAAGTAATAATAATGCGCAGGCATGGTAAGGTAATGACTTTAGCAAGTGTCGTATAAGGCCTCCTGAAATGGATGCTGTTATAAACAGTGAACTCTGTGCAGCTTCAGAAAAATATCTGGTACCTAGGTACCTTTGGTTACCGTCAGAGTAATATTTCTTATTCAGTTGTTTTCCTCTTCTGGCGTTGCAGGCCACGTAAAGACGGCGCTTCAGCCGCAAAGTTAGCGGAGTACTTTCTCAAGTACTACTTCATCTCTTTTCATTTTCCTTTTCTGCTGAGGAACTTCTTCTCTGCATTCCTAGAACTATTTTGCCATGATCTTCCCTCTTATTAAACGTTTCCAATATTTGATCTAATTTCAATCTAGTTCTTACTGAACCTAGTTTCTTTTAGGTCTTGATGTACTTTTCAAATCCAACTGAGTTTTATTTTCAATTTTTGGAAATAGGAGTTATCCGACATCGAATTTAGCCTTGGAGGAGGAAAGAAACGCTGATCTTGATTCGTGGATGAAAGCAACAGCCGCGTGGGATTAGCCGAGCGGTCTTAGGCGCTGCAGTCATGGACTGTGCGGCTGGTCTCGGCGGAGGTTCGAGTCCTCCCTCGGGCATGGATGTGTGAGTTTGTCCTTAGGATAATTTAGGTTAAGTCGTGTGTAAGCTTAGGGACTGATGACCTTAGCAGTTAAGTCCCTTAAGATTTCACACACATTTGAACATTTTGAAAGCAACAGACAATATGGACCAAATATGACCTTTGATCTTTAACTTTGACCTTCACCATCCCCATCCCTCCCCATTCCCCTACCCGCTCCTAACTCTCCTCCCCCTTTAATTATTTGAAAAAGGAAACACTCTTAGGTCTTCCTACAGCAAGGATGTGGGGAGAAAATGAAGAAAATAAGCCAGCTGTGTAACAATATGAAGTCATACATATACAATGGCGAAGGATGCTGCTGGGTAAATACGGTATGCAATATCGGTGAATGTGCTGTTCGTCAGGTGTATACTTTATTTGTCTGCACACAGTCAAGTCGTCACACATACACTTTCTTAAAAAGTAATCAATTTCATTAAAGCTATGACGTGATAAAATCAAGGCAATGTATAATGAAATGGAGTATCCTGTCTGCAGCGCAGATGCAAAGAGCCACTGCAAGTAGATCTCATATGAACACTGAGATGTGTAGATATAATGGATTATGGGACTGTCGCTACACTTTCCTAACACATTTATTTAATCTGTTCTACATCTGTAAGAACTGTGCTACATTTATATTTCCGTAATACATCTATAACCACTGTGCTACAATGACAGTATGTTACATTTAAAGGCAACTACCATTTCAATACATTATGTCATCATCATTGTAGATTACAGTTTCAGTTTACATGTTTTCTACATCTATAGCGTGTAGGTCTCAGGTTTACTCTACAGTATATTTACATCGAGTAGGTTGCATCTAAATTTTAAATCGCAGTTTTAAATCTCCCCCTGTTGCATACGCAGGTGCTGACTCACTGTCTTCTAGAAAGTGACCCCATTCTATAGGCTCACTTTCTTATAGAGCATGAAGCGTTTGTCACCTTTTGTCAATATTTACGATCTGCATTTCTTATGGTGTTGAACAATCGATTTAAAATCAGCATTTAATACACATTCTCAGTAATCATCAATGATTAATGTCTCTGCTATTGAGAATCCTCCACCTTCACAGAAATTAAAGAAGTTGAATCCCCAAGACCGTGCAGCATGTGACGATTATGTAAAAGTAAGACGTTAGGAGATTACTCTGACTTATACGTGAAAACCTGTATCCTATTATTTTCGAACACTCTGTCTCAGAACATACGAACTACACCAAGTCCATTATGTGATATCTCTTGGTTTAGCGTGGGATGATATTCTGAAAATACAAATGTAAAATTCCGGCTTATTACAGACATAAAACAATTACACCTTCTTGAGTTTGTTGGCAGAAGTGGTATTTCCACTATTCATGACGACATCCTGTTGCAAACAATAGGTTGATTGCTAATTATAATGAAAAGGGCGGTGAGTTTTATATTTAACTCAGTGTTAACAGTCTGTATCGGTGGGCAGTGATGCAACAACTTCAACACACTGATTCTGCGTGGTTGTCTGCCGACAGATCAGATTAATGAACATACTGCGTGATTCAGACATAGTTCACATTTTAAGGCGTAGACCTTGACTTTCTGGTTCACTATCATCCTTGCAGAAAATGGTACCACTCACAATCATTAACAAGCCAGGAGTTCCAAAGAAGTTGATTTCCTCATTATATTACAAAATTTATGCAATTCATTACAGTAACTGAAAGCAGTTTGTGAACGAGGTTCTTAGTATAAAAATGTTCTTAGTATATAAATTATCCAGGTATTACCTTTTGCGAAGGGAAACTTATACCAATGTTAATTTTGAAAAACATACTAGTACAAAAAACGATTTCGATAAAAAATTCAAACTAATGAATAAGTGTTTTTGGCGACAGAATGCAGAATGTACGAAAAACGAAGTACGTGATGTTAATAACAAGTAGGAAAAGTTGATATGAAGGTGCTGTTACGATCCGATGATGAAATCTCAAGTGCACTGTGGTATTTAATGAACATTTGGTTGCTATGAAATGAAAAGACTTAACATCGTGTTTGACAAATTCATAACTATATAAACGGCAGTGACATTTCTATGATTCTTCTTGTAGTTTTTATAATTTACATATATAGTGAAAAGATTTGAGGAACAGAAGTTAAAATTTGTTGTACACAAACGGATAATATATTTTACGGTATTTTAGGTGACATACAAAGGTTAGTAACATCTGAAGTTTCTGGCCTGATGTGTATATACCTTTGGTGTCGTTCACCATAGCTGTCTACAAGCAGGGACAAAATATGGTTCTAAGACAGTGACGGCAGGATGCTTTGCGCACGGAATCGGCGCAGTTTCATCAGCACACATTTTCTTTTACCAATAACAGCCTATTATTCTTCCGCCACAGAAAAGGCCAATAAGTATGTAGCCCAGAACCACCATCATGTTCTTCTACAATTTGCATGAGTCACACAACTTTGTCTGCACACACACACACACACACACACACACACACACACACACACACACACACACACACACACACACACACACAACCACATATCTTCCTTCCTTTCGCAATCACAACCAAATATCTTACAAAACAGCCAATCAACCTCCTACAGCAGTCTTTCTCTTTCTCTACACCGATACTCACAGCTTAAACACGAATGTACGCACTTTCTACAAGGCATAAGAGACCCTCATATTACGTGCCACTGTTTTATTATCCATTTATAACAATAGAAATCACATATGACTCACTTTATCGACACTACCAAAGTAACTGACAGGTGAAGGTGTATTCGGCGATGATTGCAATTACATCTTTGCACACCACTTGCTGCAAGACACATGAACTCTCAAATTAAGTCTAACAATGTAATTCCCATTTAAACTCTCTGTTTTATTCTTATATAACAGTACGAAACACGCTTGCCTCTCTTTATTGTCACTACTGGTGCAGCTTATAGGTTAAGATGTACTTGGCGCTTAAGCTGCGACTGTGGACGAACATGTTAAGTGCCATAATGTTATTTTCACGTCTAAGGTGTTCGTGTTGTCGTTCTGCAACAGTAAAACCACACGTTGCCCAGTTTATTGACACTATTGCTGTAACTTACAGGTTAAGGTACACTTAGTGGCGGTAACTCTTGGAAACCCACTTGATCCAAGACAGTACGGAGCATAAAATTAAATGTCACAATATTATTTCCACGTCTAAATTGTCTCTGATATTGTTATATATAAATATGCAAATGCAGTCTACGCCGCACAGTTGGCAACATCTACAAATCACCATGCCACGAAATATCCCGACTGCTGCCGATAGTTTCCGATCCCGAACAAAGGGGCATGCATGCCATGTTATATTCCCCATACAGTAACTAATAGAATCAAATATGCCTCGTCGTAAGATACGGGAATAAACTGTAGTGACGTAGTGAATAAGACATGGAAAAATACGAAAAGCGAAGAAAACGAAAATGTCAGTGCCAGTAGTAAAAGTGTCAATGAAGCTATAACGTTGAGAAACACAATGTACTAGCGATGAATAAACACTGAGCGAAAGGCAGTACATTGTATTTGATTTTTCACTGTTATCATCATTATTATGACAAACTAAATGTGCTGATTGCTATCAAAATACGTTGAATTTCGGGTTGGATTTCCAACGTGCTTAGAATCACGGTAAAACCACCTTCGTGCGAACTTAATGGAAATGAATCATCCAAATCACATATTTATTCTTCGTGACGATGTTTCAAACAAAATAAAAGTGACATCATTTTGATACAGATACTCGTCTTTGCTTGGCATTGATACAGGGTGATTCAAAAGTTACTGCACTCACTTCGTGGATGTAATGTATGCGTCAAAATACAAATAAAAAGATAAATCAATATTTGTTTGTAATTGATTTATTTCCTTCATGTGTGGTAGGAATTACATTAGGGAGCAGTACGTATTTGTTGGCGTACTATGTTCGCCTGTATATCGACTGATGTTCGTTTGTACACCCAACAACACTGCTGTAGGGCTTCTTCAATCAACTGTATGGTAGTTGATTCGGAGGCAGCAAGTCCACCCATTTTACCTGCCTAAGGCACCTGTTAACTTCGGAATTTTTTTCGGTAGGTACTCGAGCGACATGCTGCTGACCCACTATTCGGTTGTCGTATATGTTCATAAATGAGACCCTCTTTACTGGTGCGGGTATCATGAAGGCTCATAACATGCACGAGGACATCAACATCGCTTTGTAGTGAACATTTGGTGTGGCATAGTTGACAATCACTTAGTCGGACCGCTTGTTATTTCATAGCACCTGACAGGTATCGGTAGTTTTTGGAACGTGAGTTGGGTGGTCTGCATCATAACGTTCTACTCGTAACAGGAATTAGCTTATGGTTTATGAACAACGGTGAACTTGCACGTTTTATGCCGATAAGTGGGCAGGTCTTGCGGGAAATGTTGCTTGGCCTGCTAGATCTCCTGATCTTAAGCCCTTGGACTTCTACTTTTGGGGCCTTCTTGATCAGCAACTAAGAATGTTGCACATCTGCAGCAGTGAACTGAAAACGGCTGTGCAACTGTGCAGAGTAAGATGAACAGAGCCTGCAACATTCCGAGACGTCGAGCACGTCACTGTCTTCGTCTACATGGACACCACTTTGCGTACGTTGTGGGGTAAATGTACAGTATGCAGTTGTGCCGAATTTCGGGTCCTTTCGTGTCGTTGTTTTCTGAGACAATTAATTCTGTGCTGTTTGTGTTGCACTTGCGATATCTACTCTGTTGCATAACTCTGAAACAAACTAACTCAAGACGAAACTTTATTTAACATTTTACCCTTATTTTGATGCATACATTACACGTACTAAGTGTGTACAGTTGCTTTTGAATCACCCAGTGTATGAAGGAAGAGGATATTAGAGCATTCAACAGTTGGTGATGGTTATGAATACGCTATCTTTCTCCTGTTATGCTTTTCAAGAAATGTGTGTCATATAGAAATTGTTGTTGATGAATCTTAGAAAGTCATTTTTGGTGCATGTCGGGTGACAGTAATTGGATAATAATTGCGTGCTTACCGAAAATGATTCTGACAAAGATTAAAAATTGGATAAATTTGATAATGGGCTTCTTAATAATGATTGAGAGGACGATTCCCAAGATGGTTCTGGTTATGGGCTTCGTGATGACAATATTAGCAACGATGATGTAATATTTGCATAGTTTATATGACATAATAGATTTAGGAGTGAGTTACGGGGGTTTATGATCAACTAGAGGTCTCCAGTCAAAAGTTGGTTTTGGAAAGGATTTTGGTTTGATCACATGATCCATTGTCGATTTTGACATGTAACAACAGTTTGTCAAACTTACGTGGCTGCAGCAACTCAGTTACGTGAAGATTCACTGGAATTGCATTTTTTGATGGAACGACACGCCAAACACTGTTCCATGAATCATTCGAGATCCTCTGGTGCAATGGATCCTACGACTGCTGAAAATGTATGGAAACTATCCGAAATCATTGGATTTAGATATACAAAATGCTTTCAGATGGTGATTCAAAAGATTTCAATCATGTAGGCTAATTGAATGTTTATGGAGATAATTATGAAATACCGAAGGCAAAAGGTGTGAATCACGTTGGAGAAAGGTATTGTATGTCAATATGTCTACACAAAATCTCTTGCATACACATGGATGTGTACAAACATCTACTTTACATTAATTTTATTTTCAATATTTATATCGCAAAATTCGTGCTGTTTCAGCGCTACGCAAGTATAACACAAACTGTGAAAGAAGAAAGAAGCAGAAAAATTACGTTGTGAGTGACAAGGGTCATGGACAACTGAAGGACACTAGTATAATAAACCTTGCAGAGTATTACAAAAAAAGGAATATATAGAAATAAAGGTGGGGTAAAACAGCTTATGAACATACTTTTCTACATCATAGATATTTTACGGCTAGAATAGAGTCAACTAAGTTATTATTTACAGAATATGAAACGTGAATAGTATACATCAATATATCATTGCACTTCTGCTGCCAAAATTTCTGAACATTCTTATTCTCCAGAAGAGGAGTCATGGTGTTTTCATTAGTTAGCATTAGCAAACGAAACTGAATCTGGATCTCACGCTTCTAACGTAAAAACACCAATAAATCGCCTTTGCTTACTTGTGTGTACTCGCTTGACGGATGAGTGACTACTAACACGATGTGCTCGGTGTCTAACAGAAAATGCTAATGAGAGTTTACAGAGCATTACACGGAATAGGTGCCCCAAAGACACGTATATTTCTGCAAAGAGAGTAAAAGTAGCAACTTCTATCAGTGTTTATGAACATAATGTTCCCTCCAAGGAAGTTATTTAAGAAATAATGAAAAACTGGCACTGAAATATTCTTATCGAACAGCAAAGGCGTTAGCAAAAAACGAAAAAAGTAGCATTGTATCAATCGGAAGTGAAAAATTCGAAAAAATACAAATACGTTCACCAAAAAATTAATTTTTACAAAAATCTGGGAGAAATAGCTGTACCCGAATGTGATGGTGTAAGTTACGCTGCGGATTCTTTGATGTAACTGCGTATTATTAACATACATACGGTGGGCATGTGATGTAATGTGTAAAATGAAAATAAAGAATATAACTTTCAAATGTATCAAGTACATTGTTATTAATTTTTCCGTTATGCTGGGAGTGCAATGTCGTAATAATTCCATTTTACGCTAAATTCTTGTCACGTATTGTAAAAATAGAATTTTTATAATTTATCTACACTTTTCGTATGTATGTAGTGTTAAAACGGTCACTTTAACTCAATTTATTAGAAAAAATCAAAATGGTCGTAACGAAAACACGCTACTCATCCTTCACCTCTAAAAATTTTTGGCTCAGAATATTTTTGTGAATACATCGCGTGATAACCACAAACTCCACTTTATTGATTTTTTGAATAATCGAAAACTCATGTGTCAAAAAATATTGTTTAGCAATCTGGATCTGTCTACCTAATTCAGCATGCAAAGACATTACAATTTTAAACATGGCTGTTTCTCAACAGCCGTATACTAGTTTCAACATAGGATTGTCCAGCCAACCCCTTGGCAAATAAGTGTTTGGTACACTGACCTAGGTTTCTACACCTACTAAGGGTGTCTTCATCAGAATAGAAGGGAGAACCGATAGAGGTACTCAGGGTACCCTCTGCCACACACCGTCAGGTGGCTTGCGGAGTATGGTTGTAGATGTAGATGTAGATGTAGATCAGAATGAAATTTTGAGAAACCGTAGAATTACATTGCAATGTTCAGATTTTATGGAAGCTCTGCTCAAATCAAAAATAAAATAAAACACATTCCATCCTTTGACACGTGTGCCTAGCTAGAAATAACGTCAGGAGTCAACGAGCAAGCAAAATATCACACGTATATTGCAGCCCCAGTGGAGACGTGGGCTGTTGCTTACAGCATCCCAACGTACAGGCCGTCCCTCGGCCGACAAGACACGGAGTAAACAAACTGGCCACCAAGCAAACCAGCCTGTCCTCCGGCGGTCACCACACCGACTGCCGAACACTGAATGCACAAGCTACCATTGAGGCTTCCGAGCCGCAGAAGACCAAAGAAGTTGGCATAGAACTGTCACACGACGTAGGTAATACTACCTGCTGTGGGCATCACCAGCTATCTTTCAACATTCTCTGAACACTACATGATTACGGACAAGTGCGAACTCGGAATTTAAAGTGGAGTACATGAGTTTTCCATAACTGCTTGGGTCCTTTCAGATTATACTGCATCGAGCCATATGCCATGCAAATTAAAGTCTCCATTGTTAAAAGAGACACAGTCGAAAATAGACAATTTAGGCGTAAGTTCAACCTTTCGCACAGTTTATCTAGAGAACATCTCTCTCTTGTGAAAACCACGTAAACGGTAATAAAATCAGTACTGCGAGAAATAAGAAGGATGGAATGCAGGGAGAAAGAGGTTGTGTTCCACTTTCGGAGACACAAACGCTCACACAGTCCTTGTCTTGTGGGACCGCCAGTAACGTAACTCACATTGATTACCCACAGTCTGTCGAAAAACTGAAATGTCACACAAAAGACATTACATCAGCAATAGACTTGCAAATGAAACTAGGAAACGTGCATAAAAATCTTGAAAATAATATTCGCCTAATTTGGCAACAGAACCGCAATAAACGTCAAGTAGTCCTGAACTATGTTACTCGCTAGGCATAATCTAGAGATGACTACTGAAGTTATTAATCCAATTCACCTGAAGGCCAGAAACCAACCAACAAGCGAACGAGAACTCAGCGACATCCTGAAGCTAGTGTTGACGAGGAGACAAGAGGTTCTTGAACTGTAACAAATTTACAAAGACTTTGTGAAAGCACGTGACCGAATCTATTTTAGATTTATTAGCGTTAACATACTTGTTATGTGTTTCTTTCATATATATGCATATTACAAAGAAATGCTGTGCACTGTCTGGGATAAAGACTGAGGTACTTAAATTAGTAGAAGATCGGGAGATAGAAGTATGATTCAAAAGGCATACGTAAAGCATAGTAAGATTCCCGCGTTTCCAGTTAACGTATTAACTGTAGGTGGTCAAATTGCAAAAACAGTTGCTGACGCCAACAGGAACACCGGTGAAGCACTATTTCTCGTACTCATACTCATGACGGTGTGTGTGGGCTTGTTCAGGGATGGCATGGACTTGCTGGAAATACGGTTCTAGATATTTAGCATTCCGTCCCCAGCAACTGGGGGCTCACGGGCATAGAAGTAAGTAAACCTAGTATGGGTCTTCGATGTAGAATTCCACAGCAGAGACTTTCTGAAGAAAGTATCTTCCTTAGCACTGTTGTTTGTCAGTGGTTAATACCCCATCTAGTCTGATGATAGTGTAGATAATTAAAAAAATATAATATCATGGTTTAAGAGATTCAAGTTTGTCTTTTTCATGGAATATCGTATAATTTTTTTATTTAGTTTACAATTAATTTCACTGTTTGCAGAAAATATTTGAATTACAAATCTTCAAGTAAATGTTAATAACAATTGTATTCAAATTTCTGTAGCTGTGTAAAAATACGACTCACTTTGGTCTCTAGGTGGTGGATGTCGAAATCGTAAGCAATAATAAATACAGTAAATAATATACAGCTAAACCTAAAATTAATATACATCACTAAATTCTCTGTATTATTTATCAAAAAATTGGTAAAAGATTTTTATATTCCAATACATGGCTCAGTGGTTCATCATTGCTACTCACCTGGTGCAAGGTGCAATGTAATATAATAGAGATATGTAAATGTCTTCTTTAATTCTAATACATATCTATTTTTTCTATACACTAAATCTCTTATCCCCTGAAAAATTTGCTCTATTCTCTCTCGGAATTATTCCAGCTGAGAGTATTCGGGGGATGTATATTCTGCATTTTATGTCATGCATTACACAATTGTTCACGCATTCCATTTTTTACTGCATCTGTGTGTGTGTGTGCGTGTGTGTGTGTGTGTTGCCAACTCTGCACCCATTCATACCTGTAGAAGGTTTGTGTAGTACTTTCAGCTTACAAGTTAAAGCTAATGAATGGCACTTAAATATAGTTATTTCGTTGGTTCTAAATTCTACAAACGGCTTTTCTGTTGCTAGACGCACAATGTCTAAAAACCACATATAGATACAACGTAGTTATCCTTTTAAGCAGATTCGCATGGCAATGGGTGCTCATAAACAGATTTTTCGTGTACCCTTTAACGTGGTAAACATCGCTGAAGCCATCTTTTTCTGCGAATACTCCAATGTATGGCCACATTTCATTGGTATGTACATAGAGTGGTGACATCTCGGACTCCGAAATCGTATCCAGATTTATCCATGTATTGTGTTACGATTAATTTTAAGCCTTGCTTCAGTAATTGCAATGGCTAGCTCTTTATCGAATAGCAGTTGATATTCTTCATTCATGGCAACTGCTTTCATCAAATACTCTAGTCTACATTTTTTGACTTCGATCTCTACCATTTCCAGTTTTCATTTTTTGTATTTTTAACTAATCAACTACACTTAGAGCACTAAATTCTTTAACAGATAACGATCTAAGTTAATACGGTATATTTGTACTTTTTCCCGAGACCTCAGGAATAACATTATCCATACGAACCAAGGCTAATTTGGCAATATCTTTAACTGTTGGTACTGTGGAGAACAGTGACCTAGACTGAGGGAAATATGTTTCTACAACTTTAGTATTACGTTTCTGTTCAGTACATATGCGATCTTTCTTAGTGTGGTGTTTACAGATAAATAATTAAAGCTAATTGGAGGGGGCTGGGGTGAAGTTCGTTTCTGATCTTCCCCAGTCTTGATTGTCTGGAAAGTTTACTTGTATGCTACTTAACATTTACATATTCTTACTAGCTTAGCTCCTGCTGCTTCGCTCAATGAACAGTATGACCTGTACAGATTTTATATGTTGTTACACTGAATGCTCATGCGTAGATCTACACACTACTAAAATGCTAGTAGTCCTTACCCAGCTACCAGTCTTCCTATAATTAGTGTTCCAGCGTGTTTGATTTAATTTCAAATAGTGACTTACAAATAAAAGTGGCAAAGCGTATACATGGTTCTATAGTTATTATACCAGTCTTACACTCCGTACTGAATTATCTTATCTCAAACGGTTAGACCGTAAAGGCACTCGTGTTTAAATGTTGTACCTATTTTGTCATTAGTAATGATTAGTCTGCATGGTACTTACAACAAAATTAATTTTCTAAGCATGTCATCCTGTCTCAAACTGAGATTCTGTACATGGAATCACATTTAAATATAACGATTCGTCTGTTTGGTGATTACATCAAAACTAATTTAATAAGCATGTATTCAGAAATCAATCGATTAAACATCCGTTTCTTTTGCATGCAAGCCTGACAAAGTCTGTTTGTCACAGTGATTGCTAAATAGCTTTATCTAATTCAGTTCACAAATTGCAACAACTAAACTTTTCACTATAAGGCCATAGAAGCATGGCCTTTTCCGCATGTACTTCTGACCAAACAGTGATTCTGCTTCCATAATGAAATACTTTGAGAAATTTTTCATCCCCTCTTTCAACCTCTTACAGGTTGAACTTCTGAAAACACTGAAACCATTCTTTTTCTTTTAATTTATAACTGAGAAGTGAAATGCCACTGTTCGTAGATGTAGCATTAAAGACACTGAAATAAATCTATAACAATGATTTTAAAAAAAAATTTCCTCCACACTTTCACTCCCTTATGGGCTTGAATTTCCAAAGGTTGCCATAATAGCATCAAATTTTCTAAAACCTTTCGTCACTCATTTGATCCTCTTAGGGATAGAATTTGGAAAAATTACTTCTTAAACGACGCTATAATATAAGATCTACACCCTCTCCAAATTTCAACTTACTGTCCTCAGCGGTTTAGGCTGGGCAAACAATGAATCACTGAATCAGTCAGGACATTTGCCTTTCGACAACCAGTGCTTATAAACTGCATTTCTTTACTCTGTGGTAATCGCTTCTACGTGGTGTAAACTATCACAAAACGTACATACCTGTTGCTGTGTTGTGTTTAAGTGTCCTATAATTTGTGTTCTGGGGCGTTCCTTGTTTACAGTGTGGTTAGGAACAGTCTGAAAGGCTTGTAAGGATGTTGCAGCATAGACTGTGCTGAGAAATAATTGTTAGGAGAAAAACTCGATGCGTTCGGCAGTTTCCGAGATAATTAGAATTGAACTTAGCCAATCAGGCCGGGGTGCGTGCAGATTCCAAGAGCCCAGCATGTACAATTGGTGTCAGTTCTCATCGTGTAGGCGATGGGGCACAAGACAGCTCAGCCTTTGGCTCAGATTCTATCCTTTCCACCATCCCATGTCCAATTTTTCTATCGCTCTCTTGTTCCGTATTAGGAACCAAAATAAGTGCACATTTGGAGACACGGTCTCTGGCGGGCCACTTGAATTTGCAACGGCTTGATTGGCTTACTTCAATCCTAAATGACTGGGGAACAGCCCAACGTATCGAATTTTTTCTTAACAATTATTTCTGAGCACCCTTAAAAGCTTTTAAGACTGTTTCTGACCAACCTTACAAGCCTGACTATTTCTGAAAACACCGTACACTGAGAATACCCCAGCAGGCAATTGTTAAACTCAACAGTATTAAAGACAACAGAGAAACAGACCTGTACGCTTGTTTGAAGTTTATAATACGCAGAAGCCATTGTTTAAAGAATCTTAGAGTCTTGCATAGGGTGCAACACAATGTCCATTCTGTATTTATAAATCGTAGCTTCCAGTCTCTTACTACCACGTTCGTTAGCGATCAAAGAAGATGCTTGGGTGGGGGTGGGGGTGGGGGTGGGGGGGGGGGGGGGGTGCGAGAGCAGGAATTGGGATGTGTTGGGGGGTACGAGGGTGGGATTGGGGAGTCAGATGACAAAGCACAAAGTTGGTACATAATGCCTGTTTCTCTCACCCTGCGGCCCGAACTCGACATTCCTTTGCTGGAATGGCGTAACAACCACTTTGAATAACTGCTAGTAATGTTACATAATTTCCCTACGCAGTCACGGAACTCGTTCTCTGAATGTGCCTAGATATCTAATTTTGGGTTTCCTAATTCCAATTTCCATGTTTTTGGCGTCGTATACGTTTGTGTCATTTACTGGTTTAAACTTGTCTACTTTAGTTCTATTTCCCAGCATCTACCTCACAAACTTTCTTTTTCTTTATATAATTTTCTTTCGTAGATTCAAAAATCAATGCCTCCAGCACATATAAGAAGTTCTGGTGGTATATCTGCCACAATTTTTATTTCGATTCTTACGAATAATTTTTTTTTAAGTTTATCCATTCCGTGACTGCCGATTTTTTTTTAATTTTTTTTTTTTTTTTTTTTGTTCGTAGATTCAGTTCCTCCTGCATTGTATGTATGCCTGCATGACTCAAACTTATCTACTTTTATTAAAATTGCATACCTTTACTTCATTCTGAAGGAATATTATTATTTGGGATGGCGTTTTTTTTTTTTTTAGGGCAATGCAAAGGCAATGTTAATCAAAACATGACTGTGTACGGTTGTATAATCACAAAGATTTTCGGTAATAAATAAGAGTCAGCATTTCAAACATTATGCTGCTTCAAAATAAACGAGATATGTTTGAAGCAATGGTGATCTTTACACGACTGTTCCCCTTTCAGCTCTAACAAATTGATGATAATAACGAAAGAGTGATAGAGCATGGTTGTCACAATGTGTGGAGCTGCTGCAGTGTTCTTAGTGGGGCATATAAACAAAAAGAAGTGTACCGCTGACACCAACACGTGACTGATAACCCAGACTAATCATTCGATTGGCCCTGATCGCCCACGCGCCAATTGCGGGAAGTGATTTATGGTGTTCAAATTAGCTTAGCTGTTTGCTCGCCGAATCAATTACGCAGACCACCACTTTACACGTCCATTTGTCGCTAACAGATGAGCGTCGGAATGCGATTGTACTTGTGACTCATGCTAAGTATGACGTTTTGCCAAGGCTATCGTCTTATAATATGGTAATTCGATTGTAAAGTTTATTAGTAAAATCAAATTAATTTTATCATAATTATGTATCTATTCTACAACTAAAATTTAAGCCATTGGTTTTTTTTTTTCGAGAATACTCTCATTTTAGGAGGTATCCAGGTGAACGTGTGCCTATGAGAAATGACGTTGTGAGGATTTGCAATATGCAACTATCTACGAAAATATATCAAAACTAGAACCATCTTCAAAGGGGAGCTACTACTGGCTTAGTATATTTTAATTCAACACTCTTTCAGAGTTTTGTTTTGATTAAGTACATCCATTATGAATATAGTCGATGTTTATTCACGAATACTTTCAATATGGAACTCAAAATATTGGTAGTTCATTCTATTGTTTCGATATTAACTTATGATAACACTCACACCATTACGGCTGTCAGTGGCCCATGGATAGCCAAATGGTAAGGAGAAAGCTCGCGAAAAGCGGGAATTCCGTTTTCAAGTACCGGTCTGGCACAAATTTTCATTGTTGTCATTCCATTGTACAGCTGGTGGTAGTCATTATTCGCAACTGTGAATCCATTTGATGAGCACGGTATTAGGTTTAATGCATTGAAGATCTCTATTTACATCTACATCTACGTGATTACTCTACTATTCACAATAAAGTGCCTGGCAGAGTGTTCAGTGAACCACCTTCAAGCTGTCTCTCTACCGTTCCACTCTCGAACGGCACGTGGGAAATACGAGCACTTAAATTTTTCTGTGCGAGCCCTGATTTCTCTTATTTTATCGTGATGATCATTTCTCCGTATTTAGGTTGGTGCCAACAGAATGTTTTCCCAATCGGAGGAGAAAACTGGTGATTGAAATTTCATGAGAAGATCCAGTCGCAACGAAAAACGCCTTTGTATTAATGATTGCCACTCCAATTCACGTATCATGCCTGTGACACTATCTCCCCTATTTCGCGATAGTACAAAACGAGCTGCCCTTCTTTGTACTTTTTCGACGTCATCCGTCAGTCCCACCTGATGCGGATCCCACACTGCACCGCAATACTCCAGAATAGGCGGGCAATCGTGGTGTAAGAAGTCTCTTTAGTAGACCTTTTTCGCCTTCTAAGTGCTCTGCCAATGAATCGCACTCTTTGGTTTGCTCTGCCCACAATATTATCTATGTCATAGTTCCAATTTAGGTAATTTGTAATCATAATTCCTAAGGATTTAGCTGAATTTAGAACTTTCAGATTTGTGTGACGTATCACGTAATCGTAATTTAGCTGATCTGTTTTAGTACTTGAGACTTTTCTTTATTCAGGGTCAATTGCCACTTTTATCACCATACAGATATCTTATCTAAATCATCTGTCACTGTGGGTAAAGCGCTTATTACAACATACGACTACTCTATGACTAAAGCAGAGTATGAACAGTGCAGTCTACATGGATGTCTCTCGTGGAATACACCGAAGTGACAAAAGTCATGGGATACCTCCTAATGCATCTGCCATCTGTATCTACATCTACACAGATGAATCTGAAAATCACATTTAAGTGCCCAAGAGAGGTTTCATCGAACCATTTACACAATAATTCTCTATTATACCACACTAGAACAGTGCGAAGAGAAAAAGAACCCCTACTGTATAGCTTTCAGTGCGAGCTCTGAATTCTCATATTTTATTTGGTTAATTATTTCTCCCAATGTAGGTAGACGAAAAAAAATATTTTCATATTCGGAGAAGAAATCTGGCGACTAAAATTTCGCGAGAAGATCCCTCCACAACGAATAAAGTCTATGTTTTAACGTTATCCACCACATATCCTGTAACACATTCTCTCCCCAGTTTCTCAATAAACGCAACGTGCCGCCTTTTGTTGCACTTTCTGTACTGATTGTACCTGGTCAACTCCATCTGGTAAGTATACCACATCGCACAGTAGTAAGCCAAAAGTGGACGGACAAGCATAGTATACGAAGTCTCTTTAGTAGCTCTGTGACAACATGTAAGTGTTTTGTCAATAAAACAAAGTCTTTGGTTCGCCTTCCCCACAACATTTTATATGTGTTATTTCCAATTTAAGTAGTTCATAACCATAATTCCTAGATATTTTGTCGAATTTATGGCTATTAGATGTGACTGATTTATCGTGTAACCAATGTTTAACGGACTCCTTTTAACACTCAAGTGCATGACCTCGCCCTTCCCTTAGTGATGGTCAATTGCCAATTCAATCTAAACCGTTTTGCAATTTATTTGATCTTCTGCTGTCTTTACTAGACGATAAACGACAACATCACCTGAAAATAACCTAAGAAGGCTCTTGAGAGTGTTTCCTAAACCATTTATAAAGATAGGGAACTGCAGAGAGCCTATAACACTACCTTGGGGACGCTAGAAATCGCTTCTGTTTTACTCGACGACTTTCCGTTGAGTTACTATGGACTTTGACCTCTCTGACATGAAATCCGAAAATAGCCGCAAAAACTGAGACGATATTCCATAGTCACAAGTCACTCTCTCACTTATTTTCATATTCAGGTCTGTTCTTTAATGTTTTATTGCACCCCAGACAATATCAATTTCTGTGAAACGACAGGAAATTATCAACTTGCACAGGTTTTGATAGGAGTTTGTGCATTATTAAGGCATGAGGGATCTTCATGGTAAGTCTCCTTCGAATTGTATTGTATTGTATGGTAACCAGGGATCTAGAAACGACGGAGAGGCTCCGTCCCCGCCGCAGCCGCAGTGGTACACAACCCCACGACGACTACCGCAGTCCACTTCACCCTTCTGCCAGGGTTATTGTGTGGTTCGGCTCCCAGTGTACGCTTCCCCCCCCCCCCCCCCCGCCCCTCCCTCAGGGAATGTCTCACACCAGATGAGTGTAACCCCTACGCTTGCGTGGTAGAGTAATGGTGGCGTCCGCGTATATGGAGAACTTGTTTGCTCAGCAATCGCCGACATTGTGTACCTGAGGCGGAATAGGGGGAACCAGCCTGCATTCGCCAAGGCAGTTAGAAAACCGCCTAAAAACCATCCTCAGACTTGTCAGCTCACCGGACCTCGACAGAAGTCCGCCTGGCGGATTCGTGCCGGGGACCAGGCGTTCCTTCCAACTCCGGAAAGCCGAGTGTTAGACCACTCAGCTAACCCTCCTTGGAATAGTATTTTCTGGAGTTGAGAACAAGCAGGTAATTCGGTCATTTATCTTGCAGTGGACATTCAGGCATTGGAAGTCACGTGCAACAAATCGGAGATCAACATTTCCAAGCTCTGTTAAGAACAGGGACCTGAGAATCTCTTGCACCAGCGTGCAAACAATTCTTTCAGCTGAAGAAGCGAAAAACTGGCTACCTGGACCTACGTGCTAGCGTTTCTGGCCATGGCAACGACAGAGTGGAGCAGGAAAGTAGATCGCCCTGTCAAGGCATTTCGGCATTGTCGTTTACGCCCATTGTATAAAGAGTTGGCGGCCATAAAATCTGCGAGTTTCCATTTTCACCTTGGACCAGACGCTTTAGACAGAGCCATCAGGTCTGTCGTCCCTCTGCTTGCCGAGATTTTTTTGGGAAGCCTCGGGTCTTCTAAAGAATTTTAGGAAGAAATGGTTTAAGATGGGACACAAATGCACTTCTCTTAGTTTAGTAGGAATCCGTGGTCGTACATTCTGTAATGTTCAGAACGTCAAGGTAATGATTTCTTTGATAAATACATTGTTAGCTTTAGACGTAGACGAAAAGTCTCAAAACATGTTAGCTAAAGTGGTCATTTGAAGTATAGTTCAGGAGCCTGACGTTCTTCTTCTCCCTGTGTGGAAATTTTAAATATTATTAACTTTGGTTAGGATTGGCCAGGAGGTAGAGGAGATGGGCTAGAGAGGAGACGTGGTACTCTTGATGTCTTGTGATTGGCACAAAACTCTTGTGTTTGTGTGTGTGGGGGGGGGGGGGGGGGGGGAGAGAGCAGTTGCATTGTTTCACTTTTGGAGTTTATGGAATTTTGATGAAACGGGACAAGGTGAGAAGGAGGTTCTTCAGATTCAGACTCCTGTTTGCAGAGTAGGTTCTGGTCTTGACTGTTGTTATAATTGGGCTGCACTTGGGGAGCGTGACTTTGCACTGACACTGGTCTTGACTGGGGAGCCTGTGGTGAAGTCTTATCAGTGCCAGCAGTTAAGATTTCAATCCTCTCGGAAAATCCGCTGTACCAAGGACAGTCTTATTCGTATCAGATCTGCTGCCTTTACGTTACAACTCCTTGTGCCCACTGCCATATAAATGAATCAAATTGGTCCACGGTACAACCGGCGAACAGGAGTGTCACTCACTGAACTCTGCCGAGTTTTGTGGGCTCTGTTAGAGAGAAATTGCTAGCCATCTAACATATCGCCTCCCCGTGACTTTGCATATTTCGAGGACACGATAATAATTTATGGGCGCCTCGCATTGCTACTATACAGATGATTGCGCCACGACCAACACTGGAGACAGTGCTACGTATCGAGAAAGGGGTGTAGTATAGCTTCTCTGGCTTGTTAGGGCGAACAGAATGGCAGATTCACCACTTGTTCCTAGATGCAGCAACGTAGTGTAACGCTTGTGTAGAGTAAATCCAACAAAGTCTATTCAGCGTTAGATAATTTCAAATTGCTTTTTCCAAGGTTTTAGCCAGGGTAGATAGATGAAACAGACTTTAAGAACTAGACTACTAATTATTTGTTGTTTCTGTTTGTGTCACCAACAGTTCATGATTTATTTGTCATCTGGCTTGACTTGTATTGTTTATCCTATTTTATTATTAATAAACTCTTGCCATTTTTATAAAAGATTATTTGAAGTTGATATTTTAATCAGCCATCACTAACTGACAACAATAATGACAGGGCTACCATTTCAATATTTTTCTCTGCATCCAAGTTTTACTTAAGATTCTGATAAACGTGATAACCTCCAATGCGGGCTACCAATAACAACCACTGTCAGAGAGCAAAGTCAGTTTAGCAGACATATGGCCATGGAAACAGGTGGAACGCTTGGAAATTTAAGCAGCTGCTGTCATTGTGTAAACATACAGTCAGTTGTAGTCTTTCAAATCAAAGAACAAGACAATTGTAGTGTTGGAAGATACTGAAACAGGAGGTACTGAGTTGGGAGCCATCTGACTACGTAATCAATCTGAAATCGCTTGTTGATAGCACTCAACACCTCGAGTGAGTAAAGAGATAGCTGTTTTTTACTAGACTGATGTTTTGTAAATCCGTGTTGATTACGTGGCAAAATTGCTTTCAGTAGACCATTGCTTCCTAGGAATTAATAATGTTGAAACACAATATATGTTCCAAAACGTTAATGATACGGGCCTTTAATTTAGTGGGTTACTCTCCTTGCATTCTTGAATATTGGCGTGACCTGTGCATCTTTCAGTCGTTGGGTATGGATCTTTCGTAGAATGAAATGTTGTATATGATTGTTAAGGATGGAGTTATTGCATCAGCATACTCTGAAAGGAATCTAATTGGTATACAAATTGGACCAGAAGACTTACTTTTCTTAAGCGATTTAAGTGGACTCACTATGCTCAGGATATCTAGTTATAAATTACTCATGTCTTTAGCGGTTCTTGATTGGAATTCTGGAATATTTACTTCGTCATGTTTGTTGAAAGAGTTTCGGAAGACTGTGTTTAGTAACTATGCTTCAGTAGCACTGTTATAGATAGTATTTCCAATGTTGTCGTGCAGAGAAAGCATTGCTTGCCAGCGTATTTTACGTACGATCAGAATCTCTTTGGACTCTGTGCCAGTTTTCGACACAAAGTTTCGTTGTGGAAACTATTGTAAGCGTCTCTAGTTGAAGACCACGCTAAATTTCGAGCTTCTGTAAAATACCACCAATTTTGAGTTCGTTTAAATTTGACATGTTTTTTCTTTGCTTCTACAACAGTGTCCTGACCTGTTTTACGTACAATGGAACATCAGCTCCGTCCTTTTGTTAATTTATTTGGTATAAATCTCTTAATTGCCGTCGATACTATTTCTTTCATTTCAAGCCACATCTGGTCTATACCTACACTGTTAATTTGAAAGGAGTACAGATTATGTCTCAAGAAGGCGTCAAGCGATTTGTTAAATACGGCAACCGTGTGTTCACAAATCCCCGTATCCGTTTTGATGCTCTTTAGTCACGCAAGATTATTTGCTGCTAAGGTGTCAAGTGTCTTTTCGCAATCGTTCGCTAATCAAATTGGATCATGAACTAACTTCTCAATATAATTATCAGAGAATGTGTTGAGCACAATTTCGGATGATGTTTTATGCATACCTAGGAATTTAAATGTGCATTTTCGCCAACATACCGGAGATAAACTGAAGTCACCAGAACCTGTAATTATATGAGTTGTGTACGTGTTTGAAATTAGACTCAGTCTTTTTTGAAACAGCAATTGTACAGTCTGAGTTGGAACGTCGTTAAAAGATTCAAATTATTATTTTAGTCCAGTTACCAAGAATGATATCTACCCACAATAACTCAGAGGGAATACATACTTCGATTTCGCTACAAGATAAAACATTTCTAACAGCAACAAACACGCCACTAGCATCTATATGTAGCCTATACTTTCTGAATACCATTAGGTTCTTCGCTAAAATTTTGCTTGAATTTACGTCTGGCCTTAGCCAGCTTTCACAGCCTATAAGAAATGGAGCGTCTTTAGTCTCTGTTAGCACTTGCAGCTCTTTTACTTTCCGAACACAGCTACGAAAATTCACAAGCGTTAGACGGATGATTCCTAGATATACGTTCTTCCTGCGTTGCGACCTGCCCCTTTGAGAATGAAACCAGTTTTGTGTTTCCCTGAGACACTCTAACCTAAAAAAACCGCCCAGTCCACGATACACAGCCCCCATTATTCATGTAGCAACCTCCTGTGCGTAATGAAGTCGTGACCTATTTAGTAAACACGAAACTCCACCATTCTATGGTGCAAGTCGAAGAAACTGCAGCATGCAATGTCACTGACCTATCTGAGTCTCTAATTCAGAACCTCCACATGTCAGCATACTGGAGGTCCGCAATTAATCCTCTCTACGCTGCAGATGGTGAGCTCTACTTTCATCTGTAAACCAAGCTGTCAGCTTTACCACTTCAGGTAGCCGCTCAAAGGGAGAGAGAATCTGTCCCGATACCACAGAGGCACACGTCGTTTGTTCCGATGTGAGCCACCACAGCAGTTGGCTGCACCTTGTGCTGTTCATAGCATCTGGAAGGATCCGTTACACGTCTGGAATGACTATACCAATTTTGCACACAAAGTGAACACCGGCTTTCTTCCCCTCCTTCGTTGCCATGTCCCCAAAGGACCCCATACTGCATCTAACATTCCAGCTCGCGAATTATGAATAATCCCACCCTCTGTGTCTGCTCATATCTTGAAGGCTGAGTGGTTTTCCCGGAAACATGATAACCGACGGCGTCTGGCTGAGGGATATTGTCAGGCACAGGTAACACCTGGAACCTGTTTGTCAGACTGACCCGGGAAGTCTTACGTTCGGCTCCCCTGGAAAGTTTTTTCAGGCTACCACGCCCGGTGGCGACCTCCCACTCGCCCACAAGTGAGGCATCAACCTGAGTGTGAGCAGAGACTGGACCTGCCGCCGGTGACGAGCGATCGACGGATTTGTGGGTCGTGCGGGACGTCCATTTGATCCCCACGTGTCTCCACAATATTAATTCCCTTCCACAACTGCCTCAAGCGTGCAGCCGAAGCCAACACAGACTGGGACTGAGAGTGAAGTGTCACGAACCCAGATCGCATCCGTGAAGCATGGAGCTGAGAGCGAAGTGTCACCAACTCAGATCGCCGTAGACAGCAATCACAGTCCCTATCCATTCTAAAGACGGTGGAAAATACACTACACAAACAAACAACTATCAAAACTTTCTGTGGGAATCTACTGTGGACACTGAAGAAAATCCAAGGACTGTGTCCAGTAAATTAGAGCAAAACGCTGAGAAGCAAAAACTAAACTACTGCAGCACTCAGGCGAGGCTAAATTAATTCTCTCCTGATTAGGAACTTCTGAAATGTCGCAACATCGGTTACTTTTCGACAGAAACTAAACCGCAAGAACTGAGTCTAATGAATATCAACACAAATCAATTCAAAAACTCTACTACGAAAGGACACAGATGAAACTATATAACTCGCTCCTGGTTACAATATTGGTTACTTCCCTGTTGCAGGTGTTGATCAGCTGTCGGCTGCTTGTAATCTTACCCTCCCACACATCACTATTACATTTTTCTTAGTGTCTTCATTAGTTTCAGAAGCTTCGAGAGAGGGAAAAAAATGTAAATGTGGTGTGCCTACGGCCTCCCGTCGAGTAGACCGTTGGCCGGGTGCTTGTCTTTCGATTTGACGCCACTTCGGCGACTTGGGCGTCGATGGGGATGAAAAGATGATGATTAGGACAACACCCAGTTCCTGAGCAGAGAAAATCTCCGACCCAGCCGGGAATAGAACCCTGGCCCTTAGGATTGACATTCTGTCGCACTGAACACTCAGCTACAGGGGACGGACTTCGAGAGGAATAAGATATACAAAAGAAAAAGTTTTTACTTAGCTTCATTTTCTTGTTGTTGGCTCCAGGTCTTGCGTCTAGGGGTGTATTCTTGTGGGTGAAATTTTGATTTAACATTGTTGTATCATGATGACTGTATAACTGATGAAGATTTGCCTGTACATTTCTTGAATTATATCCTTTGTCACATAGTTAAGTATCACACCGTTTTTACAATTTCCACTTAATATTACAATTTACATTGTTAATGTCGATCACATAAATACACTCCTGGAAATGAAAAAAAACACATTGACACCGGTGTGTCAGACCCACCTTACTTGCTCCGGACACTGCGAGAGGGCTGTACAAGCAATGATCACACGCACAGCACAGCGGACACACCAGGAACCGCGGTGTTGGCCGTGGAATGGCGCTAGCTGCGCAGCATTTGTGCACCGCCGCCGTCAGTGTCAGCCAGTTTGCCGTGGCATACGGAGCTCCACCGCAGTCTGGTAGCATGCCGCGACAGCGTGGACGTGAACCGTATGTGCAGTTGACAGACTTTGAGCGAGGGCAGGTGGACGTACCGCCGAATTGCTCAACACGTGGGGCGTGAGGTCTCCACAGTACATCGATGTTGTCGCCAGTGGTCGGCGGAAGGTGCACGTGCCCGTCGACCTGGGACCGGACCGCAGCGACGCACGGATGCACGCCAAGACCGTAGGATCCTACGCAGTGCCGTAGGGGACCGCACCGCCACCTCCCAGCAAATTAGGGACACTGTTGCTCCTGGAGTATCGGCGAGGACCATTCGCAACCGTCTCCATGAAGCTGGGCTACGGTCCCGCACACCGTTAGGCCGTCTTCCGCTCACGCCCCAACATCGTGCAGCCCGCCTCCAGTGGTGTCGCGACAGGCGTGAATGGAGGGACGAATGGAGACGTGTCGTCTTCAGCGATGAGAGTCGCTTCTGCCTTGGTGCCAATGATGGTCGTATGCGTGTTTGGCGCCGTGCAGGTGAGCGCCACAATCAGGACTGCATACGACCGAGGCACACAGGGCCAACACCCGGCATCATGGTGTGGGGAGCGATCTCCTACACTGGCCGTACACCTCTGGTGATCGTCGAGGGGACACTGAATAGTGCACGGTACATCCAAACCGTCATCAAACCCATCATTCTACCATTCCTAGACCGGCAAGGGAACTTGCTGTACCAACAGGACAATGCACGTCCGCATGTATCCCGTGCCACCCAACGTGTTCTAGAAGGTGTAAGTCAACTACCCTGGCCAGCAAGATCTCCGGATCTGTCCCCCATTGAGCATGTTTGGGACTGGATGAAGCTTCGTCTCACGCGGTCTGCACGTCCAGCACGAACGCTGGTCCAACTGAGGCGCCAGGTGGAAATGGCATGGCAAGCCGTTCCACAGGACTACATCCAGCATCTCTACGATCGTCTCCATGGGAGAATAGCAGCCTGCATTGCTGCGAAAGGTGGATATACACTGTACTAGTGCCGACATTGTGCTTGCTCTGTTGCCTGTGTCTATGTTCCTGTGGTTTTGTCAGTGTGATCATGTGATGTATCTGACCCCAGGAATGTGTCAATAAAGTTTCCCCTTCCTGGGACAATGAATTCACGGTGTTCTTATTTCAATTTCCAGGAGTGTACGGCGGTGTCCATCAGAAGCGTGCCCGCTACTGCTTACATTCTGCGGATTTGTTTATTTACACGTCAAGTTCCATAGGACCAAAGTGAGGAACAAATTTTCAAGGTCACGGAACTAGTCAGTACATGAAATTACAACATAAAAGTAATAACAGGTAAAAGTAAAATGTTTATGAACCCGAAAAAAGTGAATCCATAAGTTTAAGTAAATGCAGTCGACAATAAAACAAGGATCAGCTTAATTTTTTAAGGAAGTCGTCGACAGCATAGAAAGAGTGACCCATGAGGAAACTCGCTATCAGTTTCGATTTGAAAGCGTGTGGATTACTGCTAAGATTTTTGAATTCGAGTGATAGCTTCTTGAAAATGGAAGCAGCAGTATACTGCACACCTTTCTGCACAAGATATAAGGAATTCCAATCCAAATGGGAGTTTGATTTCTGCCGAGTATTAACTGAGTGAAAGCTGCTTAATCTTGGGAATAAACTAACATTGTTAACAAGAAATGACAGTAAGGAATGTATATATTGAGCGGTCAATGTCAGTATACCCAGTCTCGTAAACAGGGGTCGACAAGAGGTTCGTGAACCCCTATTGGGCGATAACACGAAACGAGCTCTCTTCTTTGCACTTTTTGGATGTCCTCCGTCAATCCTACCTGGTAAGGATCCCACACCGCGCAGCAACATTCCAGCAGAGGACGGACAAATGTAATGTAGGCTGCCTGTTTAGTGGATTTGTCGCATCTTCTAAGCGCCCTTCCATCAAAGCGCAGTCTTTCTATCGCCTTCCTCACAATTTATCGGATTTCTTTTAGTATACATGTGGATGACCACGCAGTTTTCTTTGTTTAGTGCCAGTTGACACATTTCGCAGCATGCAGAAATTCTCTCTAGATCATTTTGTAACTGGAATTGATCGTCTGATGATTTTACTAGACGGTAAGTTACAAAATCATCCGCAAACAATCTAAGGGGGCTGTTCAGATTATCACCTAGATCATTTATGTAAATCTATGACATTACCTTGCGGAACACCAGATATCACTTCTGTTCTACTCAATGATTTACCGTATATCTCTACGAACTGTGACCTCTGAGAGGAAATCACGAATCCAGCCACACAACTGAGACGATACTCCATATGCACGCAATTTGATTAATAGTCGCTACTGAGGAACGGTATCAAAAGCCTTCTGGAAATCTAGGAATACGGAATCGATCTGAAATCCCTTGTCGGCAACACTCATTGCTGCATGGGAATAAAGAGCTAGCTGTGTTGCACAAGAACGGTATTTTCTCAATCGTTGTTGGTTATGTATCAATAAGTCATTTTCGTCAAGGTGGTTCATAATATTCGAGTACAGTATATTCTCCAAAATCCTACTGCAAATTGAGGTCAGTGATATTGGTCTGTAATTCAATGGATTACTCCTATTTCCTTTCTTGAATATTGATGTGACCTGTGCTACTTTCCAGTCCTTAGGAACAGCCGGCCGGTGTGGCCGTGCGGTTCTAGGCGCTTCAGTCTGGAACCGCGTGACCGCTACGGTCGCAGGTTCGAATCCTGCCTCCGGCATGGATGTGTGATGTTCTTAGGTTTAAGTAGTTCTGAGTTCTAAGGAACTGATGACCACAAATGTTAAGTCCCATAGCGCTCAGAGCAATTTGAACCATTTGAACCTTAGGAACAGACCATTCGTCAAGTGAGCGGTTGTATATGATTGCTAAGAAGGGCGCTATTGTTTCTGCATACTCTAAGAGGGAAATGATTGATATAGCATCTGGACCTGAAGACTAGTCTTTCTTAAGTGATTTGAGTTGTTTCGCAACACCTAAGATATTTACTTTTATGTCACTCATGCTAACGGCTGATCCGGTTTAGAATTATGGAATATGTACTTCATTTTCATTCCTGAAGGAATGACGGAAAACTGTATTTAGTAACTCCGCTTTATTGACACCATCAACGGTAATGTTTGCATTGCTATCGTGCAGTAACGGTATTGCCTGTTTTTGCCAGTGGTGTACTTCACATACAACCAGAGTCTCTTTAGGTTTTCTACCATATTTTGAGACAATGTTTCATTGTGGAAACTATTAAAAGCATCTCGCATGGTGTTAGAAACTGTAAAAATGTGATATATCGTTAGATTATTTTTTACAAGTCATGATCTTCACTATTTGAAACCGGGCTAATGATGCACACAACATTCATTACTACCAAGCTAGTGCCATCAGCAAACAGAAATATTTTATAGGTACCCGTAATACTAGAGGGCATATCATTTATATAAATATGGAACAGGGTTGGCCCCAACACTGATCCCTGGGGCACCCCCACTTGACTATACCCCACCCACACCCCACATCGCAGCCTATTCTCAACACTGTGAATAACGACCCTTTTGCTGTCTGTCGCTAAAGTAAGAGATGAACCAATTGTGGGCTACTCCCTGTATTCCGTAATGGTCCAACTTCTGCAGCTATATTTTATGATCAACACAATCAAAGGCTTAGTTAAATGAAAAAGTATGCCTAACGTTCGAAATTTTTTCGTCCATCCAGTACCTCACAGAGAAAAGAGAATATGGCATTCACAAAATTCCAAAGAGTTTACAAAGCGAAAGTGTTTACATACTTTCTTGACAAAAGAAGAATCAACACCCAGTTATAACATTATTTTACAAATGAATCCAGAAATAAATTTAATAATTAGAGTTAGATTGTGCAGTTAATAATACGAATTTTTTGTATGCTAAAAAAAATAATTTTAGCTGTATCGATTGTAAGAACCAAATTTCTTTTTATACGTTTTAGGCTGAAATATAATACACGGTATACAAAATTATATGAAATTTTTTCAGTGAAACAGCGGTGAACATGCACTTATAGAAGAATCGATAGTATACAAGGTATCGGTTACTTCATAAAAAAAAGGTACTGTTAGGCGAGCGTGTCCCATTACATGCTGCCTGACTGACCGGTCTCTTTGTTGTCTGTGGTGATAGGTAAGGCTTGAAATTTGATATTCTCAGCACACTCTGGACGCTGTGGATGTCAGAATATCGAATTCCCTAACGATTTGTGAAATGTAATATCCCATGCATCTAGCTCCAGCAAGCACTTCACGCTCCAGTCTGTTAATTCCGGTCGTGCAATCATAATCAACGTCAGAAACCTTTCCACATGAGTCACCTGAGTAAAACTGACAGCTGCCCCAACGCACTGCCCTCCCACACCTTGTGTGGTCAATACTATCGACACCTGTGTAGGTGCATTTCGCTATCCAATGACTTGCGTATGCGTAAAAATCATGTGGATGCGCGTGCAAGCAGCAGCTAATTAAATATGACATATACAGGCGACTACTGCTGCTGGTGGTTGTAGCAAAGAGAAGGTAACAACCGATAGAAAACAGGTACACGTGATCTAGATACCACTCATTAAATAGTGCTTTCCACGTTTCGTCACGTTTAACAGTGTGGGAGCGTTCACTGTCTTCAGCAAAACTGAGCGAAAAAGGGTAACCCACGAAGTTTTATTCCCCAGTCCGCTTACAAACCTAGGTACACTTCCGCTCCCTTCGCAACGAATGTATAACTGAATGTTCATATTAGATGCTTGAATTATATTATGAGAAGCGTCAGGAAACGAATACAGTTAGCAGGACAAAATAAATTTCCGCGCGGGATTAGCCGAGCGGTCTGGGGCGATGCAGTCATGTACTGTGCGGCTGGTTCCGGCGGTGGTTGGAGTCCTCCCTCGGGCATGGGTGTGTGCGTTGTACTTACGATGATTTAGGTTAAGTAGCGTGTAAGCTTAGGGACTGATGACCTTAGCAATTAGGTCCCATAAGATTTCACACACACACACAAAATAAATTCCGCTACACGTTTTAGCTATCTTACATTACTAAATATTAAGCACTACTAAAAGAAAAGTCAGAACATACTACAACACTAAGTATTGCGAGATTAGCGTAGAATATATTAAGTAACAAATACACAGCAACAGAAACATCGATACTGCATGGTAGTCACGTCTTGAAAACTGACAAATAGGTCATAGATACGTATGCAGGAGACTAAAATGCATATGATAAATTTTGGAGGAGAAATATTCCTTGGTTTCGTTCCTGATTTGTAAAACTTGAGATTAATCATTAGTCACTGCATAAATGATCAGGTAGAAAACATTTGAAGCTTCATGAGGCTATGCTAATACTTTCATACGTATGGAAAGCACGTGTATTAAAATAGGACGAAGCATGCCTGTTTTAAGAATATGGTAATATAATGAAACCATAGCGACGTTTTCAAAAAAGAGGCGCGTGATCCGTATACCGTCGTCTCAAATATTTAAAATACGGTATAAATTAGGCCACATTGCAAGCAGAGACATCCCGATAACAGCAATATAACTTATAATTAACTGAGATACAGTAGTCACAAAATACGTTTGTGTCGTGAGCTCGTAAGCTGTCGCCACTGTAAACTTACACATACTCGTCATTTTACAGTCATACAAAACGCAAAAAAATGGAACAGTGCAATAGGTAAACATCGTAGTGGGCTCGTAAACTACGTAACCTGTTACAGTAATTCAATATAAATGATTTTTTTTGTTATATTCGTCAGATTGTGAACAACTGTACATCTCAAGGCTATAGATTAAATTTTTTAACAACAAACCTAAATCGGTTAGCACGTTCATTGCCTACTTCAGCATTAAAAATAGTTGAATCACGAATATACATGTACCAAGTAATACGACTCCAGCGACGCTAAGTCCTCTGGTGATCAATGTCCTCCAACCAAGTGTCGCCTTTGCTACATTGCGGTGCGACTGCTACGGTCGCAGGTTCGAATCCTGCCTCGGGCATGGATGTGTGTGATGTCCTTAGGTTAGTTAGGTTTAAGTAGTTCTAAGTTCTAGGGGACTAATGACCACAGCAGTTGAGTCCCATAGTGCTCAGAGCCATTTGAACCATTTTTTGCTACATTGCGGCGGCTACGTAACAGAGCACTCTGGTTGCCTACGTCAGTCTTCTGTTTCATCCGTTTGGCTTCTTTTCCTAGTTATTTTTTACCATTCTTAAGCTTGTTCTTCTGTACGTTATCAGTTTTGAACTAAAATCACCGCAAGAGTGTCGAAGAAACACGTATTGTCAATTAACAATTTTTTCTTAGTAATTTATTATTTAACTTCGTTCTGTTTGTATTTATTACATTTTACTACTGTAACGGCTTATACACAAGTCCACTATATCGCTTGTATTTCGTACTATCCACTTCATTGCATTTTGTAAGAAGCCACAATAGCGACCTTTCGACAGCTATACAGGGTGTTACAAAAAGGTACGGCCAAACTTTCAGGAAACGTTCCTCACACACAAATAAAGAAAAGATGTTATGTGGATATGTGTCCGGAAACGCTTAATTTCCATGTTAGAGCTCATTTTAGTTTCGTCAGTATGTACTGTACTTCCTCGATTCACCGCCAGTTGGCCCAATTGACGAGAAATCGCATGCAATTGTGTAATCACGTCATCAATACAGATTTTCTGTGAACGTTTGGACAGGCATTGTTGGTGATGTCTTGATTGGGCCGCATGTTCTTCCACCTACGCTCAATGGAGCACGTTATCATGATTTCATATGGGATACCCTACCTCTGCTGCTAGAACATGTGCCTTTACAAGTACGACACAACATGTGGTTCATGCACGATGGAGCCCCTGCACATTTCAGTCGAAGTGTTCGTACGCTTCTCAACAACAGATTCGGTGACCGATGGATTGGTAGAGGCGGACCAATTCCATGGCCTCCACGCTCTCCTGACCTCAACCCTCTTGACTTTCATTTATGGGGCATTTGAAAGCTCTTGTCTACGCAACCCCGGTACCAAATGTAGAAACTCTTCGTGCTCTTATTGTGGACGGCTGTGATACAATACGCCATTCTCCAGGGCTGCATCAGCGCATCAGGGATTCCATGCGACGGAGGGTGGATGCATGTATAGTCGCTAACGGAGGACATTTTGAACATTTCCTGTAACGAATTGTTTGAAGTCACGCTGGTACGTTCTGTTGCTGTGTGTTTCCATTCCATGATTAATCTGATTTGGAGATAAGTAATAAAATGAGCTGTAACATGGAAAGTATGCGTTTCCGGACACATGTCCACATAACATATTTTCTTTCTTTGTATGTGAGGAATGTTTCCTGAAAGTTTGGCCGTACCTTTTTGTAACACCCTGTATATTTTGCTACTACTGTATCCCAGTTTATTATGAAAAGTACTGCTGTTATCAGGATTTCTCTGCCAGCACTATGACCTGGTTTACACCCTATTTTAAATATATGCTACGATGAACTGGTTATGTGTGTAGTTTTTCACGATGCCACTGCGACTTTGTTACATTAAGACATGTTTCTAAACAGATATACAACGTCATATTTTAATGCAGAGGTTTCCACACTTAACTAAGTACTACTTCGCATTATGACTCATGCTATTAAGATGTACACTATTCGTTAGCTTTATTTGATTTTCCCTTGTGTTGCCGCAGATCTGAAGATAGTCATTGCAGACCGAAACTGTTAGTCTAAAGACCAAACGTTTTTCTATCACAGACCGAAAGAAAAGAAATTTAATCTATACTTACTGGATCAGTGTTTCATTCCCGAATGTATCGCAGTTTGTGAATCACGAATGTCTGGGAGTATGCACACGGAGCGATTTGAAGTAGAAAGATGACATGGAAGTATTCGTAGAAACGGAAGACGTACCGTGGGACTGAACTGATAAATCTCCGGGAAGTGAACTGGTTTAAAATGGTTCAAATAGCTCTAAGCACTATGGGACTTAACATCTGAGGTCATCAGTCCCCTAGACATAGAACTACTTAAAACTAACTAACCTAAGGACATCACACACATCCATACCCGAGGCAGGATTCGAACCTGCGACCATACCAGCAGCGCGGTGCTGGACTGAAGCACCTAGAAACGCTCGGCCACAGCGGCCGGCTGGGAAGTGAGCTCAACGCAAGAAGGTGATAACTTAGGAACAATTCGTCCGACCGATAATTGAGTGCTTCTTCTCAATCAGCGCTCCTGTCGAGGTAAGTATGATAGGAGAAATAAAGGGAATAGATAAAAATAAGTAAACCACGGAAACTTAACACATTACCAATCATACTATTGAGTAGGAAACTTTTTCATATTCGAAACAGCTTCAAATCGTCTCGGACTGGCTAAATATATGTCCTGTCTGGCAATCTTGTACTTTTACGTTTGCTAAATAGTGACTAGTTAAGGTAACGTTGATGGAGGCAGATAGCGATGACGCATCCTTCTTCCAAAGTAGACCAGAAAGGCTCAATAATATTGACGCCTGGTGATTGTGATAGCTAGGGTTGTGCGACAATTAATCTTCGGGTACACAAAACGAGACCTGGACAATGCGAGATGTGTGAGCATGGGCCGTGTCGGTTTGAAACACTGCATCACCATTGGGAAACAAGTGTTGTACCATTGGTTTGACCTGATCAGTCGAAATGATATTATCCTTTGCAGTAATGCGACTTAGCAGAGTACCCATGGGGACCATGGAATAGCACGATATGGCTGCCCAGATCGCTACCGAATCACCGCCATGTTTCACTCTTCGCAACAAGAATTCTGCATTGTAAGTTTGGGAAGGGACACGCCAGACGTAAGCTCGGACAGAAGTTGTAGACACTGTGAAACAAGATTCATCCGATCAACCATTCCATTTCTCCATAGTCGAGATTTAATGACATTTGCACCATATCTTCGTTACGGGTATTTGCATCACTAATGTGTGGTTTTTGAATTCCATCTCACCCCCTAATTTAACGTTTATGGGATTCACGTCGTGTTGTTTTAGTGTTTCCATTCTCTTCTTTTCTTGATCTCCGAACCTATGATCCACTACCATTCAATTCAGTGCTCCAAATGTATGTTCTCAGAACTTTCTTCCACAGATTAAGGTTAATATTTGATACAAATAGGGTTCTTTTGGCCAGAAATTCCCTCGTTGCATGTGCTTGTCGGCTTTTTACATCCCTCTGATTGGTCCGTCACACGTCATCTTGCTGCGAAGATAGTGTAGTTTCTTCGCTACGTCCGATGTTTCCAATTTTGATGCTAAGTTTGTGGCTAGCCCCCTTTTCTGCTTCTCAGCATTAATTTCGTATTACTGTGATTTACTAGCAACCCACAGTGTGTGCTCCTCAAACTGTTCATTCCATCCACTTTCATCGGGGTACCAATGGCATTTCTTAGTTTCATTGATATTCCTTCACACTGAATTTTAATCCCACTCATGAACCGTTTTTTTATTATTACGTTGATTGCTTCTTCGATGTACAGATCGTACAGTAGGGCCGAAAGTTCACGTAAGAAAGAATTTTAAGGGCTACATCTATCTCGATATTAAACCTTGGTATCTCTGCAACGGATGAGGATAAGTGGATCAAAAAAATTCATCTTGACTTTATATATACTTGTGAAAAGTTTGAACCGATTCGTACAAGTTGAAAGTATAGAAGTGATGCGCTTCAGAAACCTCCCAGAAAAATGTTCTTTTGCGCTCAAAAACCCTGACGGTGCACGCACAAATGGGGCCATTAGCTGAGCTTTAAATTCAGCCCCATTAAAATCTTTTGCAAATGAAATTAATCAATTCTCACTATTTGCCTGGGCGATTGCCCTGGTGGGTCTTACAACCTTGCCTAATAGACTGTAAAATAGCTACGGTAAGACAGATGTCCGAATGAATATACTAGTAGTCTAGTAGTCACTGGTCCATAGTAAACCCCATGTTATTGGCTCAATTTTGGAACCGAGTACCAAGCCCCCCCCCCCCCCCCCTCCCCGCCGCGCGCTGTCACTCCAGACATACCTGTTGAAACGCTTCCCCATGGCTCACTCCTATTTTACTCAAGTCTTCGTACATTGTGTACGATTTAACTTGTCACAAGCTTTTTCTAGGTCGAAAAAATGCTTCCATTTCCAAGCACAACGGCAAGTACTGCTTCCCTGACACTTTTACCTCTCCGATAGCCAAACTAAGAGTTATCTAACAGATACTAAATTTTCTCCTCCATTATTGTGTACAGAAATGATCAACTTAAATGTATGATATGCCCCTTGCAGACTGATCTATCAGAAATTATGCTTAAATATCAATCTGCTCTTCTTCATTACTAAATTGTGATTTGAGTGTGTATCTTCTCCTTTGTGTACCTTACAATTCAATATGTCATTTCGGGATCTCTGTCTGATGACGCTGTAGTCGAGGTGGAATCTTCCTGTATCTCGAGCCATTCCGATGTGTACCTTCTCCTCTTCTGATTTTTGAATTCACTGTTTACTATCACGACATGGATTTTATTGCTGAACTCAGTTTTTTTCTTCTTTAATTTCTGTTACTAAGTCCATATTCTCCCGTAACGCGTTCTTCTGTTCCTTCACCTAAAATCGCGTTCCAGTTCGTCACGATTGTCATTTCCCATACACTTTCTCTAGCACATAATTTACTGCTTGTGACGTTGCATTTACAGGTTCTCTGTTGTTGGCGTTAGTTTGCTGTCGACTATGAGAACAACCGCACCACTTAACTACTCACAGTCGCTCACTTTCCGCCCTACCATACTATTCATAACGACATACTCCCGTTATACCATTTTCTGTTGCTCTGGGATATTCCCTTAATTTCGTCTGATCAGAAATCCTTATTTTCTTTCCATTATATTTCACTAACCCCACTATATCTACATCGAGCTCTGCATTTTCATTTTCAGGTTTTTCTTCCTTTCCTGCCACATTCGAATTTCTAACATTCCACGCTCAGACGCATATAATGTTACTGAAGTTACTTATTCGTTCATTATTCAGTCTTTCTCTCATGGTTACCTCCCACTTGGCAGTCCCCTTCCGTATATTAGTATAGGGGAATATCTTGGAATGTTTTGGCAAAGGAGAGGTCACTAGCTGTTTACAGTTATTGGCCACATTCTGTGGATACATATTTTGTCTCTTTAACGCAGAGGTTACCATTGCCCTTTGCATCCTTATGTAATTGACTGTAATTGCTTCTTCTCTCTTTTAGGGGCTGTTTGTCGCCCTTAGGGAAAGCGGGTAGTCTGCACCTCTCTCCACTCCTCCGTCACTGACAAGGGCGCTGGCAGAAAGATTACTCCTTGTGTCTTAAGTCTTCAGCCGTCTTTGCTGATGAATTTTACTCGAAATTTAAACTGTTGCTGCGATTGAACGTGGAGTCCAGAACGTTTTGTTTACTAAGCAAACGGCGCTACCTCTATCTCACGTTGTTCCCTTCTTCTTTTCGTTCTGGTCACGGTTTGGTCACGGTTTCTTTGTCATTATTCGACAAAAGTTCAGTGTGGATGTCGCATGACACTTCACCTCTGATGAAAGCTTAACTTGGTCTTTTTTTGTTTTGTTTTTTTGTTACAGAGGTGGTCACTCCCTTGACAGAAGACGCTGAGTTACCGTCCGGGCTATTAATTGGTCGTAGTCGAGTGTGAACTGACAATCCAGAGCACGCCAGCACCGAGCGATGCTAAGCGCTACACCACCCTGCGTCTGTCTGTGGGAGCCCTCTTGTATTTTCACTATAGGAGGTATATACGTCGTGAGACCATTCAGCAACGTTTTTAGCAAAGTACCTCAGGATGATCAAGTGTAACACAAACTAGTCTCACGTCGATGTAGAAATATGGGACTTGCTATTGAGAACATTTTACGTAATTCTCTCTACTGGACATTGGATACCAGGTTTTCAAGAAGATTATCTGCACCACATGCTAAATGATGTCTATTTTGTCCACAGAGGCGCGTGTAGAATGTGACAGATAATTGATTTCAACAATAGTGTTGTGAGTGCTTCTCAATATCCTGCAGCGAACACACAGTAAATATACATAACCTACGTAAAATTACAGACCCGTTTAACTTTCTTTTACCATTGCCAGGAAACAACTGGTCCAGGAATTGTAGGACTTGAAGCTTATGCGTACGAAGTAGTTATTCAAGGTATATGCATATCTTCTGGTGAAGTAATATAATCTTGTTCTGATCTGACAAGTTCCTGGATAAACCAGTTACAAGCATTGGCACAAGGTTTATAAACAGATATAAACAACTCTGAATCTAATATAAATCCACAGAGACTTTTTGTCTAATTACAAGATTAAAGAACTCCATTGTGGTAGTACTGTTGAATGACGTGAGTTGTTTTTTGTTCCTCTCTCAATGATCAGCAACACAACCCTTTAACTTTACTAGGAATCACATAAATTTTTGTCTGTTTTAATTCTATGGGGTAATATCGATGCGCTCTGTCGATGCCCTCTGTCAGTTTCTGTACCTCATTTCACTGAGTACACCTCTTGCTTCTATGGTTAATATTCCACTCAAATGTGTTGTCTATTTCGTCATGGCACAGAGTCCGGCCCACGCTGATCTTTCTTCCCCTCAACTTTCACTCTGAAACGAATTCGTACAGGACAATCACTCCTAGTAATTTTCCTTAATCCTGTAGTCCAGTCCAATGTAAATCTTTCTAGAGAATATTAACAAATGTCACTGTTGCAACGATACTTTTTGGATTATCAGTTTTCTAGTTCCAACATAATCATAGTCGGTAGCAGAAATCAGAAAGGTACAAACGACATTCAATGATCATGTAGTAATCTTCATAAGGCTGTACCGAGTTAGCATTACAGTGCACAGCATTAGAATGAGAATTCTCTATCTTAAATTCAGGCTTGTGGCTACTGCTCTTATGGTTGAGGACAAATGAAAACTGAAATAATGCGGATACCTGTTGCGAGAAGTTGCGGTTGTGTTCCTGTAGTACAGAAACAATCATCTGTTACTAAGTTGCAAGCCCTTATCAATGATTTACCCCGGATTGATCGTATCAGTGGTCATATTTAATCAACGAGTACCTTTCACTGTATAGAGACGACGGACGGTAAACAGCCCTACTACCGTTCTTCTTGTTAATACGGTTTGTGGCATCGTGTAGTTTCATCTAATTATGCTCCTACCTTCTGTTGATCTAATCTGCAAAGATTTCCTGATTTATGGACAAACTCTTCTAATTTTGAGTCTTACTAAATTGCTATCTGGTGCGCTAATTTTCGAACATTTAATAGGATCCTAAATTACATCATACAATTCATTGGCAAATTCTCAAATTACAGCCATGATTTTGTTCTAAACAAATTTAACATAGAAGAAAAAACTTCAACTATTTTGGTTGAAATACTTTCTTTATTTCAGATCTATCCTGGAGATATTTTGCCGTCGCCAATTACAAAACAATGTATTTCAATATTTTTGGTCATTGTTGTTGTTGTTGTTGTTGTTGTTGTCCTCAGTCCTGAGACTGTTTTGATGCAGCTCTCCGTGCTACTCTATCCTGTGCAAGCTTCTTCATCTCCTAGTACTTACTGCAACCTACATCCTTCTGAATTTGATTAGTGTATTCATCTCTTGGTCTCCCTGTACGATTTTTACCCTCCACGCTGCCCTCCAATGCTAAATGTGTGATCCCTCGATGCCTCAGAACATGTCCTACCAACCGGTTCCTTCTTCTTGCCAAGTTGGGGCACATACTCCTCCTCTCCCCAAATCTATTCAAGACTTCCTCATTAGTTATGTAATCTACCCATATAATCTTCAGAATTTCGAAAGCTTCTATTCTCTTCTTGTCCAAACTATTTATCGTCCATGTTTCACTTCTATACGTGGCTACACTCAATACAAATACTTTCAGAAACGTCTTCCTCACACTTAAATCTATGCAAGATGTTAACAAATTTCTCTTCTTCAGAAACGCTTTCCTTGCCATTGCCAGTCTACATTTTATATCCTCTCTTCTTCGACCATCATAAGTTATTTTGCTCCCAAAATAGCAAAACTCCTTTACTACTTTAAGTGTCTCATATCCTAATCTAATTCCCTCAGCATCACCCGACTTAATACGACTACTCGACTATTTGCAAAAAGCAGCTACCATCGTAGCTCATGTAGTGAACATGGAGATTTTATTACGTTACAGGAATGCCATTTGGATCACAGACGAATCACCAGCCAAAAGTTTACATCACCCACAGTGTTTTCAGAGCATGCCCGTCCTCAGAGATCAGATACAGAAACGATTAGTATGATACCCAGAGTGTTTCCGTAAGAGCGTGCAAAAATTTAACAGGGCTTAGAGGATGTTCCACTGAACAATTTGAAGTAGGGAACCTGGGGTCGTAGAAGCCGGCATAAGGAGATAATGTGAATAAAACTACATTACCGTGTACATTTTTATTTTCATTAGTTACAGTTAACTTAAAATGCCATCATTGGCACTGTGAACGTACCGTTTGCAGTGTATCTTACAAAACGTGATGAAACTCACGGCCATCAAAACATATGCAGGCATGAAATCGGCGAAGATTGTGACGGACGCTGACAAATATCCCTAGTGAGCTCCTCACGTTGCCAGGTCCCTCGTTACTTCTTTCCAATGAACCAATGTCCCACATTCGACGATCGAGAGAAACAGGTCTATTGCGGTCCAACTATGTTGGTGAGGCAGTAAATGTATCTACAGGGCAGTGACTGCATCACCACAATTCACGTTGGACGTGTCGCGACGGATGATCTTACAAAAAGTGCTGAAAGTCACGGCCATCAAAACATATGCAGGCATGAAATCGGCGAAGAAGATTCTGACGGACGCTGACAAATATCGCTAGTGAGCTCCTCACGTTGCCAGGTCCCTCGGTACTTCTTTCGAATGAACCAGTGTCCCACATTCGACGATCGAGAGAAACAGGTCTATTGCGGTCTAACTGTGTTGGTGAGGCAGTAAACTTATGAGCTCCTCACGTTGCCAGGTCCCTCGTTACTTCTTTCCAATGAACCAATGTCCCACATTCGACGATCGAGAGAAACAGGTCAATTGCGGTCCATCTGTGTTGGTGGGGCAGTAAATGTATCCACAGGGCAGTGACTGCATCACTGCAATTCACGTTGGACGTGTCGCGACGGATGATCTTACAAAAAGTGGTGAAAGTCGCGCCCATCAAAACATACGCAGGCATCATATCGAGAGAAATATCCCTAGTGAGCTCCTCAGACGTGTTACTAAATTGTTCCTTGTACAGCCTTTCAGCTGCGAGATCATTGCAATGTACTTCCCCACACACAATGTGCATGTTAGTGAGTTCTGCGAAATTGTACCCATACTGCTCCATCCTACTGTATCGTACGTCTCTGAGCAGCACTGAGGAATGAATGGGTCCGTCGTTGATTCGAAGCACGTTGTCACGGGAAGATGTAAATACGATACAATACAGCTACCTTATGGACAAATAAAGTAAGCAAAACCTGCATCATGACTTCCTAGTAATCAGGCTCGTCCCCCTTGTTTCCTTGCAGAAAATTAAGAATGTACATGTAAATAAACAGCACAGTACGTTTAAACTTATACGCATGTAAGTTGTAAATAAGCTTGAAAACAATAATTCTGGACAAAGCGGTAGACACGTTTAGTTCCTTATATACTTAACGTGGCTTACGACCCCACGTACCCTACCTCAGATTCTTCAGTGGAGCATTCACTACGTCCAGTTATATTTTTGCTCGCTGTTATGAAAACGTCCTGTATGTAAACTGCAGGTCCATAAAAGGAAACGTCCGAGAAATAGTACAATTTATTGAAGATTACAATACCCCATTAGCATTAGGAACAGAAAGATGACTGAAACTATAAGTAAACAGGAACTGCATACTAATTTGATTGTGATAGTTGTCTAAGAATAGTTTAGTCGCGAATGGTGGCAGCCTGTTATTGCAGTAAAGAATTCGATAATATATAGCAAAGCTATTACTGTTTACGAATGTGAATTAATCTCGGTGACGCTGAGCATCAAAGATCGTTCGAAAATGGTGGACTGCCAGTGCAGCAACTCGACATGGCATGGACTCAATAGAATTGGACATGCTGTGTGGCTAGAGCCTCCCGTCGGGTAGACCGTTCGCCCGGTGCAAATCTTTCGAGTTGACGCCACTTCGGCCACTTGCGTGTCGATCGGGATGAAATGATGACGATAAGGACAACACAATACCCAGTCCCTGGGCGGAGAAAATCTCCGACCCAGCCGGGAATCGAACTCGAGCCGTTAGGTATGACACTCCTTTGCGCTGACCATTCAGGTACCAGTGGCGGATATTCATTCAATAAGTCGCTGGAAGTCCCCTGCAGAAACATTGAGCCCTTTTGCCTCTACAGCCGTCCACAACTGCGGATGTGTTGTTGGCACAGGATTTTGCCCACGAACTGAACTCCAGATTATGTCCTATAAATGTTCGAAGGGATTCATTTCGGGCGATCTGTGTAGCCATATCATTTGCTCGGTCTGTCTACGAAGTTCTTCAGACCAATGACGAACAGTTGTGGCCGTTTAAATAGCGCATTGTCATCCTTAAAGATTTCATCGTGCTTCGCGAACATAGCCAATGAACGGCTACAGATGGTCTCATTTGGTTCAGCTGGAAAAGAGGACCCAGTCCAGGTCACACTGTTATGAAGTCACCGTCAGATTCACAGTGCCTTGTTGACAACAAGATGTCTCACCAGGCCACGTTTTTTCCAGGGTCCAACTGATATGGTCACGAGTCCAGGAGAGGCGCTGTAGGTGCTGTTAGCAAAGGCATTCGCATCTATCGTCTGCTACGATAGCCCAATAAAACCAAATTTCGTCGCACTGTCTTAACGGATACGTTCGTCGCATGTGCCCCTTTGGCCGAGCAGTTCTAGGCGCTTCAGTCCGGAACCGCGCTGCTGCTACGGTCGCAGGTTCGAATCCTGCGTGGATGTGTGTTATGTCCTTAGGTTAGTTAGATTTAAGTAGTTCTAGGCGACTGTGACTTCAGATGATAGGTCCCATAGTACTTAGAGCCATTTGAACATTTTTTGTTGCTTGCATGCTAACACTGACGACTCTATGCAAACGTCGCTGCTCTCGGCCGTTGAACGAAGGCCGTCGACGCCTGCGTTGTCCGTGGTGAGAGGTAATGTCCGAAATTTGGTATTCCCGGCACCCTCTTGACACCGTGGATCTCGGAATACTGAATTCCTTAAGAGTTCCAAAATGAAACGTCCCATGCATCTAGCACCAACCACCATTCCGCGTAGAAACTCGGTTGGTTCCCGTTATGCGGCCATAATCATGTTGGAAACTTTTTCACATGAATCACCTGAGTAAAAGTGACACCTCAACCAATGCATCGCCCTTTTATACCTCGTGTACGCGACACTATCGTCATTTGTATACGTGGATATCGGTCTCATGACTTTCGTCGCCGCAGTGTAGACACACGGGAAAAATACAGAAAAGTAAGAATGAGCCCTACAAAATAGGTTCAAATGGCTCTGAGCACTATGGGGCTTAACTTCTGAGGTCATCAGTCCCCTAGAACGTAGAATTACTTAAACCTAACTAACCTAAGGACATCAAAAACATCCATGCCCGAGGCAGGATTCGAACCTGCGACCGTAGCGGTCGTGCTGTTCCAGACTGTAACGCCTACAAAATAGGGACTAGCAGAAACACTAGAAAAACTCATTGCGTATATATTATATGCAAAAGTAATGTGAATACAGTACATAATATACAGGGTGGTCGGAAATTTCCGTTACAGACTTCTAGGGCGTGTAGGTGGAATTGAGTACATCGTATTTTGAATAGGAACCTATGACGGGAACGTCACCCAACGACACTACTCAGCATCAAAGTTATAGGCGCGGGCGTCTGTAAATGTACGTATACCCGGGGTGATTACTTGATGATGTTACAGTCTTTCTAGGATGATGGAGAACGATAAATGTATTAATTTGAAGCAAGGGTCGCTGTACCGGAAACGATCGAGTCGAAAGTCGTAAACTAAAACCGTTCTGATACCTCTGACAGTTGAATACATGTACCGGTTTTGTCTTGCGAAGAGTGTAAGGCTGGTAACTTTCAGTGGTGGTAGTGTGGACAAAAACGAGAAAAAATGTCCAATAAACATGTGTGCACGTTAACATCTATGAACACTTGCTCAGTAGAGGAGATGTGTTTCACTTTAGTCAAGATGAACGAATGGTCATAGCTCCTCCGGTATGCATTTTAAAGCCCACGTTTATTGGACTGCCTTTTGTTTTGATCCATACTGCCACCACTGGAAGTTACCAGCCCTACACTCTTCGCAAAGCAAGAATCGTTACATGTATTCAACTGTCATAAGTATCAGAACGGTTTGCGTTTATGACTCTCGACTCGTTCGTTTCCTGTATAGGGATCCTTACTTCAAATTAATACATTTATCGTTCTCCATCATCCTAGAAGGTCTGTAACATCATCAGGGAAAGACCCCGTGTATGCGTACATTTACAGACGCCCGCGTCTATAACTTTGACGCTGTATAGTCTCGTTGGGTGAGGTTTCCGGTTATGGGTTTCTATTCAAAATACGATGTACCCACTCCACTCTACAAGCCCCAGAAGTCTGTAACGGGAATTTCCGACCACTCTGTATAAGTAATGCGACTATAGTACATAATATTTCACTATCACGATTATATTCATTCAGTACAATTTAACAGTATTGTATTATTAATACTCTGCAGATATATGATCGAACATGCCTCAAAATCAAATGGAGAAAAAAAAGTAACTGATGAATTATTATGAAATGAAGTTTATTATTTTAGACGTACACTGTAATCGTGCCATTCGCGTTAAAGAAAAGAAATGGCTCTGAGCACTATGGGACTTACCATCTGAGGTCATCAGTCCCCGAGAACTTAGAACTACTTAAACCTAACTATCCTAAGGAAGTCACACACATCCATGCCCGAGGCAGGATTCGAGCCTGCGACCGCAGCGTTGGCGCGGTTGCAGACTGAAGCGCCTAGAATCGAGTTAAAGAGTAGCGCATTTCTTACATATGAACTTCCCTTTAACGCTGTCAGTTTTGAAATTCAAAGAACACAACGGAGTACAGTTGTGTTAATGACACACTCATTCGTTTCATTCAATTGCACTGCACTTGCGAATTGCAACATAAAAATATTCATAGCCATGAGATGTCCAGATAACGTCTAATTAGAAACAGTTCAGTTTGATGTAATGAACAAAGCATGTTCCCAATGGAATTGCAGTATTTTACAAACCTCTTACTCATTCAACCGTATAGGGCATCGCACTCGGATATTAAGAAGCTGCAGTAGAGCAGTGTGATTGACAAACAATCTATGTACGTGAAATTAAAAAGCTGTAGATCCGGAAAGTCATAAGTGCGTCCAATTAGAATTATGGCCCAAATGGTGGAGCGGGATCTACTGCTGGGGCTGATATCTTGCAAGCTGCTTTTCTCTCGAGTTGGTGGTGTCTTCTTGCAAATGATCTCTATATTGCCCAAATGCAAGATAACACGTTCCTAGATCCCACAGTGTCCGCTCAGAGGGTTAGCTGCCCTTAGGGTGGAAAAAATCCTGACCGAACTGATTAATGATGAACTTGAACGAGTGTCTAGGACGTCTACCCCGAACAAATTCAGTGAACGATAACGAACAAATAAGATAAAAAAAGCGGTAAAACGCGAGCTTGGAAAATAAGCGGGCACAGGATCGAATCGCGGTGAGAGCCACAGTTATTTTCGGTCCGACTTTAGTGTAGTCTTAACCTCTCAACAATATGGGGAGCTGCCATGAACGCCATATGGTTCGGATTTACCCGGGTGGATAATTGGGGTATGAAATGAAATGATCAGATGGCACTGTTGACCGGGAGGCCCCATGCGGGGAAGTTCGGCCGCCGTATTGCAAGTCCTCTTTAGTTGACACCACTTCAGCGACTTGAGAGTCAATGATGATGAGAGACACACAACACCCAGTCATCACGAAGTAGAGAAAATCCCTGACCCCCCCGAGGATCGAACCCGGGACCCCGTGCGCGGGAAGCGAGAACGCTACCGCAAGGCCACGAGCTGCGGACGATAATTGGGGTATGTTAACGACACGAAAGCCACCGAAGGAGTTACAGGGTTCAGTCATTGTGAAATTATTTCCGGTGGGCCAGCAAATGTTTTGTTGTTGAACGAGGAATCAGTGCGGAGTTAGACCGGAGTAGGGAGTGATTGACGGTGTTGTTCCTCTTCTTCACAAGAATATCATTAATTCCGGTCACCGGCGCTTGAGAGTTACTGCCGCCGTAACATGAATTCTCCGGGAAACGTTTCCATTTCGTTCCCATTCTACGGGTGGCATTCGGCATGTCTGTAATATCCACAGCGAAACTTGGCTCGGACGTCAGCTACATTGAATATTCATTAGGCAACTTTAGCCTCGAGGCCGGGAGCGGTTACACGATTCCCGCTTTTCCATTTCGTTTTTAACTTTGAACATTTTCCTATTTCGAGACTAAATAATATTGCCGCGCACTGTATCACATAACTCTGCACCAACCACCCTGAATGCGATAAAACCGAGCCTTTGAAATTACATCCACCCAAATTAAATGGTAGCGTTTGCAGTTAAGCCTATTTAAAGGAAAAAGGGATTTTTTTGTGTGTGTAATACGCCTACCGATGCCACAGTGGCATTAAATACTATGGGCAGGGGTCGTAAATACTTATCATCGTGTAACTCTTATTTATTGTTTTTTGTGATCAGTTTTCTTTCATTGGAATGCCCGATAGTTAATGAAGCTGACTTGAAAGTCGTCTGCGATTAAGGTTAGTAGATTTCCAAGAAAGTTATCAGTGAAAAACATTTGATCCTCATGGAACGGCTTATTCGCGTCATATTTATTATACCAGATTAATTAAGCCATGTTGCATTAGACGATTCAAATACACAAATACTACCAAACAAGAGACTAAAATTTTTCCCGTTTACATTCTTAATTTATTCGGGTATTACCTAGGATTTCGTACCTGTATATGAATCTATTTGCAATGTGGTAGTTGATTTAGACCTTATAAAAATTAAAGTTGGTGGATAGTGCAAACTTCTCGACACATTCGTAATAAGTAACCTACAACCAACTGCACGTAATATTGTTGTAGTTTCTCTACTGTTACTGTACTAAATCAGTTTACATGTATGTAAAAAGACAGCAAAACGAAGTTACCTGCAAATATCACAAAAATGCGACTGCACACGATGTCCAACTCGGCGGGATTATTGTCCGCAGTAGTCGCGTAATTGTTCACTTGAGAAGGAAACTTTAAATACACAGAGGAGGAGTGAAAATAATCACTGCTTACATTATCTGCCTGTTCCTGTTACGAAATTAGAATATTGCAATGTACCTAAACAATAAAATAGAATGTGTTATCACTTGTATTTTCTTATTGCAACAATTTATAGAAAGTTCATCAGGGTTACGTGTCCTTATCGGTAAAAACGGAACCCTTATAGTATAACTTTGTTCTCAGGCTGTTTGTCTGACCGTCTGTCGGTCTGTCTGTTCGACGGTTAGAAACCCTTTTCTCATGAACGGGTTGACGTCTCAAGTTGAAATTTATGTCGCATACTGAGGTCTATGTTCCCTCGGTGGCGAAAAGCATCATATATTCTTAGTCAATGCGATCAAAAGATATGACCATTTATGTTAGATGTTTTAATATGCAAAGTCTCACTCGTCAAAACCTATAGATACTTCCCTTTGGCCTACATTCTTGACATTTGGCAAAAAGAAAGGTCCCACAATACAACCAAAGGAAAAAATACGAAAATTGTAAATCTGTCTTTACATCACACGAAAAAAATATTTCTTTTGTCATATGTTATCCACCGTCAAAGTTGACATTAAAACATCCAATAGTTCTGCGCTTATGCTGACTGGGTCGCAATGGTAAAAGTCAAGCATTGGTAAAAAATAAATTTTGTGCTCATATGGCGCGTTTCGAAGTACCTATATACGTAATGTGCGTTGCATGGAGGTCTCATTCTGGGAGTCCTACTCGCAAATGGCCAATTTTGGGTTCTTTTTTTGGACAAGCGGTCATCACAAACATAGTCATGGGGTATCTTCTCCAGTAGATGTGGCTTGATTTCAAGTAGAACACACGACGCACCTGTCCCATAACTGTTTGCCTTAACTTTTTCCACGGACGCATCTCTCATTAGGTTCTTCACGGCTTGTGGGGAGTAACTTCAAATGCGCCAGTAAACTGGAATTCGTTATTATCGTCAGCGAGAGCATGACAAATAACGGAAACATCCAATAACCCTGATGATTATGATGTTTCCTCTTCACTTCGGGTTTCCTTGGCGTTCTCTTTTGGTTGCTCTGTAAAGCACCCACCTAAAGGTATCTCATTCTTGATTTTCTACCAAGTCTTTTTTCTTTCCAATCTTTGCTGCTTTTTCTTGTAAGGTGTCTCCATCTCGTGAACTAGAAACTACGTATTCAGGAAAGTTTAAAATACACTAATTTCTTATGCCCTGAAACATATCCAAGAGTAGAAGAAGCAATTTTAAAGGAGTATGCTTAGGCAAAACCACAGAAACAGGGGCAAAATCACTACATGAAACGTGAACTTCATAGCGGAACAGACAGCATCTGATGGGTTCTGTTAATCCGGGAAATCTACCTTAATATCGGTTGCTCATTATTGCTTAACAACCTACTAATCTCGGTGTTACTAATACCAATGAGACCAGGCTGTTCGTCTCCGCCGACTGAAGATATCTGAGAAAGATGCACCAGCATCTGACTTATCTTACGACAAGTCAGCTTAGTAAAGATGGGTTCAGGGTGTACAAGTTAGATGAGATTGACAAACGGTTTCATTCTAGATTGTAATATGGATGCTGTACCACATGTGAAGTTATAGATCCAGAAAAATGCGAAATAAATTAATGAATGCTTGTGGGCAGATTAAATTAACTGAAGCAGTAATTGAATACGGAATCAATTACAAAGGCACACAGTGGAATAAACTAACTTAATGAGTAAATGCTATAATGCTATCTGTATAGTATGCCCGAGCCTTATTAGAAAAATATTATTCCATATGTAATAAGTACCTCATTTAAGATTACATAAGACGTTTGTCAATAACTTGACGCTTAGGATGCCTGTAATGAGAGGTAGAATAAATACTAAGCCGAACAAAGTCCTGTTATTCAGCACAAGAAATTAAAAACCTGATAACTCTGTGAGGCTCATTTTAAACGAAACTAAATGCATCTCAACATGTTACGTGGAAATGTAACGTTCGAAAGCTTCAATACACAAAGGTTTGAGTAACTAGTTCAGTTGATGCTGGAAATGGAAAAAGGTCAGTGCACTTGGCATACCGAACAAAGACCAGCCAAGAACAACAGTAAAATGCCTCTGTGACTGGTACAAATCAAATCTGCCGCCCCGTGTTCCTATTCGCAGATGAGGTTTCAAACACAGTACCATCTAAGAAGACATCACAGCATTATCACACAGTCAAAGATGAATTTTTTCCGCATTTTGCAATCAGCAAACTGATCGACAGCGTGACCAAACAAGCGACAAACACGCTGTACTCGTATTTTGGAGATCGACTAAGAACTAAAAGGGCCCTCGTTATTGAGTGGCCACCTTTTAGGGCACTCCCAATCATTTTCAAAACGTGCCTACAATGTGTTCCACCGATCCTGTATTGCGAAATATTCCTGCACTTATTTCCATTATGATTCAAATATATTACTGTCATTCTCAACAAAACTAAAAGTGACTCTCTAACAGATGTTGGATTGTAAGCCACATAGAGACTCACTCACAACATGTTCTCCAAGCATTTTCAAAATGATCCTGTGAGATCAATATTCTGTTTTGTGCTGAAGGTCTCAAGAAATATCCGAAAATACTTCATAACAAGTATATCCAAACACATAAGTTTCCTATGTGGGCAACCGCAGTTTAATTCAAACATAGTTAAAATATTTTTGAAAGTTGTATGGTAAAATGTTCTAAAAATGTAGATTGCACTTGTAGCTGTTAATACACTCCTGGAAATGGAAAAAAGAACACATTGACACCGGTGTGTCAGACCCACCATACTTGCTCCGGACACTGCGAGAGGGCTGTACAAGCAATGATCACACACACGGCACAGCGGACACACCAGGAACCGCGGTGTTGGCCGTCGAATGGCGCTAGCTGCGCAGCATTTGTGCACCGCCGCCGTCAGTGTCAGCCAGTTTGCCGCGGCATACGGAGCTCCATCGCAGTCTTTAAAACTGGTAGCATGCCGCGACAGCGTGGACGTGAACCATATGTGCAGTTGACGGACTTTGAACGAGGGCGTATAGTGGGCATGCGGGAGGCCGGATAGACGTACCGCCGAATTGCTCAACACGTGGGGCGTGAGGTCTCCACAGTACATCGATGTTGTCGCCAGTGGTCGGCGGAAGGTGCACGTGCCCGTCGACCTGGGACCGGACCGCAGCCACGCACGGATGCACGCCAAGACCGTAGGATCCTACGCAGTGCCGTAGGGGACCGCACCGCCACTTCCCAGCAAATTAGGGACACCGTTGCTCCTGGGGTATCGGCGAGGACCATTCGCAACCGTCTCCATGAAGCTGGGCTACGGTCCCGCACACCGTTAGGCCGTCTTCCGCTCACGCCCCAACATCGTGCAGCCCGACTCCAGTGGTGTCGCGACAGGCGTGAATGGAGGGACAAATGGAGACGTGTCGTCTTCAGCGATGACAGTCGCTTCTGCCTTGGTGCCAAAGATGGTCTATGCGTGTTTGGCGCCGTGCAGGTGAGCGCCACAATCAGGACTGCATACGACCGAGGCACACAGGGCCAACACCCGGCATCATGGTGTGGGGAGCGATCTCCTACACTGGCTGTACACCTCTGGTGATCGTCGAGGGGACACTGAATAGTGCACGGTACATCCAAACCGTCATCGAACCTATCGTTCTACCATTCCTAGATCGGCAAGGGAACTTGCTGTTCCAACAGGACAATGCACGTCCGCATGTATGCCGTGCCACCCAACGTGCTCTAGAAGGTGTAAGTCAACTACCCTGGCCAGCAAGATCTCCGGATCTGTCCCCTATTGAGCATGTTTGGGACTGGATGAAGCGGCGTATCACGCGGTCTGCACGTCCAGCACGAACGCTGGTCCAACTGAGGCGCCAGGTGGAAATGGCATGGCAAGCCGTTCCACAGGACTACATCCAGCATCTCTACGATCGTCTCCATGGCAGAATAGCTGCCTGCATTGCTGCGAAAGGTGGATATACACTGTACTAGTGCCGAAATTGTGCATGCTCTGTTGCCTGTGTCTATGTGCCTGTGGTTCTGTCAGTGTGATCATGTGATGTATCTGACCCCAGGAATGTGTCAATAAAGTTTCCCCTTGATGGGACAAATATTTCACAGTGTTCTTATTTCAATTTCCAGGAGTGTATTTATTGTGGGATCACGGTATAACGGGTTTCTCGATAATGAATGACATCTTCAGGTTAATTTGGCTAGATTACATTAAGCCATTAAGCCAGCTCAGTCTCCCAACATTTTTTTTTTTTTTTTTTTGGTCATCAGTCTACTGACTGGTTTGTTGCGGCCCGTCACGAATTCCTTTCCTGTGCTAACCTCTTCATCCCAGAGTAGCACGTGCAACCTACGTTCTCAATTATTTGCTTGACGTATTCCAATCTCTGTCTTCCTCTGCAGTTTTTGCCCTCTACAGCTCCCTCTAGTACCATGGCAGTCATTCCTTCATGTCTTAGCAGATAGCCTATCATCCTGTCTCTTCTCCTTATCAGTGTTTTCCACATTTTCCTTTCTTCTCCGATTCTGCGTAGAACCTCTTCTTTCTTTACCTTATCAGTCCACCTAATTTTCAACATTCGTCTATAGCACCACATCTCAAATGCTTCGATTCTCTTCTGTTCCGGTTTTCCCACAGTCCATGTTCACTACCATACAATGCCGTACTCCAGACGTACATCCTAAGAAATTTCTTCCTCAAATTAAGGCCGGTATTTGATATTAGTATTGGTCAGAAATGCCTTTTTTTCCAACGAGTCTGCTTTTGATGTCCTCCTTGCTCCGTCCGTCATTGGTCATTTTACTGCCTAGGTAGCAGAATTCCTTAACTTCATTGACTTTGTTACCATCAATCCTGATATTAAGTTTCTCGCTGTTCTCATTTCTACTACTTCTCATTACCTTCGTCTTTCTCCGATTTACTCTCAAACCATAATGTGTACTCATTAGACAGTTCATTCCGTTCAGCAGATCATTTAATTCTTCATCACTTTAGCTCATGATAGCAATGTCATCAGCGAATCGTATCATTGATATCCTTTCACCTTGTATTTTAATTCTACTCCTGAACCTTTCTTTTATTTCCATCATTGCTTCCTTGATGTACAGATTGAAGAGTAGGGGCGAAAGGCTACAGCCTTGTCTTACTCCCTTCTTAATACGAGCACTTCGTTCTTGATCGTCCACTCATATTATTCCCTCTTGGTTGTTGTACATATTGTATATGACCCGTCTCTCCCTATAGCTTACCCCTACTTTTTTCAGAATCTTGAACAGCTTGCACCATTTTATATTGTCGAACGCTTTTTCGAGGTCGACAAATCCTATGAACGTATCTTGATTTTTCTTTAGCCTAGCTTCCATTATTAGCCAGAACGTCAGAATTGCCTCTCTCGTGCCTTTACTTTTCCTATAGCCAAACTGATCGTCACCTAGCGCATTCTCAATTTTCTTCTGTATATTATTCTTGTAAGCAGCTTCGATGCATGAGCTGTTAAGCTGATTGTGCGATAATTCTCGCACTTGTCAGCTCTTGCCGTCTTCGGAACTGTGTGGATGATGCTTTTCCGAAAGTCAGATGGTATGTCGCCAGACTCATATATTCTACACACCAACGTGAATAGTCGTTTTGTTGCAACTTCCCCTAATGTTTTTAGAAATTCTGATGGAATGTTATCCATCCCTTCTGTCTTATTTGACCGTAAGTCCTCCAAAACTCTTTTAAATTCCGATTCTAATACTGGATCCCCTATCTCCTCTAAATCGACTCCTGTTTCTTCTTCTGTCACATCAGACAAATCTTCACCCTGATAGAGGCTTTCAATGTATTCTTTCCACCTATCTGCTCTCTCCTCTACATTTAACAGTGGAATTCCCGTTGTACTCTTAATGTTACCACCGTTGCTTTTAATGTCACCAAAGGTTGTTTTGACTTTCCTGTATGCTGCAGCCATTTCGTCTTAGCTTCCCTGCACTTCTTATTTATTTCATTCCTCAGCGACTTCTATTTCTGTATTCCTGATTCTCCCGGAACATGTTTGTACTTCCTCCTCTCATCAATCAACTGAAGTATTTCTTCTGTTACCCATTGTTTCTTCGCAGCTCCCTTTTTTGTACTTATGTTTTCCTTCCCAACTTCTGTGATGGCCCTTTTTAGAGACGTCCATTCCTCTTCAACTGTGTTGCCTACTGCGCTATTCCATATCGCTGTATCTATAGCGTTAGAGAACTTCAAACGTATCTCGTCATTCCTTAGAACTTCCGTATCCCACTTCTTTGCGTATTGATTCTTCCTGACTAATGTCTTGAACTTCAGCCTATTCTTCATCACTACTATATTGTGATCTGAGTCTATATCTGCTCCTGGGTACGCCTTAAAATCCAGTATCTGATTTCGGAATCTCTGTCTGACCATGATGTAATCTAATTGAAATCTGCCCGTATCTCCCGGCCTTTTCCAAGTATACCTCCTCCTATTGTGATTCTTGAACAGGGTATTCGCTATTACTAGCTGAAACTTGTTACAGAACTCAATTAGTCTTCCTCCTCTTTCATTCCTTGTCCCAAGCCCATATTCTCCTGTAACCTTTTCTTCTACTCCTTCCCCTACAACTGCATTCCAGTCGCCCACGACAGATTTTCGTCCCCCTTTACATACTGCATTACCCTTTCAATATCCTCATACACTTTCTTTATCTGTTCATCTTCAGCTTGCGACGTTGGCATGTATACCTGAACTATCGTTGTCGGTGTTGGTCTGCTGTCGATTCTGATTAGAACAACCCGGTCACTGAACTGTTCACAGTAACACACCCTCTGCACTACCTTCCTATTCATAACGAATCCTACACCTGTTATACCATTTTCTGCTGCTGTTGATATTACCCGATACTCATCTGACCAGAAATCCGTGTCTTCCTTCCACTTCACTTCACTGACCCCTACTATATCTAGATTCAGCCTTTGCATTTCCCTTTTCAGATTTTCTAGTTTCCCTACAACGTTCAAGCTTCTGACATTCCACGCCCCGACTCGTAGAACATTATCCTTTCGTTGATTATTCAATCTTTTTCTCATGGTAACCTCCCCCTTGGCAGTCCCCTCTCGGAGATCCGAATGGGGGACTATTCCGGAATCTTTTGCCAATGGAGAGACTATCATGACACTTCTTCAACTACAGGCCACATGTCCTGTGGATACACGTTACGTGTCTTTAATGCAGTGGTTTCCATTGCCTTCTGCATTCTCATGTCGTTGATGAATGCTGATTCTTCCGCCTTTAGGGCAATTTCCCACCCCTAGGACAAGAGAGTGCCCTGAACCTCTATCCGCTCCTCCGCCCTTTTTGACAAGGCCGTTGGCAGAATGAGGCTGACTTCTTATGCTGAAAGTCTTCGTCCGCCAATGCTGATTATTATCAAAATTAAGACAGTTGCGGGGATCGAACCCGGGACCGAAGACGCTTTGATTATGAATCAAAGACGCCACCCCTAGACCACGTTATATAACGCATATATGCTGCCCACGTCAAACGCAATTGATGTTGAAAGATCTATCAATAGTTTTAGATAACAGGTCATCACTGAGTGACATTCTAGTTGGGACCGGTATTCATTTCTTCGGAGATTGTATTGGCTTAATGTAATCCAGTCAAATTAAACTGAAGATACGTTTCGTTATCGAGTAACTGGTAGTATCTAGAGCCCAGAATAAATGAGGGTTAGCAGTTAGGAGAAGATCTGATAGGCAGAAATACTAACCATTACAATACCACAGGCACTGCATCGCCAATATCGCCAATGCCACCCTAAGACCAGAGCAATTCGTCTTTAGGAATCATCACTCGACAACACAACTACTTCTCCGCGTAGTCTAACATACACGGCAACATGAAAAAAGCCACGGCGGCCGTGTTCCTGGAAATCGAAAAGCTTTCGACCGTATTTGGGACAACGGCCTTGTACGCAAACTAAGCGAAGCTGGTTACCCGAACGGACTGCCCCCGTCGGAGGTTCAAGTTATCCCTCGGGAATGGGTGTATGTGTGTTTTGTCCTTAGCATAAGTTAGTTTAAGTTAGATTAAGTAGTGTGCAAACCTAGGCACCGATGACCTCAGCAATTTGGTCCCTTAGCAACTTATCAGCACCATGGCCGATACACGTCCCCATGAAGCCCCATCCATCGGTAGTCCTTGTATGTTCGGTTTCTGAGATTCTCATACGAGGTCGGGCGTGCCTGTGTATCCGCACTGAAAAAGGTGGTTCTATTTCCAGCCAGGCCAATCAAAGTATATGAATGCGTCGTATTTGTTCTTTCGGGCATGTCCGAAAGAACAGACACCACGCGTTCATATGCTTTCTATCCATCTGCGCCACACAAACTGCTAGACACCCGATCACAGAGAAAGCAACAGTTCCCGCGGTTTCACTCACGTCGACCTTATCATCAGTGCGCTTCCTTCTGGTAGCGGAAAATTACCCTCACTCTAACACAGGGCCGGCCAGACGCTGCACAGTGTGCAGACGTGCGGAAATGCTGCACATGGGCTCACGTGTGTGAAAGCGAGCGACAGCGACATCTGTTATTAGACAAGTGTCCTAAATGAACGGCGGCGGCTCCACTTCTCTGTTTATAAGGTACAAGCAAGAGCTTGTTTATGAAAGATTTTCTCGGTGATGAAAATGAATAAATCAAGGTTTCGATCAAGCATAAGTGATGAAAAATCTTCCCAACTGCTTGCGTTTGTCAATGGGGCGTGCTTTTGCTCACGATTTTAACTACACTCCTGGAAATTGAAATAAGAACACCGTGAATTCATTGTCCCAGGAAGGGGAAACTTTATTGACACATTCCTGGGGTCAGATACATCACATCATCACACTGACAGAACCACACGCACATAGACACAGGCAACAGAGCATGCACAATGTCGGCACTAGTACAGTGCATATCCACCTTTCGCAGCAATGCAGGCAGCTATACTCTCATGGAGACGATCGTAGAGATGCTGGATGTAGTCCTGTGGAACGGCTTGCCATGCCATTTCCACCTGGCGCCTCAGTTGGACCAGCGTTCGTGCTGGACGTGCAGACCGCGTGACACGACGCTTCATCCAGTCCCATACATGCTCCATGGGGGACAGATCCGGAGATCTTGCTGGCCAGGGTAGTTGACTTACACCTTCTAGAGCACGTTGGGTGGCACGGGATACATGCGGACGTGCATGTCCTGTTGGAACAGCAAGTTCCCTTGCCGGTCTAGGAATGGTAGAAAGATGGGTTCGATGACGGTTTGGATGTACCGTGCACTATTCAGTGTCCCCTCGACGATCACCAGAGGTGTACGGCCAGTGTAGGAGATCGCTCCCCACACCATGATGCCGGGTGTTGGCCCTGTGTGCCTCGGCCGTATGTAGTCCTGATTGTGGCGCTCACCTGCACGGAGCCAAACACGCATACGACCATCATTGGCACCAAGGCAGAAGCGACTCTCATCGCTGAAGACGACACGTCTCCATTCGTCCCTCCATTCACGCCTGTCGCGACACCACTGGAGGCGGGCTGCACGATGTTGGGGCGTGAGCGGAAGACGGCCTAACGGTGTGCGGGACCGTAGCCCAGCTTCATGGAGACGGTTGCGAATGGTCCTCGCCGATACCCCAGGAGCAACAGTGTCCCTAATTTGCTGGGAAGTGGCGGTGCGGCCCCCTACGGCACTGCGTAGGATCCTACGGTCTTGGCGTGCATCCGTGCGTCGCTGCGGTCCGGTCCCAGGTCGACGGGCACGTGCACCTTCCACCGACCACTGGCGACAACATCGATGTACTGTGGAGACCTCACGCCCCACGTGTTGAGCAATTCGGCGGTACGTCCACCCGGCCTCCCGCATGCCCACTATACGCCCTCGCTCAAAGTCCGTCAACTGCACATACGGTTCACGTCCACGCTGTCGCGGCATGCTACCAGTGTTAAAGACTGCGATGGAGCTCCGTATGCCACGGCAAACTGGCTGACACTGACGGCGGCGGTGCACAAATGCTGCGCAGCTAGCGCCATTCGACGGCCAACACCGCGGTTCCTGGTGTGTCCGCTGTGTCGTGCGTGTGATCATTACTTGTACAGCCCTCTCGCAGTGTCCGGAGCAAGTATGGTGGGTCTGACACACCGGTGTCAATGTGTTCTTTTTTCCATTTCCAGGAGTGTATATCATTTCTCATGACCAGTGATAAACGTGTTCGGGTTTATTCCTTTCGTAATTAAAAATTATTGTTTACTAATTGTACATTATTGCCTCATTCTGCTCCATGTTACATTATAATCAAGAAAATTGGTCATTAAACCGATTGTTCCAATGTGTACTTACATGTAGGGGTCTTTATTAATGTGTGAAGGGCTACGCTCAGCTGAAGTCGACAAAACATAACATTCATCTAATTGTCGGTTATTATGCAGATTTCAGAAGGAACTGATGAAAGATAAAGCAATTTTGGTATTGAAATAACAGGTGATAATCGAGAGGACTGCGGTTACCATTCTGTTCAGAGATCAGTTAGGCAGAAGTGATGTGGCAGCGAGAATTAGTTATAGGAGACCTTGCATTAGTTCAATGTCATTTGACATCACGAATAAGGTTCGTTGGAAGTCGCTATTTTTTTCTTTATTGTGATTTTAATACCCCTATAAAAACGAACGGGTAGGCTGGCAGCAGCACAATACGCCACCCTTCAGCCCAAGATATTACAATGGTAAAACAGAGAAGACACATCAGTTGGAACAAAACGGCGGGGAAAAAACAGTAGACACATGAATATAAAAAACATGAAGCCGTTCACATTCGATGACACTCCACACTACAAACTGTTGACACGACGCACAAGCACTGATGACTTTGATGGTACACGTGAACTATGGAGCGTGATGGTGAACACTGAACACAAAACACGACGGCACACATGAGACACTGATGGCGATGATCTCCAGCACGCGAATGTCCACGTAGCCTGTGCGAGTCCTGGGACCTGCCAAGAGGGGAAGAAGGGTGTTGGGGGGGGGGGGGGGGGAGACGGGAGAACAAACATGCCAATCGCAGAGAAGATGGGAGGAGGACTAGAGGGACAGGGGAGGGGAAGCCTGGGGTAGGAGTGGGGAGAAATGGAGGAGAGAGGGAAAGGGGAGAGAAGGGAGGGAGGGTGCCCAAAGGAACAAACACAGGAAGATCGTTCAGATGGCTCTAAGCACTATGGGACTTAACATCTGAGGTCATCAGTCCCCTAGAACTTAGAACTGCTTAAACGTAACTAACCTAAGGACATCACACACATCCATGCCCGAGGCAGGATTCGAACCTGCGACCATAGCAGCAGTGCGGTTCCGGACTGAAGCGCCTAGAACTGCGTGGCCACAATGGCCGGCAAACTCAGGAAGAGGGAGGGAGGATCTAAGCTGGTAGGAGGGGTAGATGGAGGGGAGGAGGACATCATGAGGGAGGGGGAGCTGGCGGAAACCACTTTGGGAGAGGGTAAGGAGAGTGGAGAGATGGAGAGCAGGTGGGACATGGGAATACAGACGCGGCAGCAGGTGGGGGTGGGAGAGGACGGGGGAGACAAGCGGGTGAGGAGGATCGAGTTTACGGGAGGTGTCGAGGATTTATATTCTTTCAAGGGAAACGAGGAGGTGGGGAAACGGAATGATGTCGCACAGGATCCGCATGGGGGATGGGAGACGGATACAATAGGTGAGGCGGACAGCATGGTGTTCGAGGATCTGAAGGGATTTGTAAAAGGTAGGAGGGGCGGAGATCCAGGCAGGTTGTGCAGAACAGAGGATAGGGCGGATGAAAGATTTATAGGTGTGGAGTACGGGGGAGGGGTCCAGACCCAATGTACAGCTGGAAAGGAGCTTGAGGAGACAGGTCAGGAGTGTGCCTTGGTTTGGATTGTCCGGAGATGGGGGATCCAGGAGAGGCGATGGTGGAGGGTGACGCCAAGGTACTTGGGTGGGGGTGAGGGCGATAGGACGGCCATAGATGGTTAGATAGAAATCGAGGAGGCGGAAGGAAGGGGTGGTTTTGCCTACAATGATCGCCTGGGTTTTGGAGGGATTGACCTACAGCAACCACTGGTTGCAAAAAGCGGTGAACTGGTCAAGATGGCACTGGAGAAGGCGTTGGGAACGCTGCAGGGTGGGGGCAAGGCCAAGGGCAAGGGCAAGGAAGGCGGTGCCATCGGCAAACTGGACAAGGTAGGTGGGGGATGACGGTGGTGGCATGTCCGCAGTATACGGAGCCTTGGGGCACACTGGCTGATGGATAAAAGGTGTAGGAATCCGTGTTATGGATGGTGATGTAGGAAGGACGGTGGGAGAGAAAGGAGCTGATCATACAGACGTAGTTAATGGGAAGAGCGAAGGTTTGGAGCTTGAAGAGGTGACCGGAATGCCATACGCGGTCATAGGCACATTCGATGTCCATGGAGAGGAGTGATGGGAATTAAGCTGTTCCAAAAAGAGATGAGTGACGTGAAGGAGAAGGTCATTGGAACTGCAGTATGGCCGAAAGCCACACTGGGTAATGGCAAGGAGGCGGCCCTGGCGGAGATACTGGTGGATGCGTTGCGTGAGGACAGATTCCAGGACCTTGCTGAAGACCAAGGTAAGGCTGATAGGATGGTAGGAGGAGATTTTGGACGGCGGTTTACCGGGTTTAAGGAACATCAGGATACATGAGGTGTTCCACAGGTCGGGGTAGTAGGACTACATTGTAGAGCCTGGCCAGGGTGGAGAGAAAAGAGACAGGAGCTTCACGAAGGTGGCGGTATTGACAGGATCGTGACCAGGAGCGGTGTTGCGTTTTGTGCGGAGTGTGGCAATGAGATCCGGTGTAGTGATAGGGACATTGAGTTCTGTGTGCAATGTTGCCCAAGTACTGAAAACCAGATGTGAGAGGAGGGACAGAGGTGTCAGTTCGATCGTGGACATCCAGGAAGAGGGAGTAATCAAACTGGGGATCGTCAGGGATGGAAAAGACATCGGAAAGGTAGGACGCAAAGTGATTTGCCTTACTAAGGGCGTCAGGGAAGAGGCGATCATCATGGAGAAGAGGATAGTAGGGGGAGGGTATAGTTCCAGTAAGGCGACAGAAGGCTGACCAGAACCTGGACAAATTTATAGGTAGGGTAGCATTTAAACGGGTGTATGTCTTTCGCCAGTCCCGCCATTTCTTAGCAGCGAGCAAGTTTTGGATATGTTGTTGGAGTTGACGGTGGGATTGTAGTGTGTACGGGTCACATGTTTGGAGGAAGGCACGGTAGAGACGGCGGAATTCATGTAGGAGGAGGAGGACAGGCTATGGGGGTAAGGTAGGACAGTGGGGCTGGATGGCGACAGTAGGGACGTGGGGCTCCACGGCCTCAGACAAGGTCTGCTGGAGAAAGGAGGCGCCATGGGTAACATCATCAGAGTGGTGGTAGGTGAAGGGGTGGCCTTCGACCTAGGTCTAGAGGGTATCACGGTAGGCATTCCAGACAGCCTGGGAATAATCATGGACATGCTTCAGGGGAGGGTCATTATGAGGGTCGGGGCGGGGGTGACGACCGTCTGAAATGGTGAGGAGGACAGGGAGATGGTTGCTACCATTGGGGTCCAGGACATCCACTGCTATGCCACCAAGGAGTGAAGTTGGATTCGTGGCGGGTGTGCTGGGGAATGGGGACGAGGTCGCCTTGGAGGGTGGTGAGGAACCAATGCCACCGCCGTAACTGGGCCGGCGGCGATCACGTAGGAGGACAAGGTACGATCAATGTGGGAGAGGAATTCGAAAGGAATAGGGGCGTTAGGGTGGACATAGATGGTGGCGCAGGTGTCAGTAAGGCTGGGGAAGAAGAGACTAAGGATCAGGTGTTCGGGGTGGTTGGGAAGGAGAGGTTGGAGCTGGACCGGGGTCTGGCGGTGGTGACCAATGGCAACTCCGCGATGTGCAATCGGGAGGGGATTATCGGAGCAGTGGAGAAGGTATGGCGAAATGTGGATGGTGTGGTGGGGTTGAGGAAGGTTTCATTGAGGAGGAAGGCGTCCACGAGGTGGGTTGCAAGGGTGTGCATGAAGAGGTTCTTGTTGGCAGAAAGGGAACGGATGTTGTTGAACAGGATACGGTGCTGTTGCGCCATGACAGGGATTTTGACGAAGGTGTCTAGACGGGAGAAGGTGAAATGGGCCTGGTTGTGAGAGTAGGTGGCATACATTTTGAGGTGGAAGACGGAACGGGCAGTGAGGGAGACCTGTTGGAGGGTGTGAGGGTGCTGGAGAGGGTGGACGTTTTTCAGGACAATGGTGAGGAACCTGATAATGTTCTCAGCGGTGGGGGGCACGATGGGAATTGCCAGGAGGGGTAGGGGCGTCCAGAGGGCGGACAGGGATGGTGAGTTCAGGAGTGGTTAGAGGGGGTCGGGCTTTACATTTTGGGAGTAGGTGGAATGGGGGCGATTGCAGGTATTACAGGAGGGAGGGGACTGAAGGTTAGGGCACTGCCGGAGGAAGTGCGCGTGCTTCAATGCGGGCAGGTGGGGGCCTTGTGGTATTTAGTTGTTGGGTGTGCATTGTAGACACCTCTGGCAGCAAAGGGATTGAGGAGGGGAACGGGAGGGGTCGACGCTATATCGCTGGTTGAAGAGGAGGGCACACTCCTTCAGGAGATGGTCAATGGAGGAGGTGTCCTCAGAGAAAACCCGCATAAGGCAGGTGGGGCCAGTGGAGTTAAAAATGTGGCGGTCCACCCGCAGTGTCTTGAGCTCCGCCAAGACCTCCTCCTCCATGATCGTCAGACTAAGCTGAGTGATTACGGCAGTGGAGGTCGGTGGGCGACGCATGGGTTGGGGTTGGCGGGTAGGAGATGGAGAAGGAGCAGGGGTGAGAGAGGCGTTGGGGCCAAACCGGGTGATTGGGAGGCGGCAGAGGATGTCAGTATGGATGGTGGGGCTGGGGGAGGAGATGAGAACTTAATCCCGTCTGGGAGTGAGGAGTGAGATGGGGGCACCAGGGAAATGTTGGCGGAGGAGGAGGGAGAGGTTCCAGGCCTCGAGAAGGGAAGGATCGGGAGAGGAGGTATTTGTATAAAGAGGGGGGAGGAGGAGGAGGAAGCGAAGGGAGCAGGGGCAGGCAGGGAGACATCCACGGCATCCTGGGGGGGAGGAAGCAGGACAGGGCAGGGCCTTCATCGGAGCGGGAGGAGGTGGGGGTGCCACTAGGGCGTTTAAGGGCGGAGGAAGAGTGGGTGGTGATATGAGGGACAGGAGCTATAGGGAAGTGGCGGGAAATGGCAGGTCCCAGTGTGGACACAGTAGTCGGCGCTGGAGATTGTGATGGTGAAGGCGACAGCGACGGCAATGGCGGTGGCGGTGATGGCGAAGGCGATGGGGAGAGCTGAGCATGGACAGTGGCCTTTTGAACCACCACCCTAGCTGGAGTTGCAGTGACAGGCTGGGGGAGTGGGGGTAAAGGATCAGTGTTAGAGGAGCGGGAGGAAGAAGCTGGGGAGGGGGGGGGGGCAAAGAGCGAGGGAGAAGGGAGAGTTAGAAGAGGAGGGATGGAAAGAGTGCTCTCTTTCTTAAATACTAGATCAAAAACACTACACGAATTTACGTGCCGTCAGTCAATCTCCATTAATAAAAACCCACGGTTGTTAACTGTATTGCTTGTCTTACTGGGTTAAACTGTTAACATAGAAGTAGACGTCTCAATGAGCAGACTGTGACAGTAGTGTTTAACACGCGAAATACCTTCCCATGGGTGGCTTGCATGCTATGGAAAGAGCACTAGAATTCGCCGGTAAAGTGGATAAAGCGACATCTATTCGTATAATCATGCACTACATGAACGCTGACGGCTGCGGCGTGCACGCTGTGACCCGGAAGTTGCACATGTGCATGAGCACCGCACGCGTGCAGAATTTCTGGCCGGGCCTGCTCTAACCCGACTCATCCAGCCAACGAGAGACATCTATTGATACTGAATCGCGCCACTATGTATCCGCACAGCACATGAGGAACCAATTTGCAAATAGCAAACATAACTTGACATGGGAAGCCCGCTAACTGTAATGACTGCATGTTTTATGGATGATACGGGACCGATGTTGTTCACATGAGACCCTGAGAATAGTTGATCGGCTTCTGCTTATAGACGACTACTAAAGTCAGGATTGTAACCAATTCGGTTTAACACCATCTCTTCCACGTCGGGTGTTCTAGCATACCTCACACAGTTAGCACCTTCCAGCCTCAAATGGGAGGATCCAGTTTCTCATAGGCGCCTACGTAAAGATGCAAGGGTTGTATGATGTGACTGACGTCGGTGCTGGAATAGCCCATCATAGCGACATTGTACCAGTCTTTCACTGCATTCAATGAACCTGTATACAAGATGCCCCTCACCAACTCTTCAACAGTAAAACTATCCATAGCACCTCTGCGTATCACTGTTAACGCACAACTAACATTGCTGGAAAACAAAACCGTAGACAGAAGAGAGGAGTATGAATGTATACTGAGGGAAACGAGGTAAGTAGAGCATTACTGTTCTCAAAAGCAGCTGCCGAGAGCGAATAGAAGCAACACACAGAGCGCATACAGTCGACATTTGTACGGTTTCACACTATTTTCAGAGTAGCACAAATATGAAACTGATTCACGTAAGAAACCAAACTAAATGAAATAACTCTGTAATTAGCCATCGGACACCGCGTGTCTTTTACACCAAAGTAAAAAGGTATCCGAGAACATCATCTCGAAGTTTGTAGGTTAATTTCTGGTTCATCCTCTACAATATGAATGAAATCAATAATTTCTTAAAACAACAACAAAAGTTAAAGAAACTGGTCACGTGTTTAACACGGAAAGTACGCTGGTTCGACCGAGTTATCGTCTCGCTCAAGGTTCGTTTTGCCAGTCAGATTTACACGTGATGTGAATTGTGTGGAAAGACAGTCTCTTCTTTTCATCTCATTCTGTACTGTCTACAAAATACAGATGCAGCTGAATTAAGTGACTGGAATAATTGTCTACTGGTGAACCACGTTTTAAGTAAAAAATAGGTAACTTACAATTTAGAGGAAGCCTTTCGTTCAGTATGTAAAATAAACGGCTATATCGGTCAAATGAAGCGTGGTAAATTTTTCAATCGATTGATAGAAGGTGAAGGTGTTCTTCATACTTTTATTTGTTTCCTTCTGTTAAGGACGAGAAAAGAATTGGAGATAGACTTGCCTGCCAATATATCACACAATTTATTTCCAAAATGGAAAATTAGTATCCTATGAACAATAACATAAGTTTTTACCAAATAATTAGATAGGCCGGATACTAAACCTAAGTTGGCTAGTCAAATTTGCAAGCATAGCCACGAAAAACTTTACAGAACCTTAGGTGAGAAATTGTCATAGTGTGAGAGACTTCAGTGTTACACTTTATGAGGGACGCTTCAGTGCCAGGCTTATCTAGAACACCCGTACCTCACTTCAGAGCTCTCCAAACACGTGCTTCGGAGTGAAGTGACTCGATAGTCATTACAACTAACGCTGGATGTCCAGTCCTGACCTACATGGAATCCAGAAATCCCCTCTTCTATCTTCAGATCCACTACCTCGACAAGCCAAACCTGTCCCCTTGCACATAACTAAGCTGTCCGACGCTGCTGCCCCAATGAGGATCAGTTCAATGCAACATGCATTGAATCACTCCCATCACTGTCTCTGTCAAACTGATCCATTTGTCTCAGTCCAGTAACTCAAACAATGTTAAATGACCCTGAGATTTTCATGACTATATTGGGCATACGGAGGTTGTAAGAAAATATGAAAACACCGTGAGAAATGCATGCTTGAAGATAACTGTTGATGCCAGCAAGGCCTGATGGTTGCACTGTCATATTTCACCACGAACGGCAGCTGATCAGGGTCATCAATACCCTGCAAATATTAGTCGTGATCAAAACACCGTTCTGTGTAGTTGTGGATGCTTTATGTCGGAACTAAGTGGATTCGAATGTGAGCTAACTTTGGGTGTTTCTAGTAGCCAGAATCCGACACGACCATGAGACGTAGGCCGACTGGCCGAGGGCACCGACGGTGAGTCGCCGAAACCACAGAACGACAACAGCTGTGGACAACATCAAATACGACGCGCTATAGACGGATGCAGCACAACGGTAAGTCCAAAGAGTGAACCAAATCGCGAGCCTAGACGTAGCAAGATCAAGAACTGAAAAACGATGGGTACGACGTACAGTACAAGAAAACAGTGTGAATGTGACAGACTTCTGAAACATTTTTTATTGTATTTCAGTGCCCCATATGGGGCAGGCTCACAGCAGCATAGGCGCCGCTCTTCAGCCGAGAGACAGACAGTAAGTACAGAACATGGACACATTTAAAACAACATAAAGGAGGAAATATGATCAAATAGATATATAAAAAGGGGACACATAATGGAAGATAGCATAAAAAAGGGGTGACTGTAAAAATGTTGATAAAAATCTAAAAACTGTACACATAAAAACCACACACTGTGACAGTTAAAAGAAACACAAGTCGAAATACGGTTGGAGTATAAAATTAGTGATGGGCGGCGTAGCACATAACAATCACTGACAACAACGCTATGTACAAGTCCAGCACGTGACTAAAATCACAGTTCTTGATGTCACAGGAGAATCCTAAGGAAATGCAGTCCGAAAACAAAGGAAGCAGGTTACAGTGCACTTGTTCGCCCACTGCTTGAATACTGCTTGATAGAAGAGAAAGAGAAGATCCAACGCAGAGCAGTGCACTTCGTTACAGGATCACTGACATAGCACACCAACGACGATGAACGAACTGAGAGGATCGGCCAGGGGGACTGAGACGAAGGAGAAGGGAAGAAAGGGGGGAGGGGCGGTGCTAGACGGGGGAGAGGGGGAGACAGGTGGGGGGCACGCCGAAGGGGCCAGGGCAGGAAGAATGTATGAGGGAAACAGTCGAGGAGGGGTTGCAGAGACTGAGGGGAAGGAGGTAAAAGTGCTCTGGGAGAAGGAACGGAGAGGAAAAGGGGAGGGGGCCCTGGGGAGGGGGAGACCAAGGCCAGGCTACAATTGGTAGGAAGGGTAGATGTCACAGCAAAGATGAACATGAAGGAGGGGGAGATGCTGGAAATTTTCCAGATGGAGAGTGTGGAGGTGGAGAGAGGGAGGGATAGAGGTGCACCAGTGGGCAGGGGGGGTGGGGAGTGTAGGAGGAAACCAGTGGGTGGGGTGGGTCAAGCCTGCAGACAGAGTAAAGTACGGTTGGAGTATAAAATTAGCGATGGGCGGCGTAGCACATAACAATCACTGACAACAATGCTATGTACAAGTCCAGCACGTGACTAAAATCACAGTTCTTGATGTCAAAGGAGAATCCTAAGGAAATGCATTCCGAAAACAAAGGAAGCAGATTACAGTGCTCTTGTTCGCCCACTGCTTGAATACTGCTTGATAGAAGAGAAAGAGAAGATCCAACGGAGAGCAGTGCACTTCGTTACAGGATCATTTAGTAATCGTGAAACAGTTACGTAGATGACAGATAAACTCCAGTGGAAGACTCTACAAGAGAGACGCTCAGTAGCTCGGTACAGGCTTTTGTTGAAGTTTCGAGGACATACCTTCAAGTAGTATTTTGCTCCCTCCTACGTATATATCTCGCGGAGAGACAATGAGGATAAAATCAGAGAGATTAGAGCCCACACAGAAGCATACTGACAATCTTTCCTTCCACGAACAATACGAGACTGGAATAGAAGGGAGAACCGATAGAGGTACCATCCACCACACACCGTCAGGTGGCTTGCGGAGTATGAATGTAGATGTAGATGTAGATGGAAGGCAAGGCTGAGTGCGTGGCGTTCTAGGATTTGGAGGGCCTTATAAAAGTGGGGGGGGGGGGGGGTGGGGGACGGAGATCCACGTAATACTGGCATAACAGAGGATAGGACGGATGAGGGATTTGTGGGTGCGGAGGATGGTGGAAGAGTGTAATTCCCATTGTCTGGCCAGACAGAAGATTCAGGAGACAGAGGCGGGAAAGAGCTTTCTGCTGGATGGTCAGGAGATGAGGGGTCCAGGTGAGGTGACAGTCGAGGCCAAGGTACCTAAGAATGGAGGTGAGCTGGATGATTTCTGAAACCGGCTTTATAAGGCCCTCGTGAGCACCAATGGGCTGGCCTGGCAGGCGTGGCCTGCGCACAGCGCTGTGGCGCCGACAGCAGCGCTTACAGGTTACAGGGACGCCGCCTAGTTGCTGTCGTCTACGTTCATGGCTTCTGGTGGGCTGTCCAAACTGTCGGACCCGTATATCACAGTGCACCCATGATGGAAGCTTCCATTACCAAGAGAGACGAAAACTCTGATGTTTCAAGAAGCATCATATCGAAGATTTATACTGAAAAAATATCTGAACGGTAGGATTCGTTAGGAATCATGGTAAGAGAATGAGTTTCTGTGAACATTGCATTGATATGGTTATTCTCATCAGAATGACAGCAAACCAACGCTGACAACGATAATCCAGGTATACTTGCCGACGTCGGAAGCCAAAGATAAAGATAGACAAAATATGTGAAAATACTGAACGAGTAATTCATACATAAAGGGTCATGGAAATCTAATAGTTATAGGAGATTATGGTTGTATGGAAATGGAAATGAGTACAAGAAAGGGTTGCAGGGAAAACTAGGCTCGGTAGTAAGAATGAGTAAGGAGTTCTGCAATAAATTTCAAATAGAAATGCCGAGTATTCTTTTCGAAAATCACAAGTCAAGGATTTCGAAATCGTAGCTATCAGCAGATATAGACTCAGAACAGAATTGTCTGATGATGAAGAGTACGCTAACGTTAAAGAGAGTACTTAGGAAGAATCAATACTCAACGAAGTGGGATACAGAAGCAGTAAGGATTGGAAACACAGACATGCATGAAATTCTCTGAGACTGCAGGTACTGCGATAATAAATACCTCAGCAGGCAGTTCAGCTGAAGAGGACGGCAATCACGGAAGTTGGAAAGAGAAACATGATTACCAGGAAGTCAAGTGAGAAGAAACCATTGGTAACGGAACCATTGATAGACGAAAGAAGGAACCACAAAAACGTTCAGAGAGATTCCGGAATACATATGTAGAAGTCACTTCGGCATGTAATAAATAGGAAGTTGCAGAGAATCTACGCGAAATGGCTGCATGGAAAACGTGATGAAAAAGGAACGATTCTCGGATGGAGTAACTCAGCATACAGAAAAGTTCATCTTCCGTAAAATTAAAAGCAATGACGGTAACATTACGAGTGCAACCAGAATTCTACTGTTAAATGCAGATGAGTTAGCGGATTCATGGAACGAGTACATTGTAATCCGCTACGAGGTAGAGACTAGTTCTTGTAGTGATAGAAGAAGAGACAGGGAAGACATGAGGATCCAGTGTTAGAAACAGAATTTAAAAGAGCTTTCGACGACTTAACATCAAATAAGGCAGTAGGGATCGATAACATTCTATTATAATTTGCATAATCATTGGGAGAAGTCGCAACAAAACAATTGTTCAGTTGGTGTCTAAGATTTTTGTAAAAACAGCACCTATTCCGAAGATAGCAAGAGCCGACAAGAGCGAAAATTATCGCATAATCAGCTTAACACCTCACGCATCCAATTCGCTGACAAGAACGCTATGCAGAACAATAGAAAAAAAATTGAGGATCTGTTAGAGGACGATTAGCTTGGCTTTAGTGAAGGTAAAGACACGAGGGAGGCTGCTCAGATGTTGCAATTGATAATGGCAACAAGACTGAAAAAAATCGAGATGTTGCGTAGGATTTGTCGACCTGGAGAAAGCATTAGATGATGTAAAATAGTGCTAGATGTTCGAAATTCTGAGAAAAATAGGTATACACGAGCGTAAAAGCCTGGTGACATGGAGTCTGTACGAGAACCAGGAGGGAGCAATAAGAATGGAAGACAAATATTGTAAATGTTGTATGACAGGGATTAAGTTTTCGCCCCTACTGTTCACTCTACATTGAAGAAGTAATGATGGAAATAAAAGAAAGGTTCTATGTTACAATTGAAAGTCAGGATGACGAGATTCACTGTGGCATTGGTATCCTCAGCGAAAGTAAAGAAAAATTACAGGGTCTATTGGAATGAACAATGTAATGAGTGCAAACTACGGTTAAAGTGTAAATTGACGAAAGACGAAAGCAGCAAGAAGCAGTAAAATAGAGACTAGCGAGAAACTTCAGAATTGGGGATCACGAAGTAGATGAAGAATTTTGCTACATAGGCAGCAAAGAACCTGTGATGGGTGGAGCAACGATGCCAGAAAAAGCAGACTAGCACTGGTAAGAAGAGCATTCTTGGCCAAGAGAAACCTGTTAGTCTCGAAGGTAAGCCTTCATTTAAGGCAGAAGTTTCTGATAATGTACGTCTGGAACACAGTATTATATGGCAATCAGACTGTTCTGTGGGAGAACCGGAACAGAAAAGAATAGAAGCGTCTGAGATGTGGTGGTACACAAGAACGTCGAAAATGAGGTGGAATGAGGAGGTTGTCCGCCGAATACACGAGGAAAGAAATATAAGGGAAACACTGAAAAGAAGAAGGGACAGAATGATAGGATATTTGTTAAGACATCACTGAATCACTTCATGGTACTAGAAGGAGTTGTAGAGCGTAAAAACGGTAGAGTTAGACAGACATTGGAGTACATTCAGAAAATAACTGAAGACGTAACGAATGCTACAAACGATACTCTGTTAGGAAAAGGCTGACACAGGAGGCAATTCGTATTGGGTCACATCAAACCAGTCAGAAAACTTATGACCAAAACGAAATAAAATAAAAAACAAATAAAAAGTCAGAAGGTTGACATTCAAGATTCTATTGGCGCGTTTATGGCTACTATAGTGACTCCAGACTACGAAATCCCCTTCATATGTGGCCCACAGCAGCTGCGTCTTATTTGTTGCCAGCATCTCCATACTTCCTTCGTTTCCTAGTAAAAACTGTGGCACTAAATGTTACTCATCCTGTACCTTACTTTTGGAAGAGGATGTTCAATATATTTCGAGACTCCACTTTATGAGCTTTGAGTGAGTAAGCTATGTTGTCTTTTCAATATACCAGGTGGTTATAAGTAAAGTGTAGCAACTCACAGAGGTCCAGGGTAAACTGTAATTACCGTACGGCGGGGAAACTTGGTATATATTCTAATGCGTTAATGCGAAACCGATTTACCTTGAAGGATAATTAGTTCCAATCATGGCCCCCAGGAACATGTCTGGCGCTGTGAATACAAGAGAGACTTACAGAATTGTTTCTTCATGTAATGGATAGGAAAGTGGGCAGAAAAGGTCAAACAAGCGAGTAAGGCATAATTTTCAATTTATTATCAACTGCCGCTTACACAGTTTTTTCAGCGTGACCACCGGAGTCGTTAACGAGGTGCTGTACAGCAGCAGATTTGCAACTGGAGGTGAAATTTGGAACTAATTTTTTTTCAGGTAAATCGGTTCCGCATTAACATATTGACATATCTACCAAGTTCTGCTGCCATGCGATAATTACGGCTTAAACTGGGCCTCCATGAATTGGTTGACTGTTTGATTGGGGGGGGGGGGGGGGGGGGCTGGGCGGGGGACACGAAAGAGTGAGAGGTTCAATCTCATCGGATTAGGGAAGGATGGGGAAGGAAGTCGCATGTGTCCTTTTCAAAGGAACAATTCCGGCGTTACCTGAAGCGATTTACGAAAATCGCGAAAAAACTAAAGCTACCTCATAGGCATTAAGCAGTTCGGAGATTTCTAAGTCTTTACAATCAGCTCTTTTAATTAAATCCATTTTTCTCTCAATACTTTTATAGATTAATAGTCAGCCATCACATGTGAATCTTTGAGATAACTTGTCAACGCAGAAGCATTTCTGACATGTTTGTATAAACCAATTGAGTTCAGTTCCTCATTCGTGCATATTATGTTGTTCACCTCTCTGTAATGGGATTCCTTTATTAGACTTGACAGGAGTATATCTGTCTAGGTTTTTCCAAACTGACCTTCCAGTATTTGTTTGGGTATTTGTTCTCTATTTTTATTTTGCTTCGTCTTATATTCGGCATCCTCCCAGGTACAATCGAACCATGTTTTGCATTTGAAGGGTTTCTTCGCTTGAGTGTCATGTAACTTAGTTCCGTGTAAAACTGCCTTAAATGTTTTAATTGAGGGCTGATCGCTACAACATTAGACGTTGAATCGAGGCTTCTAGGTTCCACATTACCTTTGAATATACAGTCTGGAACCGCGCGACCGCTACGCTCGCAGGTTCGAATCCTGCCTCGGGCATGGATGTGTGTAATGTCCTTAGGTTAGTTAGGTTTAAGTAGTTCTAAGTTCTAGGGGACTGATGACCACAGCAGTTAAGTCCCATTCTGCTCACAGCCATGTGAACCATTTTTTGAACCTTTGAATAAGCTTCCTGGTGCCCTTAGAAAAAAAAGGCTTTAGGGCTGAGCAGCGAGCCACGCATGCACGGCAACCTCTTGATGCCTGTGTGAGTGGGCCAAACAGTCCGAAGAGGCAATATGAGGATTACACGGAGGATGAGCCATTATTTTAAACTTGGGTTTCCGTAGCGCTTCAACAGTGGGACAGCTGTATGTTGACGGGTATTGTCGTGCCACTACGCAACAGCTTTTGACAGTAGTCGTCGGGGTTTGCTTCGAATTGAGGGCTTCAGCCTGTTAGTAAGAATCTGAGTGGAACACGCGCTACTTATTGTGGTGCCACTCTCCTGGTAATTTTCCATTATTGAGCCTCGTGCGGCACCCTCTCTCCCTCTCTGTAGGCACAGAAACGGCTAATTCGCAAATGACGTACCACGTCATCAATAGTCACCCGTCTGGCTATCAGAACTACGTCATGTGACACGCTAAATGTTGTCATTTTTTGTGGCAGTGGAGCGTCGTCCGTCCCTTCAACATACACAACAATTGAACGACCATTTTTGAATTTTGCAGTCCATTCGTAGACATCCCTTTTGTATGTTCCGAACGTCTTTGATGGACTGCGGTACCTGATACACCTGCCGACCACAAAAACCGGACCACCGCGCGTTCTTCCTCTTTCGTGGAAACGTGCAATGGAGTGAGCATGATCTATGTCCAATAAAAGATAGACACATGGAGGAAATAGGACCAAATTTTCATAGTATGGTAACAATAGCGTAAAAATAAAATACGCGAGGACAGAGGTCAGTATGAAGAATGGGTATGTCAACACAGCGAATAATACATGCTGCTTAGACAAGAAAGTCAGCATATGATTAAAATTATGTTGCAGATACCATTCAGCTTCTCTGAATAAAAAAAAAAATTAATTGTCAGGGACAGATTGCTGCTAAAATCGTCACTCTTGCATGGCGCTACTCTGAACGTCTTCTATTCTCGAACTATAGGAAATGGTTTCTCCTACAACATGCGCTCACCCTAGCGCAGCTGTAATGGCGATGTAGCCCCTCCTTCCACACCAACAGTATCTGACTCGAACAGGCCCCGGAGGATGGCACAGGGCTGATGGGGGCCATGTTTCAGCCACGACTCGCAATCGATTGTCTTCGGCCTGCTCTCGCGGTGGTGTTGTTGCACGCACCCCGCACCTCCCCGCATTTAATTCGTATTCCGCCAGGAATTAGCAACCGCCCACCAATTTGGCCAAATGTGTTTGTGTTTGCGTCCGCCCCGTTTACCGATGACAGCGACACGGGGCCGCCAGAAACAAATTACTGCCGCCGACTATCGATCTCCACCACTAATCGACGTAGCGCCTCTGGGCAGCGCTAACGTCTGTGTTCCGCGGTTCTGCTGCGAGCAGCGTTTAGCGTAGCACGTTGAAGAAATTATCTGTCCCTTCTGTGACACAGCTGTACACATATTTGCACAATCCTTGCGTAAAAGAATGTCTCAACTCAATTAAGACAAGGAATTAACAAAGAGGAAATTTCCAGCTGGCTAGACGCACAATCATTACTACTGCAGCACTTCTACTTTACTTACTACGGGACCTAGAAGTAAACGATCAATGAAGCCCTAGTTGACGCTAAACTGCGCGTTTGTCACTCGGAGGTTCTCTTAGCTGAAAGCTTTGTGCGTAGTTTTATGTAGACCGTCATACGATTGCAATATCTGCCTCCTACCTCCTCTCCCCTTCCTCCAACCCTTACTTTTGGGTCGTCATTCTGACGCTGCCCGTCACGAATCTCTCTACTGTGCCAACCTCTCCATCTCATACTAGCCGTTTCCCCAAGTGTTCTCAATTATTTGCTCGAATTCACTCGTTCCACTTGAGTACAAGTCACAGAAAATTCATACAAACATCTGAAACTCTTCATCCTTGGGATGTATTTCAACTTGCGTGGCTTATTGGCTTGAATTCTTTACGTAGTCCAAACATTGAACCTTCATATGAATTTAGGTGTTTTGCCGGTTTGTAGTACTTTCATATTGATATTACCATGTCTCATCGCGCACTATGATTTTTTCCAGAAAAGAACTGCCCTGGCTTAGCGATTCACCCACGTCACGGCAGGTATCAGAACGTTGTTGTTTTTGGTCAGGAGTCAGGGTATGCAGTACAAATTTTGCACACACTTTTGTCTTCTTCCAAAGATTCTAGAGAATGTACTGAATATTTGCTTTAGAGATGTTACTCAAGTGTGAGTTGCAACACAACAATATTTACACAACATGGGCACACGTTCATTACTTAACACTGCATGTTCGCAGCTGACTGATCAAAAGTGCGTCTGTTGTTTACGGTTGTTAGTTCTGGCTGTCACCGTAGTTATTGAGTGACGTCGTTTATATTCCAGGAATAAAATCAGTCTCGTAATATTTTGGACGGAAGGTGTATATTCCAATGCCTTTCTTTTCCTTGACTTTCTACCCTTTACAACTCCTTGAAGGTCCATGGAAGTTCTATGATGCTCAAATTACGCCCTATCACCGACTTTTCAGAAATTTCCACGTATTCTTTTTCTCATCGATTCTGCGGATAACGTCCTCATTTTTTTATCTTACCTGTCTACCTAATATTCAACATACTTTTATAGCACCAGATCTCAAATTTTTCCATTTTCTTAGTTTCCAGTTTCCCCACAGTCATATGGCTCCCCTACATTCAACCATGTTTTCTAAATGCGCATTCCCAGAAATTACTTCCTGAAATTAAGGCCAATGTTTGATAATGGTACACTTCTTTTGTACATGAATACTCCCTCTGCCTATGCTTTCTAGGGCCTCCTTGGTTCGTCATGTGTTAGTTTGCTTCCAAGGTGTAAGAATTCTTTAATTTTGTGTACTTTGATGTCGTCAATTTGCGGAAGAGGGCCCAGCTTCCTCGCCGTTTGTGACCGGCAAGCTTTGCCACAGGAAAACAAGAACTTCACACAGAAAAGCGACGAGCCTACGCCATTGAGATTCCACTCCCGATGCGTTGTTGACTGTCAACTTTTTAATTAATAGTCACTGTTTCGTTAATTATCTACTTACGGTTTTGGTTTAGATGTTTTGTCATACTGGAAGGTTTCAATTTATAGTCGTTGATTTTAATTTTATTGTGTTTTACTTTGGTACGCTAGTAGCTTCCCATTGTTGCTATTTGCATCTTGTACGTGGGTTTTAAGTATGGATTGAAATCAACATATTGTATGTCAGTACATGTTATTTGGTCAGACGCTCATTTTGTCATGTGAAGTAAGTTTAATGAAGAACTACGCATACTGCATTGCAACTTTTAAATGTACGATACTGGTTATTGATGTACCCTAGCTATGGTGCCCTCTGCAGGCCTCAGTTCTTTGTATAAATACCAGACGTGCCCAGGTAATCGCCAGCACTTACTGTCCACCTACATGTATCATTTTGACGTTGATACCTACATCAGAATATTGTATGGTATATGTTATTGGTATGTATGCATGTCTGGTAGTCACATAAATATTTTTTATTCTTCTTGTGTATTACCAGGTTACAGATTTTGCTTCAGCTTATTGAACTTAGTTGGATACACTACTGTTTCTTGTTTGTAACAGATCTGAAAATGATAGTAGCCGAAACCGGTAATAGTGAATTGTAAAAGTTTGTATCACCGAGAAGGTCCTTTAAAATAATGTGCCACCGTATGATCGTGGACTCATTTTCGGATTTTATGTTTTTAATTGTTAAATGGAAGTACATACTTTTTTCCGTGGAATTTTAAAGAATCTTTGAAGAGAACTTCAACGACATAACATGTTTGGGATTTGATCAAATAGTATCAGGATAACACTCTCGTAAACCACTATCCCGGAGTCGGGAGAAGAGGCTCCACAAACGCCAGCCCTCTTACAACAAATGTAAACAAACACATAACTCAGGTACGGTTCGCGTGTTTACTATCACTGCTGTCGGACCAAGTGCTCAAATGTTGACCTTGAGTACACGCTACAAAGTAATTATGCAGAAACAATACTGCCTCTTCAGACTCATCTGGAGTTAATGGTAACACAAGCCTGTGTTATAAGGCATTTCATGCCTTCGTGAGTGTTCGGTCTTTGGTAATACGTCACTTGTGATTTTCGCCTTAGGTAAAAGTACAGAAGAGTTAAGTTTGGACAGTGTGCAGACGATTTTTCGTTTCCTGAAAGACGGTTTCAATGATCTGCAAACATTAAGAGGATCTGTCGTTACATGTGCTGAATGGTACGAAAGTCCGTCATATTGGTACCACACTGACTTTTTCCCAGTGGAATGTCTTCTAACGGCTGTGGCAGCAGCGTCTCTTAGGAGCTTGAGCCACTTGAGTGTGAGTGGTTTCCCGACAATAAAACAGGGGAGAATGACGCCGGTCTCGAAAACCGCGCACCAAAAGTTGTTAGACCAAGAGCGGTGTTTCTATTCACATCTTTGAGTCAGTGTTGGTTTTCAGGTGACGATTACTGCGCATTACGAAGATTGACTTCCTCATGGTTTGCAGAAGACGCTTCTTCCTTAAACAAAATTTTGCATAGATGTATTGCGTAATTTCGCACTTTATGTAGATAACAATTTTGGAAGTAATTGCCATGAAGCTTCATACTCAGCAAAACGCGAAGAGGGTGAAATGCTATGGAATGCAGTGCTCGCAGAGCTTTCGTTTGTTTGAGCCCTCTCGAACTTCCAAGATGCCTCTTATTTGTTTCGGACAGGAAGCGGTAGGGTTGTGTTGGGGGAAGAGAGCATACAGCAAGGTCATTGATCCCATCGGATTAGGGAAGGACGGGAAAGGAAGTTGGCCAGCCCTTTCAAAGGAACCATCCCGGCATTTTCCTGGAGCGATTTAGGGAAAGATACCTCTTAGTGACATCTGTACTGCGTGTTACTGCATCTAAAGTGTTCCACTTCTTTCATTAGTTTGCACTTCTTTTCATTTATTTCATCAGTTGTTCTTCTTTTTCCTTGTCGTATCTTATTCTCCACACATCCAGTTTCTAGAACGTTTTTTTTATTTTTCATAATGTTCGCAAAGGCAGATCGTGAGCGCTTGGCACGATAAAGCTGCTCTGCAAGATACAACCACACCGCGGCTCCTATAGTTTGGTGACATTCACCCATACCATAATCAGTAATTCGCCTGTCGTATAAAGCTCGAACGTTTCAATATCTTTACGAGTAAGTTGTATGGATGTTAGGACAGCAGAACACAGACTGACGGGCTTCAAGCACACAGGGAAACACAAGAACCATAACTGAGTTTCCTATTTGCTTGCATCTGATTCAGTAGGGCAGATGTTCCTGAAACACCTGCTCCTGGTTTACGGCACTGTTTTCTTGATACTATTTGATCAAATCCCTTACATGTTGTGTCACTGCAGTTCTCTTCTAGCCTTCTTTCAAATGCCACAGAAAAAGTAATTGTTCCATTAGAAAAAAATGGTCGGTGTCATACGGTAATTTGGCGACTATAAGCAACTAAAATTACTTGCGAATTCCAGGAGATTCACCATATTACCTAATACAACTTGGAAAACATCACAACTCGATATATGTATTCATTATGACCATATTTGAGGTGACCTTTCGTCGTTCTGCAGTCAGGTTTAAAAGCCTGTCCTCTAAATTTTGTGACTAGTATTCCTCGAGCAGAACGTCGCCTTCCTTAGACAGACAATAAAGTATCGGTCTGTAATCCTGCACAATTCTTTAATTTCATCCTTCGTATAAACAGATATGTATATTTTTATAATGATGCCTAACTATACGTTGCACGGCAGATTCTATAGAAATTTAAACAAAGAAAATAAGTATTTATGAAGATTATTTTATTTGAAAACTAGCTGAGGGCCCGGCCTTGCCCGTTTATGTATTTATTCCAATGACTATCGGTCAATCTCTTTCTGCCTCTCTCTTTGTGCATTTGCTCCTGCCATGCCAATTCACTCATCGTAAAATTTCATGACTACGACTTCAAATAAGGCAACTGAGTAAATCTAGAACGCTCTCACTGTCTGGAGACGCGTTTGTGAGGCCAGAACTTCTCTTTTGCACTATGTCATTTCCGAATCCCCTAACAACAGCTGTAGTTCACATGCCTGCGTGTTAGTCTGTATGACTCTGGCTGGACATATCGTTACGTTTTCTCATAAACACACCAGGGACATGAGAACGTAAGATTCCCTCTGTTCCGAGATTATTAAAATTTTCTGAGTTTCCACTTCTTCCTCCGTTTCCTCCTCTCCATTTCTCTGCCAATCTCCTCCTCTCCCCCTCCCCCGTCTTTCTATCCTTTCTGAGTCCATGTCTCCATGCCCTTCTCTTCCCTTTCTTCCTTAATACGACATTCCTACTTCTTACCGCCGCTGTATTCGTTTCCAGACGGTAAGTGAGATATTCACCAAGTTTGGTTGAAATCCATCCTAGAGGCTTAGGAGAAGTTTTCTACCCGTGGCTTTGAAAGCATACGCAGATGTCACACCTTTGTAACATAATTAATACACAATTGTATACATATTTCACCTGTATCTCTAGTGAATTTCGCCCTGCAGTTTCGTGTCCACGTTAATTGTAGCTCAATATTTATGACGTCATATCTCCTGAACTATGTGTCGTCCATTGATATTATTTTGTTGCTACTTCCGGTGGTATATGTGGATACTGTGTGCCAAATCTGTTGCAAATTGAGTTAGTAGCAAAGAAGTAATAAACTACAACATTGCTCGTAATACGACAGTCTTTCAGGCATTTCAGAGTTTATGACGTCACATCTCCTGAAATGTGTGTTGTACAAAGTCAAAATTTTACTGGTTCATTCACTGGTATAGTTGAATACTGCTTGCAAAATGTGTCACGTATACAGTTAGTAGTTTGACTGCATGAAAAATGAAAATGTAGAAAGCGATACTCCGGAAAATATTTATTTTCACTTTTGGCCACCAGACGCGAATGTAGTGCTGTGAATGCTAGAAAGGCGTAGAGAAATATTTCCATAGGAAATCGATTAGGGTAGAAAATGCCAAACAAGCAAGAATAAAACTAACGTTGATTTTATTACTAAACTGTGCTCACACAAATTGTTCATTGTAAGCACCGGAGATTTCGACGAGACGCTGCATCCGTAAAACGACGTGACCAACAATTTTTCGCAGCAGTTCCGGTGGAATGTGAGGCAAGAGTTCCTGTACATTGGCCTTCAGATCAGGCAGAGACAGAATGTGTCCCTGGTAAACGCACTCCTTTTGGTATTCCCAGATAAAGATGGTCACATGCATTGGGGTAAAATGATCTTGTAAAGATGGTTCAAATGCCTCTGAGCACTATGGGACTTAATTTGTGAGGTCATCAGTCCCCTAGAACTACTGAAACCTAACTAACCTAACGACATCACACACATCCATACCCGAGGCAGGATTCGATCCTGCGACGCTAGCGGTTGCGCGGTTCCAGACTGTAGCGCCTAGAACCGATCGGTCGTTCCGGCCGGCAATGATTTTGTAGGCCATGGATCTGCAAACCTCTGAGGATGACAAGTTCGTGGAAAGTTGCATCAAGCAGATCTGTCACTGGGCAATTGACACGAGAGATCTTGCCCCGTCTTGTATGGAAACATTGTTTTCCACGTCCAAATAAGGACGATAACGTGCAGACGTCACGATAACGTGACAGGCCCTCTGGTTGTATTCCCTTCAAAGAAGAACGGACCGAGAATAAACGTGCTTCTGAATGGACACCATGCAGTCAAACGCTGAATGTAATGGCTCTTCGTGCGCAACAAGCCTTTTAGCAGCTCCCTACATTCGGTAGTTCTGTGTATTCGGTGCACATTGCAGTGTAAAATGTGCCTCATTATTCCTCATTATTGCCACATGTCATCAACTGTGATCCATCCCAGAAACAGAAGAGCAAATACAGAACGTTGCGTGGATCATGAGGTTTCAGTTACTACATTATCTGGATCTTGTACGGGTACCAGTGTGAAACAGACTAAAAAACTTTCCAGTGGATGTACAGTTCTCATGACACCAGACGAGCACTAGCATTACCTGGTGCACGTGAAAAAAAAAAGGTTGAAATGGCTCTGAGCACTATGGTACTTAACATCTGAGGTCACCAGTCCCCTAGAACTTAGAACTACTTAAACCTAACTAACCTAATGACATCACGCACATCCATGCCCGAGGCAGGATTCGAACGTGCGACCGTAGCAGTCTCGCTGTTCCGGACTAAAGCGCCTAGAACCGCTCGGTCACCGCAGCCGGCTGTGCACGTGCAGGATGGCAGTTATAGCAACAGAAACCTCGTCAACAACTTCCACCGTGACAGGACGCCCTGCTCTTCGAGGTGCCACACAAAGCAAACCTGTATTTTGGAATTTCAGTATCATCTTTTCTTGAACCATTTAATGATATCTGGCCTCTCCTCTGCCCTTTCAGTCACCGATTTCTTTCAGTGCAGCTCTGTAATCGCTGCCATGCACATGAAACAGTTTCACTAGCAGCTCACAATCTCTCTTCTCGAAAGGCATTCCGTTCACTCATCTTATAGCTAGTCGAATGAAAGCGTTGCTGTTATACCGTCATAAAAATAGTGTACAGCGTCACGGTCTCTCTTTTCTATAGCCATATTGTTCATTCACGTAATGGCTTGTCCCATCGTGATACAAACAAGGTAAAGTGTCAGATTTGCACATCGTGGCCAAAACTGGAACTAATTTCTTTTTCAGTGTAGACTGGTTATGCATTAACGCATTAGCATACATGCCAAGTCTCGTTGCCATTCGATAATTACATACCATACTGGATCTCTGTGAGTAGCTGCACTTTAATTATATGCGCCCAGTAAAATTCGTAAATATCTATCGATTAATTTGAATTCCCTCTGCGTCTGGTGAGTTGTTTTCCTTCAGGATTGTAAACTATCTGAGAGGCTGCTGAATAGATAACGTTGACAGAAAGGAGTCGTGAATGCGTGTATGTGAAATACAGAGAGCCAGGTGAAATCCATAAGCAGCCTGAACACATTAATAGACAGAAGGCGGCTGCAGGGTCCCGGCGTCCGGGCTGCCAGAAATCCCAGTCCGACGGGCAAAGAGTGATCAGAGGGCAGTGACCACATCACACACTGCTGCGACCGATGAAACAATCAAAGCACGTACGGCTGGCGTCCTTTCTCAGAACCATCAGCGGAAATACGCGACCCTGAAAGGCTTGTCACCGATTCTCTGCGAATTACCAATTACCAGCAAGCTGCGTAATCCACAAAGAGTATGCCACATATAGCCTTTCTCTCTCTCGTAACATTAGCATTTTAAGTATTTCATGAGTTACCGTTAAAAATTTTGTGTTAAAAAGAGCATTCCATAAGTTATGGTTCTGAACGATAATGTGGCCTTAGGTCTGTCAGTATCGCTTTCCCTCCAATATAGTGGAAATAAAGTACACAGATGAATGCTTAGAAGTAAAAGGTCTTGTTACAGTGTTCACCTACAGACATTTTATGAAGGAAAATGAGGAAAGTGAGCGCGGTAACAATGTAACTGAGCCACATGTATGAGCAGATCTTGCTGACAGAAAAGCGAGAAGCGTGCATAAAGACAAGTTTTCGGTAAGCGTACCGGCGTTTGGAGGGAGAGCGTAGGTCCTGCATAAGCACATAGAAATTCTGAGAGACTACACTTCTGTCTCTGTTGTGCCAACAGACTACCTCCAGTGGAAATAACGTAAGACAACCTAAATGCTTCTCTGAAATTCGCAGAGTTCGCAAAAAGTTGTTCCGCATCACACAAGTTTCTCGCAGGCTGCTGGAACTTTACTGTCGGCGTTGGAGAGGAGGAGAAGTCAGCGATATGTTCAGAGCGCCAGTGTAATCTGATGCTGACCCTTGTGGAGAGAAGTGGAACGGACACTAAAAAAAGTTCTGAGGAGGGCAAATCAGCTGATCCGATTGTCCCTCTTGAGGACTTACGCTTGCTACATTCATCTCCTCAAGTTTGTCCAGATCGAGATGTAAATAACAAACATCTGACGTTAGCGTATGGATGGCCACACATATGCGTGGTAAATCCCCAAAGCTACATAGAATAAGGCATTTTAATAGTTTACGATATGAAAATAGTTCACCAGGCTGTCGCACATTAGAAAATAATGTTCTTCTAGCCAATTTGTCGTTAAGATATTTGAGTTCAGTTTCCAAACAAACACGTTCTCCGAGGTGACGATAGGAAAACTACTTGTGCAGTCCATAGTATCGAAAATCATTAACGCAGTTGTCATGGAACAGATCGAGTATTACAAAGCTCAACTCGATAATTATATTTTTAATATGCCAGACTTCGAAATCGTCGCGCAGTCAATAATAATTCATAAACGCAACCACCAAGGAAAAGGAATTACCTCATGACTATTATTTTTGAAGGATACCTGCCAGGACCAACGAATACCAATGACTCAGCGCCTCCCCTATACTCATCCATTCTACTGCACAACTGCTCATAGCTCTTGAGGTATGCATTTTGTAGCTTATGTTTACTAGAAACCATTTTTCTCTTTTTACTCCATACTACCTCCTCCCAAAATACGGAAAACAAAGAACATGCAGTACAAGACGTTACAGAGTACCGAAGATGATGAAGTTCTCTCTTAAGGTATGTATTTTAGCCCCATGTTTACTAGACTTTTTTTGCTACCAAAGATCGTTCGTGGCATACCCTGAATATTAACTATTCCTCTTGTGACCGCCAGTATATTTAATTTGCTATTCCAACTATTAAAGTGCTTCTTAATTACAGTTAATGCAATAATTGCTTACTGATTTAAAAACCTTTAACGTAATTTCAACTAGTCTTAGTGGTTAATTTTTGTTCACTAATAATATGAGATTTACAATTAATTATTAAGTCTACTAAGGCTCGAAATTAAGTAAATTTTCCTGATTAGAGGTTGCACGGGAATAAGTGCAGTTATTGTTGTATGTGGTACCTTAATAGTTACAAACGTCATTGAGTTGGTTGATTTTTCTCTGGATTGAATAGTATTACCACCAACAAGACATTAAATTTACGACCTGATGTTTTCTGCGAGGTCGTAGCAGCACCACGGAGGGGACTACACGTGTCAATCTAGACAAAACATTTTGCGTCCACGTGTCCGCACTTTAACACCTGATGTGCTACCTAGGAGAAAACAAACATTAATAGCTCGCTTTTACCATATTTACCTAGAGGCATCAACCAATCTAATAACCAACCTAACGACAATAATTACTAGCCTGGAAACGAAGATGATGTAATGCTGTACTGTAGACTGTCCTCAGTCAGTAATGACAATGTCTGCACTGATACGAATTACGCCCTATAGTTGCTCTAAAGGTTATCGCTGCATTACCTTTGATACGTAGTCTGCTTATTACACATATTTCCTTTGGGATTTTTCAGATTAATAATTATTTTATGATCATAGATAATTACTATGTTTCATTAAGAAAATATTCATTCTCAAATGTGAGTTAGAGCAGTTCGTGAGTTACAGCTACATATTATTTTCGTAACGTGTGTTATTCATATCGGGAGCCACAGCAATAGATTTATTAATAGACCGCTCTAAGATCTAACTTGGCTGTTATACAATCGCTGTTATTTGAATCACACAAACAGATGTATTTAGGGATGTGCCATTTTCAGATACCCGCAATTTTACATCGCCATCCTGTTACACGTTTAAATGATAGACCCACATCTGGGTACAGCTACGGTGTAAATTATGACAATAGGTGTAGCAAACGGAACAACGTCGAAATTACTCGAGAATATTGCAATGAGTTTATCATAGTCAAGGTGGGAAATGGAATGGTCTTTTTGTATCATTAGTACTGCGAACGTTGTATGTAATTTAAAAATAAACAGTTAAGTAATTGTGGTTGTTTCTGGGCTCTCTTTCAGGTTTGCGTACAGATAATGGCTTTTTGGAACATAGATTTTAGTACTTAGTCTCCTCTTTGCATAAACTCTATACCTACACTGACGAAATACAAAATTGCAATAGCAGAAAATAATGTAGAGTAATGAAATTTTTGGGATACATTTGTGTAGGCAACATAATTAAGCGATTAACACTGCAAGATCTCAAGGTCATGTAAGCGCGTGATAAAACATTGAAAATGTGAAATGCTAGTACATTAATAACTTCTGTAACCGTTCTGGTACCGCGCACCGCGGAATTTGAATGCCCGCCAGACGTCATGGACGTCGAAGACTCATAGAGGTCTCTGCGCCATCGCGCAGCTGTGGTGGCGCGCACCTCCTGGCACGCTTTCAGTGTGAGGGCTCCACAGTGGAACACGTCGTTCCAGCGGCCAATAGCGGCGCCCCCGATACGATAACAGACAGAGTTTTTATCGTTCTTTGTTTTCATTACTAGTGGACGACTTGGATTCGTTTGGTTGTCTTTGTCACCCCGTTGCTTCTTGCGTGTTGTCGTCGTAAGGTCTCTCTCCATCGTCCGTCGTTGTTCCGCGTCCGTCCTTTCCATTCGTCTGTTTGTTCACGGGCTGCACTCCATTTGCTCCCTTCGCGCCTTCTCGCCCATCCCACGACCGTTCCGGTCGCGGTTACAACAGCAGCCACACTATGAATGAAAATATGCAAACATGTAGGCATAGTGTTGTACAGGTGCGAGATGTCTGTTTGTGGGACGGAATTCCATAACTGTTGCATTTTGTCGGTATATACAGGGATGGCTAATGAATACTCTTTGTAAATGACACTGGTGTTGTCATCCGAGTATGCCCCATATGTGGGCGACTGGAGGCAGATGCGCTGATCGTTCTCGTCAACGTAATATGTCGATATTCTGTAGAGCACGTTGGGTTACAACACCGGCAAGTGGGTGATAGTTATACCGTTGGAAAACACCCCTTGAAGTGCTTTTCTTTAATGGTAGCACAGCAGGTGGATCTCCACGTTGACGTACAATTTTACACTCAGGGTGAGTTGTATGAACACGGGAGTGCTCCTGCTACCATATATAATCACACCCCTAACCGTATCTCCAGGTATAGGTCCAGTGTGTCTAGCTTTCAGGCAAGTTAGGTGCAGGTCCTCAAAGGGGAACCTCCCCATCGCACCCCCCTCAGATTTAGTTATAAGTTGGCACAGTGGATAAGCCTTTACAAACTGAACACAGATCAATCGAGAAAACAGGAAGAAGTTGTGTGGAAGTATGAAAAAAATAAGCAAAATATACAAACTGAGTAGTCCATGTGCAGGATATGCAACTTCATGGAGAATCTGAGCTAAGGAGCGCCGTGGTCCTGTGGTTAGCGTGAGCACCTCCGAAACGAGAGGTCCTTGGTTCAAGTATTCTCTCGAGTGAAAAGTTTAAATTTCTATTTTCAGACAATTATTATCTGTCCGTTCGTTCATTGACGTCTCTGTTCACTGTAATCAGTTTAGTGTCTGTGTTTTGCGACCACACCACAAAACCTTTCCATTAGTAGACGAAAGGACGTGCCTCTCCATTGGGAACCGAAAACATTTGATCGAAAGGTCGTAGGTCAACCGATTCCTCCACAGTAAAACACGTCTGATATATTCTATACGATACTGGTGACGGCATGTGCGTCACATGAAAGGAACATGTTGTCGACCCACCTAACTTGTACACTTGGCGAATGGGTAAAAAAAATTCTTCTACCTATGGCCTGGATCCATGCACTGATTCAGTTGGGAAGGTCATCATAAAGCAATCGTATTCTCTCCTGAGGCAAGGTGTCCTTGGTAACGGCAAGAGGTGGCAGTTGATGTCCGAGCTTGTCCCACACGAGTACTGTGGAATGTTAATGGCCGTGGGTTTACCTCAAAGTCACACAGACTGTTCATAAAGATACATCCTATATGTGGAAGAGCGTTTGCCAGCTGAGAAATGGCACCACGGTAATGCAGCACTGGACGGAACGGTTGAGGACGCAGGATGTACCATCATGCTGTCAGAGTTTCCTCAGTAATCACCAGGCGAGACCTGAAATCATATGTTATGCCACCTCACACAGTGACGTTTGGAATAACACAGCTGTGCCTCCACAGGTCACTGGACCAATTGGACCTGTCTCTAATTCGCTACCTTAAACACAAGTGCTGTTCTTTGTGGATAGTGCAGAACCGCGATTCATTGTTGAACACTGTAATTTAGTATGGGCAGAGGTTATATTTGACAACAGGAACAAGTTAATAACGAGTTCCTTTTACCGAACCCCATCCTCGACTTAGATGGTACATTTGCAGAACAGTTCAAACACTGCATTTCCAGGTAGCGTATTGCTCCAATTTCCGACGACGTATTTTGCTACGAGTAAAAACCTTTACTATTTATAAATTCTCCAGTGGTTCTCACATTACATGGAATACAATACATTAAAATATTGGTCGTCTGTATCGTACGGGATTAAACGCTTTAGTTTTCTGTCCACGCATCGTCCATGTTTTACATCGATTTCAGAATTAAAATGTAATTTATTTTATGTACGGAATCTCCCCCTCTTTCACGCTTGGCCAGTCGGTGTTGTAGCCCCACTTTGTGTAGCGCCATCTCTATGGGTTTTCAGGTACTACGGCCCATGTGTTTTCCTCGTGGCTGCTTCCATATGACTTAGGCTAGTTCGTAGTTCCTTACGGCCGAGTTCAGATCGCCTCCACCTGACATTGTGGTAAGCTTTTATTGGTGCTTATATACAAATTCGCACGCTTAGAACTGATTATTTTACTCTCTCTCCGCACTAAATACTAGTTTTACTTTTTATCTTTTTATTTTTTTGCGATACCCGTCTTATCTTTTTGATAAATATTTCAAGCGGGTTTTATTTTTAACAGTGACGTGAAGGACAGGGATAGACTTCAAGAAGACCATCATGTTCAGTATATGGCTCTTGCGCACCATACTGCATCGGTAGTAGCAATTTGAGGAGAAGTTGGTACCACAGTGATACAACGAAGTTACAAATCGGTTAGTTTAATGACAGCTCCGTGGCAGATACCCCGCATCGTGCATTCCACTGACACCAGACCACCACCACTTACGACTTCAGTGGTGCCAAGTGGGAGCTCATTGGACGGCAGGATGGAGGTCTGTTGTATTTTCTGATGCAAGCTGTTTCTGTCTCGGTACTAATGATGGCCGAGTGTTGGTTAGAAGGAGAACACTTGAGGACCTGCACCTAACTTGCCTGACTGCTAGACAACTGGACCTACACCTGGAGATACGGTTAGGGGTGTGATTACGTATGGTAGCAGGAGCACTCCTGTGTTCATACAACGCACCCTGAGTGTAAAATTGTTCGTCAACGTGGTTCAAATGGCTCTGAGCACTATGGGACTCAACTTCTGAGGTCATCAGTCCCCTAGAACTTAGAACTACTTAAACCTAAGTAACCTAAGGACATCACACACATCCATGCCCGAGGCAGGATTCGAACCTGCGACCGTAGCAGTCGCACGGTTCCGAACTGCGCGCCTAGAACCGCGAGACCACCGCGGCCGGCTGTCAACGTGGTGATCCACCTGTTCTGCTACCATTAAAGAACATCATTTCAAGGAGTGTTTTCCAACAATATAACTATCACCCACTTGCCGGTGTTGTAACCCAACATGCTCTACGGAATGTCGACATATTACGTTGTCCTGAACGATCACCAGATCTGTCTCCAATCGCGCACATATAGGGCATACTCGGATGGAACTCCAGTGTCATCCACAAACATCATTCACTAACCATCCATCCATTTACCGACCAAATACAACAATCAGGGAGCCGGCCGGTGTGGCCGTGCGGTTCTAAGCGCTTCAGTTTGGAACCGCGTGACCGCTACGGTCGCAGGTTCGAATCCTGCCTCGGGTATGGATGTGTGTGATGTCCTTTGGTTAGTTAGGTTTAAGTGGTTCTAAGTTCTAGGGGACTGATGATGTCAGAAGTTAAGTCCCATAGTGCTCAGAGCCATTTGAACCATTTCTTTACAAGCATGGAATTCAGTCCCACAAACTGACATCTCGCGCCTATACAACACTATGCCTACATGTTTGGATATTTTCATTCAACAGTGTGGCGGCTACAGAAGTTATTCATGTGCCAGCATTTCACTTTTCCAATGTCTTATCTCACGCTTACATGACCTTTCAGTGTTAATCGCTTAATTACATTACCTAGACAAATGTATCCCTAAAATTTAATTACTCTACATTATTTTCGGTTACTGCGATTTCTTATTTCGTCAGTGTAGGTAGAGAGTTTATGTAAAGAGGAGACTAAGCACTAAAATCTGTATATCAGAAAGCCATTATCTGTACGAAAATCTGAAATGGGGCCCTGAAACAACCATAATTATTTAACTGTTTATTTTTAAATTAAATACAACGTTCGCAGTATGGATGATAAAAAAGACCATTCCATTTCCCACCTTGGCTACAGTAAATTCATTGTGATATATCACATGTTCGAGTGATTTCGGCGATGTTCCGTTTGCTACCCCTATCGTCATATTTTACACAGTAGCTGTACCCAGCTGTGGGCCTATCATCTAAATGTGTAACAGGGTAGCGATGTAAAATTGGGGATACCTGAAATTGGCACATCACTGAATTCATCTGTTTCAAATAAAAGCGAATGTATAACAGGCAAGTTCGATATTAGAGTGCTCTATTAATAAAATGTTGCTGTTGCACCCGATATGAATAACACACGTTACGAAAACAGCATTAACACAATATGTAGCTGTAACTTACGAACTGGCATTTGAGAATGAACATTTTCTTAATAAAACATAGTAATTATCGATGATCATAAAAATAATTGTTAATCTGAAAAATCCCAAAGGACATATGTGTAAAAGGCAGATTAGGTATCAAAGGTAATGCAGCGATAAGCTTTAGAGCAACTATAGGGCATAATTCGTATCAGTGCAGATATTTTCATTAGTGACTGAGGACAGTCTACTGAACAGCATTACATCTGTATTAAATTCGTTTCCAGACAAGTAATTGTCGCTATTAGGTTGGTTGATGCATCCAGCAGTCCACTCGCCCCACCTCGAACCTAGGATTATTGTGCGGTTCGGCCCCCAGCCCCCAGTGGACCTGTTTAGGTTTAAGATATCCTTGGTTAGGTACCGGTCTGTTTAAGGTTGGACAACCAACCGGGAGCCACCATGCAATCACAGCTGTTCTCGCCGGCTTGCCGACGGCGTCCCTGGGCCGCTTTCGGCTTGTCTACTTCGTTGTTGCGGCGCTCCGACCTTCTCTTGACCATCCGCACAGCCGAAACAAGTGGCGCTGTTTATCCCTCGTCCGCCTTCCATCCGCGTCGTCACCTGTCGCCGACTACACTCGTTATATACCACCTCCCTCTTCATATAAACGAAACATCTGCCTACAAGAGCGTCGCCAGTGAGGCGGTTCTCTTATCCCACACGCTTATTTTCTTCGGGTGCAGGTATTCGACCAACCGACTGTCTCGAGCACTCCTGTGTGCATTGAGATGTAGGCACCAACACAGAAAGAAACCACACAGAATAGGACTCCAGTAGATATCTCCGTAATTAATACGGTTCTGCTGATCCGTCGTAAATCCTGAATTGTCTCAATGACATCTGACTAATCAGAAGTCGAGGGGAAAAATTCGTACCTATGATACCACGCGACAAATTATCCAAAGAGTAATTTCACTTCACCGAATAAATAAACTGTCAGTAGCGTAAACTGCTCTCAGGCCTGTTTCAAGAATGTATCTAATTCAGCTCAAGTACAAATCAGAACAGCAATCTTCGTAACCACACAACAGAAGTAGCACTCCACGTCGAAACTACTAAGCACTTAATCAAAATTCAAAATGAGCATTACTTTTCTTGTAGCGGATACATTTACGAGCCACTTAAAATCCCTAACTAGTTGTAGATTCAGTGCAATATTCAAGAATAAACACTTCCCAAGGAACGTAAGGCTGTAGAATAAGACAACCGCCATATGCCAAATGAAAGACTCCGCCAGTCCACGACACATCGTAGATGGTTCATAAACCGTATTTTCTACGGAAATATAGTATCTTATTTTCTACTGCTATTCCTCAAGTTCAGTATCATGCGACATCCCCGAAACATTGTATCATTATCTATTTACTGAAATGGGATACCATCTGTCAATGAAGAAGATGATTGAGCCACTGGTAAACACATTGGTACGTGAACAACCGTCGCATTGGACGTTCAAAACACATCCTCCAACAGCGTTACGGGCTTACGGCACTCAAGCAGTTAATAAGTTAATAGTTGTGCACAACGTTTAATGCCGGTCTTAAGAAGTCTCTGTAAGTCCATATCTATACAAGTGGTAGCGGGACTTCGGTTACTCAGTATAAAATGTCGAATCAAAACACACGCAGCCGTCTAAATTTCGAGTTATTATATTATTGAGAAATCAGTTTCAGCGCTTCATTACGCCATCTTCAGACGCACTGATCGACATGGTCCAGTCAAAGTGGCACCAAAACTGAATGCTGAACCCTAGTTTGATTGGGCCAGAGGTGGGATTCTCTCTACGTATCGGTCAGGATGCCTGAAGATAGCGCAATGTAGCGCTGAAACTGGTTACTCAGTAAAAGAAAAGAAAAAAGTGTTCAAATGTGTGTGAAACCTTATCGGACTTAACTGCTAAGGAAATCAGTCCCTAATCTTACACACTAATTAACCTAGATTATCCTAAGAATCAACACATACACCCATGCTCGAGGGAGGACACGAACCTTCGCCGGGACCAGCCGCACAGTCCATTACTGCAGCGCCATAGACCGCTCGGCTAACCCCGCGCGGCGTAAAATATCAACTGGAAATTTGATTCGGCATTTTAAATGTTAAGAAGGCCACCAGGCTTTAGCCCATGTTGTTGTGGTCTTCAGTCCTCAGACTGGTTTGATGCAGCTTTCCATGCTACTCTATCCAGTGCAAGCTTCTTCATCTCCCAGTACCTACTGCAACCTACATCCTTCTGAATCTGCTTAGTGTATTCATCTCTTGGTCTCCCTCTACGATTTTTACCCTCCACGCTGCCCTCCAATACTAAATTGGTGATCCCTTGATGCCTCAGAACATGTCCTACCAACCGATCCCTTCTTCTGGTCAAGTTGTGCCACAAACTTCTCTTCTCCCCAATCCTATTCAATACTTCCTCATTAGTCATGTGATCTACCCATCTAATCTTCAGCATTCTTCTGTAGCACCACATTTCGAAAGCTTCTATTCTCTTCTTGTCCAAACTATTTATCGTCCATGTTTCACTTCCATAAATGGCTACACTCCATACAAATACTTTCAGAAAAGACTTCCTGACACTTAAATCTATACTCATTGTTAACAAATTTCTCTTCTTAAAAAACGTTTTCCTTGCCATTGCCAGTCTACATTTTATATCCTCTCTACTTCGACCATCATCAGTTATTTTTAAGTGTCTCATTTCCTAATCTAATTCCCTCAGCATCACCCGACTTAATTCTACTACATTCCATTACCCTTGTCTTTCTTTTGTTGATGTTCAAGCCCATAACAGTTAAGAATTTAAACAACTAACAAAATGTATTCAAAATTAACTGAACAAATCAGGTATACAATAAGAAAGTTCTTAGCTACATTAATAAAACGTTAAATTATTTAAACAGCACCTCAAGCGGAATTCAGTGCTTATAATCAAAACACCAATTTTTAAATAAACTTGCCACTCACTTCAAACATGAGCCAATAATATGCGGCACTCAGCCAAATTTTACATTGTGCTAATGGATGAACTTTGCCAGTTAACGAATTATTGATCCAGAGCTTGCCTTGAAACGTATTAATTTAAAATACGACGTATCCAGAAGAATAACAATATTTATAAATATAATAGTTTACTGACTGCACATCGATCATGGCGCTTGATCCCAGTTGTACAAATAACCATTCGGGGGCATATTTTCAATAAACTGGCGTCTACTCTGTCACATCTGGTCGAAGCACAGCTTTCGACAATTACTTGTGTCGTGTACCAGCATGTCATGGCGCGTGCCAAATTAATTAAATGCTTCATAAATACTAGAGGGCTTCTGGAACAGAGAGGGGCTTCATTACCGCGTACATAATAAATAAAATTTAATTACCCAATGATTAACACCACTGTCCCGCCCACTCGAGCAAATGGCTGCAACTGACAGTGTGGTTTACAAAAATGAAAATAAATAAAGAAATTTATACAGTGACGATCACGGTCAACCGTTCGACAGCAAAGACAACGCAGTTAATGCTGACAGAGCGCACGCTGGAACGTAGGTCTTCGCCGAGACCAACTTGCAAGATCGAGCTTTAATCAGAGGTTCAATATAACGTCCAGTCGTTCGTCATTGGAACCCGGCGCAATATTCACCAAGTGGATTTAAGAATTCAGAAGATATGAAGAAACTTAACTTTTCTGTAGCGTTCAAGGTCATGCCTTGCTCTGAGAGCGAAAAATGGTTCAGATGGCTCGGAGCACTATGGGACTTAACATCTGAGGTCATTAGTCTCCTAGAACTTAGAACTACTTAAACGTAACTAACCTAAGGACATCACACACATCCATGCCCGAGACAGGATTCGAACCTGCGACCGGAGCGGTCGCGCGGTCGGCCGGCTGAGAGTGAAACTTCAGATTTCAGAGCACTGCGGCTGGCACATCCAGCACCACAGCCAGTTGACCCAGTAACATTCTGCTCTCTCTCCCTCTCTCTCCTTTGTGTATCTTTCGGACCGTGGCAAACCTGAAACTGCCGGTCTCTAGCCCCGAGCACTGGCCTCCTCCTCTTGTCCTCACCCCACAAGCGAGGCGCAGCTTCGCGCTTGCGCGTTGGTTAAAAGCTCGCCGAAAACCGCGGCGCGCGCCTCCTCGCCATTTGGAGGGCCAGAGACCTTTTACGCCGTTGATGTCGACCCAGGGAGAAATAGATAAAGACGCAAAATTTACATTTATTACCAAGTCATCATTAGATGTCTTGTTTTAAAATAAAGATGAAGGGGGGAACTTAAATACAGTGAAAATACAAGGTTTATCCGTCGATTGTAAATTCAAGATGGATCAAGCAGTTTTTGTCGAAAAAGGCAATCAACTTGGTCTCAGTCTCGACTTCGTTTTGGAGGCGGTTAAGACGAACAACACAGTACCGTTGTGGTCGCTTGGTCTCTGGATCGCATTGGTAGCACCATGTCACATTTGTAATGATGCAGACACCCAACAACATGTGACCACGGTTCTTTGAGTGATTCCACAGTAAACATTGCTGACACTCTACAGAAGCTTTACAACCGATTTCAGAAGTGATTACACTGAAGACCAGTAAATGTGTTTTGTTTGTTAAGGGAAGGGGCAGCAGAAGGGGATGAATGGAGAGAGAGGCAAGAGGGGGGGGGGGGGGGTGTCACAGAGAGCAGTAGCTCTTTAAGGGAAGGTAGGACGTCAACGGGCCGACTTGGAGCAGGAGAGGCACCACACGACATTTCCACTGTCTATACTTTTACAAATAAAGTCATAAAACTTTGTCAACATGACCAGAAGGGATTCAGAATTCACACTCTTAGCAATGTAAGTTCAAAAATATAACAAAATAATTTTTTACGTGTGAAATTTCATCATTTTTTCACTTACTATTGGCCGCATTTGTTACTATAGGTACACTTTTCTTTATAAGTCAGAGAGATACGTCGATGAATTTTGCACAGCATGCAAACCATACTTACAAGTGTATGAAACTCTAGAATTTTCCAAATCTATTAAAAATTGAGATAATTAACCATAAAATTTGAGTTTTTTCTAAACATGAAGATTAAAATGTACCAGCTCATAAATTTTTTCATTAATTAAATAAATTCTAGAGTTTCATACACCTGTAAGTATGGTTTGTATGCTGTGCAAAATTCATCGAAGAATCTCTTTTACTCAAGGAGTAGTAATAAAACTTTATTAGTTACTAAACTCAACAACATGAACGTCGATTTGTATTATCACGAAATAGTGGAGAAAGTGTTATGGATATGTTCCTCGAACTGGGCTGGCAATCATTAAAAAAAGACGTCTTTACAATAGGACATTTCTAACATTCTGCGTGCTCTCTGTTCGTTCTTTATCTTGTCTCCATACCACTTCCGCGCAAGGACGCTCTGAGCGTGTTTTTTAGGGTATTGACTAGTTTGAACCTGGGACCTGTTGCTGGTAACGAGACGTCAGACCACACATGACATGTAGAGTTCACAAGAGGTCAGTGAGACTAGCGATGATATAAACAAATACTTAATTATTTCAGCGTCAGCTCCACTGCACTCCCTGTAAAAGAATCTTAATACTAACTAAACTTAGTGGAAGGGGTTCAAGGCTTTCCTATTTTTAGTTAGCTGGTAAAATAACGTCGAAAAAGCAGTTAATTTTACCACTGGAAATTTTATTCTACTCACAAAACATTGTTTATAAATTGCACTATTGATAAATGGAAATGTTTTAATACAGGATGGTAAAAACCAACTGCGTTCAACAAAAATGTGAACGAATATTCCCTGAATGGGTTTCCAAGTTCTACAGTGGATCAAAGGATGACCTATGCCATATCACATTTATAATCTAGGTTTAAATTAAGTTTCACAAAAGAAAACATATCAGATTGGTCTACAGTGACCCTCAATTATCTCTAATTACTTATCTAACTTGTCGTATATTACAGAGGCTGATGTGGCTTCTCAATAACTATATAACAGAAAAATCATCGCATTTCAGATTTTTACTTCAAGTGGCAAATGTGAAAACCACGAGCTTTAATTGACGATCGACACTAGTGTTACGCAAAAAGGAGGTGTAATAGATGAGACTTCTGCAGTTCTAAGTGAAGCTTTATGTGCTTTTATGCGGCATCGCGTGCGTTCATTACCTTGTCGGTATTCGTCAGGGGGCAGCGGGCAGCATAGCTCTACCCACCTCGCCATCTCGGAAGCAACTCTCTCCTAACTTGTCCTTACTACAATTTACCGAAGTTGGTTTAAAAAAAACTATCTGGCTGTGTTTTCATTTGATCAGTCAGGGTCTCAGTGTTAACCTTAAGCTCCGTCTACAAAAATTCTGTCTATCCAATGAGAAACGTTATACTTTTCATGATTGGGCAATGTTTTTAAAGCTTGCAACGTAACAGAGACGCGAAAAAGTCTCACACTAAAACTTGCAGCTGGTGTGGTCCTTTTAGTGTTATCGTAAGATCTATACTGTTCTTCTGGAGGGCTCCATCTTCTGGGGGGTGGTCCGAGCGGTCAGCTGCCGACGCGGGTGTCCGTCCCTTATCGTAGTGCCTTCTAGCTTAACAAAGTTCTGCTCTTGGCTTCTGTTCTCGTTTCTCCCCTCGGAATTGCGTCAGCCTCACTGTGGGAAGGTATGACATGCATTTAGTCATTCTTGTGTTAGTCTGTGGTATTCCATTTGCTCACTCGTTACTCGTATTACTTTGGTTAATTTAATGTCACGATTTATTCGGAGCTATGTGACATACTACTGGATTTGCTTATCATGTCAGGGTTTTCATGGAAGGTGTTCGATTTGCCTGACACCTTATACCTTGTCTGCATTTTATAGTATCTGCATAGTTCGGTGCAATGTTGCTTTGGTCATGGATGCATTCTGAAGGAACAGTCACTGTTCACGATTGACAGCGGTATTCAGTTCACAAACTACAAATACTAATGTACACAAGTTATACGATTCGTTAGTAACATATGAAAATCTGTCTCGAACTTCTCTCGAACCTGGATTTCCCAATTTCGGCAAACAGTTGCCTTAACCGTTTTGGCTATCTATACACAACTCATGACCAGATCCAAACGTCTGTATGTCCTGTACTCTACATCCCACAGTATTCGCATACGAATCGTAATGTTCTCCCACAGGTGAGACAATATTTATACTCATCATATTGCCTTACTTTGGTATGAAATACAGTGTGGCATTATCTGTATTTTACAGTGTCTGTATAGTCTATATCTTACAATATCTGTGTAGTTCGAGGCAGTGCTATTTAAATATCCAACTCCTCCGCTCCCTCTCTCTCTGACCATATCTTCCTATTCCTCCCCTCTGTCCCTGACCCCCTACTCAACCATTGTCCACTTCCTCCTCGCTCCCATTATTTTACACCTGCCCACTCCCTCTCTGTTCATATCATCATGTCTCTCTCTCTCTCTCTCTCTCTCTCTCTCTCTTTCTCTCTCTCTCTCTCTCTCTCTCTCTCTCTCTCTGTCGAGTCCCTCCTCCCAACCACATCATCCACAACCTCTCACTCTCCAATTGCCCCCCCCCCGCCCCCCCCCCTATCTGCTCAGCTACAGCTATACCAATCCACATGACTATCCTCGCAAGGCATGTCGATGCTACCCACACTAAAACTAAGCAAAAAACTAAACTCCGTCCGCGCAGGCCATGAGGGCCCAACGTCACCGACCGACCGCCGTGTCATCCTCAGCTCACAGGCACAACTGGATACGTATATGGAGGGGCTTGTGGTCAGCACTCTATTCTCCCAGCCATTGTCAGTTTTCGTGACAGGAGCTCCTCAGTTTCCCTCACAAGGGTTGAGTGCACCCCGCTTTCCAACAGCGCTGGACAGACTGGATGGTCACCCATCAAAGTGCTAGCCCAGCCCGACAGCGCTCAACTTCGGTGATCTGACGGGAATCGCTGTTACCACTGCGTCAAGGCCGTTGGCTTACTACCTACACTTCACAACTTTTATCTCTGTCCTAAAGGGGGGTAGGACGTCAAACCGGCCGACTTGGAGCAGGAGAGGCACCACACGACATTTTAATATCCACTGCCTATACTTTTACAAATAAATTCATAAGACTTTGTCAACATGACCAGGAGGGATTCAGAATTCACACTCTTAGCAATGTAAGTTCTAAAATATAACAAAATAAATTTCTTTTTCGTGTGAAATTTAATCATTTTTTCTCTTACTATTGGCTGCAATTGTTACTAGAGATACACGTTTTAGTAACTAATAAAGTTTTATTACTACTCCTTGAGGATGCGGCATCACAATGGAATATTGGCATAGAAGAACGAGGGTATGATCAAGGTCCTGCAAATGTGGAGAATAGTTGGGAAATGCAGTCCCTATGGGTGGCCGGATGGTAGTTTTAACGGGTTGTGAACTAACTGTTGGATGGCTAGTAGCTGAGTGACCATGATATCCACGGTGAATCTTACTACTGTCGCTTTCTTGGTATGGTAACTGGAATGTCACACCTGTATCAGTTACTTTCAGCACTCCACACAAACTGTAGTGGTGGTAAATGCACAGGACAGAAATTCCCTCCCTGACTCTAAATGCATGATAGGTGGACGTAACGAAAGGCAGAGAGCCGTCGGTTAGCAGAGTGATCATAGTTGAAACGACTGCTGAATAATACGTTGTGCAGTTACGTTAATGTGACCACCTGTTAAAAGCTTGAACGAACCCCTTTTGCAGTGTGTTCCACTGCGAGGCTTTGAGAGTGAGATTCATTGAAGTGAGGAAAGATGTCAATAGGGATTTGCAGCCATGCGAACTTTATTGCTGTCGCCACCTACGCTATGATTCCCAGTTGAGGATCCATGGCACGAAGAGTTCGATCGAGGTGGTCCCACAGATTCCCGATTGGATTTAAATTCGGGGAGTCGAGTATCGAGGGGAGTACAGTAAACTGATCCTGATGCTCTTCGAACCGCTCACTTTCAATGCGAGCTGTTTGACGCGTTGTATTCTCCTGCTGGTAGATGCCGTCGTTCAGAAGGAAAAGAAACTGCATGAAGGGGTGGATATAGCTCCCGAAGATTGATAGATAGTGGTGTTCATCTACTATGCTTCCAGAATGACGAGGTCACTCAGGCAGTGCCACGAAATCTTTCCCAGGCCATAACCGAAGCAGGATGTTTGCTTTCAGATGTTTCACGCTGTAGATGACGATGGTCTTCTGTTCAGCGGAGCATAAAACGTGAATCATCTGAAAAGGCCACTTATCACCTCTCAGTGGAAGTCTGTTTCCAGTATTTGTGTCCAAATTCCATCCTTCGTCGCTGATGTACAACTCTAAGCATGGATGAATGAACATGGCGCCTGCTGCATAGGCCCATACGCGGTAATGTTTATTGAACGTTCGCTGAGGAAACACTGTTGCCCCTTGTTTCATCGGTGCGGTCAGTTGCTTAATGGAAGCGCGTCAATTCACCTGTACACAGCCACTGATCACCACTGGCATCAACAGCCTCTGGTGCGCCACAGTTGCCTGCGTGCCTGCTTCGCCGTGTACGGTATCCTACAACCACAGCGGCAATCGAAGAGTTTACAAACTTCCACCGCAGGCCTGAAAGCCATTGGTCATGCCCTTTTGGACGTCAAATAAATCGTATCCGAATTACAGCAACTGTACTGTTTTCCGCGTACCCCAATAATTTTATATACCCTCCAACTGCTGTCTGTGAGTGGTTATTGCACATTGCCGTTGAACACAGGTGGTAGCCATATTAATTTGACAGGAAAACATACATTGACAAAGGTGGTAGGCGCTACGCCATGTAAACCTTAACTGAACACTACCAAACTGACACTACAGCATATTTGTGCACATGGAATACATTAATGAAAATTTAATCTACATGTGAGTTATTTTCAGCTACCACCCGTCGTTTGCCGTTTACGCCATACCATTTACAGAGACTTGAACTGTGTGGAATCAGACTTGATGGTACAATGAGTGGCGTTCTTTAATATTCAGCAATGACCGTCCCTTCTGTTTGTGACGGGGGGACCAACGCTGATCTGTCTTTCGAAAAGTCAGGGGAAATAGCGAATCTCAAGACTCATAATTATGGAACTCACGGAATCATGAAGTGGGGGATACTGGATACACTGACACCACTCATCTGGTAATTGTCGAAGGGAGGCTGAATGCTGACCCGATTGTGAAGAAAACCTAAGCTCTCGTAGGGATCACGCCTGAGACGGTGTGAGTAGAAAGTGCCTGGGGGTGGTGTGGGCTTAAATTCTTGACAATTTGTTATTTATTTATTAATCAAATTTAACTACTTGGAGCGCATGCGCTAGTTGACATAAATGAAAGAATAAATACTGCAATTACCAGTGTGTTCAAATGGGTCTAAGCACTATGGGATTGAACATCTGAGGTCATCAGTCCCCAAGACTTTGAGCTACTTAAACCTAACAAACCTAAGGACATCACACACATCCATGCTTGAAGCAGGATTCGAACCTGCGACCGTAGCAGCAGCGTGGTTCTGGAATGAAGCACCTAGAGCCGGTCGGCCACAACGTCCGACACCGATGTGCCTAACATAGTACCTAGAGCAGGAGAGCACATGGTAAAATTATTTGCCACATTTAAGTCCATCAACTTTACAGTAGGGTGTTACACAAAGTAATACACCAGAAGCAATAATGCAAAAACAAAAGGATGACGAACAAAAGGTATCAATGATCAAATTTTAGCCCGAAATACAATACCCCAGTATACAGGGTGGTCCATTGATCGTGACCGGGCCAAATACCTCACGAAATAAGCGTCAAACGAAAAAACTACAAAGAACGAAACTGGTCTAGCTTGAAGGGGGAAACCAGATGGCGCTACAGTTGGCCCGCCAGATGGCGCTGCCATAGGTCAAACGGATATAAATAGTTTTTTTTTAAAAATAGGAAACCCCATTTTTTACTACATATTCATGTAGTACGTAAAGATATATGAATGTTTTAGTTCGACCACTTTTTTCGCTTTGTGATAGATGGCGCTGTAATAGTCACAAACATATGGATCACAATTTTAAACGAACAGTTGGTAACAGGCAGGTTTTATAAATTAAAATACAGAACGTAGGTATGTTTCAACATTTTATTTCGGTTGTTCCAATGTGATACATATACCTTTGTGAGCTTATCATTTCTGAGAACGCATACTGTTACAGCGTGATTATGTGTAAATACTACATTAATCCAATAAATGCTCCAAATGATGTCAGTCAACCTCAATGCACTTGGAAATACGTGTAACGACATTCCTCTCAACAGTGAGTAGTTCGCCTTCCGTAATGTTCGCACATGCATTGAAATGAGCTGACGCATGTTGTCAGGCGTTGTCGGTGAATCACGATAGCAAATATCCTTCAACTTTCCCCGCAGATAGAAATCCGGGGACGTCAGATCCGGTGAACGCGCGGGCCGTGGTATGGTGTTTCGACGACCAATCCACCTGTCATGAAATATACTATTCAATACCGCTTCAACCGCACACGAGCTACGTGCCGGACATCCATCATGTTGGAAGTACATTGCCATTCTGTCATGCAGTGCATCATCTTGTAGTATCATCTGTAGAACATTACGTAGGAAATCAGCATACATTGCACCATTTAGATTGCCGTCGATAAAATGAGGACCAATTAGCCTTCCTCCCATAATGCCGCACCATACATTAACCCGCCAAGGTCACCTATGTTCCACTTGTCGCAGCCATCGTGGATTTTCCGTTGCCCAGTAGTCCATATTAGCCGGTTTACGTTACCGCTGTTGGTGAATGACGCTTCGTCGTTAAATAGAACACGAGAAAAGAATCTGTCATCGTCCCTTAATTTCTCTTGTGCCCCGTGGCAGAATTGTACACGACGTTCAAAGTCGTCGCCATGCAATTCCTGGTGCATAGAAATATGGTACGGGTGCAATCGATGTTGATGTAGCATTGCAACACTGACATTTTTGAGATTACGGATTCTCGCGCAGTTTGCCTGTTACTCATGTGCGGATTAGCCGCGACAGCAGCTGAAACACCTACGTGGGCATCATCATTTGTTGCAGGTCGTGGTTGACGTTTCACATGTGGCTGAACATTTCCTGCTTCCTCAAATAACGTAACTATGCCGCGAACGGTCCGGACACTTGGATGATGTCGCCCAGGATATCGATGAGCATACATAGCACACACCCGTTGGGCATTTTGATGACAATAGCCATGCATCAACACGATATCGACCTTTTTCGCAGTTGATAAACGGTCCATTTTAATACGTGTAATGTATCACGAAGCAAATACCGTTCTCACTGGCGTAATGTTACGTGATACCACGTACTTATACGTTTGTGACTATTATAGCGCCATTTGTCACAAAGCGAAAAAAGTGGTCAAACTAAAACATTCATATTTCTTTACGTACTAGACGAAGAGGTAATAAAAAATGGGTGTTCCTACTTAAAAAAACACAGTTGATTTTCGTTTTACCTATGGCATCGCCAACCGTTCTGCCTTTAATCGACAATGTTCTTTTTTTCGGCGATGTCGAAAAACTCTCAATTTGACGAATTATATCAATTAACTAGCTTCCTCTTAACAATCGAAGCGCTTTTCCACGACTGGCATTACTTTTCGTACCTTTCCTATCCGTATAAATATGTTTGTTTGTAGTTTTCAAGTACACGCCATTTACTTCGTGTAAATATCAAGTGAAATGACAAGTTAAGCAAACGCGAGAGAGTCACGTGCTCAAAATGGCTCTGAGCGCTATGGGACTTAACATCTGTGGTCATCAGTCCCCTAGAACTACTAAAACCTAACCCAAGGACATCACACACAACCATGCCCGACGCACGATTCGAACCTGCGACCGTAGCGGTCGTGCGGTTCCAGATTGAAGCTCCTAAAACCGCTCTTCCACAGCGGCTCGCAGAGGCACGTGCTTTCATGCTGTTTATCACAAACAAATGGTATTACGAAGAGAAAACTTGTTGAACAAAGTACTTTAGTTGATAATAATGCTCTCTGTGATACCATCCGAAACTAACAGGAAATCCATTCCCTCATTAACTATTATAGTATTACATCGGTTGCACTCGAGCACTCGAATGCGCCAGACATCCACGCAGTAAATCGAGTCTTTATCATGTTTTGGCACTTATGGCACAATTTATGCAAACGAATCTTAAAAATGGACTCCCTAAGGGATATTTCAAGCCAATAAAAGAATTAAAATATATCTTCCCTGGTCCACCTCCCTTAATCATCAACACCTGTCATGCGGTGGACACCTCCACGAAGTTTGGAATATAAGACCAGTGTTACATGGAGTGATACAATTTTCTTCAGTATATTAGTCATTTAGACAATACACTGTGTAGCAGCTAAAAATAAAGTATCTTACGTTATAAAGTTTTCGTACCCGCAGCAAAGCACAGCTGTAACAAGGGTTTACTATAGCTTTACACTGTATTAAGATCACGGTAATCTCGTCCTTCTTGAGATACTATTGTTTCTACAGTCGGAAGATGTAATTGTAAACATATCGCCGGAAAAAAATTAGTACACCTTTTCATTGGCTTCCTGTTCACTCAAGATTTATTGTTCCAGTAGTCGGTATGGAGTAGATGAAATGATTACATTTATTTAGCAACAGCACAAGCGGTGCTCAGATACCTGTATCGACCAGTGCTGAAACACTCACGTCAGCACCCGCTGTAGCCTCCGTGGGTGGCAATTTGGTTACTGACTCTGGCGTCCACTCGATCGTACATACTGCGAATACTATCCTGGGATAGGTTACGCCACGCATGCTCCATCAGTTCACGGAGTTCCGTAAGATGTGCTGGTTGACGAGTCGCACGAGAAGCTTCGCGTCCCATCATGTCCACATCTGCTCGATTGAAGGCAAGTCCAGAGGTCGTGCTAGCCAGGGAAATTACTGCACGTCTATCAGAGGTCTTTGGGTCTTTTGGACAGTATGTGGGCGAGCATTACCCTCTTGAAATAACATATCAACTTCCTGTTGCAAGTACTGCAAAATAAGGGGTGTAACATCTTTCTGCACGTACCGAGCCCTGGTTAGTGTGTCTTCCAGAAACACCAAAGGTGAACAGGAGTTTCAGCTTATCGCACTCAAGGCAGTCCTGGGAGAGGACCAGTGTGTCTTGGACGACTGAGCTCTACCAGACACCGCTTACTACGTCTGTGTCGTACACGCGAACCACATTCGCTTGCGTGCAGACAGAATCTGTTTTCATTGCAGAAGACAAAGGCTCCCCATTCGTGTTGACATGTCTGAGGTAGTTGTACGATCTGCCACTGCTGCCTTTAAAACACGACGATCCCGGTTTGTGTCTTCGCTGTGTGGACGACCATAACTTCGTGAGAATCTTCACGTGCCCACAGATACCAGCTTAGTTGCATAACAGACACAGCGGGTCCTAATTGCGTGGCAGTTCTCCGACATGAGCATTCCAGCATCGTCAGAAGACCACAATTTCACTCGATTCAGGCTCGTATATTTGGCTGGAGGAAGCACAAGTTCGTCTCCATGGAAAGGTTGCCTCCTTGGTTCACACTTTTGCACTACATTGAGCTTTCGCGCTGGGAGCGTTCCCTATTAAAGGGTAGACACAAATGGCGCTCTTGTTGCCATGCCAATGATCTATCTGTTGGCGAACGACCTTGAAACATATATCAGTTGATCTACGATCCACCAGGTGGTGTATCCCGTCATCGGGTCAAAATAGACGTCTTTCCAAGGAACACTGTATCTTTTTTCGGGAAGTGTATGTTCCGTCGTAGGTGATACTGCGGACAACCCAATCATAAGAGAGGCTGTTCGCGGTGGATTTGGTCAAGCCCGCACCGGCTGTTCATGCTGGACGTGGGCAGCCCGCACCTGTGTGCTGACCAACGACGCGGGAACGGCGTTCAGCGAGCGCCGTAAGCGGCTTCATCGGCCAAATCGCTGGCGTCGCCTAACTGCAGCCGGTGCATCAGGCCAGCACTAAATCCAGCGACGCCGGGCGACGCCACCCGGCGCCAAACCGGGACGGCGTCGCGCCCTTCCCGCCCACGCGCAATTTATGCCGCTCTCCGGGGTCGCGCCATAAATTGGAGACCGCTGTCCCCCGCAGCGATGGCCTCGTTTTAATCCACGGAATGCTGCCGCTCCGTCGACGGATGAATTACTGCGACCATCGGACGCTCATTTCCTTCCCTGACATCCGGGCTCTGTGGTCGAAACTACTACTACTTTGGCGTAGAAACAGTTCGTGATACTATGTGACTGTGTACGGATAAAGTCTTACATGCGTACGCTGGGTTACCAGAATGAACTTGGACGTCTTAGAATGCAATAGATACTGCTAGAGAACTAGAAGGCTCCGCAACTTACCGATACTACCGGAGCTGGTGCCTCGGAGGTTCCTGCAGTCGCCGCGACCAGTGCTCTGAACACCGCCACCAATGAGGAACGTCTTGGCCGCCGACTAATGAAGATCGTGAGGACGGTGATACAAGCGGCGGGCAACGGGGCACCAGCCTTCTAATTGAGTCTACTTTCTTGCTGCTAGTTGGTATCTGTGGTCTGGGAATAACGGCTTAGATTCCTAAACAAACGCCTCCGTATCGGGTTCAAACCACGCCACAGCTTACATTTGGAACATGAATATTCAGCAATGATGGCCGAGGACTTAGATGTAAAAAGTCACCCTCATTCCGCCAACGATCTTGTCAAACAGGGCGGAGAAGCGGGCAGAGCTTTAGGGCACACTCTCGCCCTCGGGAGAAGGGTGGGAGACTGCACATAGAGGCGGAAGTATCAGCAACGGTAAACTGCCTGAGGATGCAGAAAGCAATGCAAACCACTGCATTAAAGACACATAATGTGTATCTCCACAGAAAGTGTGACCTCTAACAGAAAAAGGGCCACGACGATCTCTCAATTGGCATATGATTTTTTACTAGCCTTCTACTCGGATCTCCGACACGGGACTGCCGAGGTGGAGATGACTATGAGAAAAGATTGAATAACTAACGAATGAATAACGTTCTTGGAATCGGGGCGCGGCTGGCAGAAGTTTTAACTTGGCAGAAAACCTAGAGAATGTGAAAAGGAAAACGCAAAGGGTCACATTAGGTATAGTGGGCCTCAGTGAAGTGATGTGGAAAGAAGAAAAGTACTGCCGATCAGATGAGTATAGTGTAATGCCAACAGCAGTAGAGAATGGTAAACGGGAGTAGGATTCGTTACGAATAGAACGATAGACCAGAGAGTGAGTTACTGTCAATGGCTCAGTGATAGGGTTGTTATCATCAAAATCGGCAGCAAAGCAATAGCGACGACGATAGTTCAGGTATACATGTCCACATTGGAAAACCGAAGATGAAGATACAGAAGAGGTATACGAGGATACTGAACCGGTAATTCAGTACGAAAAGAGAAATAGAATGCCGTTGTAGGGAAAGAAGAAACGGTTACGGAAGAATATGCGCTTGGTACTAGGAATGAGACGGAAGAAAGAATATTTGTGTTCTGGAATAAATTTCAGCTAGTAATTTGTTCAAGAATCACAAGAGGAGGCGGTATATCTGAAGAAACCGGCAGATACGGGAAGATTCCATTTAGGTCACATCATGGTCAGGCAAACCAAATAGGCTGCCGGATTGTAAGGCGTACCCTGGAGATCGTAATTTAGTAGTGATGAAGAGTAGGTGGCCGTTTAACAGGTTAGTCGGGAACAATCAATGCAAAGTGAAGTGGGATACAGGAATACTAATGAATGAAGAGATACGCTTGAAGTTCCATGAAGATACAGATACTGCGGTAAGGAATAGCTCAGTAGGCACTTCGGTTGAAGGACAATGGGCCTTCCTAGAAAGAGTGAGAGAAAATAGGCCCAAAGAAGATAACTGCGAAGAAATCATGGCTAACAGAAAAAATACTGCACCTGAAAGACGAAAGAAGGAAGTACAAAAATGTTCAGGGAAATTCAGGAATACAAAAATGCATGCCACTTAGGAATGAAGTAAACATGAAGTGCAGGAAACTTAAAGCGAAATGGCTGAATGAAGAATGTGAAGAAATCGCGAAAGAAAGAATATAGAGAAGTCAAAACAACCTTAGGTGAAATTAAAAACAAGGGCGGTATCATTGAGAGTGCCATGAGAATTCCACGTTAAATGCAGAGAAGAGAGCTGATAGGTGGAAAGAGTACATTCAAGGCTCCTGTGAGGGAGGAGACTTGTCTGATGATGTGATAGAAAAATATAGTGAACGCTCTAATTAATACAGAACATGAATTGGGAGTTAATCGAAGAAAGACGAAAGTAATCAGAACTAGCAGAAATAAGAACAGCATGAATCTTAACGTCAGAACTGATGATCAGGCAGTGAATGAAATTAAGTAATTCTGTTAGATACGCATCAAAATGACCCATGAGGCATTCCTGACTAAGAGAAATCTGCTCGTATGAAACACAGGTCTTTGTTTGAGGAATAAATTTATGAGAATGTTAGGAGCATAGCATTGTATGGTATTGAAACATGGACTGTGAAAAAAAAAAAAAAAAAAAACAGAACGGACGGCTTTCGGAGCATTTGAGATGTCTTGCTACAGAAGAATGTTGAAAATTACGTCGGCTGATAAGGTAAGGAGGGAGGAGGTTGTCTGAAGGGTATGCAAGGAAAAAGCTGACAAGAAGAAGGAACAGGATGGTAGGATATATCTGAAGACACCGCGGAATAGCTTCCGTGGTAGTAGAGGGAGCCATAGAGTTCAGAAACTGTCGAGGAGAACAGGCATTGGAATACATCCAAGAAATAATTGAGGGCGTAGGTTGTGTTTTTTTTTCTGACATGATGACATTGGCACAGGAGAAGAATTCGTCGCGTGCCGCATCAAACTTGTCAGATGACTGATGACTCAGAATAAATAAAGAAAGTGCGGCAACTCGACATGTCATGGACTCAACTCCTGGAGAATTATTGAGTCATGCTGAGTCTACAGCCGACCATAATTGCGATGCTGTAAGCCATACATGACATCGCGAACGAACTGACCTCTTGATTACGTCCAGCTTGTATATTCCTCAGAACACGTGTTCCTTTGTAATGTACCTCTTAACTAACGTAGTAATTGTGTACCTGATGTTTTCGTAAACTTTGAAGCAGTTACCTAAGTACTACGAAACTGATAAACGGTATTAAAATGCTCAGAAAAAAAGAGAAATGGTACTCCACATGGACGAACTAAACTGTGAATTACATAATGTACAGACCCACTTGTGCAACGATACAGTAATAATGACCCGCGTATATGATACAAATTTCTCCACATGTAGTTAATTTGAAACTTTACACTAAACAAAATATTTAACCTAGCAAGAAGAGAAATACAGGTACTGCAACAACAACTACGTGATATTCACTGAAATTACACACGAAAATACAATAAAATATAAACATACCAATGATTTCTTTTACGCATTGAGCTGCCATATTTTGATTAAAATTGATTCAAGTACGTGTTTTATACACGGAGGTACACAATAGATTAGACAACGTTCGAATACTGTATTAAAAAGAATCTCAGATACATGCAATACAGCAGCACAACATAAAAATTATTAATTCAATATTCTTCTTAAACTTGCAAAGAAAAGTCAACTAATATTTTATTTTAATATTACGGCAGTAAAACAGTTAAATACTCATATGTGTGAACGCCTATTAATATTGACCAAATCCTTCAATATAACTTACTTTAAATATTTAACGGAAACTTGGAACTCTACCGACCCATTTCGATGACTCATAAGTCACCTTGACTTTCTTCTACAGCTAATCTTCTAATGAGTATTAGGTGCTTCAAACAGCAAATATTTTGGCTAACACTGTCAAATTTACTTCCCATTTTTTCATACTTTTTATTAATAAAAACACTCACGAAGATAAGCTTACTCGTAGTGAATTATATAGATTTGACGACACAGGTCGGTAACTCCACAGACTTGGAGCAGCCTAACAAAAGGATATGTGTCACTTCAGATTTATAGAGCTAAGTACCTAATGTGGAAGAGCACAAGATCATAGTCTGATTAGTAATGTCTTTCTTTCTTTCTTTTGCTTGTGTTTTGTGTCCCGCGGTTACACAGGGTCAGAGTGGTTAATCGGATCTGGCAATGCTAGTTGCAGGGGTGGCCGTATGCCCTTCCTGCCTTCCCCCCGGGAAGGAATTAGTGTACCGCAACTCGCAACTCTCTGCAACTAGTGTAATCCATGGAATACTGCGAAAGTGTGCAGATGTCTGCGAGCCGTGTAACTGAGGCGGGTCGTGGGGACCAGCCTGGTATTCACCTAGGGCGATGTGGAAAACCGTCTAAAAACCACATCCAGGCCGTCTAGCACACCGGCCCTCGTCAGTAATCCGCTGGGCGCATTCGATCCCGGGCTGGCGCGCTTGGCTAACCTGGCGGGTAATCTGATTATTAATATATTTTTTTAAATCTTTATTCTTAACATCAATGATGATACAATGATAAGTCACCACCTAAGTGATTATTGGGTCCTACGTTGTATAATTATCATTTAACGTGCAGCTGTTACCAGTTGTGACGTCACAGGTAACTAATGGATAAGCTACTTCTACCATTTGTTATTGATTCTACTGTAACTGCTTTGTTATACTACTTACATCAACTGTACTACACTACCTGCACCGTTACAGGTGTGCCAGAACTCTACTATTCTGACCATGCTAACCCCACAGGGCGTGCCCGTGTCACTGAGCTGGCACAAGAGACTTTAACATTGGCTGTAGTTTTATCTACTCGGATTGACAAAGGAAGGAACTTCGCTCTTTTAATGTAACCTGCAGTTTGTTGTCTGGCTCTTTGCGCTGCGTGGGTGAGAGAAATGAGAGGATGTTAAAAAATAAAATTATCACATTTTACGTAGCCACATAAAGACAGAAATGGCTAAAATATAGAATCACATTAAGCACATTATTTTAGTGACAAATAGCTGCACTCCGGCTTCAGGCCACAAGTGCCCCATCGGGGCCATCTGACCGCCGTGTCATCCTCAGATGAGTATGCTGATTGAGGGGCGTATGGTCAGCACACCACTCACTCGGTCGTTATGATGGTTTTCTTTCGCTACTATTCGGTCGAATAGGTCCTCTATTGTCACCACGAGGCTGAGTGTACCCCGAAAAATGGCAACAGCGCATGGCGGCCCAGATGGTCACCCATCCAAGTGCTGGCTACGCACAGCATCACTTAACTTTGGTGATCTGAGGAGAACTTGTGCATCCACTGCGGTAAGGCCGTTGCACCAACAAATTGCTGAATGTCTTTAAGTAGATACAAATAAGGATTTAATTTAATGATTTTCAGTTTTTCTTGAATTCCAATTTTCTGTTAACTAACATTTTAGTTGAAGTATATTAGCTGGTAACATGTTATACGTTTCTGGAGTCAGAAAAATTGGAGGTGCAACATAATAACACTGCATTTTAGAAATGGTTACATTCTAATGTTCGAAAATTTTATAATTGTTTTGAATATGAACAAATTTTGAAATACTAAATTTTGGGAAGAAAAGTTAGCGGAATATCGAAGTGCATGAGGTCTTAGTGACTTGCAAATTTTGAGACTGCATTATGGGAATTGTGTCTACATGAACTACTTATACTACCATCATAATCAATTAAAACTATACCCTAATATCACGGACAAGAATTTGTTGATCACATATATTCAAAGTACATGTTCTGTATATGAAATAGTACACAAAAATGATTATGAAGTCTGATTATAGGAAGTGGACATTTACAACTTGGTATACTTAAAACCGGCAGGGGAACAAAATATTCGCTTCATGCGTTCATTATTGTCAGTATATTCTTTCAATGATTTTTCGGAAAATAATCAATAGCGCCTTGTGACAGTGGATTAGCAAAATGACAAAGCTGCCACAGTACAGTTATAAAAATCAGCTGTATTCAGATGAGAAAAAGTGGAAACTGATACTGGACGAGGCCGGCGGCCAATTGCGCCAGAAGCTGCTAAAAAAGTTTCTGTTGCCATGGCTGAGAAAGCTGGAAGCAATGTGCGATCTTCAAGGCGAAATTGAGCATAGCGATGGAAGAAGCCAAAATCCCACGTTGAAATGTTTCGGGCAGTAATAGAGCAATTTCAGATTCCATCAGGCAGATTCGATATTTCTAAATTTCCGGAAAGCATTGAACGGTGCCCCATTGCATGCTGTTAACGAAGGTATGCGCATGTGAAATAAGTGGCTTGAAGGCTTCTTAAGTAGTAATCGGCAAGTGTTCATCAGAGACAAGGTTTCCTGGAGGGAAGGCGAAGTTCTTTTCGAGAAGAGCTATTGATAAAATTTAGAGAACCGGTATTTGAAACTGACTGCCACATGATTCTGCTGCGACCAACATACATTGCGCGTAATGGCCACGAAGATAAGATGCGAGAAACTACGGCTGATCTGTAAGCTTATAGCAGTTGTTTTTCCCCCGCTCTATTTGCGAGTGAAACAGGAAATGAAATGACTAGTAACGATACACGTACCCTCCGCCACGCACCGCACGGTGGCTTGCGACGTATCTAGGTAGATGGCGATGGCCATTATACTGAGCAATGTTTGTTACTTGGAAGGTAAATATCATATGCAATTAGCAAACGTCACAATCGTATGTGGGAATGAAAATGTATTTCATTCAGTGGTTTACTCTTTATGTCTCTTACTCACGTCTTTAAATATGTTTAGAAGATCTTACATTCGCTTGTTAGGCATGCGGCTATTTCAAGTAGCGAAAGAGGGACATATTGGGAAACATTCTAGTGACAATATGGGCCCCAATTGGGGACGTCCTCTGACATAAGAGACTTTCAAAAAGAGTGATACGGCTCGATGTCTGGCCACGAGCACCTAGGAAACGGCGAAACTGATTGGGTGTCCGCGTGATTCACTCTTGGTCGTCAATGAAAAGCGGATGAAGTACGCTGAAACCAGAGTAAGGGCGAAGCTGTTGGTCTTCCACAGAAGGTGGATGACGGAAGCTTGCCCGCTCTGTAAAGTTGGATGGGTTACACGTAGAAAGTCTGAGGATAGAGTGTTGGTGCAAGCACAAGTGTTCCGAAGTACGTCGTTCTGCCCACACTGTTGAACTTAGGACTTCACAGCAAACGACGACTGCGTGCACTAATGTTTTCCGAAAGACATTGTCAGTGGTTTGAGGAGCACGATAGTAAAGTGACCTCCTGCAACATCAGTACAGCTGTGCACGTCTAAGCACATTCAGATACACCTGGCAGTTCAGAAATCAATGGTGGGAATTTCACGGCTGTTGTATTTCAGTTCTTGTATTGTGTGTGGTTATGTTTCATAGGCCTTGTTCTTCAAGAGCCGCCTCAGGAAAAATCAGAAGTTGGTAGATCCGACGAAAATGATGGTGATAAATGTTTGCTGACACTTCGTTTGTCAGTGAAGACGCCATGGACTCATGCCATGGATGCCTTAGACGTGAGTCATGTTGCCCCACGTTGCTGGAAGAAGCAGTATTGTCTTTCATATTCAGTAAATTAGGCAAAAACTATGTCACAACTTTCCATCTATACAACCGTTCTGATGATATTGTCAGAACATATAGATCCAATGATACATGTTCCTGTTACATTGCACCAAATGTCGATTTTTTAATCATGGAATGGTCACTGACGCATGATGTTAGGGCTCTTCGTTGCCCAGTTTCTCATGTTCTGTGAATTCATATGACTGGAAAGATGAAACCATGCCTCATCGCTCATGACGTATTGAAAAGCCTCGTGCAGTAATCTCCACGTTTCCATCTGTCATCCTCCCGTAGCTGCTGCACAGCTATCAAGCGATATGGCTTCAGATTAAGACTTCTGAGCATCTGCTGGCAACATCTCCTACTTACATGTGCCTTTAGGGCCAGTTTACGTGTAGACTTGCTTGGGCGCTGAATATTCCTTCGGCGAATGTCTCCAATAACTTCTGGTGTGCGAAGTGAAGGAATTCTTTCTCGTTTCACATTTTTCACAGATCCATAAATGACCCAATTTTTATACAGACTCCGTATTGCTCTCTACACTGGTAGTCCTCTATCCGGATACTTGATCCCGAAAACTTTGCGAGTTTCCTTAATCGAACTTGTTTTTACGTATGCTTCTACAATTTAAACAATTTAGATTCTTTCTTCTATCGAGAAAGTCATTTTGCAGACCCCAAAGAAGCGATTCACTGATGAAATAAACTGAAATGCTGCCAGAAGACTGCTAACAACCGATAATTTCATAAAAACGTCCATTGTTGTAGATATTTACTTCAGAAGCTGGAATACTACATTCACGTTCAAAGGAGAGGCGGGCCAGTTTTAACTGCACCACCCGTTAGGTACACGTCAATACCTGCACCAAACAGAGTCTGGCTTCTTGCTTAACGTTTATGATGTCATATCTTGCTGAAATTTGTGGCGTAGAGCGATATAATTTTGAAGGTAGGTTCAGTGGCATGTTTGGATACTCTATGCAAAATGCATTGCAAAAGGAGTTAGTAGCAATGAAGCAACAAATTTAAATGTCATACATCACGCAGCAATTTTTCACCCAACTCGTTGCTTATGTCAAATATTTCCTGAACTATGTGCCGTACTATCATACAATATTGAGGCACATTGAGCGGCACATGTGGATACTGTCTACGAAATTTATTGCTAATAGGGTTATTAGCAGAGAATTAATAAATTTAAACGCCATGTATGATGCGGAAACTTTCAAGTATCTCACTCTTATGACGTCGAATCTCCTGAATTGTCTGTCGTACAATGGTATAATTTTGCATTACATTTAATGATGTATGTGTAACCTGTCTGTAAAAGGTAACGCGGAAACAGTTGGTAGTAGAGACGTAATAAGTCAACACGACATGCGGTACTTTTACTACATGTACAGTGTAAAAACAGTAAGCGGTACACAATTTTACTTTCATCATTTGTAGTGGTTGTCAGCAAGAAAAAGCTTCATAAAGATTTGAAATTATGTGTAAAGTTTATTACAATTTGCTAAATGCTCTTATTGCTAAATACTGAATGAATGAAATATGGGAATTTATGCTACGTTTCTTCTTCGTCCCCTTTCTCAGCCATTTGAAAGATAGGTGGTTCTTACTCCTACAGCCACTCTTGACTGGCAATAAGTTTCGTTGAAATCGGTCGAGTGGCTTGGGAGGATAAGTGGAACGTACATGCTCACACTCACATACACACACACACTCACACACACACACACACACACACACACACATTCATACATACAATAATACAATCACACACATAGCTACACATACACATTTTTATAATGTGTATGGCTTATCTACGTGACACTGAGGTTTTGTGAGGTTTGTGGCTTTTGAAAAGACATGACATTGTGTTTTTGTGAGGTATGTGGATTTAGAACGGCTCTGAAACTAGTGGGCCAGATTTTTCGTTTGGCTGCGAAAGTTGTGTAATTTCTTAGGGAGTCTTGTTTTCACTCCGATGTTGGTGTTTTAACTGGTTGTGTTGAAATAAATGTAAACTTAAGGTGAAGCTTGTGGGTGATCCATATTCCCTGGTTCCTCGTCCTCACTAGTGGTAGAATTAAATTTTTATTTAAAGCTTGTGTTAAGATTTTTCGGTGAGTTACTGGAAGAAAAGAAAAGGAGGTACTGCAATGGGCCTTTGGAGCCGAAGGCCCATTCGTGTACCCTTGATAACTGCACAACACAAAGCTTTACGCCTCGCCTAGGCCAGTCATAACCGACACTGGACTGCTAATGACTGGAAACATATTGCCTCGTCGGATGGGTCTCGTTTCAAATTCTATGGAGCGGAGGAATGTGTTTGGGTACGGAGACAACCTAATGGATCAACGGACCCTTCATGTCAGCAGACAACTGCTCAAGGTGTAATAGTCTGTGTGCTCGGGGGTGGGGGGGAGGGGGGGGAGGGGGGGAGAGGGGGTCCAGTTGGAGTTTTGGGAAATTCCAGCAGGACAATGTGACACCTCAGGCGTCCAGAAGCGCTACAGAGTGGCTCCAGAAACACTCTTTTGAGTTTAGAAACTTCCGATTACCACCAAACAAAACGTGGCTCTAAGCACTATGGGACGTAAGATCTGAGGTCATCAGTCCTGTAGACTTAGAACTAATTAAACCTGAAAACATCACAAACATCCAAGCGCGAGACGGGATTCGAACGTACGACCGTAGCAGCAGCGCTGTTCCAGACTGAAGTTCCTAGAACCACTCGGCCACAGCGGCCAGCGGCCTTCAAACTTCCAAGACATGAACATTATTGAGCATACCTGGGATGCCTTGAAAAGTGCTTTTCAGAAGACAGCTTCACCCCTCTCGTACTCTTACTGATTTATGGGCAGTCCTGCAGGATTCATGGTGTCAGTTCCCTCCAGCACTACTTCAGACGTTAATCGAGTCCATGCCACGTCGTGCTGCGGCACTTCTACGCGAGGGTCCCCAGTCAGAAATAAATCTTTCGTTTTATGTTACTTCGGCGAGAAGTATTTACAAAAGAGCACTGTGATGGTTCAAGGATTGTGAAGAACTTTAATCAGTATGCTGACGAAAAGCACACTTTTTTTTACCTGGTAAATACTCCTATGGCATATTTGTGCTGGGAAATATTAACTCGAAATACAGCAGCACCTGCTTGCCAGATACCACTGATTCGCCAATTTTGGTGAGCGCCTGTTAAAACAGTATCGCTGGTTTCCGGTTCGATGAAGAAAGTCAGTATCTTAACTTGATGACATTTCATGAAACACAGAAAATAATTACGCTTCTTCGCGATATTCTTCGCCAAATGAGGCGAACCTTGACATATTCACGAAATTGACGATAAACAATCTAAACCTATAAAGTATCAGACGAATTTGTGGTGGTGGCGGTAGACCCTTTTTAGTGCAGGCCGTAGTAAATAGTAGTTGTTATGGACTGTCGTGGTTTCTCATTACATGATGTCCCCTGCAGAGCCACCCTCCTCGCGTGTACTGAGTGGGTCGCCAGTCTCGCTCTCGTAACAGCTTCATTAGCCTCCGCATGCGAGGAACTCACTTGCGAGTTCCACTTTATGTGTTTGGAGTTTGTTGTCTGAGAGCTCACCACACTCTAGCAGAGTGGATAGGATACTCCAGGCACCGCACGACGCTTATCCAGGCACGACGGTACATTAAGCAGAAAGCCATATCAACAACAAGATTAATTTGAAAGATCCTAATATGTGTTAGAATTAAAAAAACTGATACAATGTGTGTACAGGAAGTGCGGGATGTTACCTTTTGGTCACATGAGAATGCTTTATTCATAGAAATATTACCACCTACGCGTTCAAATCGATTCATGCCTCTTTACTACAGTTTTATATTACTACGTAGGGGTTAACTAAACTTCAGTGGGTGCAGAATAACGAGGACTTTAAACAGGCGAAGATAATAACTGAATTAAAATCATGACAATCATTCTATTCCATACACATACTCGAAAGATGAGTCCATACTGAAAAAGTGTTACCCTTTATACAGGGTAGTTGGAAAAAAATTTAAAAGCTTGTGAGAATGTTGCAGGTAGATTGTATTGAGGCTTAATTGTTAGGAATAAAATCAGTATACTGCCCCTGTTCTGAGTTATTTATCTTTGAAGTCAGCCAGTCAGGCTAATGTGCAGGCAAACTCAAGCGACCCGATGTGTCTTTCGTTTGGTTTCCTAAATCCGAACAACAGAGTGATACAAAAATTAGACGGGGGACAGTAGTAAGGTCGAGCCCGAGACAAAGGCTGAGAAGTCCTATGCGTTATCGTATTCATTATGGGAAGAAATGACGATAATTTTATTACACGTGCCACTTGAATTTTACACACCGAACAGTGTGACTGGCTAACTTCGATGCTAATTAACTCAGAAACTCTACAACCCCCTTATAAGCTCCTTAGACTGTTTGTGACCACCCCGTACATACTTATTGCCTATCTAATGCGAATTTTCCAAACCAAATACATGTAAAAACCTAAAGAAAAAGAATACAGCCTAAAATAAAATTTTAATATTTTAGCCAAATTTCATTCACAGCAACATATCATTTAAATTGCACCAAAATAAAAATCGTGGTGATCCCTATTTTTCATTGCAACGTTTCCAAATATTTATTTACTTAGTAAATATCACAATACCTACACTGAAGCGGCAATGAAACTGGTATTGGCAGGTTCAAATGGTTAAAATGGCTCTGAGAACTTAACATCTGAGATCATCAGTCCCCTAGAACTTAGAACTACTTAAACCTAACTAACCTAAGGACATCACGCACATCCATGCCCGAGGCAGGATTCGAACCTGCTCCCGTAGCGGTCGCTGGTATTGTCGTACTTATTCAAGTACAGAGATATGTAAGCTGGCAGAGAACGGCTCTGCGGTCGGCCACGCCTATATAGGACAACAACTGTTTGGCGGAGTTATTAGATCGGTTATTGCTGCTACAATGAAAGGTTCTCAAGATTTTACCGAGTCTGAACGCGGTGCTTTAGCCGGCGCATGACGGATGGGACACAGCATCTCCGTGGTGGTGATGAAGTGGGGATTTTCCCGTACGACCATTTCACGGGTGTACCGTGTATATCAGGAATCCGGGAAAACATCAAATCTCCAACATCGCTGCTGCTTTAAAAAGGTTCTGCAAGAACGGGACCAACGACGACTGCAGACAATCTTTCAACGTGTCAGATGTGTCACCCTTCCGCAAATTGCTGCAGATTTCAATGTCGGGCCGTCTACAAGTGTCACCAAGTGCGAACCATTCAACGAAACATCATCGATATGGGCTTTTGGAGCTGAAGGCCAACTCGTATATCCTTGATGATGCGCGACACAAAGCTTTACCCCTCGCCTTCGCGGATCAGCACCGACAGTGGGCTGTTGGTGACTGGAAACATTTTGCCTAATCGGACGAGTCTCGTTTCAATTTATCGAGTGGGCGGGCTTGTACGGATATGGAGAGAACCCCATGAATCCATCGAACCTGTATGTCAGCAGGAAACTCTTCAAGCTAGTCAAGGCTCTATAATGGCGTGAGGAGTGTGCAGTTGGAGTGATATGGGACTCCTGATACGTCTAGATACGACTCTGACAGGAGTCACTTACGTAAGCATCCTGTCTGATCACCTGCATCCATTCATGTCCATTGCGCATTCCGATGGACTTGGGTAATTCCAGCAGGGTAATGCGTTACACGACACATCCAGAATTGCTACAGAGTGGCTTCAGGATCATTCCTCTGAGTTTAAACACTTCCGCTCGGTACTAAACCTCGCAAACACGAACATTTCTGAGCATATCTGGGGTGCTACGCAGAAGAGATATCTACCCCCTCGTACTCTTACGGATTTATGGACAGCCCCGCAAGATTGATGCTGTCAATTCCTTCCAGACATTAGTCCAGTCCATGTCACGCCGTGTTGCGGCACTTCTGCGAGCTCACCGGGGCCCTACACGACATCAGGCAAGTGTACCAGTTTCTTTGGCTCTTGAGTACATAACCATTAGTGGAATTATGGTCATTTGACCGTGGAGATGGTATATAAAACTTCATGTAAGGTAGAAATTTAATTTTTATTTCTACCGAATATATTTTGTAAAATCATCTGAGAAGGACTGCAGGGTGTGGATAGAGTCTGTCAATGCGGTACCTCGCCAGACCTGTCCCGCTCGGGTTGGGTCAAAACGAACGTGCCTCGATCTTCTTTTGGGGCGGTTGTGGTCATCCGCGCGTTCCAGGGCGTCGTGTCGCTGATTGCCCTGCCACTCCCGTAGGAGGTTCGAGTCCACCCTCGAACGTGGGTGTGTGTGTTGTTCTTAGCATAAGTTATTTTAACTGGTGTGTATGTCTATGGACCGATGACCTCAGTAGCTTGGTCTTCTACAAATTCACACACATTTGAACATTTGGTGGTGGTCATTCTCTGCCATGTGATGTCTTGCAGATGCTGTATGTAAGGACATGGGGTCAGCAAACCGCACTCGCAAGCTTTGTCGTCTTTCGGAACTTGGGAGACGCTACTTATTGAAGCAGCTCCTCAGCTGGCTCGAGGGGACTGAGTTCACCGCGTTCCACTCTTCTCGCCACGGAATAATCTCTGGCGGTAATGGGAATTTAACCATAGTCCTCCACCCGATGTTCAGTCACACTGACCACCCGGCAGCGGCAGCGGATTCTACAAACAAAAACGACTTAATAATTAGGTATTTCCTTATCAGGTATTTTCCTTGCGTAACGTCTTTCACTAACACACATCAAAAAAAGTTTTGCATCATCCCGATTCCCGGAACTCCTGAAGATAGACATCGACTGTGTAAATTGTATCAGAGACACAGTCCCTTTAACTATTCACAAATGTCACTAACCCCGCCCTCCCCCAAAGATATAAACAATCATGCATGAGAAGCGCCTATTAGACGGAGGATTCCAACAGCCGATCAGTTCCAGTCATTCCACCAGGAAGGAGGTACAACCATGCCCAGACGGTCAATACGGCGGTTAGATCGCATCTGCAGTGTTACTTTGTGCCAGGAAGGGCTGTAAACAAGGAAAGTGTTTCAAATGGTTCAAATGGCTCTGAGCACTATGGGACTCAACTGCTGTGGTCATTAGTCCCCTAGAACTTAGAACTACTTAAACCTAACTAACCTAAGGACATCACACACATCCATGCCCGTGGCAGGACTCGAGCCTGCGACCGTAGCAGTCGCACGATTCCGGACTGCGCGCCTAGAACCGCGAGACCACGGCGGCCGGCAAGGAAAGTGTCCAGGCGTCTCGGAGTGAACCAAAGCGATATTGTTCAGACATGTGGGACATAAAGAGAACCAGTCGATGACATTCCTCGCTGAGACCGCCCAAGGACAACTACACAGTTGATGACCGCTACCTACGAATTATGACAGCAACGCCACCATGTTGAACAGTGCTTTTCGTGCAGCCACAGGAAGTCGTGTTAGTACTCAAAGTGTGTGCAGTAGGATGCATGATATGCAACTTCACTCCCGGCGTCCATGGCGAGGTCTATGTTTGCAACCACGACACTATGCAGTGCGGCACAGATGGACCCAAGAACATGCCGAATGGACGACTAATGATTCGCATCACATTCTCTTTACCGACGAGTGCCGCATATGCCTTCAACCAGACAATCGTCGGAGACGTGTTTGGAGGCAACCCGATCAGGCTGAATGCCTTAGACACACTGTCCAGCGAGTGCTGCAGGGTGGAGTTCAGCTGCTGTTTTGGAGTGGAATTACGTGTGGCCGACGTACGCCGCTGGTGGTCATGGAAAGCGCCGTAATGACTGTACGATACCTGAATGCCATCCTCCGACCGACAGTGCAACCATATCGGTAGGATATTGGCGAGGCATTCGTCTTCATGGACGACAATTCGAGCCCCCACAATGCACATATTGTGAATGACTTCCTTCAGGATAACGATGTCGCTCAACTAGAGTGACCAGCTTGTTCTCCAGACATGAACCCTTTCAAACATGCCTGGGATAGATTGAAAAGGGCTGTTTATGGGCGACGTGACCCACCAACCACTCTGAGAGATCTACGCCAAATCGCCGTTGACGAGTGGGACAATCTGGACCAACAGTGCCTTTATGTACTTGTGGGTAGTATGCCACGACGAATACAGCCATTCATCAATGCAAGAGGACGTGTTACTGGATAATAGACGTACCTGTGTGTACAGCAATCTGGACCACCACCTCTGAATGTCTTGCTGTATGGTTGTACAACATCCAATGTCTGGTTTTCATGAGCAATAAAAAGGGCGGAAATAATGTTTATGTTGATCTCTATTCCAATTTTAAGTATAGGTTCCGGAACTCTCGGAACCGAGGGGATGCAAAACTTATTTGGATGTGTGAAAGTATTTCAGATATACTGTCGATTAGAACAACGACCAACACAATAAGAAAAAAAAATACTTCTGCCTAGAGTCACACATTTTTTTTGTCTAATGACTACTGGTTTCCATACCAAATACTATCATCAGGCCATACCCAGGTGATCAGTCGTCAACGTCGCTTACCCAGGTAGTATAACAGACATCTCCTTGAAACTTCCTGGCAGATTAAAACTGTGTGCCGGACCGAGACACGAACTCGGGACCTTTGCCTTTCGCGGGCAAGTGCTCTACCAACTGAGCTACCCAAGCACGACTCACGCCCCGTCTGCCAGTACCTCGTCTCCTAACTTCCAAACATTACAGAAGGAGAGCTTCTGGAAGACGTGAAGCTGTGAGGACGGGGCGTGAGCCGTCCTTGGGTAGTTCAGTTGGTAAAGCACTTGCCCGCGGAAGGTTTGAAGTTAGTTTGTTTAACAGAGTTTCCATGGGTTTGAACCATATTGTCTGTATGCGATGAGAGCGCCTCAGTTCGGTGGCGATTGCAACATGTTTTACGTAATGTAATCCGAGTAACTTCTTGTCCTTTCTAGAAGATACCTTCGTGGTGTTCAAACCTGGATTAAGTCTAAAAATTAAAAATAAAATCGACAGTTAAATGACTGTGTACTTTGTCGATTGGAAACATATACACAGTGTCTGCCTACGGCCTTGTTCAAGTTTGTACAATAAAAGTGCGACTGTAGGCATCGGCAAATACTTTTACTGGTGGGTAGTACAGTACACATAGCCAGTTCTCTGAGTCTTTAGTTTATGGCACTGTACATATGACGCTTATTTGCGATCACTAGTGATGTAACTTTACTGGTAGGTCTCATAGCTGCTTGCTCACAAAAGCCTGTTTTCCATAGTCTCGAGAAGAACACCTTTTAAAACACTGTGACGTAGAGAGTGAGAAGTCAGTACGTCAATTAACAACTACGCGGCGCAAAGTTTGTAGGAATCCGCTATGAAAATATACCGCTTGTGTGTCTCACTGCATGTTGGCTGTTATCTAAATCACAGTTAAATAATACGGTTCTGTATATTTACTGACGTAATGCAAATTGCGTTCCCCTCCAGCCATCACACAAAACAAATGTAGTAATATTTATTTAGGTACAGCATTTCATAAAAGTGGGAAGCTCTGTGGGCAGCGTTTGACACAAATGTCACTGGCGTACTGACGCATGCTACTGCGTAGACAGTTATGCATTTACGTGTTTCGCTTGGGGCTCTGGTTATCCACGTAAAATGCTCTGTGGTATAATGACGATCATCCAAGTCTGACACTTCAGTGCATATGAGTTGTATTTTTATGCTAAAGTTTATTTCCTAAAGTGACTCCCATACTGCAGTCATTGAACTGCAAATATTATATCACGTATCACGAACAGTGTTTCGGAATGTTTTTCCAGCCAATTGAGTTTATCTTCAAGGAAATGTCTACTGGAGAGAAGTAACGCAAGTCATACGAAATATTTAAATAATACTTCCATGAAAATTAAAGTAGAGCAAACAGTGTTACAATTACCCCAAAATTTCACACTATCGAATCAAGTGTGATATATTGAGAGTGTATAGGAATTTACGTGGCTGGTGAAATTCTGTCAGGAAAGCTGATTTATTGATGGAATTCGTACACTGGAACAGGTGTCCAATGAGCGTGAGCTAAAACACGTGCATTTCGGCCTCCGCTAGTAACACGGTCTTGGGGTATTCTGCCAATACTACATAGACCTATTATCTTGAGTTTCTTTTGGTGAATCAACGAAGGTACACTGTAGTACGCAGTATCATCGTCAAGAATAATGGTGCTGATCATACACGGTTTATGTGTACTGGAAACATAGTTATTATGCTTCCTTGAGGCACACCTGATAATATTGACGTTTTAGTAGAAGATTCACTGTCCAGTAGAATACAGTGTATTCTATTAGTCAATCATTCACTTAACCGTATTTGTAGGTGATATTATCGTTTGTTGGGTAGTAGTCGGCGATATAGTACAGTGGTGTGGAATTCTACGATGCAACTTATTTGTTCACCTGCACCTGTTGTTTTCAGGGTGTCGAGTATCTAATTCCTTTACAGTAATTACTTTTCTCCTGAGAACATCATAGCGGTTAAGTTTAGGATGTGGTGTGCAATCCTGCAAAAGACGAACGTCAGGGACATTGATCTGTAATTCTACAAGCGCATGGTACAGAATACCTACACCCAACACAAAACATTCATTCTTTTGACATAAAGTCACCAATTTGTATTTTAAAAGCATCCATTTATATGTAAACGTTGGTACATTGGTTCAACTCCTTCAGAATTAAGTAATTGAAGTCTCTCACTGTTTTTCTATTCGTAAAATAATTTTTTAGTGCAGTAGTACCACCTCGACCCACCCACCCCATCCACGAAGCTAGCTGGTCTAGCAGTTTGGACAAGCTGGCCCACATGATTTTATACCTTAACTGTGTATCTGTTGTTGTCCGATTATGTGTTTATTCCGATCTTCTTTTAGTCCATCTCCTCCTTCCCCTCTCTTTGTCCATCTAATCTTCCTCCTCCTATCTGTCCACCTTCTCCTCCTCCATCCCTCTGTCACTTTCATCTTACCCACTGTCCCTTTCATCTCCTCCGCTTTCGCCGCCTCCTCTCCCTCAGTTTACTCATCTCTTCCTTTTCCCTTTCAGCGTAAATTTCTAACCATTTGCTGCAAGACAATCACTAAACTTTAATCGCCGCACTTGTATGATAGTTCAAATGGCCCTGAGCAGTATGGGACTTAACTTCTACGGTCTTCAGTCCCCTAGAACTTAGAACTACTTAAACCTAACTAACCTAAGGACATCACACACATCCATGCCCCGGGCAGGATTCGAACCTGCGACAATAGCGGTCGCGCGGTTCCGGAATGTAGCGCCTAGAACCGCTAGGCCAATCTGGCCGGCTTGTATGGTACTGAAACATGGACTGTGGGGAAACCGGAACAGAAGGGACTCGAAGCATTTGAGATGTAGTGCTACAGACGAATGTTGCAAATTTGTCGCAGGAGAGACTCTGTGGTAGTATGGAATGTAGGAGAAGAGGTACTGGCCGAATTAAAGCTGTGAGAATGAGATTGAAATTCAAGGTGAATGGATATCAGTGATAAGATTCGGTGGTGACACTGCAATCCTGGGCGGAAGTGAAGAAGAATTATAGAATTTGCTGAACGGAATGAACAGTATGATGAGTACATAATAAGGGGTGAAAGTAAATCGAAGAAAGATGAAAGCAATGAGAAGCAGTAGAAATGAAAAAGTTAGGTCGACTGATAAGGTAAGGAATGAGGAGGTTCTCTGTAGAATTAGCAAGTAACTGAATATGTGGAAAACACTGACGAGAATAAGCAACAGGATGGAAGGACATCTGTTAAAACATCAGGAATAACTTTCACGGTACTATAAAAAGCTACAGAGCGTAAAAACTGTAGAGGAAGGAAGATATTTAAATACATTGAACAAAAACTGCGCACATATATTGCGATTGCTACTCAGAGATGAAAAGGTTGACACAGGATAGGAATTCGTGCCGGGCTGCGTCAAGTCATTCAGACGAATGAGGAAAAACGAAAAAAAAAAAGACTTCATCGTCGTCATCTTCATCTTCTTCATCTTGAAGCACTTAGTTAGGAATGCCTCCTATCTATAATCGCTGTGTTTATCATTTGATTTTGTCCAATCATAGCAACTGTTTTCTCCTTAAAGGGTTTTCTTTTCCTTTTCGAGAGGCTTGTTGTTCGCACTTTGTCACTGCTAATCTCACAATTACTTGAGAAACATTGCATGTTTCAGTTTTCTTTTTATAATTTCGAACCATCCAAAAAACGAAACGTGAGAACAACGATCAGTGAAAATAGAACTACATTCGAAGATAAATTTAGATCTGCTACATTTCAAATTTATGCTGTATTCGTTTTAGTTGAAAACTTTAACACAAGTTGTGAGTTTTGCAAGAAGAAAGAAAAAACCCAACTTCGCGTAGATGTCACTGGTTTAAAATCAATACAGGACACAATTTGGTTACGTAAACGTTGCATTGGATGAAATCTAGATTCGGATACTTTGGACCTATTAAATTTAATAAGATTTATTACTGCCGGCCAGAGTAGCCGAGCGGTTCTAGGCGCTACAGTCTGGATCCACGCTACCGCGACGGTCGCAGGTTCGAATCCTGCCTCGGGAATGAATGTGTGTGACGTCCTTAGGTTAGTATGGTTTAAGTAATTCTAAGTTCTAGGGGACTGATAACCTCAGAAGTTAGGTCCCATAGTGCTCAGAGCCATTTGAACCATTTTTGAACCAATATATATTACTTACAAAAAGACAGCAAGGCAGGTTGGGTATACGGGCTGAAGTGCCCCAGTTTAAGTGGGTCATTTTACTCCATAGCCATACTGGAATTATTTTAGTTAGTTTACGAAAACGTTTCCAACTGTTATTGCCGTATACTCGTATTGCGTCGAAATAATCTTAAATCCTTGAAGGTTAATCGTGGCTCTGCAAACTAAGGTGTCACATATCCGACAATATAGCACAGATCAGAAGTTAATGTGAGCTTTAAGGTAGGTAGTGGTGTCACATTGGCACCAAATTTTGTCACAGTTCTGCTCAACGCTAATGTGGATGTGTCACACGATGAGAAGGTCGTCACAGCTTTGACGTCTTTGGGATACAGGCCAGAACTGAAACACCCAGCATTGATATCACGCGGATTCTAATAGGTGGTCGAGGAAAACGTTTTAGACACACCACCGCTCAGAATCGACGCTACGAGGCCTGAGGGGGTGGTAAAATGGGCGTCAATGAAACCACTCTTTTCTCTGGGACATTAATTCCTATATATTTCGAGGATGGAAACAGCAGTTCGCAGTGTGATAAGCAACAGGAAAATGTTCTTGACAACATTCAACACTGCTGAAACCAGCGAAGGTTTTAAACCTTTGTCTAAAGACATTGTGGGATGCACCTCCACTGAATGTTGTCGCACCGCTTTGGAGTGCAGTGCGACCGAAAGTTTTGCTCTAGTATACTGCTTGGAACCACTAGGGACCGTTAAAAACCATACCTGCTGTCTTCCCTCCAGTGGCATGATCATGCAGGAATGGAACATTAAAATGTGCTCAGTTCTGCAACATCCTCGGTCCCCCACATTCAATTTTGAAGTTTGTTGGGTAACTTACTAATCTATCAGTCATAAAGTAAGGCAATCCTCACCCAACGGGTGTCGAAGGGGTTGCCTAATACTCAGGCACTGGAACAGGTGTCGGACTGATTTGGTGTCACCGTTTCTGAAGATACATTCCTGACGTGCTCAGTAAAACTCCGTGGGTGCGCTGTCGCTGTTGCCGACTTGTGGTGGTGGTGGGTTCATGGGGGGTGGGGGGTTGGAATGTACTCAGAGGGAAATTTTACCGTTTTACTCACGCACATGTTAATGTTGCACTTTCGCATGATGACGCCACAGAAGGGCGGGAAACAGGAGGGCTGAAAAAGCGTTAAGTACCTTTTGCTGCATCGCACCACTTTCAGATTTTGTCGAATTGTTGTGAACTGTCCCTTAGTGGCTCCAGCTAGTATGCAACAGGAAAACGTGCGGTCGCGCTGCACGTCAAATGGGTGCAATCACCCTCAGTGGGAATACAGGTCCACACTGTACATAGAGGAAGGTTGAAATATCCGAGAGAGTCAGCAGAGTCAAACGTTGTCGTTTGCCGCCGCTATGTGTGTGGGAATCAACGCCCCAGGGAAAGAGATGGTTCCTCTGACGCACGTTATACCACCACCACAGGGCTTTCCGTGTCGATTCTGTTCGGCGGTGTGTCTGAAATATTTTCCTCTGCCGTCCACACGAAAACCACATGATTTAGCGCTGCGTGTCACGGTTTCTTACCGTCATCGCAGAGAAGTCGAAAATAGGGGTGAAATGTGGGTAACAGGGGCTGTGACGACACTCTTGTAGTGTGAAAAGTCCACGTTGGCGTTGGGCAGAATTATGGTGAAATTTGGTGGCAATGTAACATCGTTACTGCTCTCATGAATGTCCTAGCTGTGGTCTTCTTTTCCCATGGGTCGACACACTGCTGTTTAAAGGGTCGGTGATGCAGACGATGACGTCGCAGAGAGCCACGCTTTTCCAGCATTATAGAGGAATGTTTTAGTCGCCTTTGAGACAAACTTCAAACTAATGCTTTGCAATGGTAGAAAATCAGAGGTTTCGAAAAAGTGATGCTTTAATCATGCAGTGCCGTTTAATTATTGCAAGAGATGTCCTAAGAAAAATGTGAACAAAATTTTTGTTTTATAGGTGGATATGAAGGTACTTCTATTTGATAAATGTGACAGGCAACGTTTCTTGTAATGACAATTCATGTAATGTAGCTTCTCCAGAAGATTCACTTGAAGGAAAATAATGCGTTGCTCATTTGTCGTGAACAAAACAGTATAGTAGCAGTTGGAAAAAATGACGCTGTCACGATGGCATCATATGAAGCATATAATATTCTTAGAAAAATATGACTCTGCCTATGATCCTATATTAGTGAATCAATGTATTATAAGAGTTTCTCATACTTTTTTTCAAAGACTGTCAAACAGTAAACAAATGGTTCAAATGGCTCTGAGCACCATGGGACTTAACATCTGAGGTCATAAGTCCCCTATAACCTAGAGCTACTTAAATCTAACTAACCTAAGGATATCACACACATCAATGCGCGAGGCGGGATTCGACCCTGAGACCGTAGCGGTCGCGCGGGTCCAGACTGAAGCACCTAGAACCGCTCGGCCAGACAGTAAACAAAGATGGGCTAAAATAGGTAAGCGTATGCTTCTGGAATGTACCTGTCGCCACCACATAGAAGATATTTCAAAATACAAAGTGGTCCAGAGATGTTACCACAAACTTCTAAGGGAGCTGGGGTACATCATAAGTCTGAAAATTGCATAGCAACATCTAGCTGCAAACGTCGTCGTACGCCGATGGATGGTGCTGTATACGAGAGTAATGGAGGGGAATGTGAGGATTTCCTCATTTCTAGCGCTAGCCAGCATACGAGGAGCATACATACACTTAATGTATGGAATAGTTGAGTGTTATGGACGAGCTGTTGCACTAAGTGATTGAGAACGCTTCCCAGACAGACATCGACCAAATGGCAATTGGTTTGCAGTTGTTGATCGAAATTTGTACGAGTATGGGTCAATAAGTGGCAGGGCTAGTGAGGGAAGGCCACGATCGGCGCGTTCGATCATATTTGAATGGAGGGACATAGAGTTTCCCTTCCAGGTTTAAAAAAAAATCCATATGTTAGCTATATATTAAATACACCAATGCTATTACCTAAACCATACCAAATATGAAGCGTCCAGTGAGCATATTTTGTAATGAAAAATCTTAGAATTACGTGGAACTGTTTAATCGATTTTCAACAGCATAATAACTATGACGAATCTTTTTCTTCCTTTTTTTTTCTTTCTGGAACATATTTATGCAGGTTGTTCATAAACCCTCTTCTGAACTTTCGTTTCCTTCCACAGTCTACCATTCAGCAGATTCTCCTATTGCAGTTCTCTTTGATTCATGTCATCTTTCATCTGGTCTCTCTATCTTGTTCATGGTATTCCTGTTGGGCTTGTTCCACATTCTGTCCATTTTAAAGCTTTTGTTGGTAGTCTTTCTGTCCCATTCTCTTAACATGACCAAACCACTTCAAACCCTCTTAGGGAATTGATCTGAAGCATATTTCATGTTGTCTTAATTCTTATCCTGACCTCCTCATCTTATCCTGGAGCCCTCGTAGAAAGTGCATCTATGCAACTTGTATTCTCTTCAAATGTTTCTTTGTCTAGGTTCAACATTCTGAGTCACAGGTCAAACTTTGTAGATAATGTTATTTGCATATTGTGATCTTTGTTTTGGCAGGTATTTTCAAATTTGTAACTGTGTTTGTTACACAATAACAAAATTGTGAGCAATTTTCTATCCACTGCTAAATTTCTGCCTTGATGTTTACTTTCCTGATTAGCTTACTTCCTAGACGTTTAAAATCATCTATTTCTTTAATCAAATTTCCATTACAACTTAGATCCTTCACTTGTTTTATTTTCCCTGCTGATTTGTATTATGCCACTTTTTGTTATACTTATTTCCATGCGTGCTTCATCAGTTACCCTCTGGCATTATGAAGATGCAATATTAGACTAAGAGATGCAGAAATTTCAAGTACTTCAATGTAATCATTTCACAGAATTGAATTGACAAATTTTATAGTGATAAAAAAAAGCAGGGGGAATGATGCGCACCTTACAAGATTACCTCATATGCCTTCATAAGGGATACATTACATATGATAGTGTCTTGGCAACTTTGTTGTGGTCTGTTGTCCAAACTGCTTGACAAACTTCCTATCTGAATGGTTCCATATACCACACTGTAAATTCAGTTCCCTTCATACAGGTGGAGGCGAGAACGTCCTGTCGCAGTGTGAAGCGTATTTTGAACGCCGAGGCGTTACACGTCTTTCATCTCCGAAAGGTGAAGTTATTGTATCGCGGTGGCGATCGTGCACGTGTGCGTTTCGCGCAGGGGTTACTACAACGAAATGGCCGAGATGTGAATTTCCCAATTTTGCGTTGTACAATTTTGTTGCCATATTGAACAGGGACGGCGTTTTAATCACCACAATGAGCACTTGTGGGCACCAGAAAAACTTGACGGTGTACGGCACCAAGCGGTACAACATCGCTTCGCAAGTAACGAGTGGTCATGTTTGGTCGGCGACTGCTTAGTCGCTTGGACTGCTTAGTACGTGTTAACATCCCGCCGGACGGCCGCAGATCGTCAGGTCTTTCTGGAACTGGTCCTTCCCGGCTTGCTCGAATATGTTGCAGCAAACATGAGGCGCAACATGCGGTTCAAATACGATGAGGCGCCTGCTCGTTTTGGTCTGGCTGTTCGTAGGCATCTGAGCAGTCATTCCAGGGGTAATTGATTGTACCGCTTCCCTTGCCCCCACGCTCACTAGATTTATCAAGCTTCGATTTCATTCCGTGGGGTACCATGGAATCCCTCACGTATCGCGATCCTGTGGAGTCTGAAATGGTGCTAGTCGCAAGACTCATCTGGGCAGCTGCTACAACCAAAGAAATTCCATGTGTGTTCGAGAGTGTTCGGCAGTGAATGGTCTTTCGGTGTCAGACACGTGTGGTCTCTGATGCTTCAAACATCGAGCATCTGTTATAGCATTAGAGCTGCATTCATGTCATACACCACACGTACTCATCATTTCCAACAAATGAATCACTCCCTTGTTTCCTTTATGATCTCCGACCTACACCACCACTTACCCCAGAAACCTGAGTCTATGGGTTACTATGCAATTCTCAATCCTTGTGATGTGCTCCGCCGCCGCTAGAACCATGTCGCATCACTTCTGGGCCATTCCGTGTACGTTTGAGGTAGTAACTAATAGAATAAAATAAATTAATTGAAATACGCACATACTTCAGTCTTGCATGTTATTCCAGTACATATATACTGTATTTCAGATGGCTCACTTTTCATTACTTGACTTCTTAGTACTTTTAATAACGAGAGGTCACACAGAAGGCTGTGATTTTATGAATACAGTTCATGATTTTACCGGAAAAAAATGGATTGCCTATGAGCAATTTAAAATCCGCACGTACAGACAGCTGTCTATCAATGGCGGACGTAAACATTGGTTTGAAAATGGAATTTATAAAATTTACTAGCTATTTGGTGTTAACTACGAAAAGAAAGTTTGACATGACAGATTTCAAGCTGCAAATCGAAGGATTTATGAATACTATCGAAAGCGCTACAAATTACATTCGTAGAAGTGAACGTAAACACCAAAAATTTAAAGAACTACTGGAGGAATTGCAAGCTTCTAGCGATGTTATCGTCATTCATACTGCTGTCAGATCGCTAAGGAAAGTAGAAGTTCTGAAATGGTTTGTCAATTTTAAATCAGAAATCATATTATTCTCACAACAATGTGGCAAAATTTGATGAGCTTGGCAATGACGAACGGTGGGCACTTACACTTGTCCGATATTACGCAAGAATTCAACAGACTGAATTTAGAATTGGAAGGAGTGAACATGATAATTGAGCAACTGAAAAATAAAATCCTTGTATTTTAAGTCAAACAGCATTACATATCAACGAACTTGAAGAAAAAAAAGCTGTCTGGTTCTACGTCGCCATGCTCTGATCAGATTTAGCTATCAATACAAATATATACCAAGATATGTTGACCTACATGAAATAAGATTTGGAAGAATTAAAAAGCTGATTCGTAAGCATTAGATGTATTTGAGGTCTTTCATTCTCCTAGAGAATCTTTGTCAATGTTAAACATAATGATCTCAAATTATTCTGCCAGTTTCTCATTCGATGTGGTGCAATAATCTATCTTCAAAACGACACACTACTAAACGCACAATTTATAGAAAAGCAGGAATACATGTAATATGGAGATACTTGCCTAGTCATTGTGAAAAATGTACGAGGTTATGATTACTTTATTTTAACACTGTTTACTTCAATTTACACTTCTTCAGATTCGATTTTAAAGAAATGAACTACTTCTGAAATAAATAGTTATAATCGGCTGTCCAGTAACTTGGAAGACGTAATCAGTTTTCGTGAAGTCCAAATGGCGCAAGTACAGACGAAATATCCAAAAATTTTGGTAAAAGTCGTATTAAGTATCATATTTATTTCCGTACTTCAGTTAACTTCAAAATTAGTATTTATAAAAATCCAGTTTCAAGAACTAATCTGTAGCTTCTTTACATAGTCTTTGACACGTGAAGAGTATCAGATATTAAAGGGCTCGTCTGCTTTTTAAAATTAAAAAAAATGAGAGTAACGGTATTAGAATAAAGTTTGTTTGGGCATTTTAATGAAGTAACATATTTTTTTAATGTGGTAAGTGCCAGATCTTGCATGAAGATACTGTGACGTCAACTTCGGAGACAAATTACGCATATCCTAGACTCTATGCTAGTGATAAAAATCATTAAATTACTAATTAGATCCCTCCATTCCCTCATCCTTCTAGAACAGCTGTCAAGTGGGGTGAACATTGTAAGACTACGCGTTACAGTTGAACTTCATCTTTACAGTGATAAGACGGAATGGCCCTAGACAGGCACGCTGTAGTCTTTCTTTCAATGTATTGAAAATTGATCATCAGTTTAGGTTATTTTCTGCACACGCAAAGATGGTGGAAGTCATTCTGTGAAATTCTGTTCTAGGCGAGTCCCATAGATGGCACATACTACTATAAAAGTTATTTCTCTTAACGCCAACACTCGACTGCCATGAATACATTCATCAAAATCTAATTTTTGTCAGACTGGGGTGCGGTCTTATTCCCTGAAATGGAGAATTCGGTATCATAAACATGACTGATCATTGTCAACAACTACCCAATATTTTATTAGACGACGGCGTCAAGCACAGCCGACAGCCATGAATGGTAAGAATTTATTCTTTACTTGCTTCGAATATACATTTACATTTATAACAGATGATAGTGCTCAATGTTTTCTGAAGAAGAGTAATTTATGTAAATCCAAAACCGATAAAAATAAATAGTTACTACTTGCAATTGTTGGCTGTTTCTGACTCCCTTGTTGAGCCGAAACATAGTGGAAGAACTATAGAAGACGAGCGAATAGTAAGATAGTCACCTCAGGGGTGAAGCTGTATGAAAGGACGTGAAAGGGGGAATGATCAGCTGTTTTTGTTCCAGTGCTGAAAACTCCTGGACATGTGTACCTCGTACTTCAAATGGTTCAAATGGCTCTGAGAACTATGTGACTTAACATCTATGGTCATCCGTCCCCTAGAACGTAGAACTACTTAAACCTAACTAACCTAAGGACAGCACACAACACCCAGTCATCACGAGGCAGAGAAAATCCCTGACCCCGCCGGGAATCGAACCCGGGAACCCGGGCGTGGGAAGCGAGAACGCTACCGCGTACCTCGTACTGATCAGCTGCCGTGGTATAAACTTCAAATGACAGTAACATGGATTCGTGAATGCTCATCATGAGGATGGTCATATTCAAATACGGTACACATTTGTAGCAAGACTGTTGCAGTAATACGGGATGAGTGAAAGAAAAATGACTTTCGAAATATGTGTGACTGTGTCTCGTCTTGTACAATGAATTTTAATAAAGTACCGTTACTGTTATTAATAAATTAATCGTCAGCTGTCACAGAAAACACAACACCATTTCGATGAGCAATTACGGTGTCACAACTGATCGCTGTTGGTAGCAGCAACCTGACACAGTGTGCAGTCGACACTAATGGTTCCGAATGGTGCAGAGGTTTAACGATCAGCACTTGGGAGCCGACGGCCTACCTATCACATGCTCACTTATACGTAATTTGTCTATGTCTACATGACTACTCTGCAATTCACATTTAAGTGTTTGGCAGAGGGTTCATCGAACCACAATCATACTATCTCTCTACTATTCCACTCCCGAACAGCGAGCGGGAAAAACGAACACCTAAATCTTTCTGTTCGAGCTCTGATTTCTCTTATTTTATTTTGATGATCATTCCTACCTATGTAGGTTGGGCTCAACAAAATATTTTCGCATTCGGAAGAGAAAGTTGGTGACTGAAATTTCGTAAAAAGGTCTCGCCGCGACGAAAAACGTCTATGCTGTAATGACTTTCATCCCAACTCGTGTATCATATCTGCCACACTCTCTCCCCTATAACGCGATAATACAAAACGAGCTGCCCTTCTTTGCACCCTCTCGATGTCCTCCGTCAATCCCACCTGGTAAGGATCCCACACCGCGCAGCAATATTCTAACAGAGGACGAACGAGTGTAGTGTAAGCTGTCTCTTTAGTGGACTTGTTGCATCTTCTAAGTGTCCTGTCAATGAAACGCAACCTTTGGCTCGCCTTCCCGACAATATTATCTATGTGGTCCTTCCAGCTGAAGGAAGGCATACTTATTTATGTAGGTTACCAATTAATGATGACAACGGAAAGTAAGTCAGTATTGGCTCTTGAGCTAAAAAGATTGATGACCATTGATCTGCAAAGTGTTGCATATAATTGGCAGTTCCAGTGCGTTATTTACATGTTGACAATACAAAAAGAGATGTTAAGACTATGGTGTAATTTTCGTCGATAACGAGGTCGTTAGAGACGGAGAAAAAGCTCGGTTCGTTTGAAGGATCGGAGAGAAAATCGGCCGTGACCATTCAAAGGAAAAACCCTGGCATTCACCTTGTGAGGTTTAGGGAAATCACTGAAAACGTTAATCCGGATGACCTGACACCGGTTTGAACCACCGTCGCCCCAAAAGCGAGTCCATTGTGCTAACCACTGCGCCACCTCCTTTGGTGAGACAACACAGTTGTGTTACTGTAATTGCAGTGTTGTACTGTGTGTCATTATCATCATGCCAGTTATATCTCGGATAAACTCCTGCACGTATTCACAATAATAACCCAGTCTCATTGCGGTAATGGAGTGACCAGTGCACCTGTAGTAAGGCTGAGGCACTAAATTTCTTCACAATACTAAAATGTTCAGGATGACTATTAATTTATCTTGTAAAAGTGGGAATACTGCTAGCAGCTGCAGCGGAACTTCCAGCCGAAGCAGTGGCGTCGAGCGAAAATGTGTACCGGATCGGGATTCGAACCCGGTATCTCCTGCTTTCTAGGCAGGTGTGGTAACACTCCGCCAGCCTGGACAGAGCGTTATCGCAACCACACAGACTATCTCGGTATGTGTCACTGCCGAACCACACTCCCACTAGCGCCAGCTGTCCGCAGTAACTGTTCATTATACTTCTGTTTAAGTCTGTAGGCTTTCGTGGCCGTTGTCACTGAAGCTAAAATCTTCTGGGTTATTAGGCCGCGTCATGTTTCTTCTAAAATGTTCGACGTTTCGACCAATCTGCTGGGATCCTCCTCAGGATCCCAGCAGAGGGGTCGAAACGTCGAACGTTTTAGAGGAGACATGACACCCAGATAGGGTTGATAGAAGAGATAGAGAAGATCCAACGGAGAGCAACCCGCTTCGTTACAGCATCATTTAGTAACCGCGAAAGCGTTACGGACATGATAGATAAACTCGAGTAGAAGACTCTGCAGGAAAGACGCTCAGTAGCTCGATACGGGCTTTTGTTGAGGTTTCGAGAACATACCTTCACCGAGCAGTCAAGCAGTATATTGCTCCCTGCTACGTGTATCTCGCGAAGAAACCATGAGGATAAAATCAGAGGGATTTTTTTTTTAGAGCCCACACAGATGCATACCGATAGAGGTAGTCAAGGTACCCTGCGCCACACACCGTCAGGTGGCTTGCAGAGTATCGATGTAGACGTAGAAGATTTTAACTTCATTATACTTCTGTTCTCTACTAAGAGATTCCCACAGAAGGTCGGAAGTAAATTGTACATTCGCACCATGCATTCAAATAATTTATTAGTCTGGCTGGTCAATTGATCCACTTTCTTCAGTGGAAATGCACAAGTTACCTTCGATCTCTTGTGGGAATCTCTAAGTAGCGAAAAGCAGTATCATGGACAGGGTCTGCGGGCAGGTGGCCTTTGGTGGGAATGTGTATCGGTCGTAAGGCGTAGCGAGGTAGTCCATGCAATTGCGATAACAATGTGTCCCGGATAGCGCAGTGGCTACCGCACCTGCCTAGTAAGCAAGAGATCCGGGGTTCGAGTTCCCGTGCGGTACGCATTTTCGCTCGACGCCGCTGATTCCGCTAAAAGTTCCTCTAGAACTGATAGCTGTCATCCCCCTTCAATTTACATACAGTGTTTCACAACTGCGGGATCTGCGTGGTGTCTGTTCTTTCGAAGTAACAGACATCATGCATTCGAATACTTTACCTTTTTCTCATTTAAGCATCTCAAAAATAAAAGTACTTAATGAAGGAGTACAATTTCGTGCACTAAATCTGTCCTGTATGCGCATATTAATGCTCTGTGCAAATTCATTACTTTCAGCTTACTACTGAGCTCAACATTTTTGTTGTTTTAACGCACATGCTGGTGTGGAAAATGAGCACGTATTGCTCTGAATGAACTGAATTCACCTTTTATTTCCATAACCGAAATTAGAGAAGAATTTGCACCTTATATTACAGCAAATTTGGTCTGGATTGCTGGACGAGAATGTAACGTGTTCTTGTTTTCTGTTCACGCTTTCATCCATTTGAGCTGATTATGAAATAATTCAAAACTCTGAACAGGTATACAATTAAATTGCTAAAATTGCTGTTTTGCTGAATTAAAAAAACGCACTTGTTTACAGTATGTAGTAAGGAGCGAGATAAATGCATGACCCCCCATTGATCAGAATTACGCCGTGCCTCACATTTGTAAAGAGTTTATAAATAGTGTGTTAAAACCTAATGCTCTCTCGCTGCACCAAGTCTCACTCATGATCGTCATAGGGTTCTGGTGATCGCATAATCCTCAGTCCTTTAGCCATTTTAATGTATTGAGAAGGACTCGACCGTTTTCTTGGCGCTTTCATTAGTAAACGAAACAAGATGAAAATGCAATAAGCAGACATTCATTTCACAAAGGAAGCTCAAGAAAATCGTCTTTCTTAGCCAAAAAATCACATGTACATGAAATCCATCGAAAGAAGCAATTTCTTTTAGTGTTCAATACACAGAGAGAAATCAGTAAATCCATATATCCTAGCCAAATAAATTCAACGTTTGTTTGCATTCGTGACGATAAAACTGTGGGACGTGATTCTGTCACTTACGTAAACTTCTGGAAATGCTTCTGATAATGAGATTCAAAGCTAACAGCGCCATCTATTACTAGAAGCGCCATCTTTAGTCTACGACACCGTCATGATTGGGTCACTAAGTTAATCATCCGAAGTACTGAGCTGAGCAAAACCCTAAAACCTAAAATATATTTTTTTCCGTGATCTGATATGGATGAAATAAAGGCTACATGTTGCTCAAAGATACCCTCAAGTTATCAGTGAAAACGCCATGAAAACTTGTCTAGTAGTCTTAGAGATTAGCGTGTTCAACTAGACAAATAGACAAGGTTTTAAAAAACAGTCTTATTATTTTCTGTTACACTCGCTAAGTCACCCGCAATCAAATTTTGGTAATTTTTTTCGATGTACAGACACGACGGATTTATAGATTTAATATCAAAACACACAGCGATGATGAGCTCAAAGAGTGTTTGGACTCTACTGCCTTTAGATATACAGCGTGACACAAAAATGACATCAGGCAACATAATTAGGTCGATTTTCTAGAAGTTTTCTTGAAATTGTCAACTTGTCCCCATGTTGAACGTGTCGTTATCAACTGCAGCGAAACGATATAATTTCGAAGTGAAACAGTTAGTTATGGCGTAGTAGCATGTAAAATTTTAATACATGTCAATATCACATTGTAAGTATTCAAGTATTCTAAAGACAGAGAACGAAGGAGAAATGAGTGGCTGTGGGAATTAGTGTGGGAGAGAGACATGGGAAAGGCAGGAAGAGGCAGAGGGAAGAGAGAGGGAGAAATTGAGAGTGAGGCACAAGCAGAGGGAGAAGGGGAGGGAGAGTGTAATTCGAGGGCACAGGGGACCGAGGTAAGAGAGGAAGATAGCGATAAGTGGATAGGGAGCGTTAAAAGGAAAGAGCGGAAAGTAGGAGGGGGGGGGGGGCAGATTGTGAGAGAGGGTGAGTCAGGAGTGCAAAAGAAAGTTAAAGTTATCCTCTTTTCTGTTAATCTCTTACGGGGGACAGTGAAGTGCATGTGCGCCACCGTGTTAATTGTAAACACCTCGCCAATGTATCCTAATTAAAATTATCCATGTTATTTCGTAATCAGCGTCGATGTAGGCGAACGTGAAAATCGATTCTGTTACTTATTTGTAATGATACGAATCAGCATCACCTAGATTCAGTTCAAATTTCAAATTTGCTACGAGCAATACCATCATCGTTTAACGTTTGTCACTGCAGTTCTCTGTGGCAAGTATCGTCGCACTTTGAGCAGCGATTAAAATTTACCGGATTAACGACTTTATCCAGGTAGTCAGTTTCTGTTGATACCTCAGGTGAGTTTGTTCTGGATCACACAAAGCAGCAACAGGCTTTGAGAGGGCAGAGTGTCATGCACAGGCGATCGCGCGGTGTGTATTGTCACACGAGCGGCGGCGCCCCTGGCGTGCTGGCAACCACACGTACAGTAATGTTGCGCTGAAAGCCACACGGCAGGCGCCGTCTTTCCCCTGCCGACGAACAAAGACGCTTTTGTGAGGCGACGCGCCACAGCGCGGGCCGGCAGACGTCGCTGTTTAAGGGCGCAGAGCATTCGTCTGACGCGTATCCACTAGCGCCGGCTAAAGCGGGTTTTTCTGCCCCCTGAGCGTAACACGTGTTGACAACTTATGCGTGGTGTCTATTCCGAGAAAGGTTGCTGAGCATCATAAAGGTAGTGTATGTATGGGGATGGTACTTACCACACTGCACTCCACAAACGGAAATTGCATAATTTTAATCCTAAAGGAGAAGCAATTTATTCTGTTTGTTTGTTCCGCCTTTTAGCACAAAGACGCATAATTTTCGTATACTCGTCCACGTGTGTAACAGTTCTTCCTTTTATGTTTTATCAGACAATTAAATGTTTAATGTCAAACGTACAGCACATTTCAAAGAGTTACAAATTTCGTTATTGTTATTAACATTTGTGCGGCGTTGGAGCGCTTGATGTACAACAAAGAGCATTTTTGAGAGTTTTCTTTTAGCATTTCTGTTTTGCTCATTTTAATCTCTCAGAACGGTCTCTTTTCCCTACATCTTGCCAAATTGTCGCGGTCTTCTTGGGTTTCCCAGCATAATAAATTTTTCTGTTGTGAATGCTCTAGGTAAAAATTTTTCTGTCTGTCGTGTTAAGTTGCGTTATTCCTACTTCCTTCAGAAAATCGTTTGCTGTGTATATGTTTTATTGTCTGCATTTTAGTTTTACTGTTACCTCACAGAATTTTACGGTCTGTTGATGTTGTTTGTTCCATTCCTTTAATATACCCATAGAATATTAGCATGGAATTTCTTACTTTTCAATTTTTTTACTTGCTCTTGGTGTGGATGTTCCTTTTTCAGTATAATTTGCACTTAATTTTTCCTGATTACTTTTCGTTCACTCTTTTGAATTTTCATAATATTGTTCTTTCTATTTAAACTGAGTATATCAGCCCCATCCACTCTAGTTTGATTACTGCGTCACGGTGTCTCAGTTTTTCGTGCTTTGGGATGTATATCTACTACAGTTTTGTTACAATGAGTTGCGTAACCAGAACTTTCCACTCTATTGTCCAGAACGGTTTAACTTACACTCTGAACTGAGGAACTCTCTCATTTTTCCTGCATGTAGTTTTTACAACGGTGGTTACCAGTCGCAGATAGCCACGTAATTTTTACCAACTGATGTTCGGAGAACAGCTGTTTCTTTAAGAATTTCTGTCTGATTATGTACTGTTTAAGTGTACTGACATAACACCGCCAGGTCGTCTGCAAAGGATAAGCAGTCTATCGTAATATGTGATTTTGCTGAACCGAGTACTAGGTCCCGATATTAGATTTCGAAACTTTTGGATTAATTTTCCTAAGTCATACCTGAAAAATGACTAAGGGAGTCCGTCATCCCTTCTCAATCCAGTTTATTTGAAAATGTTCCGAAGTTTCTCTCCTGAATTCTACCCTTGATTTTGTACCATTTGGCGTTTCACTTACAATGAACTGGTTTTGAGATGTGAACCTTGTTATTTCTGAATCCGCAAGAGGGATTTGTGTTACAGTCAATCGTAAGGTTCTTTTAAAGATCTACAGAAGTACAAATCACTTCGTTATTATGAATTTTTTGATGTTTGAGAAATTATTTTATAGCTACAGTTTGTCCTGGAAAGGATCTATATGGTCTGAAATCTGCTTGATATTGCCTATTTTATTTCCCGGACTCAGGAAATTGTGTTTCCTCTTCGAGGACTGAGGAGACTCTCACTAGTTCCGGTGAGATGCGATATGCGGTAATGGATCGTGGCCTTAATTTGATGAAGAAATTTCTGAGAATGTACGTTTGAAGCACAGCAATGTGTGGTAGCGAAACATGGAATGTGGGAAAACACAAACGGAGAAGAATCGAAGCATGTGATATGTGGTGCTACATTCGAATATTTCCAAATCAGATGACCGATAAGGTAAGGAATAAGGCGATTCTGCGCAAAATCGGAGAGGAAAGGAATATGTGGGACATACTGTCCACGAGAAGTAGCAGGATGATAGGACATCAGGGATTTACTTCCATGGTAATAGAGGGAGCTGTAGAAGGCAAAAGCTGTAGAGGGAGACAGAGATTCGAATACATCCAGCAAATTATTGAGTACGTATGAGCACGTGCTACTCTAAGAAGTTGCCACAGGAGAGGAATTAGTGGCAGGCCACATCAGAGCAGTCAGAAGACTGATGACCCAAAAGAAAAAAAAGTTGCGTTTAAGACATATGACCTAGAAACGTGTTATGAGAACATTTGGTTACATATACATGCGTTTAAAGCACACTATATCTTTCGCAAAAACGCTCAAATGGGTAAAGGCACTTGTTATCAACCAGAAATAGCACATTCTACTTACAAGAGCAGTTTCATAATGAACATACTATTAGAAGAAAAGCCGAAGTTGATTAAAACTGTATAAAAACAAATTATTAATCTGTTAATAAAGCACTCGTTGAATCCCTTAAAATGTACATGCGTCATTTAAACAGTGCCATTTTTTCAGATAAGAGAAACTGTAATGTGTTTATTTAGGCTTATATTCAGTATCGAAGCAAATCTACGTCAGATGTTTTTAGTTATGCTTACATTGAGACGTGTTCCTTTCTTTGTATCGTCAGTCTGCTGTACCAAAAATTTCCGGCAAACACGATGTACGTATTGACCATTATGTCGAAACTCTACATCAGTTTATCGCCATTTCTTACGACAGTATAATCAGTAAGCAAGACGTGATTTGCGCTTGCCGCCCTATTGCGATTATGATACTGATACTGTACACGGCATTCCCCATGGAGGGAAAAAAAGAAGGGAGGTTGTACTACAGACTTACGCTGTACGTCGTTTTGGGGCCAGACTGGGCAGTAGCCAAAAGCATAAGTCAACTGCGGTTTATGATTGTTTCTTGTTCATTATGTCTGTCGTGTGCACGTAACAACTGTTTTTAAGACTAATATTTATTTTAGGACGTTTTTCTGTTTTTGAATGCGTATTTGCTCTAGTAATACGACACATTTGGCCACGTTAGAGTAACTTATTTTTTACTGCTATATTTCGTATAAACTGAAACAGAAGGAAGTAATGTGAAAAGAATGTTCTCGTAATCCATTTAATTCCACTTTTGTTATATTTGTAGCGATAGCAAATGAAATTGGAACTCCGCAATCAGAGCTTATTTTCCTTACTGGTACTGCTGTTTGTTCGTTACATTTTCAGCTCGTAAGTACAACATTTTAAATGTTCATGTTTGCAAAAAGCTAACTTAATTGTTCTTTGCTAGCCCATAACGTGTGCAATGAGGAAAGAAACAAGGCATGCTATCATATCTTGTGCATTTCACTAAATTGGATGGTTATTAAAATGTCAAAGAAACAGAATTGCACGGAGGTATACCACCATGCAGAATAGAGTCCTGGTTTTATTAGTTTGTCAGCGGACAGTAATTTACACATCCTCTCACTTTGAAATTTTACCTAAGACGCGTCATTTAGGATGTGGTCAATAAAAGCAACGCACAGGGAAAAAGAAACCGTATAATTTTTAAAGAGTTCCAGACAAACGAGATATTTTCTTTGCTATGTATGTAAGTTTTTTTTCAGTGGTGATAGCCGAACATGTGTAAGATGACGGTCTACCTTTCTAACAGCAGCCTTTTTGCTTCGTTTCACGGAATATTTCTCCCCAGTAACACTGTCAGTTTTTAGAAATAGCCAAACAAAGTGTAGTCGGAATGTACGTGTACTTTGACCATCTTCTAGATATTACTTCTGAATTTCATTCTGAAGTTTTCAACGTATGTAAGTCTATACCATGCTTTGTTATATACTAATAGTTAGTTACCTAGTTGCATGTCACAAGCATCATTTATATGATAAATCATAATGAAATGGAAAGAGTCATTATATGCTGACATCAATTTTTTTGTTTGTAAATATGTTTTTCAAGTAACGACAGAAGGGTGTTTGTCAGTAATTCCTCCCCAACACCATTTTCACCTCACAATAATAGATAATCATCAGCGCAATAGGAGGGATTACCAAAGAGAAACGTTTTCAGCTTAGTTTCAAATGTTACTTTGCCGTGTATCAGGAGTTTTATATAAATTGGCAAGTGATCAACACTTTTGGTTGCAGCATTGTGAACCCATGTTTGTGCTACAGACAACCTTATTGTGGCGTAATGAATGTCAGTTTTTTCTTCTGGAATTGTACGAGTAATTATGTACGTCATTGTTCCTGTTGAGGTTTAGTGGATTATTCACAACCAACTTCATGAGGGAACAACTATACAGTAAAACGGATGGATTGGTACTCACACACCGAGCACAAGGCAGATACAACGAAATGAGTGTCCACACAAATTTTTAGCGAAAGCCTTCTTCAGAAAGGAAGCACAGCACACATACACATTCGTACAATCATAAACACGAAGCTCACGCACACATGACCGCTGTCTCTGGCTGTCCTAGCCAGAATATTTTTTAAAGGGGGGAGGGGGGGGGGCGATATGTGAACAATAAATAATCATTATCGGTGAGAGGAATTTAGGCCGTCAGATGCTGCCCCAGCTACCAGCGGGGTTACGTAACAGTGTGAAGTGCGGGTACGAGACCGTTGACACGATGTGGCTCGGATATCGGAGCGTTTGCGATTTGGAAGGCAATGAAAAACACATTATAGAAGAGAAAGATCGGACACTGAGTAGTGTAAGGCAAATCTAAAGTCAAGTGACAAAAATAAAACCACTACAATAAAAGTAAAAAGCGCAACAATAATTCGTGTGTACAAAAGAAAATATTGCCTCAATTGCTCCACTTACGAATGAAATGTGATTTCCTTAAACTTTAGAGAAAATATTGCCAGAATTGCTCCACTTACGAATGAAATGTGATTCCCTTAAACTTTAGATTACATCGGATGGATTAATACACAAGTGAACAACGCAAGCTGGCATTTTTGATGAAACAATTGCATTTCCTCACAATGAGAGCACCCAAAAACTGGGCACGGGCGGGTCCGAGTGACGTCACGAGGAAATGTCAATGCGATAAACCATGACGGTGTGAATACGATGAACTTTATGTTTTGGGCTAGTTAAGATGGTGGACATTGGCTTCAAGTTTTTGACGTAATGACGTTTCTTTTTTTTAACCCTGCGGTGTTTCCAGTCTAGTAATATATATCTGTGGTCGACTCTCGCGTTGTTGAGACGTTGCTGACCAATACTAAGATACAGAAACTTGAAAAATAAACAAAACTTTTGTTAAATGTGATCAACAGCTAGTATTGACTGTATTTATCTGAAATCAGTGATTTCATCATGGCACTGACTCGCAAACATCGATAGAGATATAATATTAATTAATTATTGGGTCGCCTCGCGTGCAAAATTATCCGAAACCTTACACGTTCCTTGATAAATTGTCAACAACTAATAAAACTTGAGCGACATTCGCATATGCAGCATCGGCAGAGATGCCACAACTGGCGTCCAAGTGTACGACACGAACCAAGAAAGAAGAAATAGGATAAACATCATAAATTAAAACAATTTGTGGATTGTGAATTATTGTGAAATATTTAAGTAAATGTTTCTAATTGAAATTCATATAAATGAGTATTGCATGTAAATAATTTGCGGTTTTATCTATCTCATGGATCCGCAATATTTCATATGTGTACTGAGTAAACCCCACTGAATTTATTTCACTTAGTGAGGACATAACTCAATATTGGCGTGCACTTGAGCTGAAGTGACCGCATCTACTAAAGGGCGTTGGTATTCCGACATATCGCCTTTTGCCATACTTTAACATGATCAGTTATGTGAATGAAGGCCTGTTTATTGGAGCACTGGACAAAGTGTTAGGATCAGAACTATTAGACAAGGTTACTCCCCATTTAGGCTATTTACTAATAACAACAGAAACGTGGAATGAGTACAATGAATTGCTTGAGAGTGCGAATAAAATTTTCACAGAATATGTTGTTAATGTGAGCCTAATGAAGTCAACGTTCGGCAAGGATCAAATTAAATTTATGGTCCGTACCCTATCATTTTGAAGGATAAAATCTGACCCCAAAAAGTTAGACGCAATCTGGAACTTTTCACATCCTACAAATAAAAACCATTGAAGTCGTTTCTTGGTCTCGAGTCGTTTTCTAGAAAATTATTGCCTAGTTAGTTATTAAATAATGGTCGTTTACTACGTTTGTTGAGAAAGAACAGGCTACAGCATTTGAAACATTTGAGTGCATACAGTTATGAACAATAAACAGTGCTCTAGTAAATTCTAATATTCTACATCATCCATATGAATGATGATTTTTTTGGGCTTAAGATACATCATATAACTCGTTTCAGTGCATTTCTATATCAGGTAGTAACAGTGGACGAACAAAAGGAAATTAGTTACCAGTATTTCGAGCCGAACGATTTCCCACTACGAGAGAAGTTATACAATCACAGAATTAGAATTCCTTTGCCGTAAAATGAACAGTGGAAAAATATAATAGTTTTCTTTTATCTTGTAGATTTCCTCATGTAATACATGCCCGTTGTGCGTTAGTGTTATAAAATTTTGATACAGAAGTAGGTCATGCGAAGAGAAAAGACACCATAGAGGCAGATGCTCTTTCCCGACGGCCGCAGTGTTTTACAAGCATCCATGAGAGTGTTGAACAGTTCTCTAACTTTACTGTTTTAAGGAATTCTCCACTTAGGCAACAGTACATGACTTTGAGTAGGAATATGGCAAGTTTGGGACGAACATCCCAAAGTGAGTAGAATTAAGCAATAGTATGTACAGAAAATGTTTGAACTACATTCTGACGTGTTATTTTATAAAGGTAATGACGTTTTAAATACGTGGATATTGTGTACTCTCTCTCAGTGTGTATTAAAGTTTATATGGTTTACTCACTGCGTATCGGCATAATTTCGGGCAGTGAAATGTGAATCCAAGATGCTTAGACATTGTTATTACCCTAATTTAAGAATAAAAGTTAATAAATTGATGAGAACTTGTTTAATATGTCAAAAGGTTAAGCCTATAAACAGATGCCGCAAAATTAATCTACATCCAATTATTTACCCTGAATCACTTCCAATGGTATCTTCTGATATAACCGGGCCACCCTCTGCGAGGAGTATCGAAAACTGTATCCTGTAACAGAAGCAACAGCCGCCTCTATCAGTAGAAGATTTATTATTCCGCAGTTGGGGAATCCCAGTGCATATCAGTCTGATAATGCTTCGTATTTCATGGGACATAGGTAGAAGGAATTCGTAAGGGAACAAAACATTAAGCACACCTTAATATCCTGAATTCATCCTAAATCCAGTCCCATGAGACGTATCTTTAGGGAATTCAGTAGGTTTGTCAGATCATATGCTGCCAAGCAACAAACCTATTAGACTGAGTACTTGTCTGTTTTTGAAGGTATTTTTGATCGTTTGCTTCACCCTTCCAATAAGTATACGCCCTCTGAATTGATGCTAAATGAAGTAGAAAGAAACTAATGTCTAGACGGACTCCCAAAGGTACCCGAGTTAGTCAGCGATAAAGAAGAGTGGGTATGAGGATTTCAGCAAGGATTGCAGCTTAGCGCCCAAAAGCGGAAACTGAAGTATGACGGAAAGTTAGCTAAAATCCTCCAATACCAGACTGGAGGTAAGATTTTGATTAGGACTCATTCGAAGACTTCGTTAGTAAAAACACGAAATAAACAATGGCAAGCTATGTATTCTGGGCTCTGTAGCGTTCATAACATCCCACATCAAGGGAGCTATTTAGTGATGAACTAATGAGCCTTCCACTCTTAATTGTATGTTTTCGTCTTAGTGAGTTTTCAGATCGTATGTGACGAGCTTTCAGCTCTTAATTGAAACAATATGATTTTATCTTGGTGACCCTTCAGCTCTTACTTGAAATAATTTATGATTTTCGCATTGATGACCCTTTAGCACTTATGGGAAATATTTTACGACTTCGCCTTCATGAATTCAATTCAAATGTTCCATTAATCAGAAAATAGAATTAAAATATTCTTTGTGCAGAGAATGTTAAAAATGTGTTATATGTAAAACTGCGTAATGACTCGTCACGGATAAAGTCCGCACGTAGGGTCAGGACAGGTGTTCTTATTGTTTGACCTGACGCGTTTTTGCTAACGGAGTTTTCCGCTAATTCTTTTCGGGGCGAGTACTTAATCAGAAAGTCTAAACATGACTACCAATGTCCGCCAAGCTCCCAATAAATGACTACAACTCTGCAACTGCTTGTGTGTACTTAACCGATTGTGACCGAACTTTACAATACTCCATTTGACTATAGATAAATTGGATCTGAACTTTTAAAAAGTCAGAATTCAAGGAGATTTCAATAATACGCTTCATTGCAGTACTACTGCTGTACCAACAGATCTCGTAACAATGCGCGAGTGACAGACTTGCAGACGCGTGCGAGAAAAATCTAGAAGCAAAGCGGTGACATCTCTTGTGAAAGGAACTATAATTACAGTGTTCACAAAGATGTACGAGACAGAACACGATAAAATGTGATTATAAAGCAGTGAAAAAATGAATTGTTGAACGAGACTCTATCGTGACGGTAATAAAATATGAGAGACTTAACTAAGGTGCACACTAGGAACGACGGATAACTAATCCTTGAACAATTCCAAGCAATTACATCACTTTCACTGTATTCTACGATTATTCCCTGTTTCAATCCTGGTGTACTGCAAGATGTCCCACATAGATTGCTGTACCCACAACCTTAACGCTCGCAGTGTAGGGGGCAAGAGATCCTCGAGAAAGGGTCCTGCTGGGTCTTGGTTAATATAAACGGCGGCCAATGATCCAGTAGATCCGCCAAGGGCACTCAATCTTCCAGTCGCAAGAAAACGACAATAAATTCGAGGAAAAAGGACTAACGAAAAAATTAAAGTGGTATATTAGTTCCAGTTCAGTGTCAGCACCAACAGAGATCAAAATGATAGGAATACGAACAAGGCGACATTTTACTTTAAGCTGTTGACTTTGTTCCTTGGATCAAAGGTAATTTCATGAGAATTGCAGATAATATATGTGTTTGCGCAGCGGCAAACTTCACCAAGTCTTGCAGCAGTGAGGGAACAGAATGCTGATATTCCGCTTTGAGGTTTACCTCGTATCATGGCTATGCGTTTTAGAAGCTCAGTGCGCTGCACGTACGGCAGCTACTGGATTATGGGTGGCTCTGTGTGGGTCATTTTGCTCATGTCAGCTTGCCAGACAATCGATACGTTCAATTTACATCTCATTAACATGTAACATTTCAAATCTTAAACCGTGTATGTGAATTGCCACCGCTTTACATTAAACCATAAATTTGTGATGCTAGTGGTACGCCTGATCCCTGTTTAGCTAAGCTTTTTATCTGACTGATTTGTTTTAGAAGTACTTTTTAAAAACTCCGATGTGAAAACATTAAGAAAGAAGCAGGGAAGAAGCAGCACAACTTATTGTTTCATATTTGTCTGCAGTTGCAGCAGCTTTCAAAGAACCGCATTTTGGTTTTTCTCGAAGAAAATATGAGCTACGCGCAATTGTTTCGTTCCTCATTCCTTACAGTACCATTTGTTTTTGCCTTGGTTTCTGGGTATGATCTTTCCTTCATACAGCTTCATGTGTTTTCCTCGCCTTCTTTCCTCGCCTTCTTTCGTAAGATTATCTGTAACGCTCTTCTACTTCGCACAATATTTTCCCTTTGTCTAGTTTCCCTTCAAGCGACATTGTTAGCTAACTAACTTTTTCACTACAGTTAACATGTCATCTAAGCCTACCTTACATCCAGACTCGAGGATAACCTCTTCTGTTAACTTGTCATTCCCCCCTCCCGGTTTTGAAATTGTCTTTCAGCTCATTCGTGGTTTCTTTGAACTACAAATAATAAATTAGTGGCAATAAGGTGCCACCTCGCCAAAGGTTTTAATGCATGCTTGTGTTCCTTCGTTTTCTGTACTTAACGCACTTCGTATTACACATGTTGTGGACGTCGTACACATCTAATAACATAATCTCCTTCTGTTTAATTTCTACCAGTTTCAGAATATCTAACTCCTCGTCATTCCTTACGTAGTCTAAGATCCTTACGAACTTTCAGAATTTCTTATGTCTTCACTACCAATTTCATAGGGACTCTAAACTGTATGTAGAGAAGCGAGATTATTTTCTTCTGCTGCAGAGTACAAACGTAGTTGACGTTACTGCAAATTTTTGAAAGTTAGTTTTTTTGGGTGACACAAACTGTGAATCATACTAATGGATTCTTGCATCTCTGTTAAAAGCTTAGACTGCGGTTGCCGTTTACGAAGCCAGATCTAGAAGCTGTATACCAACTTTTCACCGATAGAATGAAATCTTGCTAATGATATCATGCTACCACAAACTTTTGCGGAATATATATTTTGGAGTTCAAAGACAAGGCATTAGAAGGAGAACATTGAACGGGTGGAGGGAATTAATTACATTATGAGGAGAATACTGACCGGGGAAGGGGGGGGGGGGAGGAATTACTTTATAGTGGTAAATTTTCTTATTGGATATGAAGGAAACGCTTGAGTATCTATATTGACTGAAATGGACATAACTGGTGACACGGGAAGTGTACGGTTTCTGAGCACGTTTAAGTGAAAATAAGTGTAGAGTCCATTTCTAGACTAAGAGCGGAGGCTTAATCCCTTATAATCGTTAAATACTGGCAGAGTGATTCAATGTGATGCTCAGTTAAATGATTCAGGTTACTGCATCTGCTCTTACAAGCTTCGTCTAAATGCTTTATTCACCTCACTTCGTGTTTTGTGCAGTTTTACTCGCCTCTCCGCTTTGTTTCGAATGCACTTTATTTCGATATTACAATGTCTTCTAATTTTCTGGTGTCATACTATGTCTCCTTCACAGTTTCATGTTACTCTGGCTTTTATACACTCCTGGAAATTGAAATAAGAACACCGTGAATTCATTGTCCCAGGAAGGGGAAACTTTATTGACACATTCCTGGGGTCAGATACATCACATGATCACACTGACAGAATCACAGGCACATAGACACAGGCAACAGAGCATGCACAATGTCGGCACTAGTACAGTATATATCCAACTTTCGCAGCAATGCAGGCCGCTATTCTCCCATGGAGACGATCGTAGAGATGCTGGATGTAGTCCTGTGAAACGGCTTGCCATGCCATTTCCACCTGGCGCCTCAGTTGGACCAGCGTTAGTGCTGGACGTGCAGACCGCGTGAGACGACGCTTCATGCAGTCCCAAACATGCTCAATGGGGGACAGATCCGGAGATCTTGCTGGCCAGGGTAGTTGACTTACACCTTCTAGATCACGTCGGGTGGCACGGGATACATGCGGACGTGCATTGTCCTGTTGGAACAGCAAGTTCCCTTGCCGGTCTAGGAATGGTATAACGATGGGTTCGATGACGGTTTGGATGTACCATGCACTATTCAGTGTCCCCTCGACGATCACCAGAGGTGTACGGCCAGTGTAGGAGATCGCTCCCCACACCATGATGCCAGGTGTTGGCCCTTTGTACCACGGTCGTAAGCAGTCCTGATTGTGGCGCTCACGGCGCCAAACACGCATACGACCATCATTGGCATCAAGGCAGAAGCGACTCTCATCGCTGAAGATGACACGTCTCCATTCGCCCCTCCATTCACGCCTGTCGCGACACCACTGGAGGCGGGCTGCACGATGTTGGGGCGTGAGCGGAAGACGGCCTAACGGTGTGCGGGACCGTAGCCCAGCTTCATGGAGACGGTTGCGAATGGTCCTCGCCGATACCCTAGGAGCAACAGTGTCCCTAATTTGCTGGGAAGTGGCGGTGTGGTCCCCTACGGCACTGCGTAGGATCCTACGGTCTTGGCGTGCATCCGTGCGTGGCTGCGGTCCGGTCCCAGGTCGACGGGCACGTGCACCTTCCGCCGACCACTGGCGACAACATCGATGTACTGTGGCGACCTCACGCCCCACGTGTTGAGCAATTCGGCGGTACGTCCACCCGGCCTCCCGCATGCCCACTATACGCCCTCGCTCAAAGTCCGTCAACTGCACATACGGTTCACGTCCACGCTGTAGCGGCATGCTACCAGTGTTAAAGACTGCGATGGAGCTCCGTATGCCACGGCAAACTGGCTGACACTGACGGCGGCGCTGCACAAATGCTGCGCAGCTACCGCCATTCGACGGCCAACACCGCGGTTCCTGGTGTGTCCGCTGTGCCGTGCGTGTGATCATTGCTTGTACAGCCCTCTCGCAGTGTCCGGAGCAAGTATGGTGGGTCTGAGACACCGGTGTCAATGTGTTCTTTTTTCCATTTCCAGGAGTGTATAAACGTGATTTGTCACTTTCTGTTTACGCAGTCACTTCCCAAATTGTGCATTTCGACTAATGTCACTCATAGTTTAAAATCTGCAACATAATTTATCTTAAATAACTGATCCAATCCTCCGGCTCCATCTTCATGCTTCTATCCTTTGCGCCTTGCATTTACTCAGTACATTGTTTTAACACTTTTTACTAATTTATATTAAAAAAACATTAATTCTACGCGTGAAGAATTTTCTTGAGCACACTTCTCCGGCTGTAATATTGTGTCTTATATACTATCCATACTTAAAAGTGCAAAGCTAGCTCTGCTCTTCTTGAGCACACTTCTCCGGCTGTAATATTGTGTCGTATATGCCATCCATACTTAAAAGTGCTCTCCAACTTCCAACTCCCCTCCATAGAAACGGCATTCCATCCTAACAATACCTACATCCTTAACGGCTATACTTATTGCCTGAAACTGAGTATGCAAGCCGAAACTCGATTAACAGTATAAATAATCTCAATCGGTGCTTTTTTTCTGGCGGAAGCTTCTAAGGGTTTTCTCTACGAGCTAGTATCACACTAAAAGTTACACGTAAGCGCTTGACCATCCGTGTGCCTTGAACTTCACATACGGTCGACACAACTGAGTTCTGTGACGCCTAGAAGAATAGAAACTTAATAGTAATTTATAGCTGTAATAGCACGTCACCACTTGCCATGCTGACAATGATCTCCCTCAGTAGTATAGAAAACAATACCACTTCTCGAAGTGATTACAAAAAAAAATCAATTTCAATCAAAGGGGTCCGGAAAAGTAGATAATACAATGCTTTTTTAGATATTTTTTTATAAAAATTTAAACACTGAAATATCAGAAAGAGTGAGTTAGATGAAATAGTGATATCCAACATTTACTTGGAGATGAGGATTGGAATGTTTGAAGCTGCGAAATAGTAAAATTAAACAGAACGGTAATTTTTTAGTTGTAAAATTAAAATCACTGAAGAAGCATTGATATATTTCCGCATTGCAGTAGTTAAAAGGTAGCATTTATAGCGTTTTAACCCTTCTGCAAAGTTATTTCAGAGAAAGTTAATTATTGGAATTTAAAATTCATCCCGTCTAACGAGTTCGTAAATTGCAAATCGTAATTAGAGCTACATTGAACAGTAATGGCGACTGGCTAATTTTTGATTTGCTTACCGAATATCCGATACTTGTGCAGGATCTATAGGTATTCCAAGTTCATATGCTTTTATCTTGATGCTTTCATATCAACTGCCTGTGAAACGTCTGCCTTTCGAACGACGCTACTGACGTGGACAATGTATGCTGCAAGAAACGATTTCAGTTTCAACTGTGCGCACGCACGCACGCACGCACGCACACACACACACACACACACACACACACACACGCACGCACACACACACACAAAATTCCACTAGGTATGTCTTATCACTCTATTTTAATAGTTTAGAAGTGAAATATTGTAAGACTTTCTTTAGAAATTGTTATTGGGCTCCTTTCCTAGAGATCGCACTCAGGCAAAATACATTGAATTCATATAAATAAATCATTTGAGTTAGACCAGAGCTACATACTACGTGATGAGCACGTAAGCAATTTATCATGACGGGATATACCGCCTGCCAAGGCATGAACTACGAGAATATTTGCACTCGACATTGCAATGTAATGCACAATGAAGGCATCTTATTTGATTTATAGCATGTGATTCTCACTGATATTTACGTAAGGGGAGAGGAAAAGCATGGGAACTATACGTGTACCTCAGTACTGCGTCTTTCACGGAGTTCGACTTCCACTGTCTTGAATTACAGTGGTACAGTTAAAAGTCCAAATAATTCAAATGACTTTCTGGAGACTACCAATAGGTGTACAGTGCACTTTATGTTCTGAAAATTTAGTGTACGACATAAAACTTTTGTTTTTCAGAATCTAAATTCAACATTAAAGTTATCTCTGGTAAGAGTTTTGCAATGTTAGACACCATCTGTGTTATCAATGGTTCCGATGCCTCAGTGTAGGTGCACGCTAATAGGTTGGCACTACGAGAGCGGACGAACTACGCCGAACAAGGCGCCCTCTATCCGACGCTGTGGAGCTTAACGAGCCCCGCTCTCCCTTCTGCCCAGCTGATGAAGAGCAGACGACCTACCAGCTTGTAGGGGGCTAGCCATTACTGACTTTGCCTTTGTAACTTCATGAACGGCTTCGCACCTACGTGCTCAACTGTACCAAAAGTTAAGTAATGTGTTTGTACATGTTTGTACACCAGTAAAGGTGCTTTAACTCTACTTGCAGTACCAAAGTGCCTTACGTCACCTGCTCCTACTCGCTTCCTTCATTCGGCCTAATTTGCAGATCTCAGGAGCAGACCCACGCACCGCCTTCCAGGTGGGATACAAAAGACCATCAGGTTAGCCAGAAGGTGGTGTTAACGTCGAAACTACACACAGAATAACAAACAAAAACTCAGCTTGTGTTGGTTTTTCGGTTATATGTCTTTCACAAACATAGGGCAACACGAATGTGACCCTGTAACTGATTCTGATTGCATTTGGTCAGGAGAAAAGGTCGTGAGTCATTCTGTTATGTTCAGTGAGATGCCAGGAAGAGAAATACTGAATAATATTTTTTACATATACAATAAGTCTGGGTAATATATAAATGCGAGATGTCTGACAGACACCATGCAAAATCCGTAGCTGTCATATATGTTACGTGAATTGAAGGTGGAGAGAGGAGAAAGGAAAGGAAAGGCGAGGTACTTATGACATCAGCTGCATCAGGACTTTATGAGTGAAAATGTGAGCTGGACCGGAATTCGAGTCCGCCGTCTCCTGCTTACTGCGCAGTTGCTTAACCACTGGGCCACCCGGACACGATGTTCATCGCAGTTGAGCGGACTATCTGGGTGCGTCCCTCGGCCGACCCACATTGCCGCGTAGCGCCACCTGCCCGCAGTCCTCGTCCATGTCATGCTTGCTAGTTTCAGGTTCCCGCAGGAGGTTGAATGTAATTGTCATATCACAGGACCACAATTCTTCGCGATTGGTTTGAAGAACACTCTGCATAATTCGAGCAAGTGATCTGGATATCCAGGTCGCCCGACATTAATCCCACTGTATATTTGTTGTTGTTCTTGTCTCCAGTCCTGAGACTGGTTTGATCCAGCTCTGCATGCTAATCTATAATGTGCAAGCTCCTTCATCTCCCAGTCGCTACTGCAACCTACATCCTTCTGAATCTGCTTAGTGTATTCGTCTCTTGGTCTCCCTCTACGATTTTTACCCTCCACGCTGCCCTCCAATGCTAAATTGGTGATCCCTTGATGCCTCAAGACATGTCCTACCAATCAATCCCTTCTACTAGTCAAGTTGTGCCACAAACTTCTCTTCTCCCCAATCCTATTCAATACCCCCTCATTAGTTAAGTTATCTACCCACCTAATCTTCAACATTCTTCTGTAACACCACATTTCGAAAGCTTCTATTCTCGCCTTGTCCAAACTATTTATTGTCCATGTTTCACTTCCATACATGGCTACACTCCATACAAATACTTTCAGAAACGACTTCCTGACACTTAAATCTATACTCAATGTCAACAAATTTGTCTTCTTCAGAAACGCATTCCTTGCCATTGCCAGTCTACATTTTATATCGTCTTTACTTAGACCATCATCAGTGATTTTGCTTCCCAAATAGCAAAACTCCTTTACTACTTTAAGTGTCTCATTTCCTAATTTAATTCCTTCAGCATCACCCGACTTAATTCGACTACATTCCATTATCCTCGTTTTGCTTTAGTTGATGTTCATCTTATATCCTCCTTTCAAGACACTGTCCATTCCGTTCAACTGCTCTTCCAAGTCCTTTGCTGTCTCTGACAGAATTACAATGTCATCGGCGAACCTCAAAGTTTTTATTTCTTCTCCATGCATTTTAATTCAAACTCCGAACTTTTCCTTTGTTTCCTTTACTGCTTGTTCAATATACAGATAGAATAACATTGGGGAGAGGCTACAACCCTGTCTCACTCCCTTCCCAACCACTGCTTCTCTATCATGCCCGTCGACTCTTACAACTGCCATATGGTTTTTGTACAAATTGTAAATAGCCATTAGCTCCCTGTATTTTACCCCTGCCACCTTGAGAATTTGAAAGAAAGTATTCCAGTCAGCATTGTCAAAACTTTCTCTAAGTCTACAAATGCTAGAAACGTAGGTTTGCCTTTCCTTACTCGATCTTCTAAGATAAGTCGTAAGGTCAGTATTGCCTCACGTGTTCCAACATTTCTACGGAACCCAAACTCATCTTCCCCGAGGTCGGCTGTAAATAATTCGAGTTAGTATTTTGCAGCTGTGACTTATTAAACTGAAAGTTCGGTAATTTTCACATCTGTCAACACCTGCATTTTTTAGGAACTGTATATTTATGGGAGATAATTGAGAGGAAAATTAGTGCATAAAATCCTCCACCGGCAACACTTTTTCAGTTAAGGACGGTTAAGGAGACAGAATTTTTAAAAGGATGGGGCTCCTCCACGTCCACACCAACGTGGTGACCAAACCAAAATATCTGAGTCACCTTTGTATAAGACGTTAGTTTTTGAATCAGGAGTCACAGGGTGCGGGCTGTGATGTTATCCATGCGTCCAGGTAAGATTACTGGTTTACATAGCCTATCAGGAGATAGAAAGTGGACGAAAGCTATCGAAGGGTAGCGGTTGTCGGTTGTGGGGGCAGAGGAAAGAAAGTGCCAAGGCAAGCGCCAAGGGAAAGAAACCTCTGCGACAGTAGGGCGGGATGTAAAGGCAGTAGCGGCTTGCTATCTGCGACAGAGCATGCCAGATGAGGTAATGTTGCCAGGTGAGGTAATGTTGACGTGAGGTATCGTACATCGTTACCTATGTCGCTGCGTGATCGTTATAGCTGGGTCAGTCCGGGTGATGCAGCTGGGCTCCAACACGATATTAGGACGTCACCTCAATTTGTACTGTATCTGGTGTGTGTAGATGGCTCTAACAAGTGTGTGTGTGTAGTGTGGTCTAATGTATGCGTTGTGTGATAATGAGAGAAGGAAGAGGGTGCCGGCGCATTGTCTAGCTCTCTCCAATAGCACCAAGGGAGCCGGTGTCACACGGCCTCACTCCACGAGAATCCTATAAAGAGCTTTGGAGTTTAATGCAAGACACTGGAGAAATCTCTGATGGTCAGGAACTTCATGCCACCAGAACCCTCTCCTTTGCCAGAAACGTAAAGGAAAAATTATCAATAGGACGTGACGTGCTGAATGGTCACCCATTCGAAATATCGGCAACGTCAGGTGTTGCTTAACTTAGGAGATGACGATATACTCATCTTATTTATAAAACGGATGGTTAGGTGCCAGAATACGAATCCAAACTTGTCAGTTCGATCAAGAATCAGCACTAGAGTTTTTGTAAGTAACTTATAACGTGTTCCACGTGTGGCAATATTTGTAAATGTGACAAGTACCGATATCAATGTGGTTCATGATCCTTGTTCAGCTGTAGGTACTACTGTAACTGGTTGGGTAATGTAGCTCAGCGGTTCGGGCAAGCAACAGCAGACCATCTCAAACGTCTAGGTGTTTGATGGCAGTTTTACTTATTACCTTTTTAATTGTTCTAGCTGTTACGATGATTATTTATATCACTCAGCGTGTACTATCCCTTTTTTATTGTTACTACACGGTACTTACCGTGAACCTAGTATCGTTGTATTTGGAAGAAACAGCGTTTTACAGTACAAGGAAAAAATTAGATAATTTTTGTTTATACAACACTAAAAAAATGTTTGTTTTATTATTCGTTATTCGACTTCAACTTAAAACCTTTCCGAAAGTCCTAGAATTCTCAGGCCCGATATCTTGATAACATCAGTGTGGATAGAAGGCAAAAATCGTCGAGATTCTTGATTCCCGGAGTGGATGAACTGTCTATATACATAATTTTGTACGAAACTCTCAGAGTGCGAGTCCTATTCACACCTGGACAGGTTTTTAGTCTCTAGATTTGTTTTAATATTCTTTTATTTTAATTAATCACGGACTCGTCCTCGTTATTATGCATAAAAACGCTGTGTGAGCTATCTTGAAGAATATTTGTTTTGTCCTTACTCAGTCGTTTTCAGTTTAACTAGCCGCAAAACTGTTGGCAAACGTGATTAACTGCCTCTATAGAAAGACACGGTAATGATTTTTTTTTTGCGTTGTATGTGGAGCCTGATATGCTTATCTGCTTTCTGACATGTTGAGGCACGGGATTCGAATTTTGGACCTCCAGGCTCATTGAAAAGATACAATCGGAATACAGCATTTAAGGATGCCTGCTATAGTCTGCTATAGCCTAATCGGTCGGACTACTGGCAGATCGATGGAAGCTCCACACAGAATGTAGTGGTTGTATACTTCATTCAGTGCACTGAGAGCAAAGCACCGAACATAATATATAAATGGCATATATATAAAATGCAATATTTTTAAAGGATCGCACGCAAATGCTGTTGACAAGGATCTAGTGATGAATGCATGTCGAAAGGAAATTTGTAACGCAATTCGGAATAACACAAGCACTGCAGTATCGTATGTATCTACAAACACCTGGGAGGCAAGTTTCAAATAAAAGTCTAGCTGTACACAATAGATGTAAGGGTACAGTTGGACGACATTTGGAAGCTTGGATCTGGGCGTGAGTTGTGCTCGAATAACGTAATGGCTGGCAATCTGCCTTTGGCAAGTGAGCGGCGAAGACGTCTTCTTTGTGTCCCATCCACAGAGCTGCGACCGCGCGTAGTTTGTTTACTTCCTCACGGCAGCTAGTACTCACATCAGACATTGCGTGACTATGGCTCATTCCTACAGATAAGACCATCAAGATCAGCTTCCAACCAGACCACAGAAGACGACAATACTTTGAAATCGAACGCTTCATGCCTTTTTCAAATAGCACCACAGCACATCATCCGTATCTTCCTACTGATCACAAGTAGCGTCGTCTACGTTCAGATGGTCGATGACGCGACATATCACGCTGTTGTCCGCAGATGTGCGTACAATCAAGTTCTGATAGTCACATCAGAGTGGTTGGCATTGACCATGCTAGACTAGTATTACACACAATATGAGTCTTCGAACTCCCGATCGAAATGCTGCTGGACGTTGTCACTGCAGTTTTTCAACCATATGGGATTGTAATTAGCCACATGGCAGAAAAATGAAACGCCTTCGAGATGTACTCGGTCATCAAAGCCATGCCAGTTAAAACTGAATTAACAAAACACGTGCCATCGTAACTAGTCACAGATGGCTTTCGAGCAATTGTGATGTACGATAGACAGCCTCGTAGTTGTTCTGGTTGCGGCCAAGAGGGCCATATACTTTTGGTGGGTATTCAACGTCGAGTAGCACAAATCCTGTCAGGTGTAACGGCGCAATTATCTACGATAAAGGTCCTCCCCATCAGCTATGCAAGGGTGACACTGTCGACTGTCATAGTAGACGGAAGACCGCTTGGAAGACAGAGACCGCTACACAACACACCTATAGCACGACCAGGATTGACCGACACCATTACAGAATCGACACAAATTGTAGGAGGTCGCCAAAACACTCCATAGGAAGATTTGGACGAAAGAATGGAACTCGACACTAGGATTCTACCGACCTCCACATTTTTCCCTGACGAGTATGCGGCAGGAAGCACACACTCATTTAGACACAGAAAGCCTCTGAAAACAGAGGTCACCGAGAAAATATAAAAACCGACGTCATGCACTTGATACGATTGTCTCCTACGTACGATTTTTCCAGTTGACGACCGGACGGCCAGCGATGTGGAAAAAATGGAAGACACAGGGTCAGCCTCACCTGCTGCTTTCCTGACTTCGACAGAACTGTTCCTCCTCTCTCGCGCAAACGGATCACAAGAACAGCGCCCGCCACTTGTACACATCAGGAAACACTTGCGGATTCACCCTTCTGCACCCAGATCGCAAGTGTCCTAATGCAGCCACAGTTAACTTCAGGATCTTGAGTGGAAAACACTGAAAACTATTGTATGTCCGCTATTGTGCTTGAGGAAACGGGTGTCTCCTCACACACCTCGGCCCCTCTCGAGTAGCTGCAGATGAGGGCTAGGGCGCGGCTTGCAAGTGACAAGTCATAACATTTACGACGACGCCGACGGCGACCCTCATTACAGGAGACGCTCTATAGACCTATCGCTTAGCGACTATCAGTGTTAACACCATTGGGACATATACGAAGTTGTCGCTGCTCCGTTACATGCCAAGTGCAACAGACATTGACGTTGCCTTTCTCCAAGAGATCTTCGTCGATGATCTCCCAGGTATGTACGGTTATACACCTCATGTGTCCTACGCCTCGCCAACTAACCTGTTACAGTTCTCCTCAGGGAGGGCCTCGAGGAGGCCAAAGTACGATGTCTCCCCAACGCTAGAGGAATGACCGTAACCGTGCTAGTCGTCCAGTTTACCAATGTGTATGCCTCTTCCGCAACCGATCATGCCATTCACCATGACCCAAACTTGGGACACTCATCAGCAATCTCCAGCTGTTAGAACATGGGAACATGTCCAAAGAGATCGACCCAGGATTCACTTATTTCACGAGTCACTCATCTAGTCACACTGATCGGATCTGCGTCTCTCGTTCTGTCGCGACACGGTCTGTAGCCTTTCCTGATCACGAGGCCTATATATCTGCCGTCATCCATCGTCGCCAACGGGTGTGCCGCAGTCTACATCCTTGGAAGTTAAGTCTTGCTCATCTCGCTTCTCCAGAGTGTCGGCACGCCATCGCAGACACAGAGAGTTCGTGCGTCCGCCGTCTCCCAACGTATCCTACATCGATCAGTTGGTGGCTACACTGCGCCGAGCAGCCCTACGGAAAATCTTCATTACGTATGGTCATAAGTCAGCTGCTTACAGGCAGCGCACCCCAGATAACTATTTCACCGCCCGTCGCAAATGTGCCTCCTTGCCATCGACACGAGGGCGAAAGATGGCAGCACGTCATGAGAAAGTACAGATCGTAGCCCGTATGCGCCGACTGCTCAAAGGGACGACCATCCGAGCGTAAACACGTGACAGAATATGAACGGAACGGCCCACCATTCGAGAACTTTAACTGTGATGATTTGCGCTGATACAGGCCTCACCACACAACGCGATATTGGTGCAAACTTCACTGACCATTACGCACGACTTTACTCTGCTCTGTTTTCTGACCCAACGACGGTGAGAGGAGTCTCATGATTGGTTTATGGCACTGTTCCACACGGCTTACAAACTGAATTATTGCACGAAATTACTGAAGACGAAATTTTCGGCGCCATAGGTAAAGGAGCAACGAGCAAGTTTCGACGGTCTCTCTGGGTAGTTTCATAGACGTCTTCACTACTTATTAGCCACAGGTTGATGGTCATCTGTCGGGAGCTTGTGTCCTCATGGTGCTACTCCCCATAGCCTTCATGGAAGGAGTGATACACCTGTTCACAAACCAACAGGTGGAACTCGAACACATGATAACTGCCCACTGACATTCGCCTGTTACGTCACAGGCTATTAGAAAACCATATACAATTGACCTTGCCTCACGTCATCCTACCAGATCAGGCTTCCCTATGGGGTATCAATAATATTCATGCAGACCTAGCGAGGGCACGTCGCATCCCGAGAGTGTTGGCACTACTACATTTTAGCCAACATTTTGATCGAGAGTATCACATGTGTCTGAAGTATGTTCTGCAACACGTGCAGTACCCACAGCAATTCATAGATGTCGTGATGCGCCTCCTTAAATGGGTGACCTCCAAGGTGCTCGTAAACAGGCAACCTATGCAGTCCCTCTCGATTTCCAAATCGGTGAATCAGGGCTGTCCCCCGGCGATCTTACTCTACGCTCCGGCAATGGAATCACTTCTCTGTGGCCTCCGTCAGTGCCTCACTGGACTACTCTTACCGCCGGCCGGAGAGGCCGAGCGTTTCTAGGCGCTACAGTCTGGAACCGCGAGACCGCTACGGTCGCAGGTTCAAATCCTGCCTCGGGCATGGATGTGTGTGATGTCCTTAGGTTAGTTAGGTTTAAGTAGTTCTAAGTTCTAGGGGACTGATGACCACAGCAGTTGAGTCCCATAGTGCTCAGAGCCACTTTTGAACCTAACACATGGTGTGGCTTCTGGCAGCGGTCAAAGCGTTACCAAATTGGTCTCAATGAACTTAGGAGAAAGAATCACCACAGAGTGTGTCGACCCCCACAGCTTAGTGGTACTATCAAATGCCTATGAGAAGAGTTTCACAACAACATATGGCGCACTGCGGCCCTTATCTACCACAGCTAATTACAATAAATTCAGATTCAGATGGCGAACTTTCGTCTGACTCTCGAGATTCTTCAAAGGACACATTTTATCACTATTTTCCTAGCATCAGACATTACACACGTAGCACATGTACTTCTGATACCGTTACTGATGGCTCGATGTATACTAGCGGCATTTGGAGTCTACGCCAGTACAGGCATTCTTGTCTAAGTCAGTTGTTGTTGTTGTTGTTGTTGTTGTTGTTGTGGTCCTCAGTCCTGAGACTGGTTTGATACAGCTTTCCATGCTACTCTATCCTGTGCTAGTTTGTTCATCTCCCAGTCAGTTATGAATCACTAACTCTTCCCCCATGACAGACCGGTGGCTCTGTTTGTCAGTTCCCACATGAAGATGTGGCGCAGCTGCCTGGAAAGTCTGACGGGTTTGCTGCTCTAGTCCTTAGCTCCCTCATTCGTTTTGCCTTCACTGATGATGCAAGACATGTTCCACCTTTGTAATACTTCGCCACTTTTATACTGAACACAGTTATGTCTGTATTACAGTAACGCTGATGAAGCAGGCGATGGCGCGAAAGATATATGGTATACTACAACAGAGGCATCCCCCGTGAGGCCAAGAACTTCCACGTTAGTTGGAAGGTGGTGTGTCGGACGATACATGCAGTCACACTATACAAAGACGTCGGATCAAAACGGTACATCAGAGTCAAATAGTAAACAGACCCCATAATCATGCCTCCACAAGATAAGTGAGGCGGACTAGCCCCTATGTGCGGAATGTGAAGTACCAATCATGGACAAGAACCATATGGCGCAGCAGAAGATATATGACATTTGCTGCGACAAATTTTGTCATACCTTTCCATGGGTGGCCCCAGAACATAACACACTTTGGCTTCTCCTTTTCCCTGATGAATTGTATTTCCCGTGCACCAGTGCACCAAAACTAAAGCAGAAAAAAAGGTTGAAATGGAGCTGTGCACTATCGCACTATGGGACTTAACATCTGAGGTCATGTCCCTTAGACTTAAACCTAACTGACATCAGGACAACACACATCACACACAGCCATGCCCGAAGTAGGATTCGAAACTGCGACCGTAGCAGCAGCGCGATTTCGGACTGAAGCGCCTAGGACCGCACTGTCACAGCGGCTGGCCCAACACAGTCACGTGGGTCCATGTTAGGGAGGATGAGTCACTCTCTCACTATTTCTCATATGCAACACTTCTCTTTAATGTTGAGTTTACACCAAATACATCATTTTTGTGAGGCAACAGGTAGTTATCAACATGAGGAGACACTGATGGGAGCACGTACATTTGCCGGCCGCTGTGGCCCAGCCGTTCTAGGCGCTTCAGTCTGGAATAGCGCGACCGTTACGGTCGCAGGTTCGAATCCTGCCTCGGGCATGGATGTGTGTGGTGTCCTTAGGTTGGTTAGGTTTAAGTAGTTCTAAGTTCTAGGGTACTGATGAACTCAGATGTTGAGTCCCATAGTGCTCAAAGAAAGACCCAGCACGTACATTTTTAATGAATACGGAATGTTTATGGTAACTCTCCTCTGGAATTGAGAACAAGCAGGTAGTGTGATCATGTAACAGTAAATCTTTCAGTAGACGTTTGGGGCTTGGAAGCCACGGGCAGTTATTAGTGAAAGGGATACTTACCAGGGACAGCAGGGATAAAACGGCCAACCAATTTTTCACACCAGTGTTCAGACATTGATTTTCACTGGAGAAATGAGAAAACTGTCTACCTGGATCTACCTGTTAGGCGCATCCCCCTATGGCAGGGACAAGAACAGATGCGATATACAGGTCGCCTGGCCAAGGCTTTGCGGAAGGGATGGCGACCGTCAAAATTCGTATTTCCACGTTCATCGCGGACTCAACGCTATCGAGAGAGCCATAAGGTGGTGTCAGCCCTCAGCCTGCTGAGTTTTTGTGGAAGCCTCAGGAATTCAAAAGAATTTCAGATTGGAATGCAACATTTATGATGGCTTTGAAATGGTCAATATTGGGCCACAAAAGCGTCTCTTCGTTTAGCTGAGGCCCTCAATCAGATACGGTGTAACATTCGGCCTATTCAGATAATGATCTCTGTGATAAATGGTTCACTTTAAGGCTAAACATAAATTCAAAACATGCTGCCTAGTTTGGGTGTGTGGAAAACGAGCCGGAAGCACAACTTCTTCTCTCTGCAAGGGGATTTATGAGTCAGAGACTGGCTGCTTCTCCTGAAAAGAGAAACTCATGGAGTCTTGTGATTGACACGAAACCATTCTAGGGGTGGTTGGATGAGTGCTTTAGTGGGGTTAACCGAGGTTTGACGGAAGGAGGGAAACAGAGAAATGGTTTTCTGATTCAGACTCAGATGTGGATAAGAAGCTGATCTTGACTCTGGTTATGAGTGGATTGCACTCGCGACAGTCGTGCTGAGTGTGACTTTGCACCGGAATTGGTCTTCACTGAGGAGCCTGTGGTGAGAACTTAGCTATACCGACAGTTTTGACCCCAGTCATCTTCGAAAACTCATTGTGCCAGGGGCAATGTTATTTATGGCAGGTCTGCCACCTTGACGTTTGATCTCCAAGGGACAAGAGAGTCAATTTGGTCCATGGTACGACCGGCAAATGGGATTGTCACACACTACAATCTGCTGAGGTTTCAGGGCTGCATTAGAGAGTAATTACGATCTGTGTAACAGATCGCCAGCCGTGACTTTGCATATTTTTGTGCTCGTGATAACGAATTACAGGCGTTGCAAATTGGTACTCCGCAGACACTTGCACCACGATCGTCACCTGAGACAGTGCTACACGTCGAGAAAGGGGTACAGGACAGCTGCTCTGGCTTGTTAGAGCAAACAGAATCACAGTCCTGCCACTTGTTGTGAACTGCATCAACATAGTATAGAACAGATCCATCAGAGTGTTTCTAGTGTTAGATAATTTCAGATTGAGCTATCCATGTTTTGAGAGTGAGTAAACAGTTAATCAGACAGATCCTAGAAAAACTATTGCCATCCAGTAGAGTGTTAACTATTTGTTGTGTCTGTTTGTGAGCAAACAGTTGATGATTTATTTTTCATCATACTTAAATTCTATTGTTTGTCCTATTTTATTATCAATAAATTTTGACGTACTTTTTTGTAAAAGAGCAATCCCATGTTGCTAGATCAATCATCCATCAATAATTGACTACAATAACTACACGGGCACCATTTCATTAAATTATTTCGGCACTCAAGTTATTTAGATTCTGATTAAAGTGCTAACCTCCAATGTAGGATTACCACAGAAACCACTGTCAAAGGGCAAAATCAATTTAGAAGATGCTTGGGCGAGGTAGACAAGTGGAACCCTTGCTAGACAAAGTGATCACTAAATTTGTAGACAACATAGTTGTGTGGAGATAACAGCGATTAGTTTACTTATAATGAATTATTCAAAATGACAGTCATCATCGCTTTATTTATTTTGCCGCCAACCGGTTTCAACCCGCGATGGGGTCATCTTCAGGGCAATTTACACCATTTGGTCGCTCACTGGAGTCGTCACCCTGCCTGTGCACTACCAACCGTTCGTGACTGTCATTTTGATTAATTGAAAGTGATCGCTATCAGCATGTAAACTCATATTCGGTTGTAGCCTTTCAAATCATACCGCAAGACCAGTGTAGTCTTGCACGTGGGCGCGAGATGAAATATTTATTTTACGATGGGCCTAAAGATTTACTGTATTTTTGGAACTACCTACGAGAACATTATTGTAAGATTGTATGGAACCCAAAGTAAAGGCAATATTTTCTTTAATTACTTAAGGAGGGCCCTATGCGATTCTCCTCACGGCTGGATCATCAGCAAGTTGGAGAACATACCCATTAACCGAGCTGACAAGCACACGACCGGTTATCAGTGGGATAATATACGACATGCCTGGATGTTAAAGCGTAAGGATTGTGAAGTTAAAAAGATTTTGTGTAATACTGAAGAGAAAAAAGGGGTAAGGCGACTGCCCTTGATTAGCGGGAAATCCAGGTTCGAGTCCCTGTCTAGCTCAAATTTTCATTGCCGTCATTCCGTTTCACAGCTGATGGTTGTCCGTATTCGCAATTGTGAATACATTTTATGCATTTAATAAAGGCTGTAGTCGCCGCAGTGCCTGTTCCTTTGGTCATTCATGCATGTCCAAAGGAACATTTAATCGTGATTCCGAAATACACAGGCGCTGCAATATCATAACGTGAGTAATCGTTTGGCTGTCACCCTCCCCCCATGATTTTAGAAATTCTGATGCAATGGTCTCCATCCCTTCTGACTAATTTGATATCAAGTCTTTCAGAGCCCTTGTAAAGCTGACTCTAGTACTGGATCCCCCATGTCTTCCATAATGACTACAGTCTCTTCTTCTATCACATCACCGGACAAATTCTGTCCCTCATAGATGCCTTCAGCGTTCTCTGTCCATTTGTTCGTACACTCCTTTGAGTTTAATAGTGGAATTCCCATTACTCTCTTAATGATTCCCCCCTTGGTATCACTTTCCTCGAAGGTTAGTTTGATTTTTCTGTATACTGATTCGGACCTCTCGACAATCGTTTATTTTCGATTTCTTCAGATTTTTGTTTCAGCACTTTCGCCTTGGCAGCCCTGGATTTCCAATTTATTTCATTCCTAATGAATTTATACTGCTGTCGTTCCCTGAAAATTTTTGTATTTCCTTCTTTAGTCGATAAACTGATCATTTCTTTTGCCCAAGATTTCTTCGCTGTTACGGTTCTTGTAACCATGTTTCACTGGCCAGCATTTGCGACTGCCAGTTTTAGAGATGTCCAATGCTCTCCAACTTCACTACCCGCTCCGGTATTCGTTATCCTATTACTCATATCCTTAGCGAACTTCAAACGCTTTTCATCATTCCTCAGTACTTAAGTATCCCACTTCTTTCCACACTAATACTTCCACACGACTCTCTTAAACTTCGCTCTCCTCTTCGTCCTCTTCATCATTATTAAATTGTATTTTAGGTCTATATCTGCGCATGAGTAAGCTTCACAATTCAGTATCACGTTTCGCAATCCATGTCTGACTAATATCCATGCCTGTCTCCAGGTCTTTTCCAAGTATACCTCCTTCTCCTGTGAAAGAAAACTATCATTTACGCAGTTTCGAGCACCGAACCGTAGACACATCTCTCCAGTAGAACTGGCCATGAGTAACTAACTAAATTATATATTGAGGTGTCCGCCTACGTAGCGTAGCGGTAGCGTGGCCACTTACTGCGCAGGGTGCCTGGGTTCGATTACCGGTAGGGGAATGGGTGTTTTGTGTCCTTTATCATTTTCATCATCATTGACTCGCAACTCACCGATATGGCGTCACCCAAAGAGGACTTGCAATAGGGCGACCGAACTCCCCCGAATGGGGCCTTCCGGCCAACAATGCCATACGATCGTTTCATTTTTTATATCTTGAGGTACAGCACTCACACAACCACAAGAGGAAAGGGTATGCCTCTGTACGTTTCTGAGGAGGAAATTGTTAATAGCATGTTGGAAAGCCTGTGCCTGGAAGATACGTTGCAAGCAATGCTCAGTACCCAGACAAGGAGTTTACGGAACTGGAGTAACTCTGGTAGAGGCTTTGGGTCATGAGATAAGCTGATAGGAAATGTTTGAATGAGAATAATGTAAGGCTTTTACGGGAGAATGATAGCCAATCTCCAATTATGGAATACAACAGCGGTAAAACAAGATGTTTTATGTATCACCACCCGAGTACTGAAAAGGATAAAGATAGTAATAAAAAGTACTAAAGACATCGGGTGCCGTGACCAGTTTCAGTATTTATAGGATCCTTGTGGACCCATTTCTTACGTTTATTTTTTGTATGCGAGAATTAATAGACAACACTTGTGCACATTGCTCGGTGTGGGTATGTGCCTTAACGTTGATTAGTCAGAAATTTTATAATGCACATGAGGACATTTGTAGGTCTGTATAAGTATTCGGGACAAGGGAAACATGCAAGGTGTCTAATTTATGTGAAACACCTTCGTAGGGGAATCTGTGATTTATGTTAAACATATAAAATGTACATGGACATTTAATGTCAAGGTCGCGGAAGGGCTATCAGTACAGATGATTCTGGGTGCGAGTTTCGTTCACTACGTTAGGTTAGTCCCTAATTATCACGAGAATAAATGTTCCTATTTATTATTGAATTTTGTAAGCATCTTGTACAACTCGGTGAACATGCGCAGTATCAGATTACGAATGGAGTCATTTGAGCCCGAATAGCGGGAACAAAAGGAGGAATTTTGCGAAATTTAAGGATGTTCTGCCTGACTGGTTAGGTCTGCTGAAGTGCACGGAGTATAAGATAGAACTAAGTGATCGAAACCTCCCTACTTCACATGAAGCAATTAAAAATGTTCAAATGTACGTGAAATCTTATGGAACTTAACTACTAAGGTCATCAGTCCCTAAGCTTACATACTACTTAACCTAAATTATCCTAAGGACAAAAACACACACCCATGCCCGAGGGAGGACTCGAACCTTCGCCGGGACCAGCCGCACAGTTCGTGACTGCAGCGCCTGAGACCGCACGGCTAATCCCGCGAGGCCTGAAGCAATTAAAGGTCGGTGTGAATGAAGTGCTGAGAGAAGTAGGAATTATATTATCTAAGTCTCTTTATCAAATCACATTTTTACGGTTACGAAACTTAGGGCTGGTTCGGTATTTGGTTGATTAGCATGCACACATCCACCAGTCTTTCAGACTATTCTCTAACCGGATTTCCTCTCGTGCATTTCATGAACTCAGAAGTATTCACCATTTCTGAACTTAACTAGTCTTACTTAAAAATACCGTTAGCAGAAGAGTCAAAATCTTTGCGTCTGACTGGAACCATTTTGACTGACGTCGTGTACCGTTGGGGCTCTCAACCGGAGCAATAGTATTATCTGGTATTTTGAATACTGGTATTTTTTTAGTATTTGAAATTAGGTCATGTTTATCACTACCTGGATGAATTACTAACCTGCAGTCGAGATTTTCAGAAGCACTTGGGCCGCGTTAGGGAAGTTCTTAATCGTTTACATGACGATAGGTTTGCTACCAGACCGTTTAATGTGAAGTTTGTCTAGTCAGAGATTTCTTTTCGGGATATACCGTGTCCTCAGCGGTCGTCAGCGTTGACCAGGATCGAAGAGAAGTGACTGACACTTGCTCACCGCGAAGGAGTGAGAAGGAAATGGTCTGCTTCATATTGTTGTTGTTGTGGTCTTCAGTCCTGAGACTGGTTTGCTGCAGCTCTCCATGCTACTCTATCCTGTGCAAGCTTCTTCATCTCCCAGTACCTACTGCAGCCTACATCCGTTTGAATCAGCTTAGTGTATTCATCTCTTGGTCTCCCTCTACGATTTTTACCCTCCACGCTACCCTCCAATACTAAATTGGTGATTCCTCGATGTCTCAGAGCATGTCCTACCAACCGATCCCTTCTTCTAGTCAAGTTGTGCCACAAGCTCCTCTTCTCCCCAATTCTATTCAGTACCTCCTCATTAGTTATGTGATATACCCATTTAATCAACAGCATTCTTCTGCAGCACCACATTTCGAAAGCTTCTATTCTCTTCTTGTCTAAACTATTTATCGTCCGCGTTTCACTTCCATACATGGCTACACTCCATACAAATACTTTCAGAAACGACTTCCTGGCATTTGAATCTATGCTCCAGGATAACAAATTTTTCTTGTTCAGAGACACTTTCCTTGCCATTGCCAGTCTACATTTTATATCCTCTCTTCTTCGACCATCATCAGTTATTTTGTTCCCGAAATAGCAAAACTCCTTTACTACTTTAAGTATCTCATTTCCTAATCTAATTCCCTCAGCATCACCAGACTTAATTCGACTACATTCCATTATCCTTGTTTTGCTTTTGTTGATGTTCATCTTATATCCTCCTTTCAAGACACTATCCATTCGTTTCAACCGCTCTTCTAAGTCCTTTCCTGCCTCTGACAGAATTAAAATATCATCGGTGAACCTCAAAGTATTTATTTCTTCTCCATGGATTTTAATAGCTGCTCCGAATTTTTCTTTTGTTTCCTGCATTGCTTGCTCATAGGGGTGGCGAATTACTTCCGAAAATTCTTCCCCAGTTTTTCTCAGTTAACAACGCCACTTAATGAACTAAGAGAAAAGTAAAAAATTTCGGTGGAGCTCCTCCCAGCACGTATCGTTTGAAGATCTAAAAACAGTTCTGGCAAGCACACTCATGCTGGTGATGCCCTATCTCTGACAGGAGTTTATTGCCCAGACAGACACTTCGATGTCTGGAGTGACGGATTTGCTTCAAAAATATCCTAATGGGCGGTGGCCGCTGGTTTATGGCTTTCGGCACGTTTCTCCACTGGAAGCTAAGTACTAGGTGTACGAACTGCAGGCCTTGGCTGTTTTATTTGCCTTAATTTCAAATGTATTTAGAGCACAGGACTTTTCAGTTAGGAACTAACAACCAAGTATTTAATTGGGTGCAATCGGGGCTGAGACAGACTGGGTTTGTAGCAAGGTGAGCGGTGAGAATATCCACGTTTCAGTTTAAGGATAAACACGTTCGAGGAATGGAGACTGTTTCGCTGATGGCCTGAGCCGCATGTTTCGAGGAGATAGTGCACACCAGGGAAGAAAAGGCACAGGTGGCTGGCATCAAAACAGGTGAAGTGGTGTGCCCGATTTTGATTCCTCTTCTAAGGACATGCTGATCCTGGCTTGGCTCCCACCACAGAGCGTCTGAGACAGGTGGAGACAATCAAACATTATGTTACGTAGAAGAATGTCTTGTGTTGTTGGCTCCTGAACACAAAGGCGAAAAAATTATTTTACCATTGAAACGGGTACTGTCCATGTCTAAGAATTATCGTGAAAGACATATAGGAGGGCATTTAGATAAAGTTAGATCACGATGAAAATCCACAAAATTTGATTTGGTAGAGGATAGACAAACAAATTCCGAAATTAATGCAGTCCTCTAAGACTTGTTGTGTTGAAGATCCAGTAAGGTCTACTGCCCTCTGATCTCCTTCAGGCCCCGATGCATAAGATGTGCACTGATAATGTCAGTCCGTTTCCTGGTTCAAAAGAGGGGAACCATGTCACGCTCGTGTGCACAGACGTGTGATCTTGTTTTTGGTTGCTAATCACCACGAGGAAGGTTAAAGCGCTGACGACTATCAGATGTATGAATAGCTTTTTGGAATGTGTGGACTGTGTAGAACTTCAGCGTTAAATAATTCTGCCGCTCTTACGTCAGTGGCGCTCAGAAAATTGTCTTTGAAGTGGGCATAATGCCAACTACCATAACATCCTACCACCCATATTCCTCATGTGAGGAGCACGTTAACCGAAATTTACATGCAGCACTCATCGCTTTCCATCAAGTGAGCACACCGTGTCGATCTGAGTGAAAACTAATCTTTTCTTGCCAGGAGTTGACGGTGAATGTCCGGTTGTTTTTGCACAAAGATACCTCCTAATCCCGTAGACAGTTGTTAGGCTCTTGACTGTTAATCTACAACCCCTTTTGAAACTTAGCTCACCAGTATTTTAATTTTTAATTTTTTCGAGTTCATAGTATTCTGCGATCTGATTAACAGATTTTCTAGCGTCTCGAAGAAGACTGCTGCTGAGCTTCCAGCTCTTCGGATTATCGTGGGAGGTGACATCGATGTACCAACAATGGCTTTTTCGTTAATTAAACGCGACACAGCAGCGGAATTCTGCTTCGTCGCGGTTCTATAGTACCTCAACTGTTATCTGGCGTTGCCCGAAATGAAACAAAGGGGCGGGTGGTTCCGGATGGTGTATCATTTATAATGAGAGCTTAAATGTATAGTTAGTTGTTGGCGTCGTCCTGCTTTTCGTGTGCCGAGGAAACAACACGCTTCCAGGGTTACTTTTGTTATGTAACATGTTCATAAACGCAGTTTCTTTTGTTATGGTTTCGAAAATTAATCAGCCGACCACTGTAGCCGAGCGGTTCTAGGCTCTTCAGTCCGGAACCGCGCTGTTGCTACAGTCGCAGGTTCGAATCCTGCCTGGGCATGGATGTGTGTGATGTCCTTAGGTTAGTTAGTTTTAAGTAGTTATGAGTCTAGGGAACTGATGACCTCAGATGTTAAGTCCCATAGTGCTTAGAGCCATTTGAACTATTTGTTTCGAAAATTAATCGTAAAAATAACTCATTGGTGTGGATTTTTTTTTCAAGAAATTGGAAGACCATAGTCAATTTGGGAATTTTTCCCTTTTTCAATAATCATCTAAATATGCAGAGAAAACAACAAATTTGAGAGATTGCTTAAAAAAAATTATGGTGAAAAGCTAGAGGACAATGGATTAGTTGCACAACCGAAAAGTAAGACTTCGACTTGTGAGCTTCTGAACTAGGTCAAGTGCAAGAGGTGTAGGAAGAAAAAAGAAATCTAGAAGCTCTATAAAAATTATTGTAACAGAAGTAACTTGCCAATTTAAAAGAAAGTAAACAAATGTGACCAGCTGCCAGTGTGAGTTGCGCTTTGAGGGTTCTTTACAAACTAAATTATGTATACAGGTAGTTCATTCACTCCGGGAATCGAGAATTTCGACAGTCTTTTCCTGTTATTGATATCGATACTGGTAAGATTTCGATATCGCTCACAAGAACACCAACCTATCGAAAGTTTTAAAACAAATATTTTTTGTGTGGCGTAATTAAAAATAAACAGTTTTATGATTTCTTTTTTATGTTTCTGAGCAACAGACATACAGTAATTTTTAAATGAACACGTCGCCATTTGAATGCATTGTTGTTTATTTAGTTATGACCCAGGTTTCGGCCGTTTATGCTATTTTCAAACGAGTTTATGTCATCAACATATATTGCAGGACATCAAGCTCAAAGTTGGCCATAAATATTCGCTATCCACGAAATGCCAGATATAAAATAATCATCTTATTTACTGATCATTTTACAAGATGGTGACTTTACACAGGCATTTCGTGGGAAGAGAATTCTTTTTAGCTATTGCCAAATTTGAGTTTGATGTCCTGCAGTAGGCCTATACGTTAATGGCATGAAATCACTTGAAAATGGCATCTCACTTACTGATCTTTTTGCACGTCAATGACTTTATATCTGGCATTTTGTGGGTAACGAATATTTTTCTTAATTTATGGCCAATTTTGAGCTTGATGTCCTGCAATATATGTTAATGACACTTAAAAATGTCGTAAAAGGCCGAAACCTGAGTCATAATTAAGTGAACAGCAATACAGTCAAATGGGGGTGTGTTCTTTAAAACATTTTATGATTTTGTTTCATCATGTCTGCTGTGAACTTGGCTTCCTGCCGAATTTCATGTTCCCAGTCCAAAGTGAAGTACCTTATAGGTTTTAGAGTATCTTCGTGGGTATCAAAATGTGTGACACAATGGCCGTATCTTTTGATTGGATTGTCTTAGAAACTTAATTTTTTTTCACTGGCAATGAACCGTGGACCTTAGTATGCGACATTAATTTGAACTTGATACGTCTTCCTGTTCCCGAGAGAAAGGATTTTCAACGGCCGGATAGACAGAAAGACACATGGAGGACATATTGATCCTATAAGGGTTCCGTTCTTAACGGCTGAGGAACGGCACCCTAAAAAGAAATTTGATTCTGTTGATGCACAAATGATCGCTGTCGATATGCTGCCATATATAACTTCCGATCATTAAGGTTTGCAAAAATCTTTTCACTCCTTAGACAGGAGACATGAACTGCCAGATCAAACCACGCTCAAACGTGGAGATCAAAAATAAATTAGAAAAAGCTCTTGCAAAATGTAATTATTTGAGTGTTACGGCGGACATGAAGGAATACAAGCACTACGTGTCACTTTCTAGTGAACGGAAAATAAGTTTCACCTTGATGGAGGAGACAGAAAGTTATCGTACTTGTTAGCAGATATCGGCAGCCGTCATCTGATCTCTTCTCGAAGTCCTTCGCAGTGGCATATCTGAATAATATCTCCGGGTTTTGATGGTGGAACAATCTCAATAAAACTCTTCACATTCGATGGCCATATTCACCATCGTCATCAGGAGTAAAACCATTGTCTGCCGGTGTTGTCTTTATTTCTATTTATCGTTATTTCAATTCCCCTCTATGAGGGAGGGCTACCAGCGGAGAAAAACCGCTCTTCAGCAAAAGGTTACAACAATTATATTTAAAATGGTTAAAAGACGTAAAAGGTAACAGTAACAGGTGATTTTCTAAAGTATACGTACGTGGACAATAGTGACGATTTTTACATAAAAACCAAGATACAATAAACGAGGATTTGTGAAATACACATAGATGGAAGATACTGATGGTTTTAATAACTCGTTTCACGAGGTTATATTACAGTTAAAATACATTTGCAGGTGAATGGGGCCATGGTGTCATGGCGATGTTATGTGGCACACGAAAAAATTGTCATGATTAAACGATTATGAGTATGACTATGAGGCCCTGTAGAACCGCGGGTAACGTCTAGATGTCACCAAGGTGGACGGAAGGGGAAGGAGAATATTGGAGGGTGGTGTGAGGTGGAGCTTGTGGCTAGGATTGGAAAGAGAGGTGTATCTCCGGTTGGATTTCATCTTTGGGAAGTGAGAGTTGGTTAAAATTCCGGCGGGAGAGGATGGATATAATGTATGGATGGTGGACTGTTGGTTAAATGGGGTAGCAGGGCTCCTGAACTGGTGGTTAGTGGGTGAGAAATGGAGTGATGGTACTGGGTTTTTCGATTAATGGATTCGAAGGTGTTCTGGGAAGAGTAGAATGGTTGGGAAGTTAATAAGCTGGAATGCTTGGGAAGTGGATAAGCTGATACAGGATGCGAGTTGGATAACGTAGGCGAATGCGGAATGTAGCGATGAATGCATTTCAAGGGACTTACAGAATTTAGGCTAGCCAGAGATCTAGGCAACGTTAGTGCAGATTAGGATAGAGCAGATGAGGGATTTATAGGTGAGGATAATAGTTGAAGGATGTAACCCCAATAGCTGCGGCTTGTTAGTAGTTTTAATCATTTTCGGAGTTTGTATTGGATGGTAAGGAGATGTGCTTTCCATTTTAGTTTTCTGTCGAGAGGTGGTCCTAAATACTTAACTGTTTTAGGCGGAGGGATGGGTTGTTTGTAGGTGAAGAGATGGAAATCTGCAGTGATGCGACCAAAGATGGTGGCTTGGTTTTTCTGCGGATTTACTTGAAGTTTTCAAGTATTAGACACTCTGCTAGGAGATTCAGGTGGTGCTGAATGGATTCATGTAATAGTTGAATGGTATGATGAATGGCTAGGGTAGGCAGTGTTGTCAGCATATTGCAGGAGATAGGTTGGGGGTGGCGGCTTGGGAAAATCTGCAGTGTACAGGACCTAAAGGAGGGGTGAGGGGATACGACCTCGAGGCACACCTGCCATACTGTGGGCCAACGAGCAGCAAGTTGGGACGTGGGCTGCATAGACATGGACTGAGACCAGTGTTTGGGACCGCCCCAAAGATACGACATATACTGCGCCCTGTTAAATGACCACGTAGCCCTTCGCGTGCTCTATGTATGGTGTCAACCGCAAATGCGTCAGGGGCAGAGAGTTGTACCAGCACAAGCGACATATTAAATGAAAGAAGCTTGACAGGTCGGCCATGTCTGACGGTCACAAATACATCTGAAAACACGAATCTTGACATATGCGTCAGCTTACTGAGATTCCGTAATGAAAGAGGCAGCTGAGATTAGAATGAACAGTAACAGTTTTAACAGAGGTCGGTGTACACATTTAGTAGGGCGTGGGGGCCGCTTTTGGATGTCGAAAGGAAACTGCGACGACTGCTTGTCATAGGAAAACGGGAGCGGCAGTTTCAAACGTGGCGCTGGCCCCTCGCGCCACCTGACTTCACTTGGTCCCACGGCGAGCCGGAGCGGCTACACTATGTGATAAGAAATATCCGAACACCCCCAGAAACATAGTTTTTCATATTAAGTGCATTGTGCTGCCACCTACTGCCAGGTACTTCATATCAGCGACCTCAGTACTCATGAGACGTCTTTAGAGAGCAGAATGGGGCGCTCCGCGTAACTCACGGACTTCGAACGTGCTCGCACACGTCTGTATGCGACATTTCCACACTCCTAAACATACCTAGGACGTGGAGGGACACGTACAGCACAAAAGGGTACAGGCCGACCTCGTCTGTTGACTGACACCGTCCGCTGACTTTTGAAGAGGGTCGTAAAGTGAAATAGGCAGACATCTATCCAGACCATCACACAGGAATTCCCAACTACATCAGGATCCACTGCAAGGACTATGACAGGCGGTAGGTGAGAAAACTAGGATATCATGGTGGAGCGGCTGCTCATAAGCCACACATCACGTCGGTGAATGCTAAACGACGCCTCGCTTGGTGTAAGGAGCGTAAACATTGGATTATTCAACAGTTGAAAATCATTCTGTGGAGTGACGGATCACGGTACACTATGTGGCGATCCAATGGCAGGATGTGGGTATGGCGAATGCCCGGTGAACGTCACCCGCCAGCGTGCATAGTACCAAATGGCGGTGGCGTTAGGGCGTGGTTGTGTTTTTCATGGAGGGGGCTTGCGCCCCTTGTTGTTTTGCGTGGTACTATCACAGCACAGGCATATATTGATGTTTCGAGCACCTACTCGCTTCCCACTGTTGAAGAGAAATTCGGGGATGACGAATGCATCTTTCAACACGATCGAGCACCTGTTCATAATGCACGGCCTGTGGCGGAGTAGGAACACGACAGTAACATCCCTGTAATGGACTGGCCTGCGCAGTGTCCTGACCTGAATCCTCTTGAACACCTGTGAGATGTTTTGGAACGCCGACTTCGTGCCAGGCCTCACTGACCAACATCGATACCTCTCCTCAGTGCAGCACTCCGTGAAGAATGGGCTGCAATTCCCCAGGAAACCTTCCAGAACTTGATTGAACGTATGCCTAGGAGAGTGGAAGCTGTCATCAAGGCTAAGGGCGTGCCAACACAAAATTGAATTCCCTCGTTACCGATAGAAGATGCCACGAACTTGTATGTCATTTTCAGGCAGGTGTCCGGATACCTTTGATCACATAGTGTATGATCTGCCCAAATAACTTTCGTGCAGGCGTCGTTCCGGGCATCTCTGCGTTTCAGTCATATCTTACTGGTGCCAGAAGGCACAATAGTGCCTATGTAAGTAGAAAACCGAGAAGATTTTATTATTTGTCTTCTCTTTGCGGACACTCCCAACCTTAGCAAACCACTGAGTAGTTGCTTTACAACAAGTTTACTTTGTCATATTCACCACTACAAATAACCAACACATTGTAGAGTGGATGTCCCTACAACGCAGTTTTTCAAAATATTGTTACTTCTGCACTTCATTTATAGCGGCCCACCCAACTGTTACGCTTGACGTAAACGTTTTATGGTTGCACGATAACAAAGTAACAACAAATGAGAAACAACACGAACTTAAACATCGTTGGAACCAAAATCAATATAGCATATCAAAATCAGCTGGTAGTGGCGCTATTGTGTTGTGGCGTGCGATTTATACGGAAGTGCTTTCCATTGTGTTAAGGAATCGGAGTGGAGCTAAAATTTCTGGTGCTTATAAAACGGTGCCAACATAATGCTATTTTTTTTTGCAAAAATTTGTAGTTCTAACCATCAAACCACAGGTGCAAATGCAGACCACACTAATCGAATAGAAGCTTTTCATGAGACACTAAAGTAACTGGAACTATTACTAAAACACATATTTTTGCAACGCAAAGCGTTTTATGAGTGCAAAGAGTTGCTACAAAAAGCGCATGTGGCTATGATTCGAAGTATTTCACTGTATAAATCTGAGGATGGAGTCGTATCGTTAGACGGTGTGCTCTGGTGATGACTATTTCAGTGGCAGAAAAGGTATAAAATTTGGTTACTGTAAACTTCGCAAACCACAGTACTTCTTTAATGTTTTTTAAGCTCATACTCATTTTCAAACCCGTATTATCACTACTTCGTGTACCATTGTTGAAATATGTTCTTTGTTATGCATTGATTCACATTACTGTTCATCAGTGTATTTGCAGTTACTATGATAACTTCTTTAAATTTAGTTCTTATGTACATTGCCATTAGCATCCATCGTACACAGAATGAGATATGCACTCTGCAGCGGAGTGTGTTGTGATACAAAACTTCCTGGCAGACTAAAACTGTGTGTCGTGCCGAGAGGCGAAGTCGGGACCTTTGCCTTTCGCGGGCGACTGTTCTACCAACTGAGCTACCCAAGCGCAACCCATCCCCCCGTCTTCACAGCTTCAGTTCCGCCAGTACCTCGTCTCCAACCTTCCAATTTTCACAGAAGCTCTGCTGCGAAACTTGCAGAACTAGCACTCCTATCTCCACAATATCCTTTCTTCCAGTCTTTCTAGCTCTGCAAGATTCGCAGGAGAGCTTCTGTGAAGTTGGGAAGCTTGGAGACGAGGTACTGGTGGGGGTGAAGCTGTAAGGACGGGGTGTCAGTCGTGCTTGAGTAGTTCAATTGGTAGAGCATTCGTCAGCGAAAGGGGAAGGTCCCAAATTCCAGTCTCGGCCCGGCTCACAGTTTAATCTGCCAGAAAGTTTCAGCATCCACCGTCATTAATTATGAAACTATATATCGCGTTTATCGGTATCACTCATTCTCAATCGCTTATTTTCTGCGTACCTTTGCTCCGATATCGAAAATTCCTTCGGTTTGCTTACCTAAAAATAGTTATGTCATAGCTTTATTTGAAAAATAAAATCGTAGAGACACTTTCATTAATCTACATTTAAAAGAGGTAATGGAAAACTGTCAGAAATTGCGTAATGGGAGATGTTGCATCGCAAGTACAGTGTAGCCAAAGAAACAGTATCCGTCACTATATGTCAAGCACAAACTTTGAGGTGGCACAGTATGTTATAGTAATACATCTGTATGACGGGTGTAGATGCCAGAGCTGCTATGCCTCCCTTCATCTTTCCCCACATTCCAAGCCTTTTCCTTCAGTCGCATCTGTTTCTACTTCCCCAGTGAGGCTGAACCTGCCAGTATATTGCCCTACAGGTAGCACAGCTTTCAACTTCACTGGTACACTCAATTTCGAAAACTATTGGGCATTTTTATTTTTACTACAAGTCTTTTACCCGCGCACAAGGTACAGCCTCTTTGATAAGCAATCAAAACATTACGGTCAACTCCGCCTTGACATTACTCTCCCGGAGAGAGAAACCCGCTACCACTTGAACAATGAATAAAAACCATCAGCATCAGCATTGTCAGCTGAAGACTTCCAGCGTAAGACGTCACCCTCATTCAGACAGCAACCTTGTCAAAAAGGGCGGAGCAACGAACAGAGGTGCTGAGCTACTGGGCACACTCCTGCCCTTCGGTTTGGAAACTGCTCCGAAACGTGGAAGTTTCAACAATGAGCAAGAGCATGAAAATCCAGAAGACAATGGGAACATCCGCGTTAATGACACATAATATATATCCGCAAGACATGTGGCCACTGATTAAAAAGATGACATGACGATTTCTCCATTGGAAAAAGATCACGGACTTCTCCCCCATTCCGATCTCCGGGAGAGTAATGTCAAGGCTCACAAGGGGAAGGCCTCAGACACGGCCCAATCGTTTCTGATCTAATTTGGCACGTCGCTTGTGTACAACCTAAAACGAAAGACTCTAAGATCTTTTGGGTCAATACCCCCCGCGATTTTGAGAAAATCACCCCTGAAGGTTATGACGATCAATCGACTGCAAATTGGATGGATCGATAGATAATTGTAAATAGAGTATTTTTCATTATCAGGTATGGGGTCCGCAAACGCAAACTTTTCCAGAAATTGAGGAAAGAAACTTTTACAACTGCCGCTTCTGTACCCACATGGTAAACGCTTTTCGCGACAGCGCCGATAGTGCAGTGGCCAAGGTAAAGCCGGCACGGTAGCACAGTGTGTTCTGTCAGAGAGCTCGTTGGCCTCTGTAATAATAATAATAATATAAAAAACTGAGTGGATGGATCAACAAACGAACCTGAACGGATGTCATGTGACTTCTGCAATCACCAAACCCAACTATCAACAACGAACAAAATGAAAAAATAAAAAGAAAAAAAAACGTAACTGTTTGGGAATCGGAAAATCCGGGTTCGAATCTCGAAGAAACCTAGCGGATGTTATTCTTTTCATTTGTATTTTTCCATATCTCAATTGATAGGGATATGAGGGTTATTTCCCTACCTTATTATTATCATTCCTAATTGATTTACGTACCTTATTAAACCTCCTATCGCTATCAATTGAGATACGGAAAAATACAAACGAAAAGACGAACATCTGCTATGTATTTTCGAGATTAGAACCCGGGTTCTCCGATTCCCAGCCAATTACCTTGGTCGTTGCGCTATCGGCGAAAAACGTTTTGCTCTGTGGGTACAGAAGCGAAGGTTGTAAAAGTTCCTTACCTCGATTTCTGTCAAAGTAAGCGATTTCGGACCCCATACCTGATGATGAAAAATACTCTATCTACAATTATCTATCGATAACGCCAATTTTGAGTCGACTTCTCGTCGTGACATTTAGGGGCGATTTTCTGAAAAAAGCGGGGGTGATGACCCAAAATATCCTAGAGTCCTTAGTTTTAGGTTGTACACAAGCGACCTGACAGATTTGAGCCGAATCGGTTGGCCGTGTCTGAGGCCTTCCTCTTGTCAGATGACCACGAGAAAAAGATAGAACGGTCAACGAAAGGATAAAGTTCTGCGACTCGGGTCGTGGAATGTCAGATGTTTCAACGAGGCAAGGAAGCTAGAAATTCTAACAATGGAAATGCTAAAGCTAAGTCTAGATACAACGGCCCTCAGTGACGTCAAATAGAAAGAAGGCTAGGAGTTTTGGTCAGATGAGTATAGGGTACTATCAAAAAGCAACTGAAAATGCTGTAACAGGAGTAGGATCCGTTAAGAACAGCAGGGTACGGCAGAGAGTGAGTTTCTGCGAACATTACAGTGATAAGATTGTTCCCATCAGAACCGACAGCAACAAATAACGACAACAATAGTTCAGGTATACGTGCGGACCTCACAAGAAGAAGATGAAGAGACAGAGAAGTATATTATGATACTGAACGGATAACTCAGTACGCAAAGGGGGATGAAAATCTAACAGTCGTGGCGGATTGGGATGTGGTTGTAGGAGAAGGAGTAGAAGAAAAGGTTACAGGAGATTTTGGGCTTGGTACTAGATATGAAAGAGAAGAATTACTGTATTGAATTCGTAAATAAATTTCAGCTGGTATTAGTGAATACTCTGTTCAAGAATCACAAGAAAGGGTGTATGCAAGGAAAAGGCCCGAAGATACGGAAGATTTTAGTTGGATTGTAACATAGTCAGACAGAGACTCCGAAATCAGATGTTTCAGGGAAATTCTACAATACGGAAATGCAAGTTCCTTAGAAGAGAAATAAATAGGAAGTGCAGGTTGTCTAAGGCGAAGCGGATACATGAAAAATCTGTAGAAATCGAAAACAAATGAATGTCGGAAATAGATCAGCAATAGAAATTAAATGCAAGGGTGGTTACATTAAGAGTGCAACGGGAATTCCACTGTTAGATACAGAGGAGAGAGCAAATAGGCGGAAAAAAGAGTATACTGAAGGATTCTATGAGGGGGGGGGGAGATTTGTCTATGTGATAGAAGAAGAAACAGGAGTTGATTTAGAATAGATGCAGCATTACAATCGGAATATAAGATAGCTTCGCAAGACTTCAGATCGATTAAGCAGAAGGGATAGATAACATTCCGTCAGAGTTTCTAAACTCATTGGAGAAAATGGCAACAAAACGAATATTCACGTCAGTGTGTAGAATGTATGAATCTGATGACATACCATCTGAGTTTCGGAAAAAGATCATCCACACAATTCCAAAGATTGCATGAACTGTTGCACAGTCAGCTTAACGACTCGTGCATCCAAGTTGATGACAAGAATAATATACAGAGAATGGGAAGGAAAGTTAGATGACGATATGTTTGACTTTAGGAGAAGTAAAGGCACCAGGTAGGCAATCTGACATTATGGTTGATAATGGAATCAAGACTAAATAAAAATTGAGACTCGTTCATACGATTTGTCTACGTGGAAAAAACTGTCGACAGTGTCAAATGGTGCAAGATGCTCGAAATTCTGAGAAAATAGGATAAGCTACACGGAGAGATGATTTGTACAGTAAGAGTGGAAGACAAAGAACGAAATTCTGAGATTAAAAGTTTGTAAGACAGGGAAGAGGTCTTTCACCATGGCTGTTCAATCTGTATTTCGAAGAAGCAATGATGGATATAAAAGGCTCTGGAGTGAAATTAAAATTTAAAGTGAAAGGATGTCAGTGATAAGTTTCGCTGCTGACATTGTTACCCTCTGCGAAAGTGAAGAAGAATTATGGGAAAAGCTGAATGGAATGAACAGTAGAATGAGTACAGAATATGAAACGAGAATAAATCGAAGAAAGACGAAATTAATGAGAAGTAGCAGAAATAAGGAATAGCGAGAAACTTGAAATCAGGATTAGTGATCATGAAGTAGATGAATTTAAAGAGTTCTGGTACCTAGGCAGCAAAATAATCATGACAGATGAAGAAAGGAGGTCATAAAAAGCAGGCTAGCACTCGCAACAAGAGCTTTGCTGCCCAAGAGAAATCCACCAGTCTCAAACATTGCCCTTAACTAGAAGACGAAATTTCTGAGAATGTACGTTTGTAGCTCACAATTGCATGATTTTGAAACCTGGACTGTGGGAAAACCGGAAAAGAAAAGAATTGAAGAATTTGAAATGTGGCACTATAGAGGAATTTCGAAAATTAGGTGCACTGATAACTTAAGGGATGAAGAGGTTGTCTGGGGAATCGTCGGGGAAAGGAATATATGGAAAATATTGACAATAGGAAGGGACTGGTTGGTAGAACATCTGTTAAAACATCATGGAATAAATTTCATGTTAGTGGAGGGCGATATAGGTGGTGAAATCTTTCAAGGAAAAGAAGAGATTTGACATAGGTTGCAAATGCTACTTTGAAATGAAGAGGCTATAACTCGAGAGGTAATCGCAGCGAGCCACATCAAACCAAAGTCTGATGACTCAAACAAAAAAATCTTCTTTTTCGCCTTTTAACTTCGCCTTTTATGTTAACAGAGCATGTATTGCACCCATCTCCTTCTTCCTCCTCTCTGTCTCTCCACTTTCAGTCAATACCCTTCTCTACCTGCCACCTATTTCAATTCACTTCTCCCTCCCCCTTTGCCCCACTTCAATCTCATGTTCTACACACTCTGCACCCATCTATTCGCGCCTCCTCTCTCTGTCAATCTCCTCATCACACTACTTATGACCCTCTCCTCCTCCCTCTCATTCTTTACTCCTACTGCTCGCCCCCCTCTGTCCAACTTTTCCCCCTCTTTTCCAATCTCCTACTTCCCCTCTCTGTCTGCCCAAATCCTCAGCATCCTGTCAGCTCCTTTCCTCTTGCCCATTGACTGTCTATCCACATCCTTCTCCCCCCTCTCTCCACCATCTCCTACTCCCAACACAATTTGTCTATTTTATCGTCCACGTTTCTCTGTCCATGTCATGCTCATCTATGTCACTGTTCTTTTCCTGCCCCCTCTCTGCTCGGCCATACCCACATACCCCTGACTACTACCCACACAACATAACAGTTGTGTAGAATAGTTTAGATGTCAGGCATCATCAACCATTGTTACCCAGTCCCTGTGGGAACTACCTGTGCTTCTTTCCAGGAAATAAACAAACGGACACATACACACTGGTTTAAGAGGACACACACACACACACACACACACACACACACACACACGCACGCACACACACACACACACACACACACGCGCGCGCGCGCGCGCGCAATTGATCAAGTTGTATAAAATTTTAAATTTTTACTCACAAACGGTCGCTGGTCAGACGTAAGAGGCAGTATGAAGTCTCTAATACTGACGGATGAAATAAAAGTAGAAATAAATAAATAAAATGCCCTTTATTTCTTCCTTCATTTTGCAGAACAAATTTAAACTTTTATAATTTTTCATTTCTATTGTGTATTTAGTTTAAATGGGGAGCAAAATAAGCTGCTGATGGCCCACGCAGCGCACACCACGCCCTGAACGGGGCTGATATGCTCAACCAGTGTGCTGCGGAGCGGCGATAAGCGAGGGATTTTTCAGTGGCCCCAACGGCGGTGGGGTGCTTGGCCCGCGTTCAAGCTCATACGGGGTCCACCGGCTGTTGTGATCGATCCCACAGCGCATTTCTGCGTTTGTGCGTTCGCGCGTGCCGAAGGGCAACACTCGGATTTGGCTGGGCGCATATGTATGTTGATGCAGTTTCCAAGCGCGGGCATTTATGCAAAAATATACGCGGGACCGCGCAGGTGCTCAAATACGCCTCTGGCCATACATGAAGTGGGAAGTGTGCTAGTGGACGTTGCGAGGAAATAAAAACTCGTGCCCGCGTATCTCGCTGTCAGTAGATTTCATTACATCATGCAGAGTACTTTTTATCAACAGCTGAGTTAGGTGCAAAAGTTAAGAAATTATACGCGAGAGAAATGGACTTTCCTGTTTCACGCATCTCGCTAAATTGAATAAACGTAATTTTGTAATGTTTCATTTGAAAATAACGCGTTAGGTGTTTGCCCCCTCCCCCCTCCCCCGTCCTTATGTAAGAGCGCTAATGACATTCTCGTTGACGAACCGTTGTTCCTAAAATTTTCCTATTCCATTCTATCTCTTCGTGTCGTCACTGTATCCATGATCACCTATTGTGTTCTTGGTTTATTCGACATCCAGAGCCTGTACTCTAATTAGCCATCTAAAATACATATTTACGTATTGAAGTTTAAGTCTTCCATCCTAAGACTGGTTCGATGCAGCTCTCTATGCTAACCTATCCTGTGCAAGTCTCTCTGTCTCCGAGTAATTACTGGAACTTATGCGCTTCTGAATCTACTAACTGCATTCACCTCTTGTTGAACTTTTTCTCCCACATTTGCGTCCAATACTAAATTGGCGATCGCTTAACACCGTGGATTGTATGCTACCAATTGATTCATTCTTGTATTCAGGTTTTGCTACGAATTTCTTTTCCCCCCACTTCGGTTCAGTACATTCTCGTTAGCTACGTGATACACAAATCTAGTCTTCAGTATTCTTCTGATGCAACATTTTAACTAGAAATTTTATCGTTACCAAATCACACCATCTCTGTGATTTAACAGTAAGAAAGACATAAAAATTATGACATTCATACTACTGAAACTTAAACATTTTGCTCTGTACTCTTAAGGAAATTACCAATCACTTTATGAAGGCAAATTGTCTTCAGTTACCAAAGAGAAGAAGCTGTTTGAGGGAGGAGGTGACCCATCCTCATCAAAGTCCTCAAAAGTCCTGTTAATCACAGTCAAATAGGAGACACGATACCAGCATGTGGTTAACAACAATCTCAGAATCACATTCACATGCAGAGGAATCATAAGTATGGATTCTGTATGGGTGCAGAAGAAAAGACGAATGGTTAAAACGGAGTTGAACGATGCTGGGAATGCGTCTTCGTGCACAGTAGCATCGTAGAAATTTGAGGCTGTAATACTGCGTCATAGCCACTATGCGTTTGTTGGGGCACATTGCAAAACTCACCCCATTGCTGTTTTTCATGATTATTGACTTCTTGTAAGTTGTCTCTGGACCTAGATGGCAATTCCAAATCGATAACATTTTCTATACATGCAGACTGTTTCGCTAAGACGTCAACTTCTCCATTACAGTGGGAGCCAGCGTGGGAAAGCCTGGCCTCCAAGTTTAAAGCAAACATCTGCCAGTACCACATCGAATGTAAAACGGTCTTCCTCCGACGTTTTATGTTTTTAAAGAAACTCTAGCAGTTGGAGGCGATTAACATCTTTAACAAGGAAGCTGAAGATTCAAACTTGATTGCTTCCACAGTTACAGACTCCGTCGTAAAAATTAAAACAGTTTTAGATAGTTCGAAGACTTCACTGACTTTGATCTGAGGGCATACGTAGGAACATCCAGTGTATTCGTCTCGTGGAATTTTAGATCCAATGGTTTCTATACAAATATAAAGAGGCTTCTGAGGTTCAATGAGACGATTAAATCTGAAATTTCCATTAGCGCTCACCGAGCTTATTAATATAACAGACTGGAATTTGGCAGCTGAATGGGTCAAGATCATACTCAAAAAAGGGTAAATACGAAGAACTCCGTACAGAACGTATGATAGAAGACCAGGTGTCAAAGTTTTATTCCGTTGCAAGGAGTCCTTATTTGGTAAATTAAGCTTGTGTCTTTCTGTAAACATGACTATCCATGAATCTCAATCTGTGAATGAAAAATAAATGTGAGAGCACCTGTTTGATCACCTGCATCCATTCATGTTCATTGTGCATTTCTAGAGACTTGGGCAGTTACAACAGGACAATGTGACACCCCACACATCCAGAATTGCTACAGAGTGGCTCCAGGAACTCTCTTCTGAGTTTAAACGCTTCCGCTAGCCAACAAACAAACCAGACATGAACATTATCGAACATATTTGGGGATGCCTTGCAACTTACTGTTCAGAAGAGATCTCCGCCCCCTTACACTCTTACGGATTTAAGGACAGGCCTGCAGGATTCATGGTGTCATTGCCCTTCAGCACAACTTGAGACATAAGTCGAATTCATGCCACGTCGTGTTGCGGCACTTCTGCTTGCTTGCTGGGGCCTACACCATATGTGGGTGTACCAGTTTCCTTGCCTCTTCAGTGTATTTATTCTGCGTGTTAACATGCTCCAGTTCACACCCAAGAGATAGAAACAACATTATTGTCGTTCTGAAAAAAGCTTTCAAAAATAGATTATATCTTTGGGAAAACTAAGCAGAAAAAAATTACACCCATTCACACGAATATGATGTGTTATATGGATTAAGATACAGCAGATTTCAAGTTCATCATTAAAGTTTTCGACTAGGGATTATATGAGCGTAGGATAACGTGCTGATATTATTAAAATGGTAAGTCTGAGATCATCGAAAACAAACCAGTATTTAATATCATTATACAGGACTATTCACAAGGACCTCGAGGGTGACTGTGACAAAACTGCAAATACCAGTAGATAGAGTGTCTATACGTTCAGATTCGGAATACGCGTCGTGACGTAATTGCAGGACTCACCACTAGGGATTGGTATGTCAAAATATGCAAACAAATCATCCGATCCGTCTGATCACATCGAATTAGTTGTCACCAGCGAATAGGCTACACGACACACACACTTTATCTTCTGCCTATATTAACATTTTCCAGTTTGCAAAGGATGCTTACATTGAGAATCTGAAACTCAGGAACGTGAAAAGATGCTGTACCCACTAATGAATGTATATTTTTATTTGTATGGGTTGCAGTTTTTGCAAAGTCTTCTTCCCAAACGTCGGAGGTATTTATGAGTAATCCTGTATATTAATCCAGATACATGTACTATATATTGATGATAAGTTTAATTATAGAGGGTATTGTGAGTACAAAGACAATAACCGCTTATGAGATAATATTCTATCCCTCGAAATTCCTAATATATCCATTTATTTTATGTAACGCTTTTTATACGGCAGTTAACAGTGGGTTCCGTGTGGTTATATGTTGTCAATCGCTTTAATGTTTTGCAAAATTTGAAGATGCAGTATAGTGTTTTTACATCTGTTTGCTTCAATATCCCATTTTGAATTCCGTCTTTTTATTTTTTTATTTTCATAATTTTTTGACTAGGTGTCCCCAGCGATGCACTGCTGTGACTCAGTAGCTTAAATCGAAAACAAACAAAAGTAAAAGCACACATTTCTAGTATGTGTGGTAATTGGATATACGCCCTAATTTCCTTCTTCCCCTGCCTTTGTTCATCTACTCTCCGCCCTTTCTTTGTCCAAAATGGTTCAAATGGCTCTGAGCACTATGGGATTAACATCTGAGGTCATCAGTCCCTTAGAACTTAGAACTACTGAAACCAAACAAACCTAAGGACATCACACACATCCATGCCCGAGGCAGGATTCGAACCTGCGACCGTAACGGTCGCGCGGTTCCAGACTGAAGCACCTAGAACTTCTGGGACACAACTGCAGGCCCTTTCTGTGTCCCTCTCCTTCCCCATCCTCCTCTCTCCGTCTATCGCATCATCTTTCTTTCTCTGTGCATCATCGTCCCAACATCTGGCTCTATCTTCAGACGCCCCATCTCTCTCCCCGGCTCTCTGTCCATTAACTCCTTCGCCTATCTCTTCTTCTCTTCTTGCCTCTCACCCCCTCTCTTTGGTCGTCTCCTCGTTTTCTATGTCCATTTCCTCCCACCTCTGTGTCCATCTGTCACTTCCGTCCTTCTTCCTGATTTTGGCCCTTGTTTACTGTTATTGCAAATTCAAAAAAAATGGTTCAAATGGCTCTGAGCACTATGGGACAACATCTGTGGTCATCAGTCCCCTAGAACTTAGAACTACTTAAACCTAACTAACCTAGGGACATTACACACATCCTTGCCATTTGCAAATTCAGACTCTGTAGTAGTATATAAGTCACAAGCCGGTAACCATAAACAAAACTTTTCTGTTTGCTAAACACGTTTCACTATTATTATATATATTAAAATAAATAGTCTCTGTCCGTCCAAATATTTATTAGAGAATTGTTTGTAAGGGTGAAGTAAGTCGGTAAAAAACTGTGCGGGAACTTGGGTAATACTGTTTCCTCTTTTTTATTCAATTTCATCTGTATATTATATGTATTTAAAAATAGTACATAAAAACACCCACGTGTTCGAATGCAACGCTGCGTCAAAATTTGGAAGCAATCGGTGAAGAACTTTCAAATACAACCGTTGACTCGATGAAAGATCCGTACCCAAAGACTGGAAAGCTGCACAGGTCACACCAATATTCAAGAAAGGTAGCATGAGTAATCCACTTAATTACAGGCCCATATCATTAACGTCGATATGCAACAGGATTTTGGAACATATATTGTGTTTGAACATTATGAATTACCTCGAAGGAAACGGTCTTTTGAAACACAATAAACATGGGATTAGAAAACATCGTGCTTCAGAGACACAACTATCTTTTTACTCGCATGAAGTGTTGAGTGCTATTGACGAGGGATTTCAGATAGATTCCATATTTCTGGATTTCTGGAAGGCTTTTGACACTGTGCCACACAAGCGGCTTGTAGTGAAATTGAGTGCTTATAGAATATCGTCTCAGTTATGTGACTGGATTTGTGATTTCCTGTCAGAGAGGTCACAGTTCGTGGTAATTGACGGAAAGTCATCGAGAAAAACAGAAGTGATTTCAGGTATTTTCCAAGGTAACGTTATAGGTTCTTTGCTGTTCCTTATGTATACAAACGATTTGGGACACAATTTGAGCAGCCGTCGTCGGTTGTTTGTAGATGACGGTGTCATGTATCTAGTAATAAAGCCATCAGAAGATCAAAACAAATTGCAAAACGATTTAGAAAAGATGTCTGAATGGTGCAAAAATTGGCAGTTGACCCTAAATACCGAAAAGTGTGAGGTCATCCACATGAGTACTAAAAGGAATTCGTTTAACCTTGGTTACACTATAAATCAGTCTAAAGGCCGTAAATTCAACTAAATACCTAGGAGCTACAATTACGAGCAAATTAAATGGGAAGGAACACATAGAAAATGTTGTGGGGAAGACTAACGAAAGCCTGCGTTTTATTGGCAGAACACTTAGAAAATGTAACAGACCTACTGAGGAGACTGCATGCACTACGCTTGTCCGTCCTCTTTTAGAATATTGCTGCGCGGTGTGGGATCCTCACCAGGTGGTACTGACGGAGTACATGGAAAAAGTTCAAAGAAAGACAGCACGTTTTGTATTATCGCGAAATATGGGAGAGAGTGTCACAGAAATGATACAGGGTTTGGGCTGGACATCATTAAGGGAAAGGCATTATTAGTTGCGGCGGAATCTTGTCACGGATTTCCAATCACCAACTTTCTCCTCCGAATGTGAAAATATTTTGTTGTCACCGACCTACATAGGGAGGAACGATCACCACGATAAAATAACGGAAATTAGAGCTCGTAGGAAAGATATAGTTGTTCGTTCTTTCCGTGCACTATACGAGATTGGATAACACAGAATTAAATGTGATTTGCAGAGTATACATATAGATATAGATTTTAGATCTTGCGCACACGAACATAAAACTTTTGCTAAAAACGTAACCGCTTTCTTAACATTCAAGTTTTCATAACATCTGACGCTCCGATACGTATGTGAATCTATGTGCGTATTCTAATGCAACGTTGTGTTAAAATTTCAATGGTGTAGGTGGAGAACTTTTGGAAATTTACGATTGTGTAGAGATGAATACTTGCATTTTTATTGATACAGATTTGCGTGCTTGCTCTGAAAGCAAGGTAGAATGCCTTCCAGTTCGCTAACTTTCGTCCGTTTCCTACTTTCGCCGGTAAGAAACTGAGAGCGATTCCGCTACTAAGAAAAATTATTATCGTTGTATAAATCACTCATATTATTTATTCTCACCGAAGACCACATAATGAGTTATGACTTCACTTCGCAATGTGCAACACAGGCTTGTCCTTCGTATCTTTATTGATTCAATGCAATATATATTTCATCTCGACTGAATAAGTATCAAGGCAAATGATTTGTTCGCAAACTAAATTCTTCCTTGTTCTTATCTTTAAAAGTGTATTACATTCTGAATTATATGACTGCACTTTCTATAATTGGCAGAAATTTAATTCATTTAATCATTTTCCGTATTCCCTCACAATGCTCTACAGCTAAAAATAGTTCTACTTAGCAACTGTCTTCATCGGTATGTCTTTATCATCTTATCTGTGTGCTGGGGATCTTCCATTGCGATATTCTACCTACTGCACATTTAGGATTATTAAAAAATTATGCGGGAAGTGCGATCACTTTTTCTAACCGCTTCCATGAGTACCATATTTCTCTGATCTATGACGAAGTGAACATCTATGGGCCCATTCAGTCGTACAATTCTCAAGACGTTTTCTTCGCACTTATCATCCAACAGCATGGGACATAGCGCCATCAAAGCGGCATAAAATAATCATGGACTGAAATATGTATAGTTTTCTTGTTTCCTAGGGCTGGAAACTACCGTTACAGTGTGCAGTCATAGTAGAGTGCCCAAATAGCTTATGTGTTTCCATATTTATTGAATCATTCATACCTAATTTATTTAACAAAGGACTGTCAAGTATTTTTAGAATTTGCAACGGATTTAAACATTGTTCAGGGTGTGTGCGTCATGACACTAACGAAGCTGTGTGACATACAGCGTGCTACAACCACTTGTATAATAAACGAAAGTAGATTGCTTCTTCTTGACTTAAGCGGAACTACCAACAACAGTTGAGATCACTATAACATTGGTTTATTATGACTGGATTCGGCTTTTGTTGAAGCCATCGTCTGATTATTTGTGCCACCTATGGCTGGTGCTTGCGGTTCCTGGGTTTTTCAAGTGATACCGTGATCGTAGACAGTGTATGACTGTGGTATCTAGTGAAAAACAGAGAAGCTGCCACTACCAACCATACGGGGCGCGAAAAATCTGAGGATGGCTTCAGCACAAGCCGAAACCACTCATAACAGATAAATGTTATTGCGATCTCCACTGTTCTTTTAAGTACTGCACCACATCGCTATGCTCCATGGAGAGTGTTGTCTAAACTTATGTCTTGTTGTTGTCGTTTTGGTTTTAAGTGCGAGGACTGATCTTTTGCAGCTGTCAGTGTTCATCTATCCTGTGAAGGCCTCTTCAGTTCTGACCGAGCGAGCTAGCGTAGTGGTTAACACACTGTTCTCGCATTCTCGAGGGCAACGGTTCAAACCCGCGTCTGGTCATCCTTATTTAGGTTTAATCGTGATTTCCCTAAATCTATTAAGTTAAATGCGGGCACCATTTCTTCAAAAGGGCACGGCCGCTTTCCTTCCCCATCCTTCCCTAATCCGAGCTTCAGCTCCGTCTCTAATGACCTCGTTGTCGACAAGGTGCTAAAATCACTCTCTTTCTCCTCCTTTAACTGTGGCAACTAAGATTCATTTGAACCTGCTTCCTGTGATGACGTCTTGGTCCTCCACAACAACTTACTGCCCTCACACTTCCCTCCAATACAATATCGAGGTATTAATGCCTCAGAAAGCCACATATTTAATTTATTTTTTCCACGGTTCTACTTAGTAGCTCCTCATTGCTTATATAGGGCGATCAGGAACAGTCTGAAAAGCTTGGAATAGTGTTGTAGAGAAGGTTGTGCTGCGAAATAAATGTTAATAAGAAAATTCGATACTTTACACCATTTTTGAGCTAATTAGCATTGAAGTTAGCCAATCAGACCGTTGTACCCGCAAATTCAAGCGGCCTGCCAGATAAAATTGTTGTCAGTTGTTCTCATAGCGTAGATAACGGAGCACGAGAATTCAGCTCGAGTTCGATCCTTACTACTGTTCCATGTCCAGTTTTTGTATCCTCTCTTTTTCTGTTTTAGGAAAGCAAACGAAGAACACGATTGGCGACACCGTCTGTGGCGGGCCGCTTAAATTTGGGAGCTCAACGGCCTTATTGACTAACTTCAATGTTGATTAACTGGGAAACAGTACAACGTATCGAATTTTTTTCTTAAGAATTATTTCTTAACATAAACCAGCCCGCAATACCCTTACAAGCTTTCCACACTTTTTTTGACCACCCTGTACAATCTACGTACCTAATCTTAAGCATTCTTCTTTGTCGCCACACGTCAGTAAATTCTGTTCTCTTCATAACCGAACTGTTCATCGATCACTTTTCACATTCGTACCACTTTAAGCCTACATACAGGCTGTTTCAAAATGAATATACAGGTTGTAAAGCTTTGTCGTATTTCCGATGACAAATAGGAAAGTCTGTGCACCTAGCTTTTATTAGTCAAAGTGATATACATACAGGTAATGACAAATGTACATCCTCTTCTACGTATCTTACACTACTTTTCCACGTAGTCCCCACACCGGTTCACACATTTGTCCCATCTCATCACTAAATTTGAGATGCACATCGGTAGAATTCGTCCGGCTGCAAATGCAATCACCGTCGGACTTCTGTCTTGGCTTCATCGTTAGTTGTGAATCGCTGCAGTCCCATACGATATGCCAAGCTCTCAATGACCGTGATGTACACACGGCGATCAGCTTTTACCTTTGCATCCACGAGGAAATGTTGTCGTCAATCAGTGACGAATGCGGCATGCCCGACCGCTCACTTTCATACACGACTTCACGGCGTTTGTCGAACTCGCAACACCACACAGTTCTCACATTGAGTATAAATATCTACGGAGTGAGCATTCTGGTGGGCAAAACGAGAAATATGACCGCAAGGCACGTAGTATTGGGACGGCGCATGTTAGTCCGTATAGTGCTTAGCGTATTTTGAGTGTTATAACTTCGCTGAACAGATATTTAACCTTCAGAAATATCCTGAAACTTTGTATATTCTTTTCATAGACATTTTAATAATTTTATACCTGGAAGTAAAATTGTTTTGACACTGTCAAGAGCAAGGTTATTATGATTTTTCGCCACAGTATCATAGTCCAGTTCCACTTTACTTACGTTTTTTCGGAAGCGGGGAAGTGACAGCCAACAAAACTTTTTTAGATTTTCTATTGCTCTTATTCTTGTTGTCGATTCTCCGTTCTAATTAATTACGTCACAATGACACTGTATTGGGATCCGATGCATCACAGAACAGGATTGGGGAGGGGGGGGGGGGTGACTCATTTGTAGCAATGAAATTGTTAATCTAAATAAGCAATTTGCACCACCCGTTTTATTTATTTGACAGCCAACAATATTTTGTAGGGACAACAAGCTTTCTTTTTAATTTGTGGAGCCATATTTTGACTCTCCAGTTCATCTTTCAGTAAACTAGAATACAAAAATTATATAATGAAGGACACTGTCTTATGCCGAAGTATTTACATACACACAAGGGTTTGAGGATCCTAATGAACTGGAGGAAATTAATCGCAATGTCTTACATAAATTTTATCTGCAGATGAACGTAGCATGAATATGTAAACACTCACCGACAGCATAAATGCATTTGCAAATTTATCGAGCATTTCTCTCATAAGTAAATGGCAAAAAAAAAAACTTGCTCTACAATACAAGATATTATAATACCGCGTATCGATATTTTTAAACATGTAAAGCGCCTCACATCAGTATGACATTCACTACTAGAGATTTGTTGAACCCGCATCTCGTGGTCATGCGGTAGATTTCTCGTTTCCCACGCCCGGGTTCCCGAGTTCGATTCCCGGCGGGATCAGGGATTTTCTCTGTCTCATGATGGCTGGGTGTTGTGTGATGTCCTTAGGTTAGTTAGCTTCAAGTAGTTCTAGGGGACTGATGACCATAGATGTTAAGTCCCATTGTGCTCAGAGCCATTTGAACCATTTTTGAATTTGTTGTACTTATCTATGAAAAGTACTGTAATGGGTCCTCCATTCACGTACTTCTCTGTGCATATGTGGCAACAACAATACTGCAAAATGGCTGTTAATACTAATCAAACGTGTAGAAAGACATGTAAAAACAGGTGAAAACGTGTAATATTAAAGTTTCGCTGTTACCACAAATTGCAGACAAGCAGCGACGGCCCGTTACCACGTGACTAAAGTGGCCAGCACGAAGATAGGGCTTCAAGGTCATCTCGCCGTCTTACAACATTGCCAATTTTTAAAAGTGATTATTTCAAATGGTCGTAAAAATTAAAAAAAAAACATTGGGCAACTCTATTTTTAGTCTACAATATGATGGAGTACTTTCCAAAAGAAAGTTCTCACTAGCTGCTAGGAGAAAAAAGAAAACTAATCTCCAAGACATTTTGGAAGAAATAATTTTTTACTTCAACCTGTGGTAGTAAAAGAATCACTAATGTAATTGGACTGAAAAAAATGAACATCATCAAAGTTTACAGATGCATATGCTGCGTCTTTTATTTCGGAAATATAAAAGTATTCTGAGATAGAAAACAAAATATTATAAGAGGTGTGAAACTGAGCCGACTGCGTAGCGAAAAATGTAGTCGCTGATGAATTTCCGTTCTGTGTGACTGCGAAGAAATTTCCAGCGAGAAAGTTGCTAAGAAAAATACAAAATCATTTTTGGTAATATTTCGAACGTCATTATTGTATCGTATCAGGTACAGAGGCAAATTACTTCCACGATATTCTGTGCGCAGCAGCGCGCGAGTCGTTGTAGGCCGTCGCTGATAGTTTTGTTCGGACGGCTCGCTGGACGAGTGTAACTGAAATGCAGAGACAAACATTTAAATCAAGTCAGCCTTTTACATAGACGGTACGTACATAAACTGAAGGATCTTCTGCCTCCGTGTCTTCAGATTCACTGCCACTGGTTTCAGCCAGGCGTATCATCACATATTCCTCTATGGTGTCTCATAACCCTGGTTCAAGAAATCACTTTCTTGCAATGCTTCTGCGTGTTTTACGCACCTCTCCCAGTCCTGCTGAGTAACATTGTCAAGAGGTTCGTGTGTTAGCTTCTGGACATCAGCAAAATTTGAAAGTAGTATTTATTTTTGCTACTTCTCGCTTCACTTGGCCCATATCAAATCAATCGGATTATACTGGCCGTGATACGGTGTTAGATGTAGCTCTTGGAGACCCATTTCGTTTGTCAGTTGATCCAATTTGTAAGTCTTTTTGGCACCTACGATTTCTTCCTTAGACAGGAGTTCAGCCTTCATCGACTGAAAATGAAATGTTCTTTCTCTTTAACCACTCCATAACATCTGCTGTCAGTTTTGTTCGGACGGCCAATTTGAACGTGGCAGCTTTTCTACTTGAATGGAGTTTTAGCTGGCGTTATCTAACACGATAATTGACCCTTCTCCTAGCGCTGACAACAGACGAATAAACCAATTCTCAAAAACTTCTCCATTCATTTCTGAATCGTAATCGGATTGGCAAGAACTTTTTTCACAACGGAAAACAAGTTTGGCCTCTGGTATGAAGCGTGTGGTTAGTAAACCAGAGTGGGTGATGATTAATCGGCCACCTCTACCAGTAGGCACTTTCAAACAGCTGTTTCCTTTGGAGTCGTGCCATATATATACTTATTGGTATGGTTCTGTGAAACCAAAGTTTCATCCAAGTACACGAACCAAGAAAGGTACAACGCTTTGAATGGATGTTGAATTCACATTTACAGCTGCATTCCGGCTAAAAAATAGAAGCAAAGACTTCCTGATTTGCCCTCATGTAACATTCGGCTTGCAGTTATAAATAGTACATCAACTGAAAGATCAACTCGAATAGTGTCCTTTGTGTGCCAATGCGTAAAGGGAAGGGAGCGACATAGAGTGACTGGAGAACATACTGAAAGAGTGTGAGTGTTTCACGCGGAGACCCAAAACATCGGTTTGGAAGGCTAGTCGTGAATTAATAATTTCTGTGAAGTGTGTGTGTGTGGAGACTATTTAGGCCCATATCGCCTGCAGTTGTTTGAAGTTCTAACGCCCAGACAACTGTTTACATGAGAAATTTTCAATCTAAGTGCTGATGCATCACAAAGTGTAGTTTCTGTATCCTGTCTTCTTCAGTGACGATGTGAACATACATAACGTTCACATCAGAGGGTCAGAAAATCTCCACGAGATCGGACGGTTGCAACGAAGTTGCCATGAATGAATATTTTTTTGTGCCATAGCCTGAGAAACTTTCCTTCTTGGTAACACAACTGTACTGGCGTTTCTCACCATGATCTGCTAGAACTATATCACTTTCCACGACTGGAAGAAGCGGAGCCACAGAAATTTATTTGGCAGCAAGACAGTTAGCCGCCTCACTGGTATATCCCAGTACATGATTGATTATACGACGTACTTCCCGATCGCGGGAAATGGCAGCAAGGTTTTCATCTCGCGTCAACTACTGAATTATCCGTTCAATATCTTCGTATACTTTCTCTCTCTCTTCAGCTCGCGACATCTGCATACGTACCTGCATTGTTGTTGTTGCTTTTGGTTTTATGTCATTCTGATGAGAACAGCTCTACCACAGAACTGTTCACAGTAACTTACTCTCTGCCATACCATCCTATTCATAGTGAATCCTAAGCCCGCTACAAAGTTTGTTGCTGCTTTTGATATTGCTATATACTCATCTGACCAGAAGTGCTTGTCTTCTTTCATTTCACTTCATTTACTCACACTGTGCACTCTCGTCAGATTTTCTGACTCCCCTGCCACGTTCCAACTTCTGACTTTCCACTCCCCGACACATGGAAAATCATCCTTTTGTTATTTAATCAGTCTTTTTCTCAGGGTCACGTCCATCTTGCCAGGCGCCTCTCGGAGATCCGAATGGCGGACTAGTCCTGAATCTTTGGTCAACGAAGAGGTCGCCATGACACATCTTCAGTTACAGGCCGTATGCACTCAGGACACACGTTACGTGTGTTTAATGCATTTCATTCCATTGACGTTGATAATTGCTGATTCTTCCGCCTTTTACCGGCAGTTTCTCGCCCAAGGGCAAGAGAGTGCCCTCAACGTCTGTCCGCTCCTCCGCCTTCTTTGACGAAGCCGTTGGCAGAATGAAGGTGACTTCTTATGCTGCACGTTTTCGGTCGCCATTCCTGATGAGAAAAATCATCAGCATGAATGCTACATTGAGAATTTATCATTACAAAGCGAATTGGGGTAGATCTTAGGGCTCGGTTCCCATTACAGCACGAACCAGGAGCATTCGATTACCCGCTCGAACATCTTGCTGCACTTACGTTACATTACATTAAGCAAGTTTTAAACGATGACTCGGAGCTGGTGATCATGCAAATTGCGCGGATCGGTTCATTCCTTTCGAAGAACGTTTTCATTGGGCTGAAATTAATGTTCAGCTAATGACACCATTTGTATGTGCACTGTTCGGATTTGACATATTTTACCAGTTACCGTTAAGCAACTCCGGACGGAATCGAGACTGATGGTTCAAATTTGCTGCAGTGCTGTATCGTACCTTGTTCTAGGTTATGTTTTAACCGTTTGAAGAAAATCTTGCCTCGTTTGAATTTTATGTGCAAAAAACCTGTTTTTCTGGGAGGTTTTTGAAGCGTGGCACTTCTGTACTTTAAACCTGTACGTATCGGTTCACACTTTGCACGACAGTGTGTAAAATGACAAAGTTAAAACAATTTATTTCCAATGATAGTCATCCGTTTTGGGGGATATGATCGTTTTTAATTCGAGCTAAATGTGGCACATAAAATTCGTTCTCACGTGAACTGAATGCGCGGAAACGGTTTAAAGTGACTCAAATGAATAAAAAAAGCATTCTTACATTTAAATTGATAAGTCGCTTCTAAAAATCTAGCTTCATGTGGTTTTTAAGTGTAAAAAAAACGCGTTTTTGTGAGCTCTTCATGCGCGCAACTTCTGTATTTCAAACTTGTGCGAATCGAATCAAAAGTTCTTAAAAGGTAGACAAATATATGTAATTAATGGTCGTCTTGTTGTTTTGTGAAACCTCTATACCTTGCCACGATATAAGCAACTCGCTTCGAAAGACAGTAAAAAGAAAAATTCATACTGAATCCGCCGTCGTCCGAGTCAACAAAACCCTCATCGGGTTCCAGGCTGTGGCGGTTTAATGCCAAAAATATGCTACGCAGATTAGAAGTTGGGAACGAACAAAATGAACTAGCATTTCTACTTAAAAGCATTTAAATCAAAACGTATTGATATATTCGCGCTGTTTTGCAAGTGAACCCTACTTCCCCAGCTCAGACAGCTCTCTTAGCTGCAAGGTGTTAGCACAGCTGCATCTTGCAGTTTATAGGCTAAAGTCCCTGATCCTGTCCGCAAAATCCAGAAGATTCCCCACCCATGGTTAACAATATAGGAGGGATATACGGAAAGTAAGGTGCGATCGGTAGCGAAATGGAAACCACTGTGAAAATCGAAAATGTTTTATTTGCAACTGTATCTTCCAGCTACTTCTCTACATAGTGGCCTTGACCACTTAACAGCTGTCGTACCGTAGTACCAATTTTCGAATACGATCGTCATTGGAAACAAGCATCTGTACTTTCCACCAATTCTCTACGCTAGTTTACTGCACATTGTCGGTGCCAAAATGTTGTTTTCCTAGCCAGCGGTTCATGTGAGCAGAGATGAAACTCAATGGGAGCAAATTGCGGGCTGTGTAGTGGGGGATCAGTCACTTCCCATCGAAAATGCTGGAGGTGAATCTCCATCGCTTCTGTGGAGTTCCGCCGGGAATCGCAGTGAAAAAGGAAACGCATGAGAGTAGCCGTGTGGGCTGCGTGATATCAGGCGGGATCTCTCACCTGCCACTCAGTCTTGGCCGGAGATGTTACTTCCTAGGCTTCTTTACGTGCTCACTGTGTGTTCAGAAGCGAAAAATCGTCGTGACGCGATCGACAGGCACCGTCGAACACATATGTGTAACATGTCATCACATTTTCACTGTGGTTTCTATTTCGAGCACGACCTGGCCTTAGTTTCTGAACAGCTCTTGTATAATATCATATGGCTGAATAGCATAAATGTAACAGCTTAACAAGTTTTTGTGGGTGGGCTAAAATTTCTGGGGATTGTGCGGCATGACAGATGCGATAGTTGATGACGTTATGACATGTATCATGTTTGCGACATGAAGTCATGTATCATATTACTTTACTTGACAGGATGCGTTATATGCCACGTGACATGAGTGCTAATATCATCAAGTAAAAAAGCGAGAATACACGTATACGTGTAAATTTAAATTTCTTTGAGCTGCAAGTCAGTCGAAAAGCTGGTTCCCTCCGTTTATATCACCAGCTCTGCCCAGGAAATATTCGCATTTTTTGTACTGTGATAGGAGCTTTTTTCAGTCTGGTTAGTTACATTTATTCTACTTTACGGAATAACAAAGGAAACATTACAAAATACTTTCGTTTATTAATTGCGACATTTGATATTTTAAGGCCTGTTCCTCGTCTTCGCCTGGTGCTTCTAAATTGACGTTCCGTGCACAGTTTGGTTAATTAATTCAGTTAAACTAATACATCCTTAAATTCTCTAAAATGAATTTAATATCCCGTTAAATGTATCGCTCGTTGCTTTTTTGTGCGCTTGCGATAATTTGCTGTAAGGATGATTACCTAATTAATTTCATTGTTTTGCCTCTCTACTGGCTGCTTAATTACCTGTACGGTGCTGTTGACTTGGTCACGTGTTAACATTTTGTAACGGATATTATGATATACGTTTGACTGTGGTCCAAATTTGCAAATTACAGTTACTTAATTTTTGTTTATTACGTTAATCATTACGTGTTAATTGCTTGTAGCTCCTGAAATAATACATGTACAGCCAGTGTCAATGTGTCAGCCTTTTTTCCTTAAAATTAGCTGTAAATGAAGTCCCTGCCACGTTTTTAGCGTTTGTGGTTCGTCGATTCTCAGTCTGTTGCTGTAACACTACAAGAGTACGCCTGTTCTTTGTTATGCTCGAGCTACATTTTGCTGATCACTCGTAGATTCCGTCACACTGGAAATTTATCATTGGTAATGTCCAAGCTGCTGTTAAGTCACTACTGTTAAGATTTACATTTCGATCTCTCCGTCTTTATTATATACATTACGTTCCATCACGTCTTGTAGGGTCAACAACACCATTTCTTGCTCACAATCCAAATACATCTCTACCTCTATATCTACCGCCGAAAAAGAGCGTACGCAGCTTGAAAGTCATAAGGTAAGCCGTCGATAATAACCAAAAATTTTGAATTAAAAGTGGTATTATAATACAAGTAAGTGCTAATACCTTAGAATTTCGCGTGTCTTTTTGTAACGCTATGTTCTTGCGAAATATATTCGATGGGTGCAATCGATCGTCTTTCTCCATCACCAAAGTTTCTCGAAAAGTCAAGGGAATTATAAACAATGATGATTAAAGACCATAATAATATTAATTTGGATCTATGTGTAATGAACCAATTTCAGACTGTTTCAGTGCTACAGATTGTGATCATGTCTGCACGTTATTAAGGACCAACATGCGTTGCAGTGCCCGCCCACGTGAGTGGCGGTGGCGTTATGAAGACGTTCTGATTAACTGTCTGACAGGCAGCAAAGTCTCAATGGTTGAAGACTGATATTGTGTCAGCGTGTCCTTAGCAGTGGCGCAGTTAAATTGCATGTCTGCAAGTTGTGCAGTGAGGATTACGATTTGAGTCGCCAGAAACGTGTTATCTTGAGAGGATTAATCTGTTCTAACGACCTTGTAGATACACATATCAACATCATTTGATGATTTTTGTGTTCGACTGTCGTCTAGTAGAGCGCAGGGTGTAGTCGACCCTGCGTGCAGCTTCGCAAATGTGATCAACTGAACCAATTGCGTATAATTTCAGGAAATTACGTAAGGGTTATGCAATTCATACAAAATAACAAGCAACAAGAATTCATATTGTAAGTAAGCTGTTTAGGTTTTTATGTTGGTAACGCCACGTAGCGCTCTGTATGAAAAGCACTGGCTGTGCTGTGTGCAGTCTGTGGCTGGTTGACATTGTAATATTCGCTATTGTAGTGTTGGGCAGTTGGAGTGTTGTGCAGTTGGAGGTGAGCCGCCAGCAGTAGTGGATGTGGGGAGAGAGATGGCGGAGTTTTGAGAGCGGATGATCTGGACGTGTGTCCATCAGAGACAGTAAATTTGTAAGACTGGATGTTATGAACTGATATATATAAAGTGACTTCTGTAGTTAGAATCTATTATTTACCTCGCAGTATTGGCGCTCTTTGTATTGCAGTAGTTCGAGTAACGAAGATTTTTGTGACGTAAGTGATTCGTGAAAGGTATAGGTTGTTGTTAATCAGGGCCATTATTTTGTAGAGATTATTGAATGTCAGACTGCGTTGCGCTAAAAGTACTATGTGTCAGTTTAGTGTCGATCAGAATAAGTAAAGAGCGAAATGTCTGAGTACGTTCAGTTCTGCTCAGCTGTTTGAAATTCAAATAACGTAATGTTTTTATCAGCACAATCATTCCTAATTTTTTCTAAGAGGAGGTTTCAGTATGTACGAGGGTTAACCAGAAAGTAATGCACTGCATTTTTTTTTCTCAAACTATAACAATGCTAGAATGCGAAACGTTACGTATGTCTTATTTGAAGTCTCCTGAGGGAGCGCGCCAAGTTTCCGTCCCTTTCGAAGATAGCGTACCCGTAGGACAGTTTGAAAATGGCGTCTGTGGGAGATATACGTTACAAGCAACGTGCCCTCATTGAGTTTCTCACTGCAGAGAAAGAAACTGTGGGGAATATTCTCAACCGCTTGTGCAAGGTCTATGGAGCACCTGCTATCGACGGAAGTACAGTTAGTCACTGAGCAGGAGGGTGAGGTCATCAGAAGGCGGTTCGCCGGATATCCACGATTTGCAGCTGTCGGGAAGACCATCCATTGCTGTCACACCTGACATGTCGCAACCAGCTGACATTATCATCTGTGAGGACAGTCGCATTACGACTCGGCAGCTGGCGCTGCATCTGTCAATCAGGAAAGGAAGTGTGGATGCAATTACCCGCACTCTTGGATATTCAAAAGTGTGTGCAAGACGGGTCCCGCGGTGTCTAACGGTGGATCGCAGATCGCACAGAAAAAGCGTCTTGATTTGTTGCAACGTTTTGAAGCTGAGGGGAAGGCCATGTCCCGGAGTTCGCCATTTTGAGCCCCAAAGGAAGCAGCAGTCGACGGAATGGCGCTATTCTCACTTACCACAGCAGAAAAAAAATTCAAAGCAACTGCTTCTGCCGGTAAGGTCATGGTCATCGCGCTTTGAGATGGTGAAGATGTGATTCTCACTGACGTGATGCCAAGAGGCGGTACCATTGCTTCAGAAACATATGTCAACAGTTTCACAAAATCCAACACGCGCTTCCGGCGACTTCAGCGCCACAGCAACGCGGGAGATATTTTGCTGCTATACGATAACGTTCGGCTCCACACAAGTCTGAAGACTGCTGAACACTTTTCAAAACAGGGTTGGACAGGGTTGCCGCATCCACCCTACAGCGCTAACCTAGCCCCCCTCGGACTTCCACTTCTTTGGACCATTAAGGGATGTCGTCCATGGAAGATATTTTGAGGACGATGAGGAGGTGATTCACACTGGCTCCGTCACAATGAGAAGGGTCGATAACGATAGGGCATACACGCCCTTGTTTCGTGGTGGAGGAAGGCTTGAGGACGGGATGGAGATTACGTGGAAAAGTTGGGTGTGTAGATAAAACACCATTATTTTGTGCGTGTAATTCTCATTGTGTTCAAGAAAGAATTGTTGAAGAAGGAAATGTGGTGCATTAGTTTCTGGGCCACCCTCGTATTTTACCATGAAGCTATACACCGACTAAAATTACTTTGTGGTTGACGTTTCAGAGGGTCGAGTGGAAGGTGCCAGGCGCCAGCCAATCACAGTTCTTTCCTGAGCGCCACATGCTTACCATGTTGCCAGTTTCGTAGCTACAGGCACAGCCTTATGTAACATAGCTAGCTACATGCTGACAACGCTGTTACCCGCCACCGCCATCTGCCAGTCACAAAGTAATTTTAATCTGAGTACAATATGTATTGAAGTTCGGAATATGTTGGTTTTTAGTATTTAATGATTAAGCTAAAAATTACCATTTACATTTAAGCTATGTTTTATCGTGCTGGAAATTTCACACTCGAAACAACAATGTCTACGATGAAGGCCACGAAGTAATGTTGCAATAGCATTATAGCCATTTACGTCTGTCTTGTAGGCATTCAAAGCAGAAAATGATCATTAACTAAGAATGCTGCCTTGTATTGAGTATGTATAGCTATTGAAGATTGACTATCTCATTATAACATTCATCATTTTTTTGAGAAGAGTGTTTTGGTATAGTACTAGTGCATTTAAAGTTTTCTAATCATAACTAGTAAAGTAGCACACGTTACCTAATGATGAACCAATGAACTACAAGGAGAAGGCATATGGCTGCACTCTTAAAGGTGAGCATCTCATGTGTTCGATGCATTGGCCTATTTGTAGTGTAACTAAAGCTTAATTCCTTAGCTAAACCAGATTCTTCTAAAAACAATAGTATTCAGTTTTTTAAAAGTTTTGGTTTTTTAATTACCAATCCTAATATCATGGTTGCTCCTGAAAGTGGTTGTAAAGAGTTACAATATTATGTAAGCAGTCTACTGCTCTCACGCTACCTGTTGCACTCATTGTTATGCTAATGAAAGATTTATAAAGCTGTTCTGTACGCTAAACTATGTGCATTAGCTGAACATTTGAAGCTTTACCAGTGCTATTATAAATGCATTTAACATTTCTGCTACAGAACTAGGACAGTTTTAGTACTTCAAGGTTTAAAGCTATTTGTTTAAAGGCTTATGATTAGTCACATGCTGATTAGAGGAGACACATTAAAATGAAATCACCTTTCTGCTTTGGTAATCGCTCTCTGTTTTCAGGTTATTTAATGTCATGTTTGGTTTTGCTCGAAGATCGCTTGCATTAACAAGTTGCATCTTGTGACTATTTTGCAGTGTAAAGCGTTCTCTGTACTGAACTGTATCTGGGCTCAGCAGCCTTCCAAATTGCTGTGATAAAAGTCTTTGACAATTGTTAAATTAAAAATTACTCAAGGATTGAAATTGACGTCTTTCCTGTTATGCTTATTGATTTCAAATGCTTGGTGAAGTAGGTTCAACTTACGTTAACTGAATCTTCTAACGGTTCTTGGTAGAACAACATTATAATAAATGAAAAAAGGTTCAAGTATAAAAATCTTTGCTACTACTTGTGAATTTGCCTAAATTAAAAACTGAAATGAGGGTTCGTTAAGTTTTTTTCAGATTAAAATTTTCTGTGGCCTGCTAGCTTCCGCGCACCCAAAGAGTCTGTTTTAGTGTTTCGCCTTCAATTGGTATGTTGATTTGGAGATAAACTATATAAATGCAAGACCTCTAATTAATCACTGATTTTCTGCATTGCTTCATGACACTTTGTGCACTGATAGCTCACAATAGCTCAGTTCACATTCACTTCAAGATCAGCCAAACCCTTCACACCTAAGCAATTGGGAACATGTATCGATAACACCTCTCAGTACAGACACAAGTGCTTTCTGACTTCTTTATCGTCCGAAATTCCTTCGGAAGTTTTCAAATCAGAGCAAACAAAACAATCCATTATTGACCTCACCTGTTTCCAAGCTTTTCGGAGTTCAGAGTACTAAACAAATTCATGTATACGAAGTTTCCGCTACAGAAAATCTGTAACATTTCAGTTACTGGCTGCGCCAGTTGGCTAGCGGTGGTCGTTATTGCGACAGACACTATTCTCCAACCTGGTCTTACCTTAGCCCAGTTAAATGATGCGGGTGTGGCCCTATTCTGCTGTCTTTCCACAGGATTGCCGGTGTTTCCTAACATTCTGTGGAAAAGAAATTTCTCAGAGCGTTGGCAGGTAACTAGTACAGTGAGCGGAAAAGGCCCAGCTGAACAGCCTACATTCGAGGCTAGTGGCTGATTGATGGAAAGGTTTGAGTGTTCAAATAATTTCGCTGTCTGGTGTCGGTAACTCGCCAAATTGTAAACAGCCGGCAACCCTCGCGGATGTAGGTCGAGAGTCGTGTTTCCTGTGGGGCGGGGCTGAGGTTCCACGTGTTGCGCTTATGAAGGGGTGAAAGAGAAGAGTTATCCTCAACGATGAATAGGCCTTTAGTAGTTTTGCATATGCCTGTGAGAAAGGGAGCGACTTTGAGCATTTAGTTGGAGAGCAGAAGTCTCTCCTTAGTACGTGGAAACGTCTAGCTGGAGGCAGTGTTTGATAACAAGGCGGGCTAGTCGGAGTCTAGTAGAGAACTATAAATTCCACTTTTTCCAGTGGAAAAATGTGAAATTACCCTTTCAACTTTGGAATGTTATCCAGTTTTATTTGTGGCCATTAGAATCTCCTGAAAATAGTTCGATTGCTACACGGCGATGAGTGTCAGTATGACATCAAAACCTACTAATTTAGCAGTGTGCGGCATAGATAGATCTTTGAACTTACTGAGAGGATCTTGCAAATGAGGTTAAAGATCTATCTTACATTGTCCTAAATTAGTAGCTTTTGAAGTCTGCAGGTTGTTTTCCAACATACCGGTAGGAGAAGGTGCTGATATCATAACAGAGCTGATGGTTAGATCTATTGTCAACCCCGTGGAATCGAATGATTTGAGACTAGATACTCACACATGCTTGTAGTGAGCGAGGAGCCGGGCGATCAAATAAACATCATTGACATAAAGATTGAAAATTTTTATTTACTTAGGGCTGGACTGCATTGATTTAATTAAACACTAAATAACACAACTGCCAAAAATGTAAAATAAAAAATTACTGTTGAAAGGTCCAGCCAGGTCCCTTGTAACAAGCTGAAATTGCACAAAGCAAGAAGTCGCCGCCGGCCACCGGTACTGGAGGTGAAGCCCCACACAACTTCTGTCTAAGTACACGTGGCCACAGGCCATACTACAAAGTCGAGAAAGGCGTTCATTAGCTTACACATAAAAATTTATGTGAGGACCAGCGGAGTGTCTCTGGTGACTGCTAATCGTGCTAATCGCCAGTCCAAGTTTCAAAGGAGAGACAGACTCCAGCCGCAATCGGGCATCGAAATAATCATATGGTGAAACCTGAAAATATATATGCTCTGGCCCTGTTTCCCATCAACTGTCGCGATATGCAAAACAGGGCAGGAGTCTCTTGCGGAAAGCATTTCCGGATGGTCGAGGTGGTTAAGGCAACCTAACCAGCAGGTCCATGTTCGAGTCCTGATCTGGTACAAATTTTCAGTCTTCACCATTGGATTATTTCGATGCCCGTTTGCGGTTGGAGTCTGTCTCTCCTTTGAAACTTGGACTGGATTTTTAGCAGTCACCAGAGACACTCCCCAAGTACTCTCATAAAATTTGTGTGTGTGTATGTGTGTGTGTGTGTGTGTGTGTGCGTGTGGCCTGTCGGATGTATGTATAAAATAGAGCCGGAAACACTTGGAATACAAAGAATTATACAATGTGACAACTACACCGGTAAGAAGAAACAACTGAGCCTAAAACACGTTAGTAAAAGAATAAAGTACTAACCTATAGTTAAAATAGGCCACCTACTTGCTTGTAATGATCCACGAACTTTAAGAAAGCCCTGAAGAAGTTTACTTAAACTCAAAGTAATTGACTAGAATATATCCTCAGGATTCATAACTTTATTAACGGCGACAATTATGTCTTGGATACGGAAGCAACAATCTTAGTCGCATATAAGGTAGAACAAATAAAAGGAGTCTTTAACTAGTAAATCTGTAAGAGGCAAACAAACCTTTAGAAACCTACAGAAAATTCCAGTTCTCCAATTTTTGCTGTCACATACAGATAGCAAAAACTATCTGCAACGATCCTCGCCTAAACTTTCTGAAACAAGAAGCCCAGCGAACTCGAGCAGCCACAGGCGTGCTTCCCAGAACACAAGCTTGTCGTGGGCAAATGTTCAGAAGGTTGCTGACCAAATTCGCTTGCTTCTTATATCTGCCAGGGTTAAACAAGATGAACCCTGCACGCTTCCACAGCCAGTGCATCAGAGCAACCAACGACTGTTTGTAGCTGGTACTGCCACTTAGCCTACTGCGTAATGCACTTGGGAAGTCTCTAGCCAGGACGTCCGTTTCGTCTTGTAGTTAGGCAGCCACAGTACGTCGTGCTCGCTAAGCTTTATTCTTGCAAACAGCTGAAATGCGAGGCCGAAAACTGACTGAATTCAACCGCGACGGCAAGCGCCTTGGACAGGTCTGGCCTTGTCGGGATACTCTCCCAAAGAAGTCGCTGTATGGAGAGATTCTAGAGACAGACTATCGACATAACCGGAATGCACAGCGCAGAACTACTTCCAGTTCCAAGGGACTTTGTATAGACACCTAGATGACGTGGATATAGGGTCCGTTCTTAGTCTGTTTTTAGTTGAAATATTCATGGTATATTATGAACAACAATTTTTTGAATAAAGAACATCTGCCTGGAAATAATAAATATTGGTTCAGGTTTGTAGGTGATGTGCTGTGTTGTGGTGAGGCAGTAAAAGAAGCTCAAGACATTTGTTCATAACTTAAACAACAACGTAAAAATATTCATTTCACAATGGACGTAGGCAACAGATCCATAAACTTCCTAGATCAAACCATTGACTTCAGTTCATAAACACTTTGTTTCAAATTTTACAGAAAAACTTCAACTACAGACGTAGTCAAAAATTGTCTTCCAAGGCGTCTGCTAAGATGATTAAAATTCTTCTCGGTCTTTTACAGCATAATCTTTTGTAATAGTTTAAAATATAAACTATATTTTATATTTTAAACTATTAAACCGAACAGATTCTTCCTAAATGGTGAATAGTTTCCCAACCGAAACAGCATCACCCCAGGAAGTTCATTCCACCAGCTAAATCTTCATGGTTACTCTGCAATTGACACTTAAGTGCCTGGCAGAGGGGTCCTCGAACCATTTTCATATACTTATCTACCATTCTACACTCTAATGGCGTGTGGGAAGAAAGAAGACCTAAATCTTTCAGTTCAAGCTCTGATTTCTCTTATTTTATGATCATTTCTTCCTACTTAGGTGGGTGTCAACAAAATACACTCCTGGAAATTGAAATAAGAACACCGTGAATTCATTGTCCCAGGAAGGGGAAACTTTATTGACACATTCCTGGGGTCAGATACATCACATGATCACATTGACAGAACCACAGGCACATAGACACAGGCAACAGAGCATGCACAATGTCGGCACTAGTACAGTGTATATCCACCTTTCGCAGCAATGCAGGCTGCTATTCTCCCATGGAGACGATCGTAGAGATGCTGGATGTAGTCCTGTGGAACGACTTGCCATGCCATTTCCACCTGGCGCCTCAGTTGGACCAGCGTTCGTGCTGGACGTGCAGACCCCGTGAGACGACGCTTCATGCAGTCCCAAACATGCTCAATGGGGGACAGATCCGGAGATCTTGCTGGCCAGGGTAGTTGACTTACACCTTCTAGAGCACGTTGCGTGGCACGGGATACATGCGGATGTGCATTGTCCTGTTGGAACAGCAAGTTCTCTTGCCGGTCTAGGAATGGTATAACGATGGGTTCGATGACGGTTTGGATGTACCGTGCACTATTCAGTGTCCCCTCGACGATCACCAGAGGTGTACGGCCAGTGTAGGAGATCGCTCCCCACACCATGATGCCGGGTGTTGGCCCTGTGTGCCTCGGTCGTATGCAGTCCTGATTGTGGCGCTCACCTGCACGGCGCCAAACACGCATACGACCATCATTGGCACCAAGGCAGAAGCGACTCTCATCGCTGAAGACGACACGTCTCCATTCGTCCCTCCATTCACGCCTGTCGCGACATGACTGGAGGCGGGCTGCACGATGTTGGGGCGTGAGTGGAAGACGGCCTAACGGTGTGCGGGACCGCAGCCCAGCTTCATGGAGACGGTTGCGAATGGTCCTCGCCGATACCCCAGGAGCAACAGTGTCCCTAATTTGCTGGGAAGTGGCGGTGCGGTCCCCTACGGCACTGCGTAGGATCCTACGGTCTTGGCGTGCATCCGTGCGTCGCTGCGGTCCGGTCCCAGGTCGACGGGCACGTGCACCTTCCGCCGACCACTGGCGACAACATCGATGTACTGTGGAGAACTCACGCCCCACGTGTTGAGCAATTCGGCGGTACGCCCACCCGGCCTCCCGCATGCCCACTATACGCCCTCGCTCAAAGTCCGTCAACTACACATACGGTTCACGTCCACGCTGTCGCGGCATGCTACCAGTGTTAAAGACTGCGATGGAGCTCCGTATGCCACGGCAAACTGGCTGACACTGACGGCGGCGGTGCACAAATGCTGCGCAGCTAGCGCCATTCGACGGCCAACACCGCGGTTCCTGGTGTGTCCGCTGTGCTATGCGTGTGATCATTGCTTGTACAGCCCTCTCGCAGTGTCCGGAGCAAGTATGGTGGGTCTGACACACCGGTGTCAATGTGTTCTTTTTTCCATTTCCAGGAGTGTATTTTCGCATTCGGAAGAGAAAGTTCATATTTGAAATTTCGTAAATAGATCTCGCTGCAAAGAAAATCGCCTTTGTTTCAGTGACTGGCACTCCAACTCGTGTATCATATCAGTGAGACTCTCACCCCCATTGCGCCACAACACGAAACGATCTGCCCTTCTTTGCAGTCTTTCAATATCCTCCGTCATTCCTACCTGGTAAGGATACCACGCACCGCGCGACTATATTCCAGCAGAGGAGGCACAAGTGTAATGTAGGCTGTCTCTTTAGTGGGTTTGTCGCATCTTCTAATTGTTCTGCAAACAAAGCGCTATCTTTGTTCCGCCTTCCCCACAATATTATCTATGTGGTCTTTCCCATTTAAGTTGCTCATAATTGTAATTCCTAGGTGTTTAGTGGAACTGACAGCCCTTAGATTTGTGCGATTGTATCGTATACCCAAAATTAAACGGATTTCTTTTAGTACCCATGTGGATGACCTCGCACTTTTCTTTCTTTAGCGCGAATTCCAATTTTTCGCACCATACAGAAATTCTCTCTAGAGAATTGGAATTTATGGTCTGATGATTTTACTAGACGGTAAATTAGAGCGTCATCTGCAAACAATCTAAGAGGCTGCTCAGATTATCACCTAAATCATTTATGTAAATCAGGAACAGCAGAGGTCCTATGACACTGCCTTGCGGAATGCCAGATATGAGTTCCGTCCTTCTCGATGATTTACCTCTATCGGTAAGAACTGTGACCTCTCTGAGAGGAAATCACGAATCCAGTCACACAACTGAGACGATACTCCATATGCACGCAATTTGATTAATAATCGCTTGTGAGGAACGGTATCAAAAACCTTCTGGAAATCCATGAATGTGGAATCGATCTGAGATCCCTTGTCGACAGCACTCATTACTTCATGGGAATAAAGAGCTAGCCGTGTTGCACAAAAGTTATATTTTCTGAATCCGTGTTGGTTATGTATCAATAAGTCATTTTCTTCAAACTATTGGTATTAAGACGTCCATGGCCAGCCTGTTCCTCGTAAAATTTCGATTCTAGCCATACATTTATTCCCATTAATACCACGCCCTTCTTCAGAATATATCACAGGCATGGTAACCCATTCCCGTAAGAAAAAAGAAAAAGTGAACGATCAACTTCGAGAAACAGTCATGAATGAACTGTAAAATCCAATGTTTACATATGAGAGATGACTGTGTAATCTTTTGAGGGACAGTGCCACCAGGGTTGTTGGGTTAGGCCTTCTTTTTCATACAAAATATAAGCTTCTTACAAACACTTGCCTCACATGTCCTGCTCTATCAACAACTCACGTCATGTGAAATATTCAATTTCAACGTTTGGTTTCTAATTTCAAATTTTAAATTTTCTCGAGGCAATGAAGCCAACTTTGTAGAAAAGAGAATGGCAGTTTTATGCATACGGTGCAATACAATGACGAAAATGGGGTTGACTGGTAAGGTAAGATCTGAGGAATCCAGAATGAGATTTTCACTCTGCAGCGGAGTGAATGTTCTCTGAAACTGAAGTTTCATAGCAGCACACACTCCACTGCAGAGTGAAAATCTCATTCTGGAAACATCTCCTAGGCTGTGGCTAAGCCATGTCTCCGCAATATCCTTTGTTTCAGGAATGCTAGTTCTGCAATATTCGCAAAAGAGCTTCTGCAAAGTTTGCAAGGTAGGAGACTAGGTACTGGCAGAAGTGAAGCTGTGAGGACAGGGCGAGAGTCGTGCTTGGGTACCTCAGATGGCTGCCGGCACGGTAACACAGCGTATTCGGTCAGAGGGTTAGCTGCCATCTGTAATAAAAAAAACTGAGTTAATCGATCAACAAGGAACTTGAACGGATGTCTTGCGACGTCAGCCCCGAGCAGATGAAACGAACAAAATGAGATTAAAGTAAAAAAAAGATGGTAGAGCACTTGCCAGCGAAAGGCAAAGACCCGAGTTCGAGTCTCGGTCTGGCCCAAAAAAAAAAAAAAAAATAAGTAAATAAAAAAAAATGGCTCTGAGCACTGCGGGACTTAACATCTGTGGTCATCAGTCCCCTAGAACTACTTAAACCTAACTAATCTAAGGACAACACACTACACCCAGCCATCACGAGGCAGAGAAAATCCCTGACCCCGCCGGGAATCGAACCCGGGAACCCGGGAGCGGGAAGCGAGAACGCTACCGCACGATCCCGAGATGCGGGCGTCGGCTCTGGCGCACAGTTTTAATCTGCCAGGAAGTTTCAAGATCTGAGGAAGCTCTATGAAGAGAAACTCCAGAAAAGAATGTAGAGGAAACGTTGGCAACACAGATGAAGAAGGTGGCACTGGAGAGGGATTCGGGGCATAGTCCAACAAACCAGTAAACATACAGATGACTCGGAACAAAAACAAGAACATTTTTTCGGTGTTTAGTCTCTGAATTCCTCGATTATGTCATTTACAACAAGGAAGCCATGGACTTATTTATTGATCGTTGGCTCAGTGCAGCTGCCTAGCGATGGCCATACGCAGCACTGTTCGCGGGATAATCTGAATTGGTGAGAGGTGGCGTCTTCCCTTTCCGGTCACGTTCTCCACTCATAGCGTAATTCGGCGACTTGTATCTCGGCGAGCAGCTGATCGCCGGGGTGTAGAAGTAGAAGAGGGGGGGGGGGGGGCAGGGGGCAGACTGCGGCGCCGGGGGACGCGTCGCGTCGCACGCTGGCCGCACTGCGTCGTTCGGGGCCACCCCAGCGGTCGGCTCTCCTCCCAGCATACAAATGCGGCCGCCGCACTCTCTGCCGCGCACAGCCGCCAGCCACTGGCTGGCCAGCTGCTGCCGCCGCAAATGTCGCAACAAGTATCTGTCACCAGGTGTACCACTGCACTCCACTGCTCCAGGAGTCGTGGGAGAACATGAGGTGCTGAATTTTTGATCCCCCTTCGTTCGAGAATCTAGAATTTTGTGCACCTTGCGATGGTACGGTCGCGAACAGTCGACATGTTGTTTTATGAGAGAACTTTGCCACGCGGTGTTCCTATTGCCATGTAACCTCTTTGCCCGTAAACGAGCAACCGTCTCTTTCGTGTCCCGCCACAGGCCAGGTGATTTCTGTCTGGCGCCGACTTGCGGCCGAGTGCACGACGAACCTCAATTAAAAGTTAACGGCACAAATGTGGCATTTAACTCCGATAAACGTAAAATTCTGCTGCACCGATCGCAATCAGAGTTAAACGTGGGAGACGACTGAGGTTATGTTTGACTGTAGCTCACGGCCAGTTTTCGCGAGATGACTGGGCTTTTATAAGAGTATGCATTAAAATGACGGTGCGTTTCCATATACTGAGTCAGACTCACAGGCCGTACTGCTTAGTGACTGCATGCCTGCTCGCCGCATGGGAGCAGTGTGTTTGATACCAGGTGGATTTAAATCTGCTGCGCCAGGTGGATTTAAATCTAGAAAAAATAGGAAAAAACCGAATTTAAGTTTTTTTTTTAAATTACACCATCCTCATTATCAATCATCTATAAAACAGTGACAATTCAGAATTTTTATTTGCAACGAAATGCCAAAAAAAATGGTTCAGATGGCTCTGAGCACTATGGGACTTAACATCTTAGGTCATCAGTCCCCTAGAACTTAGAACTACTTAAACCTAACTAACCTAAGGACATCACATACATCCATGGCCTAGGCAGGATTCGAACCTGCGGCCGTAGCAGTCCCGCGGTTCCGGACTGTAGCGTCTAGAACCGCATGGCCACCGCGACCGGCCAAGAAAGGGCATCGCGTATCGTATCGTACAAGACCAGCTTAAGTAAAAATATTCGTCGGATTTCAATTTTGACAGTACTTGGTTTCCACAATCAAGATTAGTTACGTTTCTTATGTTGTACTTTCTGACGTGTTAAGGCAAGAAGGGAAGAATGAATTGATTGTTGGTGTTACCTCCTCTGCATTACTGCAGATGACGTGTCACTGAACACATTTGTTCTGTGCATGCAGCACACGTGAGGCGCCTAGTTGTTTCCACTGCACTCTGTGGAATACGATGGTTCTGTTACAGTTCACTAACCTGCCGTCTTCGAGTTGATGTCCCCAGGGCAGAAAACTGCACACAGATCGTCGGTTCTGTATCTTGAGGCTGGAACTGACTTTTAGCGAGGTTCTGTTCTGAAATAATATATCGCTTCTTTGGGATGCCAACTCGCGTAATTTAATATAGCCACACGAGAAGACTACATGATCTTAATACAACACCTTCTGATACAGCAAAGTACATGTTCAAACACAATATTTACGAAAATGTATCTTTACACTACTTGTGGCACGTGTCGGTGCCTCATGACTACTGGAGTGAATCTTCTAATACTGAATACTGGCAAACACATCCTGCCACATACAACATGACTGTGTATCTCGATTGCCTAATCCAGAATGACGAACAGGAAAATTGGAAACACATCCTACGACAGACAACATGTCTGTTCTTCTCGATTGCCTAATCCAGAGTGACGAACAGCCCGAAACACTTCGTGCGCCATTCCAGAAAAGGTGTGACCCTAACGCTTCCGAAGTTCTTCGTCTCCAATTTCGTCAGTCTTTTGGTTTTGATTTAAATTGTTTTTAATAATTTTAAAATGACTGATTGATAGTCAGCTGTTGACAGATATTTGTATTAAAAAGTGAAGTCATTCCAGCGAGTAGTTTAACTAATAATAATAACTATACTTTAACGTTTTGGCGCCCTTGCTTCGAACACAGAAGCCAATCACAGAGCAGTACTATTATGCAGGCGGTCTTTCTTATGAGAATCTAACATCTGTCATAGGCACCTCACACCACATTTCGTCATCTATATACTTCTTGCATCTCCACTGATCTGGGAACAGCTTCTTGGAGCCTAATATGATGGCTAACTAAGCCAGAAATATTAAAGTGTTCCACATCTCCGAGAGTCGTGTCATTTCTGGGTTTACGGAACAAAACTTGCATTTAATTTAACCTATGCTTGCGATGAACCCCGAAAGTTTATTAATTTATAAAAAACACTTACCAGGAGTAGAATTAGATTGTGTCTTTTTATCTCTACCAAAGTAACCAGAATAGAATCGCGTTTTGGTAATTTTTTATATTTTTGGTCAGTGATGTTCAAAACTGAGATTTTTTTTTGGTCATCAGTCTACTGACTGGTTTGATGCGGCCCATCACGAATTCCTTTCCTGTGCTAACCTCTTCATCTCAGAGTAGCACTTGCAACCTACGTCCTCAATTATTTGCTTGACGTATTCCAATCTCTGTCTTCTTCTACAGTTTTTGCCCTCTACAGCTCCCTCTAGTAACATGGAAGTCATTCCCTCATGTCTTAGCAGATGTCCGATCATCCTGTCCCTTCTCCTTATCAGTGTTTTCCACATATTCCTTTCCTCTCCGATTCTGTGTAGAACCTCCTCATTCCTTACCTTATCAGTCCACATAATTTTCAACATTCGTCTATAGCACCACATCTCAAATGCTTCGATTCTCTTCTGTTCCGGTTTTCCCACAGTCCATGTTTCACTACCATGCAATGCTGTACTCCAGACGTACATCAGAAATTTCTTCCTCAAATTAAGGCCGGTAATTGATATTAGTAGACTTCGTTTGGCCAGAAATGCCTTTTTTGCCATAGCGAGTCTGCTTTTGATGTCCTCCTTGCTCCGTCCGTCATTGGTTATTTTACTGCCTAGGTAGCAGAATTCCTTAACTTCATTGACTTCGTGACCATCAATTCTGATGTTAAGTTTCTCGCTGTTCTCATTTCTACTACTTCTCACTACCTTCGTCTTTCTCCGGTTTACTCTCAAACCATACTGTGTACTCATTAGACTGTTCATTCCGTTCAGCAGATCATTTAATTCTTCATCACTTTCACTCAGGATAGCAATGTCATCAGCGAATCGTGTCATTGATATCCTTTCACCTTGTATTTTAATTCCGCTCCTGAACCTGTCTTTTATTTCCATCATTGCTTCTTCGATGAACAGTAGGTGCAGATTGAAGAGTAGGTGCGAAAGGCTACAGCCTTGTCTTACTTCCTTCTTAATACGAGCACTTCGTTCTTGATCGTCCACTCTTATTATTCCCTCTTGGTTGTTGTACATATTGTATATGACCCGTCTCTCTCTATAGCTTACCCCTACTTTTTTCAGAATCTCGAACAGATTGCACAATTTTATACTGTCGAATGCTTTTTCCACGTCGACAAATCCTATGAACGTGTCTTGATTTTTCTTTAGCCTTGCTTCCATTATTAGCCGTAACGTCAGAATTGCCTCTCTCGTGCCTTTACTTTTCCTAAAGCCGAACTGATCGTCACCTAGCGCATTCTAAATTTTCTTTTCCATTCTTCTGTATATTATTCTTGTAAGCAGCTTCGATGCATGAGCTGTTAAGCTGATTGTGCGATAATTCTCGCACTTGTCAGCTCTTGCCGTCTTCGGAATTGTGTGGATGATGCTTTTCCGAAAGTCAGACTCATATATTCTACACACCAACGTGAATAGTCGTTTTGTTGCCACTTCCCCTAATGATTTTAGAAATTCTGATGGAATGTTATCTATCCCTTCTACCTTATTTGACCGTAAGTCCTCCAAAGCTCTTTTAAATTCCGATTCTAATACTGGATCCCCTATCTCTTCTAAATCAACTCCTGTTTCTTCTTCTATCACATCAGACAAATCTTCACCCTCATAGAGGCTTTCAATGTATTCTTTACACCTATCTGCTCTCTCCTCTGCATTTAACAGTGGAATTCCCGTTGCACTCTACCTTCTTTGTACCTATGTTTTCCTTCCCAACGTCTGTGATGGCCCTTTTTAGAGACGTCCATTCCTCTTCAACTGTGTTGCCTACTGCGCTATTCCTTATTGCTGTATCTATAGCGTTAGAGAACTTCAAACGTATCTCGTCATTCCTTAGAACTTCCGTATCCCACTTCTTAGCGTATTGATTCTTCCTGACTAATGTCTTGAACTTCAGCCTACGCTTCATCACTACTATATTGTGATCTGAGTCTATATCTCATCCTGGGTACGCCTTACAATCCAGTATCTGATTTCGGAATCTCTGTCTGACCATGATGTAATCTAATTGAAATCTTCCCGTATCTCTCGGATTTTTCCAAGTATACCTCCTCCTCTTGTGATTCTTGAACAGGGTATTCGCTATTACTAGCTGAAACTTGTTACAGAACTCAATTAGTCTTTCTCCTCTTTCATTCCTTGCCCCAAGCCCATATTCTGCTGTAACCTTTTTTTCTACTCCTTCTCCTACAACTGCATTCCAGTCGCCCATGACTATTAGATTTTCGTCCCCCTTTACATACTGCATTACCCTTTCAATATCCTCATACACTTTCTCTATCTGTTCATCTTCAGCTTGCGACGTCGGCATGTATATCTGAACTATCGTTGTCGGTGTTGGTCTGCTGTCGATTCTGATTAGAACAACCCGGTCACTGAACTGTTCGCAGTAACACACCCTCTGCCCTACCTTCCTATTAATAACGAATCCTACACCTGTTACACCCTTTTCTGCTGCTGTTGATATTACCCGATACTCATCTGACCAGAAATCCTCGTCTTCCTTCCACTTCACTTCACTTACCCCTACTATATCTAGATTGAGCCTTTGCATTTAGCTTCTCAGATTTTCTAGTTTCCCTACCACGTTCAAGTGTCTGACATTCCACGCCCCGACTCGTAGAGCATTATCCTTTCGTTGATTATTCAATCTTTTTCTCACGGTAACCTCCGCCTTGTCAGTCCCCTCCCGGAGGTCCGAATGGGGGACTATTCCGGATTCCTTTGCCAATGGAGAGATCATCATGACACTTCTTCAGCTACAGGCCACATATGTCCTGTGGATACACCTTACGTGTCTTTAATGCAGTGGTTTCCATTGCCTTCTGCATCCTTATGTCGTTGATCATTGCTGATTCTTCCGCCTTTAGAGGCAATTTCCCACCCCTAGGACAAGAGAGTGCCCTGAACCTTTACTCGCTCCTCCGCCCTCTTTGACAAGGCCGTTGGCTGAATGAGGCTGACTTCTTATGCCGGAAGTCTTCGTCCGCCAAAACTGAAATATACCTCTCCAAAAGCAGAACGATGCAGCTCTCAAAATTCCCGAGAAAATCGACTTCTAAGTTGTCCAACCACGTTTAAGATACTATAATAAGGCAGCTTTTTGTTTCAACAAGTCGTATGGCTTAGTGATAGCGTGCTTGCTTGCCACATGGGAGCAGTGTGTTTGATACCAGGTGAATTCAGATCTATATAAGATAGAAAAAAATCAATTTTTAGTCTTTTTAATTATCCCATGTTGATTAACAATCATCTATAAAAAGTGATGATTAAGAATTTTTATTTGCAATGAAATGGGATATTTCTATGCTGTACATAGTTAGCGATGACAAGACATGCATTTTTTCAATAAAATGGCATTTAGGTTTGTTAATTAGCATAAATTTCATGGTTTTTGTATTTAAATAGCGTAGGTATTCGAACTGAATGCAAAAAACGAAATAAACACTGTAGATTTCTTATTTTATACTTCATCCGTCAGTTCTTTCAGTTTCGAGAAGTGCTGCATTGGCACCGACCAATTCGTGGAATATATCTATCTTGTACGTCGAAATATTTGGTGAACTTCTTTTGTTTGCCATTCCGATTACCACAAGTGAGACACACACTTCTGCTTGTTGATGAAAGTGAGAGCAAGTGAAAATGACGTTACTCACCAGCAATTGTCTATAAAAGTAATAATATAAGGGGCAGTGTAAAAATTCATATCTCTATTAACATGCTTGCATCTCCAGGATGCCTTCCATTGCAATACAGGGTGTTAACTGTAGTCAAATGCACCATTTGATGTCGGCCGTCTTCTGCCCGGCGATTAACGTTGGTGCACCGCAGAAACATTTTCAATCGTGATCTCGGGACCATGGTTACCATGTTTTATGACCGAATTTGGGGCATTCGGCCGTTAAAAGCGAATCGCATCAGCTAGCACAATTTGCACACAGCTGCCTATACATTTTAGGTTTCTAGATAATCACTCGTGAACGACGTCATTGTCACATGTCTCACTGTGATCAACAATCAGAAGTGAGCTTATATCTTCGTTCATTTATGTTCTCGCAAAGAGATGAGCACCATATTTTTCGATGTTCGAGACAGATATGCTTCGCGAATTGGCCGATGCGAATGCATCAGCTCTCGAAATTAACAGAACTGACGGCTGCAGCATAAAAGAATGTACGGTCTCGTTTCGATGATTATCTGCATTTGTTTCTTTCCACTGGGTTCGAATACCTGTCATTTAAATAAAAAGTCATCAAATATATGTTAATTAACATACATATAACAGTAGTTTTTATGAAAAATTTACATGTTTTTTTGTGCTGTATAGTATACAGAAAAATCCAGTTTTCATTGCAAACAAAAGTTCTTTATTATAGACCTATTATATAATAATGTTAATTAAGATTGCATAATTACAGAAACTACAAATTAAAGTTGTTTCTACGTTTTACTATTTTTCGCTTCATATAAATGCACTTATAACATGCATCTTTGCTTGAAATTTGAATCTATCTGAAATATAATCCACACCTCTCCACAGAGAGAGCAAGCACGCATTACTTCTCTTTTAATTTTACTCATAATTGTTCTTATCATTGCTAAGTCGATTTTCTCAAGAATTTTTAAAAATTAGATCGAACAGCTTTGGGAAGGTCTATATGAGTTTTTAACCTGACATACCATAAATGGAATAATATTACAAAAGCCCGATTGCCGTGTTGTTCATTTGTTAGAGGAAACAGGCAGTGAGGTCACATGCGGAGGCACAATTTAAATCTATTCCTGGGTTCGTCTCATGTATATGACAGGGCATACGATGCCTTGACTCCGTCTCACTACACCGAAACGTGTCGCCATCTTAATCTGTGCCGCTATATAAGTCGTTCTTTAACGTTATTACCTAAATTCTGGAAACGTTCTTATCCTACTTACTTCAGATTATTAGTCGACATTGTAATAAACGTTGGAATGCACTTGCGCGGGGAAAGGCTTTTAGCAAAAACCTTGAAAAGAACTGCAGTGATATACTTCAAATTTTTACACGATTCTCTATCAATAATTTGGAATAGTTCTTGACCAACTCTCTTGTAATTTTTACACAGTACTCTTTTCTTCAAATGTAATATTATGTTTTCTGTTAAAACTGACGGTGTGAAAGAAAATGCTGTGCTGTGAAAATGCGTAGTTTCCCTTTCTTTCTGACAGTCACCTTGAACTATGATAGTAGAGCTTCTAAAGCGTTAGACAAATGGAGTCTCTCATATATATTCTTTCTCCTTACATATAATTTCAAAAAAGATTTATACATAACTATGTGCTTTTTTATTTTCTTACTCTCAGTCGGTCTTAACAGAAAACAGAAAAACTGTACTTATGACTTACGATTAGAATACTACAACTGCATTGTCTGAAACTTCGTAATCCTATCCGTTTGTTGATTAAAACTATGCAAAACACTGTCACTGAAGTTACTATTCTCACAGATCGAAGCAAGCAATTTCAGGGTTTAACGTCCCGTGGACATCAAGGTATTTAAAGATGGAACACTAGCTCGGAATGTTTCAATGATGGGGAGGGAAATCGACCGTGCCCTTTCACAGGAAACTTCCAAGTATTTATTTGGAGCGATTTAGACCGGATGTGGGTTTGAACCCTCGTCCTCCCTATGTGAGTCCAATATGGTACACACTGCGCTACCTCACTCGTTCCACAGATCCAGCAACAGGTAAGGTCTCCTATACCCTGTATACCAATGATTCGAAACGTTCTACCTGTCCATTTCAAGTGCCTTCGATTCTCAATCAACGTTTCGATGCCAATAACAATAAATAAGGTTCAAGCTCCGAGAGAGCGGGAAACGTGATAGGCAGGAGGGGGGAGCGGAGGGGGAAAGAAGGAGATGGAGATGGACAGAGAGTGAGACGAGGAGGGAGATATGTAGCGCGGAGGAGGAGATAGATAGAGCTGAGGGAGAAGGAGATTAGCACACATATCCAGTTCCCATAACTATTGCAACTCATTGCTGGATTCGCTAGTACCTTGTAAGAACATGGTCATCTTCTGAAAATCAGATGTGTTCCACTGAGAAATTTATTGGTGGTCAACTCCCATGTTTAACTGTGATCGAGATCGGTGCACCGGAATTTTGCTTTGAACAGAGTCAAATGCCGACTTTAACTTTTGATCGAGAATGATTTACTCGGCCATCATTCGTTGACTAGCGCTAAGTGGAGGATGGCCATCCAAGTACAAGAGCTGGCAGGTATGTGAGACATGGACGCTACGAGCAACAGCTGGAACAGAATATCAAGTCGAGGGAGTTTGTTTTACTAACCTCTCAACTTACATGCCTAAGGAGCACGTCAGTGAGGTTTGGTGGAAGGAAGTCCTGTTTGTGCGTTGTTGGTTTTAGATAGTGAAAGAAACATCTCAGTCAGTATTCTACCATGTCTAATCGGTACTAAAAATGTACATGAGGCGCTGAAAACTGTAAGAGCCCAAAGTATGGGAACAAAATTTGAGAAAAATAGCTGTTTATGACAATCTAATTTATAGACAAACCACATGTCTCATTGGTCGTGTTTTAACCAAGTTTCAACATTTTGAATTTCATATGAAGAAACAATGTACCCACTGTATTTTATAAATATGAATATTTATGTTTATTCATTTTAATTCCAAACTTTGGTACCTGACAGTTGTAAAGTTTGTAATTAATGTGAAACTTTTATCAAAAAACAAATAACAGTTACTAAATACGCCACACACATAATTGAGACCAATTTCAATATTTGGTGATCTGCGTTATCACCATTTTCATTAAGGAAATTCTGCGGCTTGGGATGCAGATAAAACTGCTATGAAGTTTTATTACTATGTACATGATGTAGGCACTAAATTATAGCCGGCCGAAGTGACCGAGCTTCACTCTGGAACGGAGCGACCGCTACGGTCGCAGGTTCAAATCCTGCCTCGAGCATGGATGTATGTTATGTACTTAGGTTAGTAGGTTTAAGTAGTTCTAAGTTGTAGGGGACTGATTACCTCAGATGTTAAGTCCTATAGTGCCCAGAGCCATTTGAAGCAACTAAATTACGTTGTCAGTTCTAGATAACAACTGAGCAGCGTAGAGCAACGGAATATGCTTTGTGTTTTGGGTCCATATATGTGGTGTGAGGCTACAGATGTAGATGAAGCTAGTTCACCATTAGATCAAAAGATGTCACGAGTAGTGCTTTGACACTTTTAAATATATCTGGAAACCAATATGTCGATTTTGAAAAGAAATACACACATCTAAAAAAAGTTTTGCATCACCCCAGTTCTTGAAGATAGATGTAAACTGTGGATACTGTTGCGACGCCCAGCTAAACCCACAGGACAAGACAGGACAGGTAGTTTATGTTGTGGAAAGGGGCCAAAATAAGCTCCTGCCAGTTGCACTCGAACATACAACCTTTTATTTGATCAAACATTACAAGCGCCAAGAAAAATTAAAGAAAACAAAAAAAACACGGCTTTAGTTTTGGAACTTAATTAGTAACTGAATGTTCCGTTCACTCTCATGCCTTAAGGGAAAGGCTTAACATGAATTTTAAAAGTTCGGAAGGCTTTACGTCAAACAGTTCTTAAGTTAGGCTGAAGGTCCAAGCCATGTGATGCCTTAAGGGCAAAACAACCTTAATGTAAAAATCAGCTAGAAGCCATACAAGTACAAACAAATAAGAACAAACAAGAAAAGGCAGTTCACCGAAAGACGCTCAGAAGTCCTGAGGGTCGGCCTGTTATTCAAACACTAACGCTCGCTTGGGTGAGACAGGCAATCGGCCCAACCACTCTCGATCCGACGACATCCCAACCGACAGTCAGTCAACGGACCCACCGACAAGATAAATTCTGCTTCACCCGACCAGCACACAACAGGGAGTTCAATTGAACAACGCATAATGTATTGGCGCGCACAACCAATTATTATACGTTGAGCTGTCAAACTACACACCATGCTGGACAGCGACAATGTAATGAGGAAAATACACTTTTACGTCAACGGCCAGGCCAGATAACCGGAACATTAACGGCCACAAGGCAGAATATTCCCCTCGTGCACTTCACTTCAAATACCCAAGTACAGTTAAACTCCACCAGATGGTGGCTAAAATTTGCCAACTTGAAACCACACTTTGTTGCTCGCGGGAATATCCCAACAGCCGATAATGAACTCCAAACGACACAATGTGAACAGTCGTAACTTGCTGTTAGATTAAGTCAAGACTCAACTTTCATGTCCAGGATCAGTGTAGCACTAGGAACAGCACCACACACTCCAACACCACAAAGAGGCCACCAGTGGGCCCGGCCAAACATCGTGCTGGGGAGATTTCCTCGCTGCTCCACGCCAACCGACCAACTCCAGGCCCGGAAACGGTGAAACGACCAAATATACGTCGGCCGATGAGACGAGCAACAAAACGGCAACCAACGGTCGTTCCACTCCAATCTCCCTCCGTCGGACAGCTCATGTGTGTCGTCAGCGGTCGAGGAGCACTGACTGTCGGCGCCTCACCGGCGCTCCGTCCCCAGACTTCACTGTTGCTGCATCCCGGCTGCACTGCTGGTCCGTCCCGAACAGACCGCCAGACACACGACGACCCGGAAATACTGTCGGTCGCTCCAGAGATGGTACGACAGTGCACTTATTGATACGCGCTGCTGCTGCCACTCAAGGGCAAGTAAGGCAGGAAGTTAGTGACAGCAGTAAATGAAATAAGGAAACGAGGCGGCAGTATCGTAATAGAAGATGTCAACAATAAATGGGATAAACGCGAGCCGTGCATGGCTCAACTGTATCACAGACAGAGTCTCTTTGACTGTTCAGAGATGTCACTAAACTCGCCCATAGAAGTAAACAACCACGCATGACCAGCGCCTATTAGACAGAGGGGGTCCGACAACTGATCAGTTCCAGTCATTCCACCAGGAAGGCTGTACGCGGCTCGTGTTGTCTGTGGTTCAACCATGCCTAGACGGTCAATATCGCGGTTCTATCGCATCTGCATTGTTACTTTGTGCCTGGAAGGGTTCTCAACAAGGGAAGTGTCCAGGCGTTTCGGAGTGAACCAAAGTGATGTTGTTTGGACACAGAGACAGGAACTGTCGATGCCCTGCCTCGCTCAGGCCGCCCAAGGACTACTACTGCAGTGGATGACCGCTAACTACGGATAATGGCTCGGGGTAACGCTGGCAGACAAGACCATCATTTTGAATAAATGCTTATCGTGCAGCCACAGCATATCGTGTTAACACACAAGCTGTTCTGCAGTAGGCTCCATAATGCGCACTTTCACTCCCGACGTCCATGGCGAGGTGAATCATTGCAACCACGACACCATGCAGCGCGATACAGATGGGCCCAACAACATGAATGAACCGCTCGGGATTGGCATCACGGACTCTTCACTGATGCCTTCATCCAGACAATCACCGGAGACTTGTTTCGAGGCAATCCGGTCAGGCTGAATACCTTAGACACACTGTCCAGCGAGTGAAGCCAGGTGGAGTTTCAATGCTGTTTTGGGGTGGCATTATCTGGAGCTGATGTACGCCGCTGGTGGTCATTGAATGCACCATTCCTGCTGTACGATACGTGAATACCATCCTCCAACTTATAGTGCAACCACATCGGGAGCATATTGGCGAGGCATTCGTTGACGACAATTCCGGCCCCATCGTGTTCCTCTTGTGAATGACGTCCTTCAGGAAAACGACGTCGCTCGACTAGAGTGGCCAGCATGTTCTCCAGACATGAACTCTATCGAACATGTCTGGTATAAATTGAAAAGGGCAGTTTATGGACGATGTGAACGACCAACCATTCTGAGGGATCTAAGCCGAATCGCCGTTGAGTAGTGGGACAATCTGGACAAACCAGTGCCTTGATGAACTTGTGGATAGTATGTTACGACGAATAAAGGCATGCACCAACGCAAGAGGACGTGCTACTGGGTATTAGAGGTACCGGTGGACCACCACCTCTGAAGGCCTTGCTGTATGGTGGTACAACATGCATTGTGTGGTTTTCATGATCAATATAAAGGGTGGAAATGGTGTTTATGTTGATCTTTCTTCCAATATTCTGTACAGGTTTCGGAACTCTCGGATGACGCAAAACTTTTTTTCATGTGTGTATCACCATCTCTCGGTATATCGAGAAAAGAATCAGTATATCGACGGTAAGATACCGACGTACCGGCCTATAAAAATATTGCCTGCAGATCGTAAACACACTGCAGGTTTTGGAGCAGTATATTTAAGTATTCATTTATTACTAGAAAATTTGCACATCAACAAGCTAGCAGTCTGCTTATCCTCCTTAGAACGAGAACTGAAAGGAAAACGACGCACATTCACGCTTGACAATAACCGGTTGGCTACCAGTAGTAACAGCACGTAAGTGACACAATGAAGGGTGTCCGATGGGTCCGTCGTTCTGTTTGGTTCGGAACATTTCATGCCGATTTCCCAGTTATTCCATTTCTGCAAACGCCAGAGACCTAGCAGGTGTGTCAAAATTTTATGGTGAAGCTAAACGTTACAGTTTCTGTCGCCGAGGGCCGGTTGCGTCAGCCTTTCCCCTCATGCGTCTCCGCCCACAGCAACGACCAGTCATGTTATTCAGATTTTTGTACTTCATATTCAGCAGTTGTTTTTGAAAAATACCTGATCTCAAGAAACAGTACACTGGCTTTAAAATTGTTTTTGACGCAACTGTTGCGCTATTTCTTCACATCGGAAATCTTATTCCATTCTCACCATCACGCCCCAACACAATATGACTCCTATTGTGCCACCTATACTTGGATCATACATTCGAAAGGAAAGATTGGATGTGATGAAAGCTCAACAACCAGTACGACTCCATCACACAGAGAAAATAATATTACGTTGTACCACAATTTCAGAAGAACAGCTTTAAATATTTAACCTAAATTGTGAAAAAATATAATTTAAAATAAAAATGGGCACTCGATTTTGTAGATTTGTTATCCATAGATCGATATATCGGGGGTAGTTTGCCGTCTACACCATGTGATCAAAAGCATCCGGACACCTGGTTGAAAATGCTTAACAAGTTCGTGGCGTCCTCCATCCGTAATAGTGGAATACAATATGGTGTTGGCCGACCCTTAGTCTTGATCACAGCTTCCAGTATCGCAGGCATACTTTCAATCAGGTGCGAGAAAGTTTCTTGGGGTGTCGCAGCCCATTCTTGACGGAGTGCTGCATTGAGGAGGGGTACCGATGTCGGTCGGTGAGGCCTGGCACGGAGTTCCAAAACATCCCAAAGGGGTTCTGTAGGATTCAGGTCAGTACTGTGTGTAGGACAGTCCGTTACCGCGATGTTATAGTTGTGTAACCGCTCCGCCAGAGGCCGTGCTTATGAACATGTGCTCGATCGTGTTGAAAATTGTAATCGCGATCCCCGAATTACTGTTGAACAGTAGGAAGCAAGAAGGTGCTTAAAACAACAATGTAGCCCTGTTCTGTGATAGTGCCACGACAAACAACAAGGGGTGCAAGACCCCTCCCTGAAATACACGACCACACCATAACACCACTGTCTCCGAATTTTACTGTTGCAAATACACACGCTGTCAGATGACGTTAATCGATCATTCGCCATACCCACACCCTGCCTTCGATTCGCCATATTGTGTACCGTGATTCCTCACTCCACACAACGTTTCTCCACTTTTCAATCGTGCAATGTCTACGCTCCTTACACCAAGCGAGGCGTCGTTTGACATTTAAGGTGTGATGTGTGGCTTATGAACAGCCGCTCGACCATGATATCCAAGTTCTCACCTCCTGCCTAACTGTCATATTACTAGCAGTGGATCCTGATGCAGTTTGGAATTCCTGTGTGATGGTTTGGATAGATGATTGCCTATTACACGTTACAATCCTTTTAAAATGTTGGCGAGCTCTGTCAGTCATTGTCTGAAACTATCTGGGTAAGTCATGGAAAGCCTAAATCAGGATGGCCGGATGCGGAGGTGAACCGTCGTTCTCCCGAATACGAGTCCAGTGTGCTACACTGCAATGTTGTATTTGACAACAATTGACAGCTGTGGATTGTCCTTAATACGTTTCAAGTGTCAGTCGTGGTCAAAATAGCGTTCTGTGTAGTGGTGAGTGCATTATCTGGGAGTTCAGTGCATTCAAAAGTGGGTGATTTGTTGGTTCTCGGATGGAGAGCGCTTCTGTAACCAACGTAGCCGAAGTGTTACGTGTTTCAAGAGGCACCGTGTCGAAAATTTATGGTGGATACAGAGAAAGAGGAAAACCATCGTCCGCTATGTCAGAACGCGGACGAAAGTGCGTGTTGAGTGATAGTGGTGGATAGGTTACTGAAGAAGAATGTGACGAAAAATAAGACGACGTAAGCTGATAAAATCACTGCAGAACTGTCACACTCGCTAACGCTATTAGTACCAAAACAACATGAAGGGAGCTCCGTAATTAGGGAATTCCAAGGCAAGATGGAATTTCAAAGCTTATCGGTGGTGCAAATGCTCGTAAAAATAAAACATGGTACCGAAACCATAAAACCTGGACTATGGAGCAATTGAAGAATGTCATTTGGTCGGATGAACCTTGCTTCCATGTTCTGGCCGAGTTTACGTTACGAGATTAAAAAATTGTCATGATTTGGACTGCCATGGGCCTCATGGTTACTCTGTAAGGTGACAATACTGTCAAGGATTGTGTAAAAATTTCTGCTCAGTAAGTCCATTCCGTGATAGAATGTTAGTTCCCCAGTAGTGATACTGTGTTTCGAGACGGCAAGGTCTCAGTTCACCCAGCTCACATAATCCAGGACTGGTTTTGTGAGCACGAGAGTAAACTGGCGCACGTCCCTTGTCAACAACAGTCTCCATATCTCAATGCTATTGAGCCTTTGTGGTCTAAATTGAAGGATTCATCATCACTATCCACCTCCATCGCTGGTACCCGAATTTGCCAGTATATTGGAGAAAGAATAGTTTACGATTTTATTACTATTATAGTTGAGGAGTGGGTTTGAATGAGTGGAGTGGCACGCGATAGGTGGAGGAGGAAGCACAGCGAGCAGCGGACAAGTCAGTAGACAACACGTGACATGCCGGAGCGGTGCTGGGTGTTGGACTCGTGGAGGGCGCGAGCGAACCATCGTAGAGAGAAGCGGGGCCTGGCTAGGTGCTGTCTAGAGACGAACAAAGAAGCCGCCACAGCTAGTGTCCCGAAGGCTTGGGAGTACGGAACGCGAACTGCTACTCCTAGATCCACGCTAACAAAATCTAGTATCTCTCCTGGATAATTTGCAGCTATCTCCCATAAAAGTCACGTTGTTGTGCGCTGAAAGGTATAGGTTGTGCAGAATGTTGGGCGCGTTTGACTAGAAACGTAGCAATCTTGAGTCATGCTTAGAGGGTAAATGTAAAGCGAATGTAAAATATCGTGAGTAAAATTAACAGTCTTTGTAAATCGAAATTATACAGTGCTTACCAAGTGGCCACTTGCTATGTTCTTAAACTTATATGTCTAAAAATATTTAAACCGATGAAGCGCTAAAGGCCCGTCAAATTGTCTGATGCATGGCTGTAGTGATAGCCTAGTACTTGTCATTTCTGATATTTTTCAAGTTAAACATTTGGGAGGACGACCCCTGCTCAAAATGGATCACCATTCCTTGTTTAAGTGGTAGTAAAAAGGGAGTCGCTTTAAAATGGCTGATAGATCGATTACCCGAGGAAGGGGAACCTACAATACGAGCTCCGCATTAGAGGAGAGTTAGGCGAATTGAGCGTGGCGGAACTAAGGCAGTTGCTTCGTGGGACACTGGAAGGTCGGTTGGAAGGACAGCGCAGGCAGTTGATGAGGTGAGGGTTGCGTGCGTTCCTTGCTCCTCCTTACTTGGTGTTGTGCAGGAAGGTGTAGCCCTCTTGGAGGATACTGAACCATCACAGGCATAAATGTGGGGTAGCACGTTCTGGCAGACCATGTAGTAAACAGAGTTTATGATATTTGTTAAATTGACCACGTTCGTGCGTTGACATCTGCACTAGACTTTCCAGCAGGAAATAATTTTCATTCAGCGCATTCTGTGTGATCTTAAGTGGCAAGAAGACGGTGAAGCAAGCGAAGGGTGGAAAGAACATCTGGTAGGGAAACCTTATTGTTTTATGTCAGGCACTTTGTTGCTAACCGTTAAGCAAGAAGAACAAGTCGCAATGTCGATGAGGTAGTGTGTCAAATGCTTTAATCAGTGGCAGAATGTCGATGGATCGTATGATAGATGAGCTGTTAAAATGTGCGTCATTTACGACGGCGGCCGAATTTAGGTTCGTTCTGCGCATCTGACGTCACAAAACAGTCAGCCAATGAACAGAGAACGACGTTGCCAGAGCTCGACTGCAGTGCAGAGCACGGACGTGTCTCTTCAGTTTTAGAAACGTTCAGTCATAAATAAAGTAACTGAACAAAAACAATGTATAGACAGCAGACTTTCTTTTATATAAAGTTTGGAAAAAAGCATTTTTTATACCAATTACTTCATATTCCATTAATTACTTAAACCAAATAAGCAACAAGCCTCCTAATTGAGGCGATAGGAAGGTAAGGTGTTTGTATCATTCTCACTAACCGCTTTTTCACAATAAAGAACAGAGGTAATTGTTTATTTCCTATTGTACTTCGACGAAGAGTGAGTAATTCATAGTCATACCAACAGTGTTTGTCGGTATTTTGCGTGATATTTAAAAGTCGTCCGCTGGGAGATCTTTTCAGTGACGAGTTGTGTTAGTGTAATGGTTAAGTTGTGTCGCTGCTAAGCGGAAGGTTCTGAGTTCAAATTTTGTTCGGTGCTTAAAATTTTCTTTATTTAAAAACAAGATCGAAGTGTCTTACTTCATGAACTTTATTCGTTTAGAATGTGATCTTTTGAAATTTCTAGTGGCAACGAAAATCGACCATACGGAAAGTATACACTACGGACTTTTACCTCTGCAAACTGTTTAAAACTTCATGCTTCATGCTTTGAACATCGAAACAAAATTAAGTCATTTACGGGGAGAAGGTATCAGTCGAGAAGATGTGTAAAAATCAAATTTTTAGGCCAAATAGTTTTTGAGACATCGAATGATTAAGTGTGTCAAAGCAGTCGAAACACCATGTGTCTTCCCAGGCGAGCGGTGGAGTGATGACAAAATCGCGCACAGCGCGGAATGTGGGGAGCACGTCTCTGTAGCAGCGAAAGGCTTAATGCGGCCATGGTGGCTTTACTTCATGAACTGCGCGCTTCCCCTTAAACGTAAGTTTGCGAACCATGGTATGGCGCAGCTTCTCTTGGCGCGTACATCTAGCAACGCAGCAATCTCCCGCGTGTGGGCGGGCATGCGCGAACCGGCAAGATAAAAGAATTGAACTATAGGAGGATGAGCAGCCTTGATTGCTCTACGTAGAAAAATTCTCGAGGGCTGCTTACGTGTGCGATAGTACTAAGACGAATATCTTTATAATGTAAAAGAAAGGGAATAAAATTTATTTGACTCCACTGAAAGTGTGTGGTTGGCTAGTGTCGCCCTGTGTCTAGATATTCCAGACACGTTCACGAGCATGTTGTGGGTGGGAAGAGGAGGGGGGGGGGGAGGGGAGCGGGTTACGAAATTTTGATCTCGCATTTTGTTTTCTTAGACACCCAAGACATCTTTGGACCTAGATAACTTGTAACTCCTATTGAGAATGTAAAGTGTGGAGACTTGTGGGGAGCTTGCTGCTATCAGGAAGGGTATGAATTTAGTAGCGGAATAGGCAACAGTGCCAAGAGTTGATCAGAGCGCGTGGCGCGTATGTTTAGGTTTGGCAGTTGATAACGCCTCGTCAGGCACACTCCAGTGTTGGGAGCGTGGCGCTAACACCGGATGCCACAAGCCCGTTCCGGCATATAGGAAGCCGGGCCGACCTCACGGATGTATGAGGTAGATGGCAGCCAGTTGCCATTTATCTGTGCACTATCAGTGTGTGCATTAGTGGATTCGGGTAGCACAATGTCGATAATTAATCACGACTGGTTTAGAAAGTGCAGTAAGAATGTGCGACTGCCAGAGCTGGACGCGAATGAAGAGGGTTGTTGTGCTGTTTCAGGGGACCCGTTTGTTGTTGTAGGAAAGGTTCGATGTAAGTTAGGGAGTGAAAAATTTACGTGGCCAATAAAATTTCGTGTCAGTTTATTATTGAATTGCGACGTTTTCTGGAATTTTCTAGAATTTTCTCAGTGTTCTCGATTATTGGGGGAAACAGTAACGAAACGCCAGTCAGATTTGGATTACCTGTTAACTTGTGACACCTGTTTTAAAGGCGGCTTCTGCCAATTTAAAATTAAGAAACGCGATCGATCGGGTTTTGTTGTATTAAACTGAAAACAGGAATGTGTTATTATGTAATGTGACTAATGCCAATTGTATATTGTTTTTCTTAATAAATGTGTGCATTGGTCAAGTGCAGAAAGACGATGTTGTGAATAAAGTGAATATATTTTTTTCCCTAGTGCCTTTCACTCAAGGACCCTTTTGTCCTAGCTACCCATACTCCAAAGGTATCCCCTTTCTTTCTTTCCGTGGTAGGAAAGAGGAGGAGTTGTTTTCAACGATTTTATCTGTAGGCTATTGGTCCGAAGGTAGTTCGTAATTATTATGACTCTGTATTGATGTTCATACTGATGTATCTAGTGTTGTTCTGTAGTTGACATATTCTTATTATTACCATTGTAATTAAGTTTCTGTATCATTTTTCTGTTTAACTGATCACGAAAGATCGGTCTGTTTGTGTAACACGCATAATTTTTGCTGGCCGATACTGGCCCATCTTAATTTTCACGCTTGCAAAAGACCACGGCTACATAATTTGAACGCTACAGATTAATTATAATATAAATTAGATTTGAAGTGATGGATTGTTTAATTTGATTAACAAATTTACTTTTACAGTTGATTCATTGGTGATGCCTTTGTTCATTAGTAGAAAAATACTTAGTAATGTCCTTCCATGGCAAGGCCACTCCCTCACTTTTCTCTCGGGAGACAGGGTATTATGAAGTGTCTCTACATAAGTCGTTTCGTTGACTTTCAGGGTCGATATCCACTTTCGCATTTCTGAACAGCATCGTTTATGTGTCGGTGCTCTTGTAAATTCAAACTGAGAGAAAGATGGTCACTGAGTGGCATATTTGGCAGCCGTAGTGATATCTCATTACTAAACTATCGTGTCTAAATTGTATTTTGTATCTAAATCATTTTGCACATTAGCTAGATACATATTGTAAGTATTTTGAGACAGAATAACATTCGTCATGACTCTGTGTTGTCACCATATGTTTTCCTTGTTCCATCCCTCTGGTTGTCCGCTTGAAAGCGTTTTCGCCGTCTGCTGGTGTTTTTATATGACTAGACTTGGGTAAGTTGCGTTGAACGTAGCAACAGCATAGCCAACTTTTGTGTGTAGCAAAGGGGAACATGTCTGGGTTTAAGAGACACCAGCGAGAGGTGACCCTTCGCATTTGTTAAGATGGCACATAAAACATGCATACTGTCTGTGCGCCAGCTTCCGGTCCGTGGTAGGGACTGTGGGTGAGTTATGAGCAGTCTCACTGCTCTTCGAATCGTCGTACAGGTAACATCTAGTTTTCGTCCGTAGTGTTGTACTTTTGTGAATGTGTGAGTGTCAGTTTCACTGGATCCTTAATTCATTACTTAGTGCGATGCAGCTATTCTAGGCGAACTCTACATCGGTAGGAATCGGGAATATTTCTGCGACATTTTTTGATTTTATAGCAGTGTCTATTTCGTTTTCTATAACTTTGTGACTGCGGGACACAAGGGCACGTGGATCTATGAGTGTGACTAGACACCTTAATAAATCGTGTAAGTGGTTTTATCAGGGCGTTTGGCTTTAACATAAGGTATTCGTGTTAAAAAAAAAGGTCACTGTGTTCTGTACAGATTTGAGTGAGTTTTCCTTGTGCATAGTTGGTAGCTCTTACCACTTGTTTTGTTCGTGAGGTTGTGCTTTAGTATTTTGTGCTAGTAATAGAACCAGTTTCCCTGCTTAAGTAAGTTCTCGAGTTTTACTGTTTGAATTCGTGATATTTCTTGTCATGATTTTTTGTTATATTTTATCGATATTTCTTTGTTGTGGGTAGGCACATGGTTAGTACTGACTCTCGGTGCCTCCCACTTTTTGGAAGAATTAAAAGACGTTATTCCTATTATCATCTTTAATTGCGATCTAGTGTATTTCTTTTTATAAATTTGGGAATAATTTCCTGTTAAAGTATTCGACCATCGAGGCTATTCCCTGTAACCCAGTTTCGATCTTGTTTTCCTTTTTAAATCATTGAACGACTACTTTCTTTGTGATGAATGGTTAGTCTGAATGTGTAATCCATCTTTCCCACGGAACTCCATGTTTCAAATAAGAGTTATTCATGTGTACATGTCGTCCTTTGTAACAATGATATTCAGTAACAACACTCCATGGTAGGTTAAGGTTTTTCTGTTAAATATACGTTTTTTCGTGTGTTTCCCTTTTAAAAATATAATCGTGAAATATATGTTTCGTCGAAGCCAATACTGTAGTTCCATAACACATTCACTGTTTACCCAGTTAAGAGATACTATTACTATGCAGATGTATGCTTTTCAATAATTTATTCCTTGTTGTGTGAATCTACATCTACATCTACATCTACAACTACATCTTCTAGATTGCTATTCACAATAAAGTGCCTGGCAGAGGGTTCAGTGAACCACCTTCAAGCTGTCTCTCTACCGATCTACTCTCGAATGGCACGCGGAAAAAATTAGCACTTAATTTTTTTTCTGCCAGTCCTGATTTCCCTTATTTTATCATGATGATCGTTTCTCCCTATGTAGGTGGGTGCCAACAGAACGTTTCCGGAGGGGAAAACTGGTGATTGAAATTTCATAAGATCCCGTCGCAACAAAAAACGCCTTTGTTTTGACGATTGCCATTCCAATTCACGTACATTGTCTGTAGCACTGTCTCCCCTACTTCGCGATAGTACAACCTTATTTGTACTTTTTCGATGTCATTCGTTAGCCCCATATGATGCGGATCCCACACCGCACAGCAATACTCCAGAACAGGATGGACAAGAATAGCGTAAGCAGTCTCTTTAGTAAACCTGTTGCACCTACTAAGTGTTCTGCCAACGAATCGCGTTATACGATTGGCTCTACCCACAACATATCTATGTATACGTTCCAATTTAGGGTATTTGTAATTATAATCCCTGTCTAAATGACAGCATCATCTGCAAAAAACTTATGACAGCTATTGAGATTGTCTCCTATGTCATTAATATAGATCAGGAACAATAGAGGTCCCATAAAACTTCCTTGGGGAGCGCCGGATACTATTTCTGTTTTACTCTATTACTTTCCGTCTGTTACTACGAACTGTGACCTTTCTAACAGTAAATCACGAATACCGTGTTACAGCTGAGGCGATACTCCGTAGGCACGGAGTCTGGTTAGAAGACGCTTGTGAGAAACGGTGTCGGAAGCCTTCTGGACATCTAAAAATATGGAATCAATTTGACAGACCCTTATATAGCATTCATTACTTAATGAGTATAATGAGCTAGTTGTGTATCGCAAGAACGATATTTTCTGAATCCGTACTCACTACGCGTCAATAAATCGTTTTCTTCGAGGTACTTCATAATGTTCGAATACAATATATGTTCCAAAACCCAACTGCAAATCGACGTTAGTGTTATGGGCCTGTAATTCTCGGATTACTCCTACATTCCTTTTTGGTTATTGGTGTGACTTGAGCTATTTTCCAGTCTTTTGGTACGGATCTTTCTGTGAGCGAGCGGTTGTGTATAATTGCTAAGTATGTATCAGCATACTCTGAGAGGAACCTGACTGGTATACAATCTGGACCGGAAGCCTTGCTTTTATTACGTGATTTATGCTGATTTGCGACACCGAGGATATCTATTTCTATGTTTCTAATCTTGGCAGTTGATCTTGATTGAAATTCATGAATATTTACTTCGTCTTCTTTGGTGAATTAGTTTTTAGTGACACTGTCATCAGTGACTTCTCCGTTGTTATCGCGCAGTGAAGGTATTAACTGCGTCTTGCCACTGGTGTGATTTATAAATGAACAGAATCTGTTTGCGTTTTCTGCCAGATTTAGAGACAGAGTTTCGTTGTGGGACTTACTGAAAGCATCTCGCATTGAAGTGCGCACTATATTTCGAACTTCTGCAAAACGTTGCCAGTCTTGGGGATTTTGAGTTCTTTTAAATTTGGCATGCTTTTTTCGCTGATTCTGCAACAGTGATCTGACCTGTTTTGTATACCATCGGGGATCAGTACCATCACTTATTAATTTATGTGGTATATATATCTCGACTGCTGTCGATACTATCTCTTTGACATCATTCCACAACTTTTCTTTTGATCAGATCGGCAGTAATGCAGATTTTCTATTAAAAAGGCGTGAAGAGCCTGTTTATCAGTTTTTTTAAAAATATATATACTTTACGTTTCATTTTGATGGTTATAGGAGTTACGGTATTCAGCCTAGCAGCTACTGCCTTATGGTCGCTAATCCCTGCATTCGTTACGATACTCACTATTTGTCCAGGATCACTAAGAGATCAAGTATGCTTTAGCAACCATGTATGCCTCGAGTGGGCTCATGAAGTAATTGTTCGAAATAATTTTCTGAGAAAGCATTCAGTACGTTTTCGGATGACGTTTTATGCCTGCCGCCGCCTTTAAACGTATAATTTTTTCAGCATGTCGATGGTAGATTAAACTCGCCACCGACTACAATTGTATGAGTGGGGGGTACCTATTTGAAATGAGACTCAAGTTTCCTTTGAACTATTCAGCAACTATATCTTCTGAGTCAGTGGATTGTTAAGACGACGCAGTTAATAGTTTAGTCAGACTGTCAAGTATAACCTCTACCTATACTATTTCGCAGGAACTACCTAATTCAATTTCACTACAGGGCAAAATACTTCTGACAGTAATAAATACTCCACCGCCAATAGTATTTAATCTATCCTTTCTGAATACTGTTAGATCGTTAGAAAAAAATTCTGCTAAATTTGTTTCCAGCGTTATCCAGCTTTCTGTACCTATAACTATTTGAGCTTCAGTGCTTTATATTGGAGATCTGGTTCTTTCCCAACACAGGTACGACAATTTACTACAACAATACCGATCATTTCAACAACTAATCTACTGTTTTTGCCCTGCCCCCTTCTAGACGAACGTCCATTCTGTGGTTGCCTCAGGCCGTCGAACCTAAAAAAACCACCCAGTCCCTTCCACAAAGCCCCCACTACCCGTGTAGCCGCTTCCTGTGTGTAGTGGACTCCTGAACTACACTCCTGGAAATTGAAATAAGAACACCGTGAATTCATTGTCCCAGGAAGGGGAAACTTTATTGACACATTCCTGGGGTCAGATACATCACATGATCACACTGACAGAACCACAGGCACATAGACACAGGCAACAGAGCATGCACAATGTCGGCACTAGTACAGTGTATATCCACCTTTCGCAGCAATGCAGGCTGCTATTCTCCCATGGAGACGATCGTAGAGATGCTGGATGTAGTCATGTAGAACGGCTTGCCATGCCATTTCCACCTGGCGCCTCAGTTGGACCAGCGTTCGTGCTGGACGTGCAGACCGCGTGAGACGACGCTTCATCCAGTCCCAAACATGCTCAATGGGGGTCAGATCTGGAGATCTTGCTGGCCAGGGTAGTTGACTTACACCTTCTAGAGCACGTTGGGTGGCACGGGATACATGCGGACGTGCATCGTCCTGTTGGAACAGCAAGTTCCCTTGCCGGTCTAGGAATGGTAGAACGATGGGTTCTATGACGGTTTGGATGTACCGTGCACTATTCAGTGTCCCCTCGACGATCACCAGAGGTGTACGGCCAGTGTAGGAGATCGCTCCCCACACCATGATGCCGGGTGTTGGCCCTGTGTGCCTCGGTCGTATGCAGTCCTGATTGTGGCGCTCACCTGCACGGCGCCAAACACGCATACGACCATCATTGGCACCAAGGCAGAAGCGACTCTTATGGCTGAAGACGACACGTCTCCATTCGTCCCTCCATTCACGCCTGTCGCGACACCACTGGAGGCGGGCTGCACGATGTTGGGGCGTGAGCGGAAGACGGCCTAACGGTGTGCGGGACCGTAGCCCAGCTTCATGGAGACGGTTGCGAATGGTCCTCGACGATACCCCAGGAGCAACAGTGTCCCTAATTTTCTGGGAGGTGGCGGTGCGGTCCCCTACGGCACTGCGTAGGATCCTACGGTCCTGGCGTGCATCCGTGCGTCGCTGCGGTCCGGTCCCAGGTCGACGGGCACGTGCACCTTCCGCCGACCACTGGCGACAACATCGATGTACTGTGGAGACCTCACGCCCCACGTGTTGAGCAATTCGGCGGTACGTCCACCCGGCCTCCCAATGCGCACTGTACGCCCTCGCTCAAAGACCGTCAACTACACATATGGTTCACGTCCACGCTGTCGCGGCATGCTACCAGTGTTAAAGACTGCGATTGAGCTCCGTATGCCACGGCAAACTGGTTGACACTGACGGCGGCGGTGCACAAATGGTGCGCAGCTAGCGCCATTCGACGGCCAACACCGCGGTTCCTGGTGTGTCCGCTGTGCCGTGCGTGTGATCATTGCTTGTACAGCCCTCTCGCAGTGTCCGGAGCAAGTATGGTGGGTCTGACACACCGGTGTCAATGTGTTCTTTTTTCCATTTCCAGGAGTGTATTAAGCGGAACCCGGGAACTCACCACCCGATGGCGCAAGTCAAGAAATCTGCAGACCTACAAGCTCGCAGAACCGCCCGAGCTTCCGATTCAGACTCTCCACTCGCCTCTGCACTAAAGGACGACAGTCGGTTCTATAGACGATGCTCGAGATGGTGAACTCCGCCTTAATCTCGCAAGCAAGACCGGGCAGTCTTTATCATTTCCGCCAGCCGCCCAAAACCAGAGAGAATCTCCTTCGATCCAAAGCGACATACGTCATTGATACCGACATGAGCAACCACCTGCAATTGGTTGCTCCCTCTACTTTTCATGGCATCCGGAATTAGCCTTTCCACATGCATAATGACCACACCAGTATGCACACGGAGTGCACGCTGGCTTCCTTCCCCGCCTTGGCAGCCATATTCCTAAGATGCCCCACTACGCGCCTAACGTTGGAGCTCCCAACTGCCAGCAAATCCACCCTCTGTGAATGCCCAGACCTTGAGGGCCGAGAAGCTTCCTCTGGAAGAGTGTGGACGACTGCATCCGCCTCAGAGGCATCGTCAGCCACAGATAACATTCGAAACCTGCTCGTCAAACGAACTGGGGAGTTTTTCGCTACCTGTCAGACTCTGGCATGATCTCCCACTCGACCACGGGTGAGGGGTCAACCTCAGTGCAGGAAGTAACCGGGGCGGCCACAGCAGTGGACCGAACGGGTGACACGTGGGACGTGCTCGACGTCTCTCACATCCCCGCGTCTTACCGCCAGTTTTGCCTCTTGGCAGCAGCCTCAAGGTGTGTGACGTAGGCGAAAGCAGCTTGGAGCTGTGAGCGAAGGGTCGCCAACTCAGCTCGCATCTGTACACTGCACTCACAGTTCCTGTCCAACACGGCAGTCGCTCCCGTTTGAAGCTCGTAAAAAAACAACAAACGAACGGTGTACTCTGCTTATTAGCAGCAGGAATTCGAAGTGCTCTCTCACTAACGGTCTAAACGACACTGAGCTGCACTAACCGAAACAAACAAAAGCCTGTACTATCCGAGGCTCGGTATAAGGGTCGACAGTATCGGCGGTACTGTACGGTACACTTATTAAAATAAAAGCTTGTTCCTAGTAGGCACTAGAAAGCGCAATAAATTACAAAAATAATCTTGTAACTACAAAGAAGTGGCTTCTGCTGAAAGCTAGCAAAAATATACTGCTTGCGATATAGTATCCTACGTAATATGCTCATATAGTAAGTTTATCTTCGTAATATAAACTATTTACATATTCCTATTTTCATAAACGTCGCACAGTATTTAATATGTCGCTCGGTATATTATTTATAGGTTTGGTGTTATTTTGTTGCTGTATGAAGTATTTATGGTTCTTCTTCTTCTTCTTCTTCTTGTGCTCTTCAGTCCTGAGACTGGTTTGATGCAGCTCCCCATGCTACTCTATCCTGTGCAAGCTTCTTCATCTCCCAATACCTACTGCAGCCTACATCCTTCTGAATCTGCTTAGTGTATTCATCTCTTGGTCTCCCTCTACGATTTTTACCCTCCACGCTGCTCTCCAGTACCAAATTGGTGATCCCTTGATGCCTCAGAACATGTCCTACCAACCGATCCCTTCTTCTAGTCAAGTTGTGCCACAAACTCCTCTTCTCCCCAATGCTATTCAATACCTCATCATTGTTCTTCTTATGTTTGCGTATAATGTCTCATGCTTATATGAATAACACGTGTGTAAATACAAGACTAATAAATTTAAAAAATACGCAAAACTAAAAGATATAAAGCAAAATAGCAAAATTAAAGAAACAACAAAAAATATGATAGAAAATAGAAAGGAAAACATTTTGCGGGCATGTGATCTAGATGTTGTGGTGAGGCTTGTATGCTCTGAGGACGCAGTAGTCTATACCGGACAGTTTCAATCACACCACGTACAGGAGCCAGACAAACGATGCCCAACTCAAACGACATGGTTCGGAAAAACCTATACTGGGTAATTCGTCGCTCGATTCAACAAAACTCTACGTCAATTCCCAAGCTATATCAGTCGAATATCATAATTATAAGACTATAAGTTGGGAACCAGAATGAAGAATGCTCCTATCAAAGCACAAAAAGGCGACTATGTCCTGTGCACAATAAGGGATGTAATAGAAGGGAACTAGTTTTTCGACTAATATGCCAGCTTCAAAGTAATATAAATCCAAACAATCTTACGTATTCAAGTATTATTACTTCTTAATCCTATGTCCACAAAGCACAGAGCTGTCTTTGCAGCAAGACGTCGGCAATCCTGCATCTTACAATTTGCAGGCCAAATTCCGTGCTCTTTTGTCCAGAATTCCAGAACTCTGACCAGCCATAGCAAACTATGTATTACATCACATAGCTAAAAATATTTTACTTGGGGGACGCGGGAAGGGGGAAAAATGTCTGTGGCGGATTTTTTCCTGTGATGGACGCTGAAAACATTTAATGAATTTCGTATGGAGTGACGGTTGATTTTTTTTCCTTCGAGTGGACGATTCGTCCCCGAAGCAAACCTCTGTACTCTTACGATGAGGTGTGTAAGAGCAAACTGACAAGATTATGCGCTTCTAGAGAGTGGGATAGATCTACAATAGGATGTGTCTGAGAGGGACGGGAACGCATCTATGATAGGAAGTACTCAAAGAGGGGATTCATATTCCCTACACTTAAATAACACATTGTGCCGTATTGCACGATATGACAAATGTCATGATGGATGACGTAATGACATGTGTCATGCTATATGATGTATACTAATTCTGACAAGTAAAAAATCATGAATATGCCAAGAAGCTTTTATTTACATGTCTTCGAAGATGCCAGATTATTATAAAAGCTACTTCCCTTCTTTTACATCCCTAACTTTCGTCTATTTTGTTCTATGACAGGCGCTTTGAATGGGAGACACTGGTTGCGCACACGTTTCTATATGAATTGTTAGTGAAACTGTTGTTGAAGGGATGTTGGATGCGGAGTTTACAGGAATTCCCTACGTCGTTGTTGATTCTTCAGTGCTGCTCAAACGAAGAGGATAGCTGGCAAGAGATGTGTATCAAGCCAGAATTAAGATTGATGACTGAACTCATAAAGGTATAACAAGAATAAAATAGATAAATCTAAGGGAATAAAGAGTCTGAGCGACTAAAAGTACTTATCTGGATCATCCACCGTCACCCTTAGATTCCTGGTTCTCTGATTTTTAACTGTTTCCTCGTGTAGTGACATTTTTGAGTCTAAGGAAGAACTCGAAGATGAATATTTCCTGAATTACTCTACAGGAAAAGACGCTGTTATATGGAACAGCGTCGGAAAAAATACAGTGACTTGAAAGGGGAACACAATGGAAGATTTCACCTATAGAGCACATTCACTTTTAGGCTGTGGAGTTTCCACCTTGTCCTGATACTTTACTGTACACTTCCACCATGCAGAGCAGAGTGGAGGTAAATTTACAATTGGCTATCGGATGTCGCTCGCCTATCTTGTCGATCGAACAGGTCCGAGAGATCAACGATTAAGTTCATACTGCTACCTGTCAACGCCGGCGTATAGAAATTTATAGCCTCATACATTCTTGTATGAATGTAGACACGATGATGAATGTATTTTTGCGTTCATCGATATGGGTATCGGTCCGGAAATTAGGGAATGCAGTGCAGGTGCTCTTTTGTAGTGCGTGTGGGAAATCCGAGTTACAGCTGTCTTTGAACTGCCAGTTCAGAGGTACCATTATATGTACGGGTCCAGCTCTTCCTCGCCAAAAGTGTGTAAACCTAGATTTAGCATCTACATTCCACTGTACGACATTCAATACCTCCAAGTATACCGCTTAATGGGATTTCTTGGCGTTACTTTCGCATAAGGAGTGCAGCAAAAATGACTGCCTAAAAGCATCTCTCCTCACTGTAACTGGTCTAAATGTCTCCTATATGTTCTCACGGAGAGCAAAACATAGTAGTGTCCCAGTTCAGCTTGTTACTCTGCAATTGGGGTACACTGATCTATTCTCATTTGTGTTATCGTTCTTTGTCTACGGTCCATCTCCCCAAGATAGTGCTACCTAGTATGGATACCATTCGATTGAGGAGGACTCTAGGATCGGTCACCTTTTTAGACTATGTTCTCTGTGTCCAACCAATGAATCGAAGATCACCACCGGCGTTTACCTATTACTGAGGATGTATGGTCATAACATTTTATATTCACACACTCATTTACGCAGATGTATTTGTACGAATTGACTGGTTCCAGTTGTGATTCACTGGTTTAGTTATACAGGGTGACAATTATTGAGCTCTATAAAATAAAATCATCATAATTTCCTAACGGTTTGCGTTAGGACGTTCAAACTGCACGGTAGGCCGCGAGGCATGATGGGAATTTGTATGAGCATGTATGGTTTGATTTAACGACGAAGGCCACTTTCATTTAGATGGGTTCGTCAATAAGCAAAATTGGTGCATTTGGGGAACTGAGAATCCCCATTCCGCGATCGAGAAGTCTCTTCACCCTCAACGAGTGTCTTTGTGGTGTGCAATGCCCAGTCGCGGAATAAACTGTGCGATATTCCTTCATGGTAAGATGACTGTCGACGCTACGTGAAGGTTTTGGAAGATGACTTCATTCCCATTATCCAAAGTGACGCTGATTTCGACGTGATGTGGTTTGTGGTTCATGCAAGACGGAGCTCGACCTCCCCCCCCCCCCCCCCCCCCGAAGCAGAAGAGCGTTTGATATCCTAGATATCCTAGAGGAGCACTTTTGGGGACCACATTCTGGTTCTGAGTTATCCAGAGACCACTGGCATGAGACTCGAATGGCCGCCATATTCTCCATATCTGAACACAAGCCACTAATTTTCCTACCGAGACAACTCCATTGCTGGGCTGAAAACAATCATTGAGGAGGTCATCGACAGCATCCATGTTCCGACGCTTCAGCGGGTCATGCAGAATTTCGCTATTCGTCTGCGCCACATCATCGCCAAGGATGGCAGGCATATCGAACATCTCATAACCTAAATCCGAATATCTGTAGTGACGTTTACATGTGGAATAAAGTGTCTGCATACCGTAGTTTGTAAATAACTTACGCTTCGTTCATGTACTTCAATAAGTCGCCCTGTAGGAACGCGCATTTTTACATTCAGTGAAGCGCAATATTTTAAATTTCGGAAGGTTTGAGGGGAGTGTCAATTCTTTGCACCAGGTGGAAATCTTTTCATGATGTGACTGAATATGTGAGAAACTGTTCCGTGGATTTATTTCATTGGATGTAGCTGAATCATCTGCAAAACTTAGGTTTTACTTTCATTACAAGCGTTCGTGTGTTACTGACAATAAGGCCTTGGAATATGCAATGAGTGAGGCAATCTCTCGCTACAGTTTACAACTGAGAACAAATTCTCCGTGATAAATATGATGTTTAAGAATCACAAACGTAGTCTCTTTACATGGACTTCCTCAAATGGACATACCAAGAACCAAACTGACTATATCCTTGTTAAAAAAAGTCTCGGTCTGGCAAACAGTTTTAATCTGGCAGGAACTTTCATATCAGCGCACACTCCGCCGCAGAGTGAAATCTCATTCTGGAAACATCCCCCAGGCTGTGGCTAAGCCATGCCTCCGCAATATCCTTTCTTCCATGAGTCCTAGTTTTTCAAGGTATGCAGGAGATTGCTTCAAATGGCTCTAAGCACTATGGGACTTAACAGCTGAGGTCATCAGTCCCCTAAACTTAGAACTACTTAAACCTAACTAACCTAAGGACATCACACACATCCATGTCCGAGGCAGGATTGGAACCTGCGACCGTAGCAGTCGCGTGGTTCCCTACTGAAGCGCCTAGAACTGCTCGGCCACTGTGGCAGGCGTATGCAGGAGAGCTTCTGTGAAGGTAGGAGACGAGGTACTGGCGGAATTAAAGCTGTGAGGACGGGTCGTGAGTCGTGCTTGGGTAGCTCAGTAGGTAGAGCACTTGCCTGCGAAAGGCAATGGCCCTGAGTTCCAGTCTCGGTCCGGCACACAGTTCTAATCTGCCAGTAAGTTTCATATCGGCGGATACTTCGCTGCAGAGTGAAAATCTCACTCTTCTGCATCCTTGTTGATAAGAGATGGAGAACATCTTCATGCAACTGTAGAACAAAGCCTAGTGCTGAATGCTGATCGGATCACAATCTGCTACATCTACATCTACATCTACATCCGTACTCCGCAAGCCACCTGACGGTGTGTGGCGGAGGGTACCCTGAGTACCTCTATCGGTTCTCCCTTCTATTCCAGTCTCGTATTGTACGTGGAAAGAAGGATTGTCGGTATGCTTCTGTGTGGGCTCTAATCTCTCTGATTTTATCCTCATGGTCTCTTCGCGAGATATACGTAGGAGGGAGCAATATACTGCTTGACTCTTCGGTGAAGGTATGTTCTCGAAACTTTAACAAAAGCCCGTACCGAGCTACTGAGCGTCTCTCCTGCAGAGTCTTCCACTGGAGTTTATCTATCATCTCCGTAACGCTTTCGCAATTACTAAATAATCCTGTAACGAAGCGCGCTGCTCTCCGTTGGATCTTCTCTATCTCTTCTATCAACCCTACCTGGTGCGGATCCCACACTGCTGAGCAGTATTCAAGCATTGGGCGAACAAGTGTACTGTAACCTACTTCCTTTGTTGTCGGATTGCATTTCCTTAGGATTCTTCCAATGAATCTCAGTCTGGCATCTGCTTTACCGACGATCAACTTTATATGATCATTCCATTTTAAATCACTCCTAATGCGTACTCCCAGATAATTTATGGAATTAACTGCTTCCAGTTGCTGACCTGCTATTTTGTAGCTAAATGATAAGGGACCTATCTTTCTATGTATTCGCATCACATTACACTTCGCTACATTGAGATTCAATTGCCATTCCGTGCACCATGCGTCAATTCGCTGCAGATCCTCCTGCATTTCAGTACAATTTTCCATTGTTGCAACCTCTCGATACACCACAGCATCATCTGCAAAAAGCCTCAGTGAACTTCCGATGTCATCCACCAGGTCATTTATGTATATTGTGAACAGCAACGGTCCTATGACACTCCCCTGCGGCACACCTGAAATCACTCTTACTTCGGAAGACTTCTCTCCATTGAGAATGACGTGCTGCGTTCTGTTATCTAGGAACTCCTCAATCCAATCACACAATTGATCTGATAGTCCGTATGCTCTTACTTTGTTCATTAAACGACTGTGGGGAACTGTGTCAAACGCCTTGCGGAAGTCAAGAAACACGGCATCCACTTGTGAACCCGTGTCTAAGGCCCTCTGAGTCTCGTGGACGAATAGCGCGAGCTGGGTTTCACACGATCGTCTTTTTCGAAACCCATGCTGATTCCTACAGAGTAGATTTCTAGTCTCCAGAAAAGACATTATACTCGAACATAATACGTGTTCCAAAATTCTACAACTGATCGACGTTAGAGATATAGGTCTATAGTTCTGCACATCTGTTCGACGTCCCTTCTTGAGAACGGGGATGACCTGTGCCCTTTTCCAATCCTTTGGAACGCTTCGCTCTTCTAGAGACCTACGGTACACCGCTGCAAGAAGGGGGGCAAGTTCCTTCGCGTACTCTGTGTAAAATCGAACTGGTATCCCATCAGGACCAGCGGCCTTTCCTCTTTTGAGCGATTTTAATTGTTTCTCTATCCCTCTGTCGTCTACTTCGATATCTACCATTTTGTCAACTGTGCGACAATCTAGAGAAGGAAGCACAGTGCAGTCTTCCTCTGTGAAACAGCTTTGGAAGAAGACATTTAGTAATTCGGCCTTTAGTCTGTCATCCTCTGTTTCAGTACCATTTTGGTCACAGAGTGTCTGGACATTTTGTTTTGATCCACCTACCGCTTTGACATAGGACCAAAATTTCTTACGATTTTCTGCCAAGTCAGTACATAGAACTTTACTTTCGAATTCATTGAAAGCCTCTCGCATAGCCCTCCTCACACTACATTTCGCTTCGCGTAATTTTTGTTTGTCTGCAAGGCTTTGGCTATGTTTATGTTTGCTGTGAAGTTCCCTTTGCTTCCGCAGCAGTTTTCTAACTCGGTTGTTGTACCACGGTGGCTCTTTTCCATCTCTTACGATCTTGCTTGGCACATACTCATCTAACGCATATTGTACCATGGTTTTGAACTTTGTCCACTGATCCTCAACACTATCTGCACTTGAGACAAAACTTTTGTGTTGAGCCGTCAGGTACTCTGTAATCTGCTTTTTGTCACTTTTGCTAAACAGAAAAATCTTCCTACCTTTTTTAATATTTCTATTTACGGCTGAAATCATCGACGCAGTAACCGCTTTATGATCGCTGATTCCCTGTTCTGCATTAACTGATTCAAATAGTTCGGGTCTGTTTGTCACCAGAAGGTCTAATATATTATCGCCACGAGTCGGTTTTCTGTTTAACTGCTCAAGGTAGTTTTCAGATAAAGCACTTAAAAATATTTCACTGGATTCTTTGTCCCTGCCACCCGTTATGAACGTTTGAGTCTCCCAGTCTATATCCGGCAAATTAAAATCTCCACCCAGAACTATAACATGGTGGGGAAATCTACTCGAAATATTCTCCAAATTATTCTTCAGGTGCTGAGCCACAACAGCTGCTGAGCCCGGGGGCCTATAGAGACATCCAATTACCATGTCTGAGCCTGCTTTAACCGTGACCTTCACCCAAATCATTTCACAATTCGAATCTCCCTCAATTTCCTTCGATACTATTGCACTTCTTATCGCTATAAACACGCCTCCCCCTTCACTGTCCAGCCTATCTCTGCGGTATACATTCCAATCAGAGTTTAGGATTTCATTACTGTTTACGTCTGGTTTCAACCAACTTTCTGTTCCTAGTACTATATGGGCGTTGTGACCGTTTATTAATGAGAGCAGTTCTGGGACCTTTCTATAGACGCTCCTGCAGTTTACTATTAGCACATTAATATTGTGGGCCTACCTAAAAAATTAAAGTGAGTAAAACTGTGGCTAAAATAAAGTCGAAAGGGCTAACAGCACGTAATCCAATCGCCTTCCAAGAAGTACTTCAAAGAACTGGACCAGTTGAACTACAACACTAAATTACGAAATAGCCAGGATGAGGATAAGAAAATTAAATTAAACATGCTAGCAGTTAAGACGAGAATGACCATAGTAAGAAAATTTGGACAGAGTTACTACAGGCAGAAGCGACGAGAACGACAGTTCGGAACTACAGAAGGTGAAATATTTGGCGTGGGAGTTTTCATCCTAACTCAGATTATTAAAGACGACCAAGGGAATATCATCACACACACGAAAGGCATGGCCAAAATATGGAGTGTATATTACTTCATGCTGTTTGCTGAGAGCTCACAGTAATCGCCAAGGAACAGTAACTCAAGAGACAATAAACGAGCGTTCCTTAGAGAAAAGGAACATGCACTAAATAAGTTGCGGAAAGAGAGGACACCAGGTCACAATGGATTTACTGCTGAAGTCCTGAAAAAATAGTTAGCTTGGATTCGAACACCCTGCATAGACTATGCCAAGAGATCTGGATGTCTGGAAATAGGCCAGACCAATAGGGCGACTCTGTACAATTGAGAATGTCTACTTGACTGTACGAATTGTCTGACGATAGCCATTATCCCCCATCCGAATAAAATCGTGGTCATTATACTGAATGAGAGGCTGGAAACCCTCTTACTTCCAGAAATATCAGGTGAATAACTGGGCTTATTCCAGGCCAGGGAACCATTGAGCAGATCTTAAACGTCTGTGGCTCGTAGAGAAGGGGGCGGAATATATATCAAGATGTTCATTGCTTTATGGATTATAAGAAAGCATTCATCCAGATGGGTACGCCAGGACGCCTGGTTTATCTGGTGCAGCAACTGCACTTTTCTAACACAGCGGCAATAGGAAAGTATCACCATCTCAGACATCTTCTCTACTAATGCCAGCGACAAGATTGCATACTCTCTCTACTATTGATCAATGCTTATAGTGAGCAGATTATGAGGGATGTTCTTGCAGACTAGTATGAAGGCATCCTTGTAGGTGGCATAAGAATTAACAGTCCCACGTATGCAGATGGCACTCATGTAACTGAAGCAGATGAGCATCAACTAGAAGTCATGACGTACCATAGTTGATCTGAAGCTGACAGTACCATCAAGAAAAACCTGTAAGGAGTGAAACGTGCCCGTAATAGGCCTCTGCAAGTTGTGCCGTTATGTTCTGCCGGCCGCTGTGGCCGAGCGGTTATAGGTGCTTCAGTCCTGAACCGCGCTGCTGCTACGGTCGCAGGTTCGAATCCTGTTTCGGGCATGGATGTGTGATGTCTTTAGGTTAGTTAGGTTAAAGTAGTTCTATGTCTAGGGGACTGATGACCTCAAATGTTAAGTCTCATAGTGCTTAGAGCCATTTGAACCTTATGTTCCTTACACAATGTAATAATTCCTGGTAGCAGATATTTTTGACATAAAAGTAGCGATTTGCCCTACAATGCATTAAAATCGCTTTTGATAACAAAATTATTCAGTATAGTACATATTTTGTTAAAGAATAGAGCTGTGGAATTTGTGTCTCCCTAAAGCTACAGTAAGTCTTATGACGATAACACGGGAAGTGCCATAACCTGCTTTCCCACATACTTCTTTCAGTGGAAGAAGAGTCAAAAATAGACGAATACGTGTATTGGGGTATCCGTAGTTTCTCGATTGTTTCTGATTTACATATCTCAGCCGAAATGGTGACGCAGTTGCTAATGTCACGGCTTCACATTTTTTGGGCCCGTGTTCGAAACCTGATATTGTTTTATTTTATTTATTTCCTCATTTACCTAGCCATGTCCGTAGAATATTACTAAACGAATGTTTCCACAAATTAGGGAAAACAAGGTCATTATATTAATTGTGAAATTATAACTGGATTTGACAACAAGTGTCTTACTCTTACTATATACTGTAATACACATGTTCATTTCAGTTTCATTGGTTGCTATCTTTTTAAATTTTCAAACTCTTATATTTCATTCTTATATCAAATATAATATAATTTATCACAAATATCATATAATTTACTCTTACGTTTATTCTTCTGGTAAATTTTCTGCATTCACTAGGATGATACCGATCGTAGAAACATTCGAAACAGAAATTCCGAACACCATGGGCATTGCGGAAATGCAAGCATGCCACAAAATTTTTCGAATAAATTTCGGTCGAAAAATAAACATCGTTAATGTTGGTGACGATTACACGCATTGGCTATAATTTAGCGGAAAACCACACAATACTGTTCAATTTACCGAAAAATGGCGGTTGCGATTAATAATGAATCAAGATACACTACAGGACTTCCATCAAAAATAATTTCAAATAGTTCTCTCATTCATTTATTGTTTTTTTAAATTAATTAACCAGACATACAATTAGTAGATTTAAGGACAACGCTCTTTTGATATTCATTGTGAAACATTAATGTAGTAATCTTTTACGAAAATGGATAGATAAATCAAATAAAAAATAAAAGTAATGATAGAGTTTCGAACACGGGGCACAAAGTGTGAAGCGGCGACGTTACCTACTGTGCCACCACTTCAGCTGAAAGAGTTGGCTTCAAAAAGGCGGATAAAGTACGTGGAAAATGTTGACCGTCGTTTTCTCGGAAACGGTCAAGTATCTATAGATAAGCTGAGACACGTGTTCGCTTATTATGACTCCTCTTCCACTGAGCGAAGTTTCTGGGAAATCGAGTTACGCCCACGTGACGTTTTCTTGTAGTTAGTGGTAGTAATTCTGCAGCTTCCAATTGGTGGCTGAATGAACAGACGTCAATCTACAAACCACAAAAACTACGTTTTGAGTCCTGCTATGGCCGCTGATCTTTCTGTATGAAAACATTGTAATTCGCATCGCCTTGCTGCATTGAATTTTATTTCTCCAGGCGCGTTTCGCTTTTTTCGCTGTAGAGCCTAATCAGTGGGACACTTCTTCGCGTTTTTAGTTGGCGTCTGCGTTTCCTCTCATTTGGTCACACGTTTAAGGTTGCACAACAGCTCTGTTAGCATGTTCAAAACTGTTTTCTTCGCTCTTTTCACGTTGTTTGCCCTTATTGTTGTGATGCACTGTCAGTCTTCGTCCTAATTATAGAGATTTAATCGAAAACTGCGATTTCAAGATGTATCTATTGTGAGTTCTCTATGTGTCTTACCGTGTTTGGTTTACTTTGGCACATGTTACCAACATAACGAAGTATATACTGAAAACTAACGTCTACTCATTTCTTTTAGTTTCTCTCTCTCTCTCTCTCTCTCTTCCTGTGTGTGTGTGTGTGTGTGTGGGTGGGTGTGTACGAGAGAGAGAGAGAGAGAGAGAGAATATATATACGCTATGTGATCAAAATAATCCGGATACCTGGCTGAAAATGACTTAAAAGTTTGTGGTGCCCTCCATCGGTAATGCTGGAATTCAGTATGGCTTTGGCAAACCCTTAGCCTTAGTGACAGCTTCCACTCTCGGAGGCATACGTTCCATCAGGTGCTGGAAGGCTTCTTGGGGAATGACTGACAGCTTCCACTCTCGCAGGCATACGTTCCATCAGGTGCTGGAAGCCTTCTTGGGGAATGACTGACAGCTTCCACTCTCGCAGGCATACGTTCCATACGAAGGCTTCATGGGGAAAGACTGACAGCTTCCACTCTCGCAGGCATACGTTCCATCAGGTGCTGGAAGGCTTCTTGGCGAATGACTGACAGCTTCCACTCTCGCAGGCATACGTTCCATCAGGTGCTGAAAGGCTTCTTGGGGAATGACAACCCATTCTTCATGTAGTGCTGCACTGAGGAGAGTTATCGATTTCGGTCGGCGAGGCCAGTCAGTAAGTTGGCGTTCCAGAACAACCTTTAGTATTCATTTCAGGAGTCTGTGCAGGCCAATCCATTACAGAGATGTTATTGTTGTGTAACCACTCCACCACAGGCCGTCCATTATGAACAGGTGCTCGATCGTTTTGAAAGATGCAATCGACATCCCCGAATTGCTCTTCAACAGTGTGAAGCAAGAAGGTGCTTAAAACATCAATGTAGACCTGTGCTGTGATAGTGCCACGCAGAACCACAAGGGGTGCATGCCTCCTCCATGAAAAAGACGACCACATTTGAACACCACCACCTCTGAATTTTACTATTGGCACTACACACGCTCTCAGATGACGTGCAACGGGCATTCGCTATACCCACACCCCGCCATCGGATCGCCACATTGTGAACCAAATGTGTCGTTATTCCACACAACGTTTCAATCGCTCCTTACACCAAGCGAGGCGTCTTTTGCTATTTACCGGTGTCATGTATGGCTTATGAGCAGCCGCTCGACCATGAAATCCAATTTTCTTAGCTCCCGCCTAACTGCCATAGTACTTGCAGTGGATCCTGAGGCAGTTTGGCATTCCTCTGTGAAGATCTGGATAGGTGTCTCCGTAGTACACATTATGACCCACTTCAACAGTCTGTGGTCTCTGTCAGTCAACAGGCGAGGTCGGTCTGTACGCTTTTGTGCTGTACGTGTCAATTCATGTTTCCACTTCACTATCACATCGGAAACAGTAGACCTAGGGATGTTTAGGAGTGTGGAAATCTCGCCTACAGACGTATGACACAAGTAAAACCCAGTCACTACATTCGATGTCCGAGAGTTCCGCGGAGCGTCGCACTCTGTTCTTTCACGATCTCTAATGACTACTGAGATAGCTTATATGAAGTAGCTGGCAGTAGGTGAAAGCACAATGCACCTAACGTGAGTAACGTGTGTTTCTGGGGCTGTCTGGATACTTTTGATCACATCGTGTATATGCATTGATTTTTTTGTGTGGGGTGGCTTTGTTCGTTGTTATTCAGTGCGAGTTGTAGAATGTTGAACACGAATGTAATAACCGTCAGAGAATGGTTGAAAGTTTTGGTGTTCAGCTGATTTGAGTTTTGGTTTAAATGTTTTTTGCTGAGGTTAATGGAGAAATGACTGGAAGGGGGTTGGGTGCCATTATTATAATTACACATAGAGTCAGACACAAAGGAAGAGAGAGAGAGAGAGGGAGAGCTAGAGAGAGAAACTAACAGAAATGAATAGACGTTAGTTTTCAGCCCGTACGCAAACAAACCAAACACGATAGGACACACAGTGAACTGACAACAGATACATCTCGAAATAGCAGTTTTCGATCAATGCTGTATAATTAATGACAGAAGACTCATAGTGCATGATAATAATAAGGGCAAACAACGTGAAAAGTGGGAAGAAAAAAGTTTAGAACATGAAAACATGTTTATGTTTCCTAAACATTAGTGTAGTGTGACCTCCTGCATGTGATCCGATGAGGCGAGATGCATACGCTAACCAATAACATGAAAATCAGTAAGTAATCATTTATTTATATGAAAACGAGACCTGAACTACTTTATAATCTATAAATAATACATATCAAAACGAAACTGTTTCATTATAGATCCCACTCATGATGCGTCTAGAAGAAATAAAATTCAGTGTAGCTGTGAAAGGCGATTTTTATTTAGGAAACAAATAGTATCATTAAAGTATTGCCTCCCCGTAGCCCAATCATTCTTGCAGAGGCTGATCATTAGAGGTAGATCAGAACAGATTCTTCTCTGAAAATGGCGCGACGCTAGTCTTCAGCTATGCATGCTGAGCAGTGCCGGGCACGATCTCCACGAGAGGAGCTTTGACCGACACGAGGGTTGACAGTTGGAATTTGCGGTTCGAATTGGAAGGAGCTCTTGTGGGAGTACGACGCCAGTTTACCTCCGCTGTCTGAGGCGATAGTTAACGGTTTTTTCTGAGCACAGACCTCAACCCGCGAAGACGGGATTTTGGTTGGCTATGGTGATGATGACTCTGGAAATTTGGCTGTGCTGAGTGTGTGGAGATTTTAAGTGCAACTTCGCTACAGAATATTTTTGGTGTGACTTTCTATGGCTTCTCCGCCTTGTTCCATTAAAGTCACAGTGGTGCGAGTACTTTTTCCTTCCCGGTTCAAATGGCTCTGAGCACTATGGGAATTAACATCTATGGTCATCAGTCCCCTAGAATTTAGAACTACTTAAACCTAACTAACCTAAGGACATCACACAACACCCAGCCATCACGAGGCAGAGAAAATCCCTGACCCCGCCGGGAATCGAACCCGGGAACCCGGGCGTGGGAAGTGAGAACGCTACCGCACGACCACGAGATGCGGGCTTCCTTCCCGGAAGGTCTTCCCTCTGACAGAAGTTAATTTTATCTGAATGAAAGCAACTCTGTTTCATTACAGATGTTAATCGCAACTGTTTGTGAACTTCATGAAAGTTGCAAGGTCTGTGTCTCAGAACTAGTGGACTTAAGTTATTGAGAAGTACTTTCTTAAATTGGTCACATTTCGAATGGCTTACCATGCACCATATAGAGCTCTTGAACTGTATATTCTTCTTGCTTTTAGAAACAATTTAATCAGAGTGCCTTTTCACTGTAATCATTTTAGTTGAGCACTTGCAAAACATTTTGTTGGAGTCAGTCTAATTTAATCAGAGCCCCATTTCTTGCTAATTATTTCAGTTAAGCATTTGTGAAACATTTTAGAGAGGTGAGTCTAATTTAATCGCAGTGCGTTTCACTGTAGTCATTTTAGTTAAGTATTTGTTAAGTATCTTAGTGGGGCTGTTAGTTGACCCGCCCTGAGATTTTCTGTGGTAAATTCTGCTACAAAATGAATTTATTTTTCTACTGCAGTTGTTACGAGCAGCTTGCTAAACCAAGTTGACGTCTGAGAGTCGGTTATTTACCTATACGAAGTTGTGGAGTTTACGTTGATAAAAGATGCCCAATTTATTACTTATAGCTAGTACCTCACTACAAAACATGTTACAAGTCTGCGAATCTGAATTTTCTTTCATTTCAAAATAGTGTGTAATGACTGTTTCTGAAGCGTAATTAGTACAAGTAAATCTTTGACAATTAATATTTTCGGTTTCCTCATTCCTGAAGTCAGGATGTTACCCGGTTGTTAAGTGCTTTCTTGGTTTCCAGAATGAGATTTTCACTCTGCTGCTTAGTCTGCGCTGATATGAAACTTCCTGGCAGATTCAAACTGTGTGTCGGACCGAGACTCGAATCTGTCAGGAATTTTCACTTTCTTATTGCTTGTCAGCATATTAGCTGATTGAGAGGATGTTTATTTTTTATTTACTTATGTTTGGCTCTTAAATGACTATATAATGAAATATATACCGCTTTTTGTAAAGCAGTGCACTGTTACTAGTTTGCTAAGGTTAGTTACTAACCTGTTGTAGTTAAAGTTGTAAAACACCTACCCCATCCATGGGCACACCCGTGGGTGCCAAGTTTACACCGTACACCCTATCATCGGATTATCCCGCCTGTTGACGGGCTGAATTGTATCTGTGTGATTTCTCCTGGTTCTGAATTTATGTTACCAACAGACATGATGCATTGCTGGAGTTGTTACTGTTGTTACGAAATTTGCTGCAATCATTTAAGATATTATACTCAAAGGACAATTGAAAATTTTTGTAAATATGCAACTTCGCTGACTTCAAATACCTGTTAATGTTTCACAGATTGATTGTTCAAATTTGCGTGAAATCTTATGGGATTTAACTGCTAAGGTCATCAGTCCCTAAGATTACACACTACTTAACCTAAATTGTCCTAAGGACAAACACACAACCCATTCCCGTGGGAGGACTCGAACCTCCGCCGGGACAGATTGCTTGGTTTAATGATTGTTTAAAAGATGTTTTTCTGGCATCAAGTGCTAATCTCATTTCCTCACAATATTTGGCAAGTTGTTTAATTTCTTACTTGTTTGTAGAAGTTATTTAACTAGTTGACTTTTATTTAAATACACAGTGAACAGTGCTTTCTTACCTTTTGGCCCATCCCTACCTCTCAACAGCATCAAAAATGTGGTGTGATTGGGGCCTCCCGTCGGGTAGACCGTTCACCGGGTGCGAGTCTTTAGATTTGACGCCACTTCGGCGACTTGCGCGTCGATGGGGATGAAATGATGATGTTCAGGACAACATAACACCCAAGCCCTGAGCAAAGAAAATCTCCGACCCAGCTGGGAATCGTACCCGGGCCCTTAGGATTGACTCATCTACCGTGGGAGGACCTCAACAGCATATTAAGCACCTTTAGGTTAATTACACCCTGTTCAAATGCTGCCCAGGTACGACACCAGTCTAGAAGCAGCCGTCTGTGATTTAATGTTAACGGAGACCACGCTTGTGATGGCGACTCAGCAGCCGACGTTACTGGATGACTCGTTGTGTTGTATTGAGTCCATTAGCAATCCCCGGGGATAGCAGGTGGAGATTTGGAGTGGATGAAATGCGGCCGGGGCAAAATAAGGCTGACCTCCATACGTGGGGCCAGAATGCGTCGAGCAGGAAGTTCAAAACTCCTATGGTTTCCGTTACATCGCTGTTCTGTCGTATATTGACCCACAGTCACGTCAAACGGCCCACATACGCGGATATTGCATCATTCGACCGTGTGGCCACGTTATAACCCTTATTAATGCCATTTTCTGAGTGTCTCAAGTGATTGTATCACTGTGCATACATGTACCTGGAGTTCTCCAAGGCCTCCACAATGCTTCTTGACAATATGATGCATTATATTCTCATTATATACTGCATCACAGCCGATAACGTGAAACATTCTGTCGTAGCCCTGTGTCTCTCACAACTGATAAGCAAAGATAATTTTATTTGGGCTTGGGTGCTGCTGCACAACACAGCCATTAGTTTGTACAATAAAAATTAAATTTACGAGTACATTCACAATTTTTTCCATGCTTGTTCAGTTGTCACAATCAATTTACAAGGTTTAGAAAACATTTAAGACGTATGAGAGAAATTGCGCAAAGTATGAATAATAATCAAAATATTTAAAAAAAGACGCTTAACATTGAGAAGAAATGAAAAAAAGGGCTCACCAGTATAAACGTTGAATTTAGGCTTTACGACACTTCCTGAAATATATATAATTAAATATCAGTGAACATTTTCAATGTCTTAAGCCAGAAGACCTTGAATATTATGAGAAAATATTTTCAACTATTTAAAGATTGTGTGCACATCCGTCTCACCTATCAGCTATTTCTTGCATTCGAAAACGTAAAGAAAAGTCAACATCTCCTAGTTCATTGTTGTAAATGTCAGTGTCCCTCGCATTCAAGTTATGGAAATTTGCCTTGTTTAAATTTCACACAAAAGGTTGATGTGACTGGTTGTACACATGCTGCTTAGCTATAAAACCAGTGCCACACCATAATTTCTTTTCCGTTCAGTCATTTTAATATAGGTCGGTACACATTGTAATAGATCGGTAATTATTTGCATACTTACAGACAGTAGGTAAGTGTGCAGAGTTGCATTTACATCCGAATATTTTTTCAAGGTGCTTAACTTCTTTTTCAGTTACTTTAATTACTAGTTAGAACATGTACCAAAGCAAGGCCAGCAGTTCAGTTCCATGAAGAAATGTCTTCGAAGAGCGAACTCTCAATATACATATGTTTGAATCCCTTGACAGCGAACTCTTGTATTTTGTATTCCATAACCCATAATAGACAGTTGCATGACAAACGACATATCAGTTATTTTTCTCCTGTCCGTATTGAAACATGGGAAAAGTGTAAAACATATTACACGATATAAGGAGAAACATTGACACCGAATCCAAAACCAGGCACGTATATGTCAACTTCTTATGGTACCAGCCAGACGTTGGACTGGTTAGCATCACACACATCAACATGTATTGTTTATTGACGTCTGCTATATTCAGGGAATGTATACGATGTTTCTCTTGTGAAATATGTGTTTAGTGCAGAAAGGGTGTAACAAGGACTATGTATGAAAGTATACAGAAAGAAATTTTACCGTGGATTAACATGGCCTCGTGTGTAGCACTTGCTTCTTGGAAGAACGAGAGTTCAGGTTTCTCATAATATCATCGTCAAGAAATTTGACATCAGAAACAGTACATTACAGAACAAAGAGTGAATTTTGGCGTAGCTCATCAGATGCTCTCTCGGGGGAAGATAAGTGCCGCACAGGTTCTATGACAAATCCTTTCCCACAGGAACTCGGCACCTATCACAAACATACCGAGTAGGAAACTTACCGTAACGTTGCTACCCGACTGCTGCCGACCGTAGAGGTGTTTGGCGTTATATAAACATTGTTTTGCAAGTACTGCTGATCGGTGAAGACAACAAACTGGGATCCTGTGGAAATTGAACCTATAAGGAGATTTCAAAAAGATTCAGTTCGAAGGCTGCACAGTGCAGACTCGATATGCCAAGCAGGCAAAATTGCTGTGAGCACTGAAGCAATCATCTCACAGACACACACCAGGTTGAAGCTATCTGTTTGGTAAAACACTGTGTCCTGGCGCGTGAAAAAGTGCTTAACTGCCTGCTGGACATCTTCGTCCGACTGGAATCATCACCGTTCAAATTCTATTTTAAGTGATCTAAGGTGTGTTAAGAGCATGGGTAGAGCAAGACCCCAGGGCGAATGCTCGAGTGTCTCCAACTTCTCTTGTCTTAATTTCTGCATTACTTCTGCAATACGGGGACGTTCGTGGACATCAAGCGGCAGCACCACCCTCTGGCGCATCACCCCACACGGTGGCTTTAGGTAGACATGCTGCCCACATTCTTCATTCTCTGATGAATCTGTGGGATGTCTACATATATTTGTTCTTCGGCAGCCAGAAAGAATAACGTTGGTGCTGTTTGGTCGCATTTGGTAATAACGTCGCCATAGTTCAAGTTTCCGCATTTACCGCACCCACTTCGGAAAGACACGGATGCCACACTAATCCCTTACCTACATATCGCTGATTATACAATCGCATTGGAGTGGTAGCAACCTCCCTCAAACGCAAACGTTTTGATCGCCCCTGATAACATTAATTAATTGTAATCAGTGCGTTTCAAAGCCTTCGCGTCAAACATCTGGAGCTGAAAAGTCATGTCCCGTAGAAAAAATTTTATTAGATACATCATGTTCGCTGACGCTTCCGATGGACCCTAGGCCTCCTTCTGTATTGGTTATGCTCTTGACAGGCTCTAGGCTGTAGGTAATCCACGGTGTGTCTGTAACTGGTGTTTTCCAGTAGTTCCCTCTATATGAAAGGGAATAGATCCAGCGAAATTAAAGTTCCCGATTTGCTCTAGAATACCTTCCTCCGGTTAGAAACACCCTTCCTTAAGGTATCCATGTTGAAAATCGCTCAGTGTGGGATTAGCCGTTACAGTCATGGACTATGCGGCTGGTCCCAGCAGAGATTCGAGTCCTCCTTCGGGCATGGGTGTGTGTGTTTGTCCTTTGGATGATATAGGTTAAGTAGTGTGTAAGCTTAGGGACTGATGACCTTAGCAGTTAAGTCTGATAAGATTTCACACACATTTGAACATTTTTTTGAAAATCGCTCTGTGTACAGGGGTAGGTAGTATGGAGAACACTTGGTTAGTAGATGCTGCTAGATCGGTGAAATCTCGTCGTCCCAGGGCCAGCAAATACTAAAGGACGCACAGCGTCGACGGCAAGCATTATAGAACATTTTTTTCTAACGAAAGTTGTTCCTCATGACGTGGTCCGCCACCCTCAGAGGGTCACAGCGAAGAAATTGAAATACGATATCTGTGCAAGATGCATCTGACGAGGGGTGGTAGTCCCGAAATCAATAAAGCAATGAAGAAATTGAAGGCTATCCTTGACTCAGGGGCTCCTTTAATTATAATTGAAACAAATCACACAAATGGGTTTCCGCCTCTCATAAAGAAGTTTTAAATACACTTGCATACGTTCCAGTTGTCCTTCCACCGTTTCAGAACGGTGTGCTAAGTGCTGCACTGCAGTCAGCACAAACACTCTAAACAACCACTGTGCAGTACGTAGTAACTCGTAAGTCGTGAAAGGGAACTTGTGCACTGAGAATATCCGGGATCCCCGAAACGCATGCGCGCATTCACCCTCTTCCTTTCTTGTGGGATTAACAAAAAAGAAAAGGAATATTATTTCCCATAATTTTATAATCACACTTATCTAGTATTTTTTACGATGCAGACGTTAGTTAATGAAAATATGCTAGTTTAATAGGTAATTGCGTTTAATGAAATATGACTTCAGTGATATAATAATATCAAACCTGAGTAATAGATACAGTGCTTCAAAGTTACTTTTCTTCCGAAGTTAGAAATTCCCATCTGTCTTAAACAACCTGTAGTTGCTAGGTGTATAACGGAGCCCAATACCAAAATATTCAGATAAAACCAGGAAGAAGTGTTATTATATTATCAGTTAATCCATTATTTAACTGCTAGCTTCGTGCTAGTATAAACACTGACACATTTTGATCTTCGTCATGTTAGTTTGAATACGTACTGTGTAACGGCTATGTAAACTGTTAATAACTGCACGAATAATGGGAAAAATTGATTGGAAAGAGTAATTGAAGAATTTGATGGTAATTTATGAATCTGTATATAAGCCTAGGTGAACTTTAACTGATACCAAATATCAACATACCTTCAGTATCAATAAATTCGAGGTCAATAAACATAATTTGTGTTACGTAAGGCTTCACATTAATTCCATTGTCTACACTCATGATGTCCATGCAGGATCGCTCCTCCGGGTATCGTGTACAGTCTTCTTGTCTGCTCCGAACCTGTTAATGCTGGATCTCGGAAGCTAGTGACATGATGAACAGGTAGGAGTGGACGTAATAAATGTGTGAATAAATTTTGCTTTTCTAATAACAATTTAAATTTTTTTCTTGTTTTTTGTTTTCTTATAACAATTTAAATATATGGTTGATAAACACATTTTTAAGAAAACTGGTACCAAAGATGCATGCATACGTCCGCACACTACCACTTGCCAAAACCAAATGGTGAAGGTACAGGAACAAATAAACTGAAGAGGGTATTTCTTATTTTGTTTCAGACAGATATTTAACGATATATCCAAACATTATCCTTGCCACAAAACAACTCGTTAATTTACCTTTGTCGGTGTCCATGAGCCATTCAGCTCACATAAGGCTCATATACAACAAAAGAAAATAACGAAAAATAATATGATTCGACGTAAGTGCCCCCCACCACCACCACCACTTTGAACTGACGTCATACGTAGTTGCACAGTGTCTGAGCTTATTTCCCATTTTGAGGGTTGGTAAGCCTGGCCCGTATGAGCATAGCCTTTATTTTCGCTCATTAGAGCTATCCTGAATGATTATCAATTTATATGGGCATATCAGCTTCTTTTAACATGTACATATGTGTTTTCTCTCCTTACAAAGTGCTTGCTGTACCTGCATAGTCCCACTGTTGTCACTTAGCATCTGCACAGTGTTTAGCTTGCGAAGTGTGACCGTGCAGCGCAACATCTGTAATCGTCACAGTTTGTGCTCACATGTCCAGTACGAGGCGAGAGTGTCCGTGTCGTGCTTATACAGTAGCTTTCACTGCAAAAATTCGTGAAGCTCGTGTTCAGCGGCGTAATCCTTTGTGAAATCTTCGATGACAACTGGCTTCCATATCAGCCGCCCAAAGGAATTTATTTCACTTCGTCGCTCTCACTTTGTCAGTGGGGAGACCAGCCGTACATCCGACATCTGCCGAAAATTTGTTGCTTTTACAGCGCTGTCCAGCATAGAAAATTTGTGTTACATGAAGCATTGCCAATTTCAGTTTACCACACACGCACCAACGTGTATTTTAACATATGTACACTTAACACTTTGCTGTCAGGTTTGGTATGTTTTTGCGCATTGTTCTTGAGCGTGTTTCATACAGTTCCACTATATAAAGTTTCTGTTGTGTCCCTTCCACATAGTGTACACCTAACATAATTTAATATAAATACAATTACAAAATACACTATTCATTTGCTGACATGCCTTTATCGTCACTTATATGCATTACAGTCTGTAACATATTCTTTCCGCTATTTTATATATGATGTAATTGCTTGTCGTTTTGTTTTCCGCTACATTATTCGATTCCAATTATATGAATGCACATTTTACACTTTTGGTTATACGTTATTCATATAACATTCAAACAATAATGGATTCTGTTTTCATTTATGGGATAAACTGATATACATTTCATTTCAATTTAGAATGGTTTTAGTCAGAGCATATTTACCAGTTCAGAAGAATCAAAGAAGTAAACAATAGTCTCTATAATAGATACTAAGTGCCACCCAGACAACTACGCATGGCCTCGACTCTCTAGCATTCTCCAGGAGGGATCTGCACACCAGAGGATTGTGGAAATTCCATGGAAAGGCATTTCAGTGCTCAGTTACGTCTCGTTAATAGACTTAACTGTGATCCCAAATACAAAATAGCTTGTTGTTTACAAACAAAACTCAAATCTGATGATACTAATCGTATCGAATACTTATTCAAAGTTTGAAATTGGAACTCAGTATTTATTTGTTATGTTCATTGTATAAAGGATAATTCTTTCATGTGCTAAGGTTTACAGAATTGTATCATCAATAAGATATGTTACGTATAACGAGCTTAAAACAGTGTTTACATTAGTAACTAACGTTCATAAAAATTTCAATGTAGCTCAGGTGTTTCACCTTTTCGTGGGTAGTCGACGCTCACAGTAGTTAGGGTTAGACCCCTTGATTATTTGGTAGCACTCAATCTTAGCTTAACATCTTGATATGTGACGTACTGCAACTTTTTCTTGCTTCACATACTTTCACACTATCATTTACATACGCATCATAGATGTACAACTATATTTACTTGCGGTGCACTCCTTTCTTGTGGTTATATGGCACCTAACACCCTAGAAACATTGTGGCCGAGCGGTTTTAGGCACTACAGTCTGGAACCGCGCGACCGCTAGGGTCGCAGGTTCGAATCCTGCCTCGGGCATGGATGTGTGTGATGTCCTTAGCTTATTTAGGTTGAAATAGTTCTAAGGTCTAGGGGACTGATAACCTCACAAGTTAAGTCCCATGGTGCTGAGAGCCTACAAACATTTATCTCTCTTCACTTCAGGATGTGTCAATGCATCGTTCCATGGAAAAAAAATTAATACTAGCTTAAAACTATATCTCCATAGGTAACAGTATAGTGGCTTGATGATTACTAATACCTTTTGTATATTCAGCCATGTATTCATTCACTTCAGTGTTCAGTTGTGCTATCACAAAACTAATTTAATGTTACGTCTCTACTCATAAATCTGAAAGATAAAGTGTATTAAAGGCGTGGTGCGACCCATTTTTCAGTTTGCTACTTATACTGTACTCGCTTGTTTACCGGCGGCAAAACTTTTCCCGTCCATCAAGTATAATTAGTGCGTGAACTTTCAATACATAAATTTGTAAATATTATGCATGTATAGATATAATTATATAGTAGTGTAACATAAGTAAATATCTCGTAGTTTACGATCCCATTCCTGTGTGTATAATCCCTTAGCTTATCTTTGTATGTGGGCATTGTGTAGTTAGTCGTAGCTATAGTATGGGATATCTTTTCTGTCCCTGTTTATTCAATAGGCTTTACAAATGCTAGTCCGAGCTGTAGCTTGTTTGTTTTGAGTGCTCCAACACTTCCAGCTGTGCATGAATGGCGCGCACGACCTTGTGGTTTGTTGACTAGCTGGCTCGCCAATGCGCTTAGCTGCGTCGCTCTGATGCCACCTGAGTCGCGGCGAGTTGTGTATTGTTTTGCGCGCTACCGTGCGTTTCACAAGTTCGTTTAGTTGTTTACAACTGGGCTACGTGTATGGCGAAGCGTTGTATTTAGAGTATCATAGTCTTTAGACATACAAAAGTAAAATTTTTCCTTGTTAAACGCACTCATTTTATCGTTTACACATTTGACATATAAGAAAAATCTCAAACATAAATTGCCATTAACAACTAACAACATAAATTATGGAATGTGACTTTCCAGTAGCCTAAATCTAATATTATGATTCATATATATAACTTATAGGGTATACATCCCTTCTTCAATATATAAACATTCTTAATTAAGTCTTGGTGTGTCTTTACCCGTGTTTGTGTGTAACAATCTGTATGTTCCCGGGAAGGGAATTTTAGTTTTTATGTATGGTCCGATGTGTAGCAGTTACCATTTGCGGTTCAGTTTCCAAATGCTTGTGGACTTGGTATAACTAACACCTTTTGACCTACGTAAAATTATGTTCCATGTTTCAGCTTTCTGCCATAAGTTACTTTCTTATATTTAGCCCAGGTTTCAAGGCTGATTGCTGCTTGTCGTATTTTATCCTCCAGTGATAATTCCGGTATTGGTATCTTGGGCAAAGGTTTCTTCCACTCGTCTACTTGTTTGCAATTGAACATCAGCTAATTTGGTGTAAATCCAGTCGAGGTATGGGTAAGGTTGTTACTAACTTGTAGGGAAGGAGTGATATAGTCATTCCACTCCATATGTTTACGAGGTATGTATGGTTGGAATCTACAAGCTCCTTCCATTTACATCCAACTAAATTTGATGCCTCGGGATCCAGGATCTTGGCGGTGAGTGAAATCAGGAATAAGGGGGACGTGTTAAATGTGTGAATAAATTTTGCTTTTCTAATAACTTTTTATAACACTTTCAATGTATGGTTGATATACACATTTTTAACAATGCTGGTACGACGTATCCAAGCATAAGTCCGCACACTACCACTTATCGAAACCAAATGATGAAGGTGCAGGAATAAATAAAGTGATGAGCGTATTTCTTATTTTGTTTCGTACAGATATTTAAAGATTTATCAAAACATTGTCGTTGCCACAAACCGACTCGTTGTTTACCTATGTCGGTGTCTATAACACATTCAGTTTACATATAGCTCATTTATAAGAGAAGAAAATATCAAAAAAGTAATAGTATTCAACACTAGTTGCTGCCTCAGACATGTAATTTGCAGTCCATGTTATTGTGTACAGAAAAAAATCACTAAGCAAAGATATTATTTAACTCTCAATAATTAAATATCTCAAATACTTACATTAGGTAAAGAATACTTGTTGGAGCTCATCTCTGACCCAGCAATGTAAACAGAAACAACAGTCCACATCGTTCTATATTTTTGGAAAGTAAGTTTTTAACTTTTAACCCCCTTTGCAGTGTTCAGTAGCGTTTGTTGTGATCTTTCACACCCGTTAGCGAACACTGGTGTGATGGACAGTGAACATTACGGTGAAGGTGGCCATTTGGAACTACGGCTGAACAGGGACGAATTTGCAACGCAGCAGCTGCCGTAAGCAGTAGGAAGTGAGGCAGTACCCTTAAATACCCAGATTGAAGACAACGATTCCTAGAAAGTGAATGCTGACGGGACAAATCGTAAGCTGAAAACTAAACTTTTTCATGATGAGCTGGGAAAGAAAAGATAAGCGGCAGGCAAATGCAAAGAAGTTACTGAGTAAAACTTACGAAAAGGCTTCATTTACAAGTATTACATACAATAACTTGGAACACTCTGTGGAATCTGATACTGGTAATATCGCTTTGCTTAATGAAACCAAACCCAATGTAAAAACAATCTAAACGTATCTTCTGGTCAGTAGCGCTGATTGAGTCTGAGTGAAAGAGACATGGTGTGTGTATATGTAATTTAAGGACAATCGATACAATGTCGATTCATCATGTCTTTCTACACGGACGTACGGTGAAAACCCGGAAATGTTGGCAACGTGCACCCGATGGAGTTGGGAAAAAATAATTTTTTTCATGCAGAACCAGACTGCCGAAGACATAGGGAGACACCAAATCTATAGGGAGAACCGAATCAGAACACATCTTACTTCCGTACAAGCTGTAAACCAAATGGTTCAAATGGCTCTAAGCACTATAGGACTTAACATCTGAGGTCATAAGTCCCCTAGAACCTAACTAACCCAAGGACATCACACATAGCCATGCCCGAGGCAGGAATTGAACCTGCGACCGTAGCAGCAGTGCGGTTCCGGACTGAAGAACTGTAAATCACTTTGTAGCTTCAGTTATTGGCCTACATTCCAACTCATAGAGTACCTCCGCACTGTGTAATTCATAATGTGAAGTTGAACATTACTGGTGAAAAATCACGAATGAAAGTTCTGAGCATCAGAAGCGTAACTAAGCTTCTTTTAAACGGGAATTCTTGGTCATCCTTTTTGACCTTTGATTTCCAAACTTTGCCAGATTAGGTAAGCGTATACGGGACGAGGACCTAAGACCGAGCATTTGTAACATCATTCAGACAATGTTTCAACCGCCTAGGTTTCGACCTTGTTATTACTCAATGTCGTCCTCAGAAATGTTTTAAAAATCGTGGTGACAATCATCCATCCGATGAGTGCTAAAATCCAAAAGTGACTACCAGATCAGTGGATAAGAGATCATCTGAGTATGAGAAGCGAAATCAAATATATAAAACTTCTTCCGAGCTCAAAATTCATTATTTGGAGGCTAAGAATCTGCTAACTGCAGTGTTTTACAGTAATAACGAGAAAAAGTAAATTTAAAGAATACTTTGCAGGAGAATGGCTACTCAGAAAGCTCAAACAAGGGATCTTTAGAGCATGAACATTTTTTGAAAAGTCAAGATCATTGTAATACGTGAAACGCGATTCAAAACGGAGTCAAATGTTCCCCACCAAGACAAATGACGGAAAGGGAGGCGTAGCTTTGTCAGTAAGATCCTCTGTTGCTTTTGCTATGCAGTATACAGCTTCACCAATATACGTAATTTCCAAGCGGTAGAAGCAAAAGTGCATATATTATCGCATGTTTTAATTATAAACTCAGTGTGTTGTCCACCAGCAAATTAAATAACAATAAGAGAATGGTGTGTGTGTGTATTGTGTATTAAACCACAGCAGACCACCCATCCCACTGCCACCCCCACTGAAACCGGGGTGATTGTGCGGTTCGTCCACCAGTGGACTCCTCCCCTCTCCCTCCCAGCCCCTCGGAAATGTCTGATACCAGACGAATGTATCCCCAAATGTTTGGTAGAGTACTTATGATTTACCCGTACGTGGAGACAGTGTAACATGGGCTAAAATTTACAGACGCGCGAAATTTGGCACGTACTTCGATGCGAGATGTTAGTTGGAAGACCAATTCAAGTTTATTTTTTCTGGATTCCATTCCTCATAAATAGTTCATTACATAGATCTCATTAAGAATGTCTCTAAGAAATTCGAACCATATGGATCTATCAGTCCGTTTGTAACTCTAAAAAGGGTACGTTTGTTTAAAACCTTATGAACCGTATTCTTCTTCTCGACCACATGCACCGCCAACTTTTGGGCTCCTTAGGTATTCCGTACAGCTTCTACAGACTCGTCACTTACCAAATGCCTACCATAAAACGGTTTGTCCAACAAACTGCCGGTATGCTGCTTATCCCACCAATTAACTTTATTTCTACGTGGTGTCTTTTAGTTGCACACGCGACAATATTCACTTCGAATATAGGTCACGGATTCATATTTAGCAATTCACAACTCACTCCATATGTCGACTGACGTGACGTAATCCACTGCTGCTATACGGTTTGTTGTTTTGTGTCACTGACTGCGCAAGCACACCATTGAATATAATTCTACAGAAACTCTCTGCGATACTGTCCACTTTACCGCAAGTTTGAACCTTTCGTTTCGTGTCTGTTGGCCACAATGAGTGTTCATAACTACATCATGGCGCATTGTATTAGGAAACGGAAGATTCTTCTGGTAATCCATACATACTGCTCTATTAACCACAGAGTTTCTGGACTTCGAAAGTTCGGAACGTTCAACCTCGTAAAACTTGGCTGCTTTCCTCTTACTTACTTCGTTTTAAGTCGTTAGATATAGTTTTTCCTCCATACAAAATTATGATATCAGTGACAACTGACATCACTGAGTTGTGCATTATCAGTTTCAACGCTAAGCAGGATCTTTCGAACGGGGTAGAGTCTTCAATACTTAAGTTGTAATTAGTTTTTGGATCTGTCTTCTGTTTACGAATACAAATATGGCCCGGTGTAGGTTCCTGACGCACTGTATGGGAGATGGCGAGGAAAATAAAATCTAATTCTGTGTCCCACAGCGGTGCACACAGTTTTACTGAAAAACCTAGTGTTTGTGAGGTAGCATTCCACTATACAGCACATTTTTCACGCCAGTCGCTACCCAAGCAAATATCCGCTTCACTGGCTTGATTTCGAATAGCCACAGATATAAACGTTGCGTAGTTGTCAGTGCCAAGCAGCCAATATTACGTCTCTTGATTATCGCTTTCCATCAATGCGCCACCCATCACAATGTTTCCCTCAATATACCGGACACTCCCTGACGGGTACAGCCGTAACACAGTGATTATTTGCAGCGGCCAGGGGTCCGACCACCGGATTAATATTCTTCGGGGCAGTGTTTACGAAAATCTCGCAAAATAAGCGCCGGGCGTTTCCTCGAGCGTAAAACTGAATTAGGTTTATGGACTCGGGCATTCGGCGGTCGTTATAGAGCGAAACCGATTGCCGATCGGCGCCGTCGCATTCGGAACACGTGTGTGATCGCTTCGGCGCTCGCCATTACCCGCACTGAATGCAGAACAATCAGCGCAATTACGCGGATGCCATGTCATGCCGCCACACACGAATTACTCGGCGGGATCGGCTTTGTCGTAGTAAAGTTTCTGTCGTCCTCCGCACGGTCAATGCAAAGTGTATTATTACGTTCAGATTCCGATGATCTCGCGTTCTGTGGCTGTTACTAGTCTGTTAATGTAATTGCCTTCACATGCTGTGATAGTTGTTTGCGTATGCTGAAAATTTATTAGAAAGGACGAAAGATACTCAGCACATACAATGAGTGTTTCCAGCGGCTTTCGGACGAAAAGTGAATATTAAATACACGCTGCTCTACATTGACTGAAGAAGAACTTTAAATAGCACCCAGAATACAGATCTAAAACAAATTGCTTCTGCTTTCACTTGATTTCTGCTTTCCCTTCATTTCTGCTGTGAAGAAACTAAATCTTCCAGTTCTGATTTACCAAGAAATCTACGTCGCCAGGAAGTCACATCACATTAGAAAGAGATTTCTTTTCTTGTTTGATATCTTCCAACAATTGTTTGAAAATGAGAAACAGCTAACTTGATTAATTAATTTACCGTATATTACAGCTGTGACGAAACGTCCTTGTACGTAAAAATGTTATCAAACGGCATTGATTTTGTAATAAATGAAGAAAAATGTTTACAAATGAAGTGCAATTTAAGGCCAATCGTGAGGCTTTTAAAAATAAAATCTATATAATAGGTGTAACAGACAGCTAACCAGTTGCAATAAATGGTGGTATCCAAATAACCTTTACCGTGGTTTCAACAGATTTAAACCCGTCTTCCTCACAAGAATGAACACTCTTCATATTAGCAGTCAGTCAAGATAATTACACATGACATGTGTCGGGGACAGTCCCATACATCAAAGTTATGGCCACTAGAATCAAGGGCTCGTCACGTCAATAGAACCAATCTCTTACAATAACAGGCCATGTTAATAGCTACATGCCGATTGATGTGAAGTTTGTAAATATTAACATGGTCTGTTATTTTAAGCGATTGGTTTTTCTATGTGACAAGCCCTTGATTCTATGGTGCTTAACATTTACACATGGACATGCAGACCGTTGCTGACACAGTTCACGTGAAGTTCCCTTTACTGACTGACTGTTAATGTGAAGCTTGTTTGACCTTCTGAGGAAGACGGATTTAAATCGGTTGAAAGTATGGCAAAGGTTATTTGAAAACCACCATTTATTGCAACTGGTTGGCTGGCTATTACACCTGCTGTTCTATAGCCGTTGCTGTACTGCAGCCACATTCAAAATATTAAAAAAAGCGATATATATTTAACATTAAATAAAACATTTCCAATTTAATGGACAACTTAAGGAGTAATTAAATAGATAATTACGTACTATCTAGACAAGAAAAACAAAAAATGAATAAACTCAACAATAAGGAATGAGAAATTGGTAGTCTCACCATTACACGATTATTTTATTTGTAAATAAAAACCTCATTTTCTTACTGAGGTCTATTTTATTTCTCCCATAGGCGTTTCGCTATTTTCAGTTTAAGACATCATCAGTGGGGTAGTTCTTCGCGTTTTTGATTGACATCCACGATTCCTCTCACCTGGTCACATGCTGGAGGTCACACGATGGCTCTGTTTCCGACAGATAAGCATGTCGTTATGTTCCGAACTTTCGGCTTCCCAGTTTTCATTTTGTCCGTCCTTACTGTTGCGATGTACTATCAGTCTTGTCTTATTTGCTATAAATATTTGATCTAAATCTGTGATTTCAAGACGTTACCACTGCGAGTTTACTATCTGTCTCATCCTGTTTAACACACACAGTGAGCTCACAGTGGTAACGTCTTGAAATCACAGTGACAGAAGATTGATAGTTTATTATAATAGTACGGGTGAACAAGATAAAAAGTTGGAAGAAAAAAGCTTGCTTATTTTTCGTAAAAAGAGGTATAGTGCGACCTCCAGCACGTGACCATTACTTTAATTGATTCTTCCGCCATTGCAAGAATCCCATCAACAGTTTTGTGTTTTCGATTATAATCATTACGTGATTCGGTTGTATAAACTATAGCTACTCTAATAACGCACACCTCACTAATGTGGCCGGTATTTCCGATTTAGTTTCAAATTGGGCTCATACGATCATTGCGCACTATTTGGCAAAGAACCGCTTCGCCTGGTTTTTGTTTTCATGTGTTTTGCGATTATATTCGAGATTGCTCGAGACCATTCTACAACAATGTAAAAATGCCCATTCAAAAAAATACTCATGAATTCTCAAAAATATGTCTGAACGCTCTTAAGACAATTTAAGATTCCAACAATACGTTAATCTAAAAAAAGGTACTCTGTCATTTACTTATTCATTTCTTTGCAGAACACAGAACATGCCAACATCTTCGATAACAATCCCGAACATTCATAATTTAAACGTTAACGAAACTTCGGAAGTGTTTATAACATTCCAGAAACTTATGAAACATTCAAAATCACTGAAAATTGCAGGAAAATCTAGTATACTGGAGAGTATTTTAGAATATTCTAGAACTTTCGTTAACGTGAAAGAATAATCAGAAAGCTTCGCAACGTTATAGAAGAATCTTGAAGTTTTAGCCAGGTGTGTCTTCTAAGAGTCGAAGGCGTATTTTTTCTGGTGTTTCGGGAGATATTTGCAATTTTGTTTTTGTAGTATGTAGTTGGACCCCTCTTCTGCTCATCACGTCTTTCATATGATATTACGTGCTAGCAGAAGTCTTCAGTTTGCTTTCCTTTACAGAGAATATTATTTTTAACTGGAATTTTACATGCCTCTTGGCTAGAGCCGTCTCAGCTTAGTCTAGTGGGATATTTGTTTTATCGATGTACATTAATAGGGACAGTAAAACAGGAGAAATAACGAGTAATCCGCGGCACACTGGCCCGTGCTGCCCGCTAACACTATTCAACAGCGCTACTCATTCACTGGTGTATTACTGGTCATTTGTCCTGCCTTACTGTTCTTGTTAATATGCATCGATGAAACGATTATGGCACTGGAGTAATCTGGGACGCCTTTATCGAATCGGCATTTAAGACACCAATTTAAAACTCGCTTTATATGTAACGGGAAACAAGCCTTCCCTTGACCTTAGGCGTCATATAAATCATAGTTGGAGCATTATTTGTTTAGGCTGACGTGATCTACATATCACGGAAATTAAATATCTGGACGAAACATCAATAAAGATGCGCCTGTTGAGTCTTTGGAGAGACAGCCGGGTATATCGTGAAACAGGCGGAAGATGTGATGGTGACCCCCACAGTGCATTAGCTATCACTTCACTCAAATCTGCGCAACCGCTGTACTACGTAACAGGAGAAGCAATGGTAGCAAAGGTAGCAAAAGTGGGTGGGTCAAACGTTCTCCCGCGTACAGTTATATATATCCGGAGATATCCTCAATTTCTCAGACAAAATCTGTGAGCTCCTTTCAAATTTTAATTTAAAAATGAACTTTGAAATACAGATATTAAAAAAGCTAACGTAAATAATTATGGTGTGTCCGCTGTGCCGTGCGTGTGATCATTGCTTGTACAGCCCTCTCGCGGTGTCCGGAGCAAGTATGGTGGGTCTGACACACCAGTGTCAATGTGTTCTTTTTTCCATTTCCAGGAGTGTATATGGTAGGACACATCGAGAGTGACGCCCTTTTGTGAGCTACAAAGATGTCGGAACTTTGCGAGACATGTGATCAGTTAGAAAGTGAATTTTTATACAAATACTGGTCGACAGTTATCCAGGAGAGATTGAGATTACCAGCAATTAGTAAACGTTCCTGAATATGATCTAGAGTATTTTCTCTGAGTGCACGACTCATTAGATCTAATTCATGAGGGTGAGCAAGCCATGCCTAGTTATTGTAACAGTAATGAATACAACCCAAGTGGGAAGAACAACTACGGAAACGGCAGTGGCTTTGGAAACTATAATGGTCGTGTGCGTATGAATGAAAGGCATCGGTAAGCACAGTCAGGCCACAACGGAAATCCGTACAATCGGTTTACTCATCAGCCACAGGGTGACCGAAGGTACGAAAATAAATATCAGCCCCATAGGTACGGCAAAGACCGAGAAGAAGCTTTGACACCAGGCGACAAGGAAATGCTAATTACCACGATCGGAATACGCAACACAGGGATCCGAGAGAGAGCCGACAGCCAGTACAGTCAAACCGAAACAACCGGGCCACGAGATGGCTGGAACGCGAACATACGGTAAACATACACTACTGCCCATTAAAATTGCTACACCACAAAGATGACGTGCTACAGGCTCGACATTTAACCGCCAGGAAGAAGATGCTGTGATTTGCATATGATTAGCTTTTCAAACCATTCACACAAGATTTGCGCTGGTGGCGACACCTACAACATTCTGACATGAGGAAAATTTCCAACCGATTTCTCATACACAAACAGCAGCTCACCGGCGTTGCCTAGTGAAACGTTGTTCTGATGCCTCGTGCAAGGAGGAGAAATGCGTACCATCACGTTTCCGACTTTGATAAAGGTCGGATTGTAGCCTATCGCGATTGCGGTTTATCGTATTGCGACATTGCTGCTCACGTTGGTCGAGATCCAATGACTGTTAGCAGAATATGCAATCGGTGGGTTCAGGAGGGTAATACGAAACGCCGTGCTGGATCCCAACGGCCTCGTATCACTAGCAGTCGAGATGACACGAATCTTATCCTCATGGGTGTAACGGATCGTGCAGCCACGTCTCGATCACTATGTGAGCAAATGGCGACGTTTGCAAGACAACAACCATCTGCACGAACAGCTCGACGACGTTTGCAGCAGCATAGATTATCAGCACGGAGACCGTGGCTGCGGTTCCCCTTCACGCTGCATCACAAACAGGAGCGCCTGCGATGGTGTTCTCAACGACGAACCTGGGTGCACGAATGGAAAAACGTCATTTTTTCGGATGAATCCAGGTTCTGTTTACAGCATCATGATTGTCGCATCCGTGTTTGGCGACATCACGGTGAACGCACATTGGAAGCGTGTATTCGTCATCGCCATACGTGCGTTATCACCCGCCGTGATGGTATGGGGTGCCATTGGTTACATCTCTCGGTCGCCTCTTGTTGGCATTGAAGGTACTTTGAACAGTGGACGTTACATTTCAAATGTGTTACGACCCGTAGCTCTATCCGTCATTCGATCCCTGCGATACCATACATTACAGCGGGATAATGCACGACCGCATGTTGCAGGTCCTGTACGGGCCTTTCTGGATACAGAAAATGTTCGACTGCTGCCCTGGCCAGCACATTCTCCTGATCTATCACCAACTGAAAACGTCTGGTCAATGGTGGCCAAGCAACTGGCTCGTCACAATACCCCAGTCACTACTCTTGATGAACTGTGGTATCGTCGTGAAGCTGCATGGGCAGCTGTGCCTGTATACGCCATCCAAGCTCAGGCGTATCAAGGCCGTTATTACGGCCAGAGGTGGTTGTTCTGGGTATTGATTTCTCAGGATCTATGCACGTAAACTGCTTGAAACTGTAATCACATGTCAGTTCTAGTATAATGCATTTGTCCAATGAATAGCCGTTTATCATCTGCATTTCTTCTCGGTGTAGCAATTTTAATCGTCAGTACTGTAGTTGAAGTGACGGCAGAAAATGAAATTATACCTTTACCGCCCCCAGGAAATAGTAATGGAGCATGACTAGAGAAAGAAGGTAATGAACTGCCATTGTGCCATAGTGCTAATATGAGCGACATAAACACTATCACGGACAAGAATATGAAAGAGGAAGTAGACACTGAAACAAACCTACACGTGCAGCATATCCAGAATCTATGATAAGGAAGCAGAAATGAAAGAGTTGTTTACTGAAGAGAGAGAAGGAACACACAAGATGAGTTAAATTATTCAAACAACAATAAAGGTAAAGTTGTGAAAAATAAATATACCAGTTGTTTTGGATCGTTTCGCGTCAACAAGCCTGATGTCAACCAGCTCGTTTAAGGAGACAGCGTTGGAAATAAATGTACCTACGCTACTCGTAGAGAACTGTAAGATCGTAACGGCGATGGGAAGTAAATCTAGTTATTAAATTACAGGCCAGCATACCCATTAGCATATGTGGTGTAATTTTGCAGTGCACTTTCCTGTTGGTAGAGAAATTTGTAGGGAACTGTTCATTATTATTTTACTGCACACTTGGTATGAAGATGTCAAGAAGGTAGGAGGTTTGTCACTCTTTGACGAATAAACCGACTGGCGCTAGGTTCCTCTCCAGCTAGGGGGTAAAATATTTATATTTCCGGTATCATCTCCCTCTTCTAACATCCTGTTTAGCCAATAAGGAAACAATTTTCTTCTACTATCTAACATGCAACCTAGTGCAGAGAGATTTTCCTCGTAATTTTGGTATTATACTTTTGTAAGACTTAAATACACTCCTGGAAATGGAAAAAAGAACACATTGACACCGGTGTGTCAGACCCACCATACTTGCTCCGGACACTGCGAAAGGGCTGTACAAGCAATGATCACACGCACGGCACAGCGGACACACCAGGAACCGCGGTGTTGGCCGTCGAATGGCGCTAGCTGCGCAGCATTTGTGCACCGCCGCCGTCAGTGTCAGCCGGTTTGCCGTGGCTTACGGAGCTCCATCGCAGTCTTTAACACTGGTAGCATGCCGCGACAGCGTGGACGTGAACCGTATGTGCAGTTGACGGACTTTGAGCGAGGGCGTATAGTGGGCATGCGGGAGGCCGGGTGGACGTACCGCCGAATTGCTCAACACGTGGGGCGTGAGGTCTCCACAGTACATCGATGTTGTCGCCAGTGGTCGGCGGAAGGTGCACGTGCCCGTCGACCTGGGACCGGACCGCAGCGGCGCACGGATGCACGCCAAGACCGTAGGATCCTACGCAGTGCCGTAGGGGACCGCACCGCCACTTCCCAGCAAATTAGGGACACTGTTGCTCCTGGGGTATCGGCGAGGACCATTCGCAACCGTCTCCATGAAGCTGGGCTACGGTCCCGCACACCGTTAGGCCGTCTTCCGCTCATGCCCCAACATCGTGCAGCCCGCCTCCAGTGGTGTCGCGACAGGCGTGAATGGAGGGACGAATGGAGACGTGTCGTCTTCAGCGATGAGAGTCGCTTCTGCCTTGGTGCCAATGATGGTCGTATGCGTGTTTGGTGCCGTGCAGGTGAGCGCCACAATCAGGACTGCATACGACCGAGGCACACAGGGCCAACACCCGGCATCATGGTGCGGGGAGCGATCTCCTACACAGGCTGTACACCTCTGGTGATCGTCGAGGGGACACTGAATAGTGCACGGTACATCCAAACCGTCATCGAACCCATCGTTCTACAATTCCTAAACCGGCAAGGGAACTTGCTGTTCCAACAGGACGATGCACGTCCGCATGTATCCCGTGCCACCCAACGTGCTCTAGAAGGTGTAAGTCAACTGCCCTGGCCAGCAAGATCTCCGGATATGTCCCCCATTGAGCATGTTTGGGACTGGATGAAGCGTCGTCTCACGCGGTCTGCACGTCCAGCACGAACGCTGGTCCAACTGAGGCGCCAGGTGGAAATGGCATGCAAGCCGTTCCACAGGACTACATCCAGCATCTCTACGATCGTCTCCATGGAAGAATAGCAGCCTGCATTGCTGCGAAAGGTGGATATACACTGTACTAGTGCCGACATTGTGCATGCTCTGTTGCCTGTGTCTATGTGCCTGTGGTTCTGTCAGTGTGATCATGTGATGTATCTGACCCCAGGAATGTGTCAATAAAGTTTCCCCTTTCTGGGACAATGAATTCACGGTGTTCTTATTTCAATTTCCAGGAGTGTATCTAGAGATGCAAAGGAAACCTTTTGATATACCTTAAAGAAACACAGAATATCCAATAACAACTGAAACAACTATGCACAATACTGAACGAGCGAGAATCATTAGATGACCTAGGTATAGTACATCAGGCGAAAAAACTTAAACAAGAGCTATGGAAAAAAAGGCATTCACAGCGCGCGAGCTTTAAGCGAGAGGTATGAGCGATAAAGTGTACTGAGACGCGCAGCCGACCTTAAAGCGGAGCGTACATTAAGAACTACAGGTATATGCGAAGCGGCAAACAGCTAATATTAGGGGCAAGGTATGCAACAAGCAAGGTTGAGGTCAGTGTCCCCTTTAAGATGCGCAAAGACAGACTGCCCACCGTGACGGAAACCATTTCAGAATTTAAGCGAATCGGCACCCACGGCGCGCAGCCAACTGGACAAAACAGAAGCGATACGAAATGGAGTGCCTATCAGCCGATTACTATGACGTAAATCAGTTACACAAACAAACGATTTGAGGCATTTATTCACATGTTGGAGACTATACTGCAAAAAGCACTCATTTCAGGAGTATATAATTAGTTTAAACATGAATGTACATAGTTAGAAATAAGTATAAGTATTCAAAGGAGAAGAGGATATATACAGGTAATGACCTATCCGACAATATGAAATTAAGGCAAGTTTAAAAGAGAAGCAGTAAAATATACACTTAATAGAACGCGATTAGCAAACAACCTAAGAACTAAGCGACTTACATACAGCACGTAAGTAAGGGACGATGAGGAAGGTAGAATGAAATATACACATAGAAAAATGCGTGTGACTGAGATGTAAACTATAAAATAACGTATCGTACAGGATTTAGCGAGAGGAGCACTTGTGTACTTATAGAACTACACTTATCTACAGACAACACTATAAGTAGCGAGCTTAATGTACAGCGAGAACACATACCCGCAAATTTGCTATTACAGAGTTCACGTTAGTTGCTTTTAATTACATGGCACCTTATAGGAAAAGCATAAGCAGCAAAATAAAACTGTGAACACGAATAGTACAACATGCAGGATACGAAAACCAACAAATGCGCACACAATGTAATTACATGAGCTTAAATCAAGAAACCGAGGTAAGTGCTGTATGTTTAAAAAGCGACATGGAGAAATAAATGAAATTTCACTGCTGGATAATACTTGGAAGTAGAGCGAGTGTGAAAGAAAAATGGTTCAAATGGCACTGAAAACTATGGTACTTAACATCTGAGGTCATCAGTCCACTGGACTTAGAAATACCTGAACATTACTAACCTAAGTACATCACACACATCCATCTCCGAGACAGGATTCGAACCTGCGACGGTAGCAGCAGCGCGGTTCTGGACTGAAGAGCCTAGAACCGCTCGGTCACAGTGGCCGGCTAGTGTGAAAGATTTTAGATTCAATTGGAGGTAATAACTAGTTAATCTACGTTAGTGGTGACATATCATACATGGAGTGAATCTAGGAAGAGAATGACAGTGTATTTGAGTAATATGAGTTTATTTATATTTGTGGGAAGAAATGGTTCTAGTGTGAGAACCCCGTATGTGACACATGGGTATACATAGAGATTTATGTGAAAGATGTTTAATGAATAATTATATGGCTATACGGCAATGAATATGAATATGAATATTACAGAAGTACTTAGGAAACGGCCACGAAGGTGACGTAAGAAAGAATAGATCATATAGTTTTAAGTCTTTGGATGAATGGTTGTATGAGTGCTGTAAGCGAAGGACGATGATGCATGTACGCTAAGTAATTATGAAAACGAACTTCTCGAAGAAGCAGTGAAGAATAAAGAAGAAATAGTGAAGTCAATAGTAACAAAGATACAAGGTACAATTAACGTACACCAGAGCACAGTGATTTGATATACACTCATCAGAATGTTAAAAAACTTAGTATGAAAAATATTTCCTTAGAGACTAAGTGCTACAGCTTGAGCAATTATAAGGTGAATATAAATGAAAATATGATACACGATTCGCTAGAGGAATGAACAAAAATGCAGTGAAACAATATTTTCTACACAGTTCTTGACACACGCAGAAGAGGAAGCACTACTTTAAAGCAATCACCTTCTTCTATAGTGGGAATGAATTATGAGTGGAATTACACATGACAAAAATACGATAAAATTACCGGTCACGTGTTACGAAGGTAAACATGTATATGTCGTCCCGCTTTAAGGGAGAAATACGGCTGAAATATGTGCATGTGAATGTGAAATATTACGACGATTAACAAGCAGTGATGAAGTCAGAATTGTCAAGCGATACAATATCCCATACACTCTCTCACAAACGAGCACTTGTAAATATTTTACATAATATGAAGATTTGTCAAATGCCAAGGATAGAATAAGTACACTAACGACGCACTACAAGTAACAATTCCAGACGAAGCTTGATCTCTGAAGCAGACCCTAGGAAATCTTTTTTTCCATGTAGTGAGTAGTGCTGGAACGTATTTTCTGTGTGTAGTTGTGAAGGTAAAAACGCGCGGGAGGTCGGTTCTGCAAGGCAAAAGAAAAGGCAAAAGTTCAGAATGAATGCAAGACTCCTTGTAATTTACTTATTAGTGCGTAAAACGATACCTAACATGTAACCCATATATAAAATGTAAATTGTACTATATTTGTCACCTTTATTATTGTCGATGTCTATGAAAAATGTATGTACTATTTTCTATGTGTATTTGCGGAGGTAAAAACGCGCAGGAAATCGGTCCTGCAAGACAAAAGAAGAAAATGCAAATATTCAGAGTAAATGAAGAATTCCTTCTAATTTAATTATTAGTGCGTAAGACGGTACCTAAGATGGAATCCATATATGAAATGTGAATGTGAAATGGACATTTAATTGTCAACTATATTATTTCAATGTCATGTTTACCAATAATGTATGTACTAATTTCTGTGTGTATTTGTTAAGGTAAAAACTCGCAGAAGTTGATCCTGCAAGACAAGAGAAGAGAATGCAAATATTCAGAATAAATGCAAGATTCCTTTTAATTTACTTATTAGTGTGTAAGTGGTACCTAACATGGAGCCCATATATGAAACGTGGATGTGAAATGTAAATTTATTTATCATCTTTATTATTGTCAATATCTATCTACGAAAGATGTATGTACTATTTTCTGTGTGTAGTTGTGAAGGTAAAAAATGCGCAGAAGGTCGGTCCAGCAAGGCAAGAACAGAAAATCCAAATATAAATGAAAGCTTCCTTATGATTTGCAATTGTGCGAGATGGTGCGAGTCATGGAGTTCATATGTTAAATGTGTGTGTGAATTGTAAATTTATAGGTCAACTTTATTATTGACAATGTTTATGTCTATGTAAAATTTATGTACTATTCTCAATTTTATGTGAAATTGTATACTTGAAGAAGAACCACTTATGTATGTATGTGAAGTGCAACGCGATGGACGCGTAAAACACTTGCACGTGTGAAGCGATACAAAAATTAAAGCAGTGCGCGTTGTTATGTCCCAGTGGAAGCATGGAAGTTGAGCGCGGAGAATGTCTCTCAGGGCAGGCACGACGGCTTGCGGTTGAAATTATTAAATATGGTGACGATGATGAAGAGGAGGGATTTATCTAGGCGGCAGAGAAGGCGAGGGAATGTGAAGCCAAATTGTTAAAGCAGAGCAAGGGGATGGTTTGAAAATTACAGAGGGAGGGATAACGCTGAATAGAGATGAATTAAAGTTTCTATGATGAGGAAGAAATCGGTACCCAGAACAACCACCTGTGGCCGTAATAACGGCCTTGATAGGCCTGGGTATTGAGTCAAACAGAGTTTTGATGGCGTGTACAGAGACAGCTGCCCATGCTCCTTCAACACGATACCACAGTTCATCAAGAGTAGTGTCTGGCGAATTGTTACGAGCCAGTTGCTCGGCCACCATTGACCAGACGTTTTCAATTGGTGAGAGATCTGGAGAATGTGCTGGCCAGGGCAGCAGTCGAACATTTTCTGTATCCAGAAAGGCCCATACAGGACCTGCAACATGCTGTTGTGCATGATCCTGCTGAAATGCAGGGTTTCGCAGAAATCGAGTGGAGGGTAGAGCCACGGGTCGTAACACATCTGAAATGTAACGTCCACTGTTCAGAGTGCCGTCAATGAGAACAAGAGGTGACCGAGACGTGTAACCAATGGCACCCCATACCGTCACGCCGGGTGATACGCCAGTATGGCGATGACGAATACACGCTTCCAATGTGCGTTCACCGCGATGTCACCAAACAAGCATGCGACCACCATGATGCTATAAACAGAATCTGGATTCATCCGGAAAGATGACGTTTTGCCATTCGTGCACCCAGGTTCGTCGTTGAGTACGCCATCGCAGGCGCTCCTGTCTGTGATGCAGCTTGAAGGGGAACCGCAGCCACGGTCTCCGAGCTGATAATCTATGCTGCTGCAAACGTCGTCGAACTGTTCGTGCAGATAGTTGTTATCTTGCAAACGTCCCCATCTGTTGACTCGGGGGTTGAGATGTGGCTGCCATGCGGATAAGATGCCTGTCGTCTCGACAGCACGGCGTTCCGTATTACCCTCCTGAACCCACCGATTACATATTCTGCTAACAGTAATTGGATCTTGACCAACGCGAGCAGCAATGTCGCGATACGATAAACCGCAATCGCGATAGGGTACAGTAAGACCTTTATCAAAATCGGAAACGTGATGGTACGTATTTCTCCTCCTTACACGAGGCATCACAACAACGTTTCACCAGGCAACGCCGGTAAACTACTGTTTGTGTATGAGAAATCTGTTGGAAACATTCCTCATGTCAGCACGTTGTAGGTGTCGCCACCTGCGCCAACCTTGTTTTAATGCTCTGAAAAGCTAATCATTTGCATATCACAGCATCTTCTTCTTGTCGGTTAAATTTCGCGTCTGTAGCACGTCATCTTCGTGGTGTACCAATTTTAATGGCCAGTAGTGTAGTATCATTTTATTAACAGAAACATTTTATGAGTTATTATTTGAAGTAGTAATGTAATAAGAAAAAGTGAAGCCCTTTTGCGTGCTTCCGAAAATTCCAATTAACGCAACATGGAATGGTTCAAACGTCTCTGAGCACTATGGGACTTAACATCTCAGGTCATCAGTCCCCTAGGACTTAGAACTACTTAAACCTAACTAACCTAAGGACATCACACACATCCATGCCCAAGGCAGGATTCGAACCTACGACCGTAGGGATCGCGCGGTTCCAGATTGAAGCGCCTAGAACCGCTCGGCTACCAGCGGCCGGCTAACGCAACATAGACACCGTCAAAATTTTGTAGATGGATACGGCGATCGTAGATAATATTATTAATTGGTAAACATAAATACACCACAAGAGAAATACTATTTCATTAATATGAAACTAATATAAAGGAATTCTTTACCCGTTTACAGGCACAGCCCAGCTTATTGTGTTTATCCGAGTGCCGAAAACATAATCTTATTAATTCAATATTTCTAAAAAGCCACACACTCTATTCTTCATTATTTATTATAGGTATACAGCGTTAAGAAAAAGGGCGGGTGTTCAGAGAGGGTTGTGCCCACCAAAACAAGAGAAAGCGCCAGTAAAAGTGGGTCCGGGAACACATATTACCTGCTAAAGCGAAAGGGTAACGTGGCCATAGGAGGAACTAACATGATCCCATGTCGGGGTATAGTCACTCGCGATTAAAGCAGTGTGCGTAGTTAAGTCTCAGTGGAAGCATGGAAGTTGAGCGCGGGGAATGTCTTCAAGGGTAGGTTCGACGGCTTGTGGTTAAAATTATTAAATGTACAAACGATGATGAAGAGAAGGGATTTATCGAGGCGGCAGGGAAGGCGAAGGAATGTGAAGCCAAACTGTTAAAGCAGAGCAAGGGGATGGTTTGAAAATTACAGAAGGAGGGATAAAAGCTGAACCGAGATTAATTCAAGTTTCTATGCCGAGAAAGAAGCAAAGTGCTCACTCTAAGTATTCCATCGACGATATTGGATAAATGCATAAACTGGCAGTAATTTCTACACATTCGAGAATAATATAAAGAATTGCAAACTTTGCAAAACCTTCACAGTTTCTGTCACACAACTGTGAACTTAGAAGCTAGCATAATCCGATCTATGAGATTTAGTTTTAAAAGGTGTCAAAATGGAAGTGTTGTTATGTGTGAATGAGAGGGAATAGTTGGTTGGCTGGTTGGTTTGGGGGGAGGCGACAGCAAACGCCATCTGTGCCATCAGATTGACGAAGGATGAGGTTCGAAAGAACCATCCCTGCATTTGCCTGAAGCGATTTAGGGAAAACCTAAATTATAACCGTCGTCCGCCAGAATGCGAGTCCCGTGTGCTAATCACTGCACTGAATCGCGCGAACGCTACGGTCGCAGGTTCGAATCCTGCCTCGGGCATGGATGTGTGTGATGTCCTTAGGTTAGTTAGATTTAATTAGTTCTAAGTTCTAGGCTACTGATGACCTCAGAAGTTAAGTCGCATAGTGCTGAGAGCCAGTTACGTTTGCACATATGCAGGATGATCTCAACTGTAGTGCCAAACGGTCTCGAAAACAGCTCGGACAGACATTAATTCTTGGAAAGGTCACAATGAATTCTTCAGACCTGGCACTTCCTTTAAGGCCAGTGAGCTCAGGAAGCTGGACTGCCTTTAGCAGAATGTGTCCCTTCTACAACGCGATTTTCTTTTTAAATACATCCCCATCATGTTAGAAATAAGTTGTATCTAACCTTGCAGTGTCTTACTGCAGGCGATGTGCAGTGAAGTCCATGTAAAGTGTGACGTCTGCAATCCATTTCGGGTTCTCTAATTTTCGTTTCTGCGCTCCATTTTCCTTCATAAATTCAACAACAGCGAGTTTCAAATCGGAAACTTGTTCCAGGCATGCCCTGTGACTTAACGAACGTACTTTGTAGTAATATGCGAATTCTTCATACTCTTCATTCATTTCCATTGAAAACTGATGCAGGTAACAATGGAATATTGGGTGTCACTTCAGGAATTTTACTATTCGTACTACCAATTCCTTCATGTGCTCCATGCCTGCAAATTCAGCACAAAGTACTTCTTAATGTACCGAACAATGTATCCCGTCCGTCGACCGTTGTAATTTTTTGCTCTTTCATTATCATTTAAATGTTTAAATTCTCTCTGCATGGTAGTGTAGTGTCGTTTCATAGCAAGTTAGCATTACCCGTCGCTTATACGTAATGAGAGTTTTCATCTCTCTCTCTTCTGTTGTTCTCATTCCTTTTAAAGGATTGTGACGATAGATCGCGAGACTGCCTATTTTTGTGCAAATACCCGCTGGATCTGTGAACGTCCTTGAAGCCACGAACAAATAGCTCTGTCGAACTCAGACAGTTGTGCCAACCGGAAAATGCCGCACGGCAATGCTAAATGAAATGTCGCGCTGTTCCGGATACTTCCGAGAAGGACCGAGGGAAAATCGAGTGCCACAGCGCTAAGTTTGGCCCGCCGTGGCCGACTCTGCCATGAACAAATTTAGGCAAATTGATAGTATCGGAGGAGGATTGTCGAACGAAAATTACAGTCAGTGTTTAATTGTTGAGCATGTAGATGATGATATGGGTTTCAATAAGGCGGCACGTCACATACATGACTCAAAAATGAAAACATCGGACCGTCACTCAAAAATGGACCATTAAATTTTCATCATTTATTTGAACGGAATCACACATTTCATCTTTCTTTGACGAAACAAGATATACAAACACTGAAATAGTTTCTAAACTGACAGAACGGCACTAATTGGTGACAACTGTATCATTCTTCGTACTATGCTAATTTTTAACTTGTTTTACCCACTTTATTTAATTGACAAACGCTCTCGACCTCAGTCTCTTGCTGCCGCCAAAGATTCGGTAATTAACAAAGGGAGGGGTTGGTATCGACTTTTTGAAACCATCCCTATAAGTTAGTGGACGAACAGAAAAGTTAACATGATGGGGGAGGTGATATAGCAAACGATTAAGAGTAACATGAATATAATTACAGTAACTAAATAAAAATGAGTAATAAACTCATTTTTATGAAGATTTAAAAACAAAATTGTATCTGAGGGGATTCAAACTCACAGCCTCTTTACGTCACGAATATGTCGGAATCCCAACTTCGCATCACTGCTTGGGATAACAACACTAATTTTAATACTCTAGAGCGTCTTGCCACAGTGGCGAGATTACTCCTTCGCTTTGCCGAATATGACTTTCTGAGATCTGTACATTTGTCCATGGTGGCTGAAAAGGTTTGGTTGTGAATACGTTCACACTTAATAGCATGAAGGTAAAAGTTAAGAGAACAAAAACTCTCTGGAAACATTCGTAGCCTCGCGATCCGTCAATAGCTTTCAGCACTGTACATGTCTTTCTATATGGACGTACTCTATTATACGGATCAGTCTGAGGACAGGGTAGTCTACAGACAGTCGTGTTGTTTGTGCTGTGTTGGACGTAATGTGCTTTCAGTCCTGTTAGTGTTTGTTACCGTGCAGTAAATTACTTACAACGCTGGGTATGTAGCGTGCTGCCGTATCTTCATAGAAAACTCACGTAAATGTAATTTTTGCTGTTACTGTGATGTTTGTATTGCCTGTAAACTAATGGTTCAGTTCGTTTTCTTTCCTCTTCCACATATTTGCAATGGAAACGAAATACTGCACAAGTGAGCGGGGAAATATGATTTTCTGTTACTTGTTGGTAAATAGGAACAGCTTGCGAGTCCGTTCCCTCTAAACGGAAAAATTATCACGTCGCAGAGTACCATCGGATTAGCTCTTCGCTCCACTTTTTGGCATCTCGAAGACACAGAGGTTCTGTAGAACCTCACAAAGTGAACAGTGAACTGCCTCGGTTAGTCTGCACACTTCAAGTGGAGGAGTACGTGGAACATTTACTGGACGAAAGACCAACGACCAGTGTGTCGGAACTGGCAACTGCAAGAACCGTGAATCACCCTCTTGTCTGGGCAACACCACATGAACAATTGTTCTATCCATACCGTCTTCAGCGCATCCAGGCACTAAAACCAGAAGACCACCGAGGCATATTGCAGGTCTCTCAATGGCTCTTGCAGATGTCTGCTGCAAATCCATTGTTTCCATCCAAGATTTTATTTACCACGAGACACGCTTCGTAAGAGTTCACGTTGCGAACTTTGATAACCATCACGTCTGGGCTGATGAAAATCCCTACGCAGTTGTAGAAGGAAGACATCAGCATCCTTTCTGCATCAACATATGGGCAGGCGTTCTTGGCGATAGGACCATACATCCAACCACGAAGATTAACCGGGCCTCATTTTCATTAATTTATAACCCGGCAGGGTAGCCAAGAGTGCTAATGCACTGCTTCCTGGACTCAGGCAGGCGCGCCGGCACCGGATCGAATCCGTCCTGCGGATTAACGACGAGGACCGGTATGCTGGTCAGCCTGGGTTTGGTTTTTATGCTGTTTTCCACATCCCGGTATGTGAATACTGGGCTGGTCCCCACGTTCCGCCTCAGTTACACGACTCGCATACATTTGAAAACGTTCGCACAATTCCATGCCTTACTCTGGAGACAGACAGCTGGGGTACACAAATGCCATCCCAGGGGGTTCGGGCTGGTGGCAGGAAGTGCATCCAGCCACCCTCTGCAACTAACACTGCCAAATCAAAAGTAACACTGCTGACAACACGTTAAAGCGGCACAAAGGGTCCAAGAAAGAAAGAAAGAAAATTTTCATAAATTTCTTGTTAACTTACTACCAAACTTGTTGCAGGATATCCCATGTTAGGAAAGAATATACATGTGATTTATGCAAGATAGCAGACCAGCACATTTCTTCCGAATTGCGCATGAACATCTGACAGACATTTCAGGGCCGTTGGATTGGTCGGTGAGGCCTGACATCAAAAATGGTTGAAATGGCTCTGAGCACTATGGAACTTAACATCTGAGATCATCAGTTCCCTAGAACTTAGAACTACTTAAGCCTAACTAACCTAAGGACAGCACACACATCCATGCCTGAGGCAGGATTCGAACCTGCTACCGCTGCAGTCGCGCGGTTCCGGACTGAAGTGCCTAGAACCGCTCGGTCACCACGGCCGGCGGCCCGACATCTTGGCCTCCTCTCCTCCATGGCTAAATCGGATATATGGAGGAGTTGAAGGTTTTAGTCTACGTCACCCCAATCAGTGATATCCAGGAACTACAGGATCGCGCTTTCAATGCCCGCGGCACATAAAACAGCAACCAGGCGTATTTGAAACAGCGTGTGACTCCCTACGCCGGATGACAGAGGTCTTCATTGCCATAGACGGACGTCCCATTCCCAACTCCTATAGTAAATGTCTTGAGTGGACGTCAGGTTGAACGTCTGCTATGAAAGTACATTTTCTTTTCTCTTCTATATATTAGCAATGGAAGCGCACTGATCCATATATATATATATATATATATATATATATATATATATATATATATATATATATATATATATATATATATGAATAACTGTACAGATACCAGAAAGTGTGCATTTCTGGATCCACGTGTTACGGCCTTTTTTCATGTTATGTTTATTACCACCGACTGCAATATTAAACACCGTTTTCAACATTTATGAACAAGTGCACAAATCTCACAAAGTTTGTATTTCCGGACCCGTGTTCATTGGGATATTTTCTTGTTTCTGTGGGTACTACCACCTCGCAAAATATTCGACAGTATTTTAACACTAACGAGCAGCAACAGCCTCGCAGTTCTTCTTTCGGTTAAGAATTTCCACATCACTTTGTTACCCCTAACGGTAACGTGCCGAGTTCTGCTGGCTAGGACGTCTTCAGACAAGCAACAAAGCTCTCCCTGTATTGCCGAAGTTCGTAACTTGTTCCCCACACGACAGTGCAGAATAGTTTAGAACTCCTTCTGAGAGTCAAAGAAAACGGTATCAGCTTCTATTTAACAGAGCTAGCTCTCGATACACGCTGTTATGATCACACTCTAAACGTTATTTTAAACGACTCATATGGTTATTTTAAACAACTCATATGGAAAAGAATGTACATATTTCCCTAGGTTTTTCGTTACTTCGAGGAGCATTAGCTGAGGTAGTGGTTTTTACCTTTGTGACGGTAATGTAGAAGATAAGCCTGCTGAGCGTGTAAAGTGGTTACAATTTCGTCTATTTTACTCATTACATAATTTAGCCGTCTTCCAGAGAAGTCTTTGTAGGCGAAAGGTGACGAATGAGTGACAGAATGTCACTTAAATGTTTTGTAATGTAACATCTTTTGTGGAAATTAAACGTTCTGCTCGTTTTGTATAGTTGTCGTTGTTAACTGGCTGCGGTGAACGATGTCATACCTTGCGTTTTTCCCATTGCGGCAATTTGTGCCCAAAACGCAGTTCATGCGTAGTCAACGGTTGAAACATAGATTTATGTGTTCTACAATTTTTGCAGTTAGTATGTTGCTTCGGATAAACGGTAACCCCTAATAGAGTAATATGTTTACGTGATCTGTGACAAATTTTGATAATATTCGGAAGTTTTGGAGCTTTGCTGTCAAAGTATTTCACATTATATCTACCGTTCAACGTATGATTGTGTTTTTAGGAGTTTTGACAGTTTCAACCTATTTCGATGTACACTACTACAGTCGACGTAAATTTTCGATCTTCTCAGCTTTTGGTGTAGGCTTACGACTGTTTCTACCAGTATTCTGAGGTAAAACGTTCATTCCTTCCGCTTAGACTATCCAGAGACCTCGAAACAATCTCATTTCCTCCTCATATGCGGCCTGTATGCTTTAGTCTCTTCACCGTGTCTCTTTCTTCTTTCTCCCGACCAATTCACAGCTTACTTCTTCGGCCTTGGAATCCTTAAGTAGGTAACATTTTACTTCTGAAGATATCTTTCTGTGACTTCTTCTATTTTTATGTGGTGGATCCCAAACATTACTTTATGTTTAGAGAGATAAAACTTTTTTGTAAGGTGTCGTTCGCAGCTGTAATGCATTTGAAGAAATTCATGTCACAACTACAAGCAGCGCTTAATAATGTTCTATAGATAATTAGTTTTGGTAAGAAATACTATTTTTCAGTCGACCCAAAATTCATTATAATACGAGAATCTTTGTAGGATTAGCAAATATTAGACAGATTGTTGCTCGTCGTACAGCTGTGAGAGGCATGATTTTTAACTGATGTGAAGAGCGTGTTATAACAAGGAAAAAGCATTTATCTAAATTTCCTTAATCAAGACAACTGCTAATTAAAATTTGACGATTTACGTATTAATCCAGTCCACTAATATATTTTTACGTTGGCTTGAAAATGGTATTTCCTATCAAAACCAGCTGTCAATAAAGCATTATTCATTAAAATAATTTTGTTTATGTGATATTAGTTTCTTCCCAGAAATACGTGAAGCTTTGCTTTGCAGCTTTTTGTTATTCATCCTGTGTAAACATCCTGAGAGGAGAGCAGGCTGGTGCAGAGATTAACAGTGACTACAGAGAACTGTAAAGTTGTTTCCTTCGCGAGCCTTACATAGGCTGTAAAGTTTGACTACATCATTACACATTCGCAACAAAATTAAAATGTGTTACACAAAAACCGAGCGAGATGGCGCAGTGATCAGCACACTGCACTCGCTTTCGAGAGGACGACGGTTCAATCCCGCTTAGGTTTCCCGTGATTTCCCTAGATCACTTCAGGAAAATTCCGGGATTGTTCCATTGGAAGGTCACGGCGATTTCCTTCCCCATCCTTCCCTAACCCGAGCTTGCGCTCCGTCACTAATGACCTTGTTGTTGACGGGACATTAAACACTAATCCCCTCCTCCTGTTACACAAATACAGTGAATATATGAAAGCGACATTGTTTATAGATACCAATTAGAGTGATAAGATTCTCCAATTATTGGTAAAGCGAATGCTACTCTTCTGTGTAGAGTCAGCGAGAAATGCAAATACCAGATATATGATGCATTAGCTCGACAATGACATGTCATTCAGAGATGTCAGAGATTCGTCATCTTTGAACTTTGCATGATAACTGATCAAAGCTGAAATTCCGGTACTGTTAAGTAAATGAATGTTAAAACATACGATCAAATGTCGGAAATGTGATTGACAAAGTATTATATACTAAGATGGTACAACAGATACCATCAGTCACAATGCAGCTCGTTAGAATGAAATTACAATGAAATGAACACCCTTACCTGCTTACAGGCGTTAACATACGTCAACGGGGACAGATGAAAATGTGAAAATGTGTACCCCGACCGGGACTCGAATCCCTGGATCTCCTGCTTACATGGCAGACGCTCTATCCATCTCTTTTTTTTAATTTTGTACGGTATTGATAGGTTCGTTCGGTCTCGGCGGACGTCACATGACATCTGTTCAAGTTGATCGTCGATAATTCTACTCAGGTTTTTTTTTTTATTACAGAAGACACTCGACCCTCTGACCGAACACGCTGAGCTACCGCGCCGCCATCTATCTGAGCCACCGAGGACACAGACGATAGAGCGACTGCAGGGACTTATCTCTGGCACGGGACAATACGTTGAGAATGGGAGTTTCGCGGGAGGGGTTGGCAGTCACGCTGTCCTCTGTGCCCGCGGTGGCTCAGTGGATAGAGCGTCTGCTATGTAAGTGGGAGATTCCGGGTTCGAGTCCCGATTGGGGCACACATTTCCATGTGTGTCAACGCCTGCAAGCAGCTAAGGGTGTTCATTTCATTGTAATGACAAAGTATTGATGCCAACTTCGCTAAAACGTATATGACGGTGAGGACCCCACACATAGAAATATAAAAGGGTCTGGAAGTGGAAGAAATAAAGAAGAATAAGAACAAGAAGTAGAGAAGATAATTTGTAGTAGATCCTCGCCATCTCTTTGTAAGGTATACAAGATTTATTGGATATATTATGATATCCTTTACATGTATGACTATGAAAGTCTTCTTTTCAACCTTTACAAACTACCTATAATTAAATACGGTTTACATATATAGCAACTGGACATATACCAACGAAGTTACGGGAGAATGTCCCACATTATTCGGAAGATAAAAGCAGGAACTGTTTGTCGTACAGTCGTGCTTTCCAATTGCTGACAAGAATAATACATCGAAGAAGTGCACAGAAAATTGAAGACCAGTTTGAAATATTGGTTAAAATTGGTGTAATAAACAACAGGAACAATAACCAACATAGAACAATTGGAATAGAAGACAAAGAGATTAGTACCCCGATGAAAATGGGTGTAAGGCAATGACGCAGTTTTTCTATCGTTCTATTCAAACTGCGTGTCGAAGAAAATAAAAGATATAAAAGAATGATTCGCATATGATATTAAGCTTCAGAGATACAGGACATGAAAGATAGCATTTGCTGATAACATTGCTATTCTCAGCGAAAGTCAGTAAATAATACATGACCTTTTGCGCAGACTAACAGTCTAGTGAGCAGAGAATATGTACTTGAAGCCACGAACAAATAGCTCTGTCGAACTCAGACAGTTGTGCCAACCGAAAAATGCCGCACGGCAATGCTAAATGAAATGTCGCGCTGTTCCGGATACTTTCAGGAAGGACCGAGCGAAAATCGAGTGCCATAGCGCGAAGTTTGGCCCGCCGTGGCCGACTCTGCCATGAACAAATTTAGGCAAATTGATAGTATCGGAGGAGGATTGTCGAACGAAAATTACAGTCAGTGTTTAATTGTTGAGCATGTAGATGATGATATGGGTTTCAATAAGGCGGCACGTCACATACATGACTCAAAAATGAAAACATCGGACCGTCACTCAAAAATGGACCATTAAATTTTCATCATTTATTTGAACGGAATCACACATTTCATCTTTCTTTGACGAAACAAGATATACAAACACTGAAATAGTTTCTAAACTGACAGAACGGCACTAATTGGTGACAACTGTATCATTCTTCGTACTATGCTAATTTTTAACTTGTTTTACCCACTTTATTTAATTGACAAACGCTCTCGACCTCAGTCTCTTGCTGCCGCCAAAGATTCGGTAATTAACAAAGGGAGGGGTTGGTATCGACTTTTTGAAACCATCCCTATAAGTTAGTGGACGAATAGAAAAGTTAACATGATGGGGGAGGTGATATAGCAAACGATTAAGAGTAACATGAATATAATTACAGTAACTAAATAAAAATGAGTAATAAACTCATTTTTATGAAGATTTAAAAACAAAATTGTATCTGAGGGGATTCAAACTCACAGCCTCTTTACGTCACGAATATGTCGGAATCCCAACTTCACATCACTGCTTGGGATAACAACACTAATTTTAATACTCTAGAGCGTCTTGCCACAGTGGCGAGATTACTCCTTCGCTTTGCCGAATATGACTTTCTGAGATCTGTACATTTGTCCATGGTGGCTGAAAAGGTTTGGTTGTGAATACGTTCACACTTAATAGCATGAAGGTAAAAGTTAAGAGAACAAAAACTCTCTGGAAACATTCGTAGCCTCGCGATCCGTCAATAGCTTTCAGCACTGTACATGTCTTTCTATATGGACGTACTCTATTATACGGATCAGTCTGAGGACAGGGTAGTCTACAGACAGTCGTGTTGTTTGTGCTGTGTTGGACGTAATGTGCTTTCAGTCCTGTTAGTGTTTGTTACCGTGCAGTAAATTACTTACAACGCTGGGTATGTAGCGTGCTGCCGCATCTTCATAGAAAACTCACGTAAATGTAATTTTTGCTGTTACTGTGATGTTTGTATTGCCTGTAAACTAATGGTTCAGTTCGTTTTCTTTCCTCTTCCACATATTTGCAGTGGAAACGCAATACTCCACAAGTGAGCGGGGAAATATGATTTTCTGTTACTTGTTCGCAAATAGGAACAGCTTGCGAGTCCGTTCCCTATAAACGGAAAATATGGACTGAGAGTAAATCAAAGAAAGACGACAGTACTGAGGTGTGGCGGACTAATAAAATAATTTACTGCTCGGCACAATCAAACTACTTTCTAACGAAACGACCCGTTAGCAATCAGCTTAAGATCAAAGTTGGAGTTTCATGAAGTAGACTAAGTGATGTAATCATAACACCTTCATATCAAAATAGGGTGCGGTCAATAAAGCAAAGACGATAGAAGCATGCGAGCACAGTCAAAGAGAACATTTCGCGTGAAGGGAAGTCAACAAGTCTAAAAAATATGGCTTAATTTGGAAAATAAATTTCTGAGACTTTGCTTGTGGAGCAACTACTGTGTAAAAGTAAATGATGGACTGTGGAAAACGTGAAAAATGAGAAGAGTTGAGGTTTGAGAGGAGAAAGGTCAAAGTTAAACGGAGTAATGGAACGAGAACTCCTCTGCAGTATTATCGAGGAAGGGAACCTAAGAAAAACAGTGTCTAGAATAAGAGAGAGAGCGATGCGACATGTGTTCAGACATCAGGGAGTAACTTCCATGGAACCGTAGAAATAACGAACGGTGGGGAAGGACACATTAATAATTAAGTGCTTCTTTGAGATGGAGAGCTTGCCACAGGAGCCGAAGCAAGCCACATGAAAACAGTCAGATGGCTGAGTGACCTTTAAATAAGTAATTAGTTCCGACATTGTTACTAAAATTCATTAGTAGTAATATGCTTTGCCAGTAGTGGGATTATATCGATGTCATACAGATGTTGGAATCTTAAGAATTGCTTAAATATCATTTAGGGGTTTAAACAGAAGAGTATTTTTTGAATGTCACAGAAAATGTAAATGGCAGTGGAAAGAGCTGACGCGGGAACGCTACTCCATCCTTTGGTGTAGTAGTAGTCATGTTAATGGAAGTTTGAAGCAGTCAGAATAACAGCACGTCGAATTGACATCTTTTCTGATATCACATCATGTTTAACAGATATTTCGATCGTGATTCCCGCTTTTCAGTATACCTATTCAATGTCATCTCTTTCCTGCTCTTTCCACCACAGTAATAAAGGAAATAAAGAAATACACGGCTGTTACATCATATCCAGCGTGGTCTACAATTATTCATCTTAAAAAAATGAAGTAAAACAACGGCACTCAACTGAATTATTGAATAAACGTCAAGATTTTTGGTGGTAATGTTATTGCATAACATTATTATTAATATTTTTATTATTTATTTTATGGCCTTCATTGGACCACTCTAGTCAAAAATACAAAGTTGTAAACCAGTTTTTACACAGGGATACAATTTGGCTCAACAACAACTTAATATGATATGTAGGTAATATAATTATTAGATTCTACTCTTATATGAAAGGTGTTTTGCTCTTCTGTCTGCCCAATATTTCTTCATTCTTTCAGATATTTTCTTTCTTTCTTCATCTGAGACCACTCTTCCTGTACTCCTTTTATTGATTTTAAATTGTAGTCTGGTTTGCGGGTCTTGCAATATTCAGGTTTTATCTGTCTTGTTTTTTACGTCATCTACTGTAATTTGGAGTTCTTTTATATCTTCCTTAATTTCTGTGATCCATTTAATGTCGCACTTGCTATTCCACAATTTTTGTGGAATATCATCTTTCGCACTTCCAATTCTTATCATGTTTGGATTCTCCTTGTACCGTTCTCTCATGATGTATTCCAGTGCACAGTTGAACAGTAATGGTGATAGGCAGTCACCTTGTCTGAAGCCTCAATTTATGAGGAAAGGTTGCGAAATTTCTCCTCTAAACTTCATTTTTGATTTGGTGTTGGTTAGAGTGAGTTGTATTCTTTTAATTAGTTATGGATGGAGTTCTAGATTTCTCAAAATTTTTAATACTGAAGGTCTGTGGAGACAGTCATATGCCTTCTTAAAAATCTACAAATGTTATTGTCAGAGGTTTGTTCCGTTTCTTGTGGTATGCCATAATCAATTTTAAACTAATTATCTGCTCTGCACAGCTTATCCATGGTCTGAAGCCTCCCTGATATTCTCCTAATTCCTGTTTTAATTGCTCCTTGATTCTTTCATATAGGATCTTGGATAGAATTTTGTATGTGCGATCTAGGAGAGAGATTCCTCTGTAGTTGTCTGGGTTGCTCTTATCTCCATTTTTGTGTAATGGGTGGATGATAGCTGTGGTCCAATGTTCGGGGAATCGTTCTGTTACCCAATTTTTTTTTAGAGCCATGTGTAAGGAGGTCTTGACTGTGTCACTTGCAGATTTCCACATTTCAATAAAAACCTGATCTTCTCCACATGCCTTATAATTTTTTTGTTCTTTAAGAATTTTTTGTACTTCTTGGAAAGTTGGAGGGTCTGGTTTGTTAGGTTTGGTTTTTATTGGGGTATTTATGTTGATTTGTAACGGTTCTTTGTGTTCCTCGCAATTCAGAAGTATGTTAAATGCTTTTGCGATGATTTCTGCGTTTTCTTTGTTACTCTGTGTCATTCTTCCACCTTTATCTTTCAGTATTACTGAAGGGGCCTCATATTGTTGTAGTTGTTTCCCAAAGATTTTATAGTAGTTCCTATAGTTGGTTTTATGATAATTACCTACTATAGAGTTTATAAAATCCTTATGGAATCCTCTCTTGATTCTTCTAATATTTTGTGTGAGTTTTTTTCTTTCATTTTTTAGGTTGATGGCATTTACTTCAGTTTTATGTGTTCGAAACTTTAACCATGTTTGGTGACTATCGTCATGGAATTTGTCACATTCTGATGTCCACCATACCTGTTTCCTTCGTGGGTTCAAGGGAGCTAGAGTCTCTGATTCTTTTTTAAGATTAAGCACTAGTTTTTCTAGATCATCTGTTAATTTGATGGTGTGTTATTTGTTGGTATTTATTATTTTTAATTAGCTGATATGGATCAAACCTTGCATAACAATTAACTCTATAGTGCTCAAAAAGTGTAATAATATTGTCACGTAGAAGAAGGTGTAATTAGATGAATGACGAACACTAACTTGAGTTAACGAAAGTTTTTTCAGCACTTGCACATACAAGAGCGCGGAGCTAACTGCCTCCGGCCAGAACACATACGGTATATATACAGCTTTTCGAATTTTGAAGTCAGGACCCTCCATGCAACAGTTCAGTATCATAATCATTTTTTTTAAATATTTCATGTTGTTTGTTTTTGTTCGATTAATCTGATCAGGGTGGACTTCGTAAGACACCCTTCTAAGTTCGTTGTTGATCTATTAACTCAATTTTTTTTATTACAGAGGACAGCTAACCCTCTGAGCGAACACGCTGAGCTACCGTGCCGGCCAACATTACATCACAGCGTTACTCAATTACTCGTGTGACAATATTTTCGTCCATGCCGACTGCAATAGTAGCTTAGGTGACAGAGAGCCATGCACACTAGTTGGTAAACAACTGCCGAACTAACAGCGAAAAACAATGATGCTGTTACGATATTGGATTATCTACGTGTATTATTTGCATGACAATGAAAAGTTCCTTTGGAAATGCATGCATGTCCAAAGGAACAGGAACTGTGGCGAGTACAGTCGTTATAAAATACATTAAATGAACTCGCAATTGCCAATATGGACAACCATTAAGCTGTATAACGCAATGACTGCAATGGATATTTGTGCCGGACCGGGACTCGAATACTGATCTCCCGCTTAGAGTGAGGGGTCGCGTTACAATTTGGCTATCCGTGTACGACTCATGGCCAAAACAAAACATCCATATGCCGCCACCATGCGTCTACGATCCGTACTCGTACATTCACTACGTATATTTCCACATATCCATTATGTATATTCCCTGTGCGGCAGTATATACAGGGTGGTCCATTGAGCGTGACCGAGCCAAATATCTCACGAAATAAGCGTCAAACGAAAAAACTACAAGAAATTTGTCTAGCTTGAAGGGCGAAATGAGATGGCGCTATGTTTGCCCCGCTAGATATCACTGCCATAGGTCAAACGTATATCAAGTGCGTTTTTTTAAATAGGAACCCCCATTTTTATTACATATTCGTGTAGTACGTAAAGAAGTACGAATGTTTTAGTTGGACCCCTTTTTTCGCTTTGTGATAAATGGCGATGTAATAGTCACAAACATATGGCTCACAATTTTAGACGAACAGTTGGTAACAGGTAGGTTTTTAAAATTAAAATACAGAACGTAGGTACGTTTGATCATTTTATTTCGGCTGTTCCAATGTGATACATGCACCTTTGTGAACTTATCATTTCTGAGAATGCATACTGTTACAGCGTGATTACCTGTAAATACCACATTAATGCAACAAATGCTCAAAATGATGTCCATCAACCTCAGTGCATTTGACAACACGTGTAACGACATTCCTCTCAACAGCGAGTAGTTCGCCATCCGTAATGTTCGCACATGCATTGACATTGCGCTGACGCATGTTGTGAGGCGTTGTCGGTGGATCACATAGCAAATATCCTTCAACTTTCCGCACAGAAAGAAATCCGGGGACGTCAGCTCCGGCGAACGTGCGGGCCATGGTATGGTACTTCGACGACCAATCCACCTGTTATGAAAATGGTATTGAATACCGCTTCAACCGCACACGAGCTATGTGCTGAACATCTTTCATGGTGGAAGTACATCGCAATTCTAGCATGCAGTGAAACATCTTGTAGTAACATCGGTAGAACATTACGTAGGAAATCAGCATACATTGCACCATTGGGTTGCCATCGATAAAATGGGGACCAGTTATACTTTCTCCCATAATGCCGCACCATACATTAACTCTTCAAGGTCGCTGATGTTACACTTGACGCAGCCATCGTGGATTTTCCGTTGCCCAAATATTATGCCGGTTTAAGTTACCGCTGTTGGTGAATAACGCTTCGTCACTAAATAGAACGAGTGCAAAAAATTTGTCATCGTCCCGTAATTTCTCTTATGCCCAGTGGCAAAACTGTACACGACGTTCAGAGTCGTCGCCATGCAATTCCTGGTGCATAGAAATATGGTACGGGTGCAGTCGAAGTTGATGTAGCATTCTCAACACCGACGTTTTTGAGACTGCCGATTCTCGCGCAATTTGGGTGCTACTGATGTGCAGATTAGCCGCGACAGCAGCTAAACCATCTACTTGGGAATCATCATTTGTTGCCCGTCGTTGTTGACGTTTCACATGTGGCTCAACACTTGTTGTTTCCTTAAATAACGTAACTATTCGGCGAACGGTGCGGACACTTGTCATAGGACCGTTGCTATTCACGATATACATAAATGACCTGGTGGATGACATCGGAAGTTCACTGAGGCTTTTTGCAGATGATGCTGTGGTGTATCGAGAGGTTGCAACAATGGAAAATTCTACTGAAATGCAGGAGGATCTGCAGCGAATTGACGCATGGTGCACGGAATGGCAATTGAATCTCAATGTAGACAAGTGTAATGTGATGCGAATACATAGAAAGATAGGTCCCTTATCATTTAGCTACAAAATAGCAGGTCAGCAACTGGAAGCAGTTAATTCTATAAACTATCTGGGAGTACGCATTAGGAGTGATTTAAAATGGAATGATCATATAAAGTTGATCGTCGGTAAAGCAGATGCCAGACTGAGATTCATTGGATGAATCCTAAGGAAATGCAATCCGACAACAAAGGAAGTAGGTTACAGTACGCTTGTTCGCCCACTGCTTGAATACTGCTCAGCAGTGTGGGATCCGCACCAGATAGGGTTGACAGAAGAGATAGAGAAGATCCAAAGGAGAGCAGCGCGCTTCGTTACAGGATCATTTAGTAATCGCGAAAGCGTTACGGAGATAATGTCTTTTCCGGAGACTAGAAATCTACTCTGTAGGAATCAGCATGGGTTTCGAAAAAGACGGTCGTGTGAAACCCAGCTCTCGCTATTCGTCCACGAGACTCAGAGGGCCTTAGACACGGGTTCACAGGTAGATGCCGCGTTTCTTGACTTCCGCAAGGCGTTTGACACAGTTCCCCACAGTCGTTTAATGAACAAAGTAAGAGCATACGGACTATCAGATCAATTGTGTGATTGGATTGAGGAGTTCCTAGATAACAGAACGCAGCATGTCATTCTCAATGGAGAGAAGTCTTCCGAAGTAAGAGTGATTTCAGGTGTGCCCCAGGGGAGTGTCATAGGACCGTTGCTATTCACAATATACATAAATGACCTGGTGGATGACATCGGAAGTTCACTGAGGCTTTTTGCAGATGATGCTGTGGTGTATCGAGAGGTTGCAACAATGGAAAATTCAACTGAAATGCAGGAGGATCTGCAGCGAATTGACGCATGGTGCACGGAATGGCAATTGAATCTCAATGTAGACAAGTGTAATGTGATGCGAATACATAGAAAGATAGGTCCCTTATCATTTAGCTACAAAATAGCAGGTCAGCAACTGGAAGTTGTTAATTCCATAAATTATCTGGGAGTACTCATTAGGAGTGATTTAAAATGGAATGATCATATAAAGTTGATCGTCGGTAAAGCAGATGCCAGACTGAGATTCATTGGAAGAATCTTAAGGAAATGCAATCCGACAACAAAGGAAGTAGGTTACAGTACGCTTGTTCGCCCAATGCTTGAATACTGCTCAGCAGTGTGGGATCCGCACCAGGTAGGGTTGATAGAAGAGATAGAGAAGATCCAACGGAGAGCAGCGCGCTTCGTTACAGGATCATTTAGTAATTGCGAAAGCGTTACGGAGATGATAGATAAACTCCAGTGGAAGACTCTGCAGGAGAGACGCTCAGTAGCTCGGTACGGGCTTTTGTTAAAGTTTCGAGAACATACCTTCACCGAAGAGTCAAGCAGTATATTGCTCCCTCCTACGTATATCTCGCGAAGAGACCATGAGGATAAAATCAGAGAGATTAGAGCCCACACAGAAGCATACCGACAATCCTTCTTTCCACGTACAATACGAGACTGGAATAGAAGGGAGAACCGATAGAGGTACTCAGGGTACCGTCCGACACACACCGTCAGGTGGCTTGCGGAGTATGGATGTAGATGTAGATGTAGAGATGTAGAGATGATAGATAAACTCCAGTGGAAGACTCTGCAGGAGAGACGCTCAGTAGCTCGGTACGGGCTTTTGTTAAAGTTTCGAGAACATACCTTCACCGAAGAGTCAAGCAGTATATTGCTCCCTCCTACGTATATCTCGCGAAGAGACCATGAGGATAAAATGAGAGAGATTAGAGCCCACACAGAAGCATACCGACAATCCTTCTTTCCACGTACAATGCGAGACTGGAATAGAAGGGAGAACCGATAGAGGTACTCAGGGTACCCTCCGCCACACACCGTCAGGTGGCTTGCGGAATATGGATGTAGATGTAGATGTAGATGTCGTCCAGGATACCGAGCGGCATGAATAGGACACGCCCGTTGGGATTTTGATCACGATAGCCGTACGTCAACACGATATCAACCTTTTGCGCAATTGGTAAACGGTCCATTTTAACACGTGTTATGTATCACGAAGCAAATACCATCCTCACTGGTTGAATGGTAGGTGATTCCACGTACTTATACGTTTGTGACTATTGCAGCGATAGAAGTAGTCCAACTAAAACACTCATATATCTTTACGTGCTACACGAATATGTAATAAAAAATTGGGTTCCTATTTTTAAAAAAGCAGTTGATATCCGTTTGACTTATGGCAGCGCCATCTAGCGGGCCAACCATAGCGCCATCTGGCTTCCCCCTTTAAGTTTGACGCGTTATGTTCTTTGTAGTTTGTTCGTTTGATGCTTATTTCGTAAGACATTTGGCCCGGTCACTATCAATAGACCACTCTGTATTATGGATGTAAGAATACCGATCGTAGATGTACTGATGACGACAAGTTTGGGTCTGTCCGTGTGTCGTGCACGGATATCCAAAGGCAAGGCGTCAGCTCGCGACAAGCGGAAAATCCCGGTTTGAGTCCCGGACCGGCACGAATTTCCATTTACTTTCTACAGCTTAATGGTTGACCATATTCGCAGTTTCGAATATATTTAATGTAATTATACTTTTATTGGATCACTCTTTTAATTTTTCCCATTTCGTTACGAAATAGAAGCAGCAATAGTGACACAACGTTTAAAGTTCACTACTTCCACTACTAAAGAGTTTCCATGACGTCGGTGCCTGGTCTTAGATAACTTTGTTAATTCACAGTTTAGATGAGAGCAGTTCCAGCGTTTACATAATACGAAGTCACCAACGTTGTAAAGAAATGTTGTGTAAAGGGCTCCTTCTGTTGTCTGTCACGTTGTCGTGTCCGAAGAGGGAGTACGAGGGACTGCTGTGTGCGTCACAGAAGAGATTACCCCATGCAGTGGAATTCTCTGCAGTTAACTGCTGGCGGGCCACCTGCTGATTCCCAGAACTCAGCTGAAAAGCAAGCTTTGGGTGATACGGTGTACGGAACTCAGTTGGAGTGCTTACGGAGAAGGGTAGAAGTGGCTCAGTACCAATGTGATTCCATTACATGGAAGTACCCCTGACACATTTCTCTGTATACAAGTCAACAACTACGACGTCCTAAGTCGACATTCTGTAAGTCCAATACGCTTTCCAGTTTAGCCGAGGCTAGCGAAATGAAGTAAGTCAAAATCGGACTGACGAACGTCGTGGAGATAGCGTCATCGTGCTCTCCCCTGTAGTAGAGGAGGGTCCTATTTACATGGTTCCATTTGCACTCAGCATTACTACTATAAGGTTCGAAGATTCTTCCCTATGCTCTGTGCGTGGCTGATCACGTGGTTAACATGAGACGCCCCCCATATTTGATACATATGTGACTCTCCTGCCTTACATGTTTGAACCCTGCGACCGAGAGACTATTCACGTGCCGATATTGCACCTCCTAGTCTCATTATCGACTTCAAATATTAGCTGCTTCTCGATCAAGAACTTCTTCTCAAACTGAATTGGAGTGTCCGAGCGGTTCTAGGCGCTACAGTCAAAATCTACCTCGGGCATGGTTGTGTGTGATGTTCTTAGATTAGTTAGGTGTAGTAGTTCTAAGTTCTAGGCGCTTCAGTCCATAACCGGTCGCAAGTTGGAATCCTGCCTAGGGCATGCATGTGCATGATACGTTAGTTATTTTTAAGTAGTTTTAAGTTCTAGGGGATTGATGGCCTCAGAAGTTAAGTCTTATAGTGCTCAGAGCCATTTGAATCATTTTTAAAGTGAATTAATGGATAGTTTGGAATATTTCTCACTTTTTCTACACGTCCCTCTCCCATGGGAAAATTTTTTAAGCTCGGACCTACGACGTTATAAAATTTTCGTTGCCTAACTGTGCGTCCAAGTTCACTGAACCATCTCTTTATTTCCAAACACTTAATTACATATAACAGGCGTTTTATTACAGATCTTCACACTATAAAACATTTCGTTTTGCTGCATTCATATGAGCAATATAGAATCATAATTTTCAGTATCATGATCCTTGTAAGACTCCATTTCTCAGAATTCAGTCTCACATAACAACAGAATTACTATTTCTCTTCACGAGTATACACCTTATAGCCGGCCGAAGTGGCCCAGCGGTTCTAGGCGCTACAGTCTGGAACCGAGCGACCGCTACGGTCGCAGGTTCGAATCCTGGCTCGGGCATGAATGTGTGTGATGCTCTTAGGTTAGTTAGATTTAAGTTGTTCTAAGTTCTAGGGGACAGCAGTTAACTCCCATAGTGCTCAGAGCCATTTGAACCATTTTTATACACCATATAGTACATCATTAAATACCATTCGTTGACGTGGGTAACGTTTTTCACATAATACGAAGTTCATATCACTGGAATCATTCGTATGATAATAGAGATACATTTTCTTTACGATGAATATAAGAGAAATCAGTAGCTTTGGATATAGTTTACACATTTACATGATACTAAAATTATACTGCTGAGATAGATGATACCAAATAGAGGAGCCCTTCTACAATTAATACATCAGAACATAATATCTTTGGATACAGTTTACATATCTGTAAGGTAACAGACCATTGCTGTCACCTTCCATGGGCAACAGATAAGGTGGCAGTCCATTTTACATCCGTCCGTGAACATCTCGACGAGTCGATTCGAATGATACGTCAGACGCAATGCATTTAAAATGATAATGAAAGTGTTTTTGGCTGATCGGAATACAATAATAAGTAATCCTTTTCTCCCATCTGTATGTCTATGCGATTCGGTAGGAATGTAGACTTGGAATTGAGAGGAGACAATGAGCCACGACGTAGTATATTTATTTAAAAGCCACTTTGCAGACCCATATTTAAGGACAGGGATAGGTCTTAAATATCACAACTGCAAGGGATGCAACACAGGTCCCGACAGATTCTTTCTCCCCGGGGGCAGCGTGACTTTTACTGCCTCAAGTGCTCCAATGAAGACATTACTGGAGCAGTTCACACTAAAACGATAGGCCACATTTTCGGAGGCAGAGAAAGAAATACATAGCTAAAACAGCACTTGCCACTCACGTGAACAGTGCTGCACGCCAGCTGTTTTTATGCCAGCCTTCCGGCACTTGTCTGTTGCCTGAAAGTGCGTCCAGCTGTTCTAATATACAGGGTGTTACAAAAAGGTACGGCCAAACTTTCACGAAACCTTCCTCACACACAAATAAAGAAAAGATGTTATGTAGGCATGTGTCCGGAAACGCTTATTTTCCATGTTAGAGCTCATTTTAGTTTCGTCAATATGTACTGTACTTCCTCGATTCACCGCCAGTTGGCCCAATTGAAGGAAGGTAATGTTGACTTCGGTGTTTGTATTGACATGCGACTCATTGCTCTACAGTACTAGCATCAAGCACATCAGTACGTAGCATCAACAGGTTAGTGTTCATCACGAACGTGGTTTTGCAGTCAGTGCAATGTTTACAAATGCGGAGTTGGCAGATGCCCATTTGATGTATGGATTAGCACGGGGCAATAGCCGTTGCGCGGTACGTTTGTATCGAGCCAGATTTCCAGAACGAAGGTGTCCCGACAGGAAGACGTTCGAAGCAATTGATCGGCGTCTTAGGGAGCACGGAACTGTCCAGCCTATGACTCGCGACTGGGGAAGACCTAGAACGACGAGGACACCTGTAACGGACGAGGCAATTCTTCGTGCAGTTGACGAAAGCCATAATGTCAGCGTCAGAGAAGTTGCTGCTGTACAAGGTAACGTTCACCACGTCACTGTATGGACAGTGCTACGGGAGAACCAGTTGTTTCCGTACCATGTACAGCGTGTGCAGGCACTATTAGCAGCTGATTGGCCTCCACGGATACACTTCTGCGAATGGTTCATCCAACAATGTGTCAATCCTCATTTCAGTGCAAATGTTCTCTTTACGCATGAGGCTTCATTCCAACGTGATCAAATTGTAAATTTTCACAATCAACATGTGTGGGCTGACGAGAATCCGCACGCAATTGTGCAATCACGTCATCAACACAGATTTTCTGTGAACGTTTGGGCAGGCATTCTTGGTGATGTCTTGATTGGGCCCTATGTTCTTCCACCTACGCTCAATGGAGCACGTTATCATGATATCCTACGGGATACTCTACCTGTGCTGCTAGAACATGTGCCTTTAGAAGTACGACACAACATGTGGTTCATGCACGATGGAGCTCGCTAACGGAAGACATTTAGAACATTTACTGTATCAAAGTGTTTGACGTCACGCTGGTATGTTCTGTTTCTGTGTGTTTCCATTCCATGATTGATGTGAGAAGTAATAAAGTGAGCTCTAACATGGAAAGTAAGCGTTTCCGGACACATGTCCACATAACATTCACCCCTGGAAATGGAAAAAAGAACACATTGACACCAGTGTGTCAGACCCACCATACTTGCTCCGGACACTGCGAGAGGTCTGTACAAGCAATGATCACACGCACGGCACAACGGACACACCAGGGACCGCGGTGTTGACCGTCGAATGGCGCTAGCTGCGCAGCATTTGTGCACCGCCGCCGACAGTGTCAGCCAGTTTGCCGTGGCATACGGAGCTCCATCGCAGTCTTTAACACTGGTAGCATGCCGCGACAGCGTGGACGTGAACCGTATGTGCAGTTGACGGACTTTGAGCGAGGGCATATAGTGGACATGCGGGAGGCCGGGTGGACGTACCGCCGAATTGCTCAACACGTGGGGCGTGAGGTCTCCACAGTACATCGATGTTGTCGCCAGTGGTCGGCGGAAGGTGCACGTGCCCGTCGACCTGGGACCGGACCGCAGCGACGCACGGATGCACGCCAAGACCGTAGGATCCTACGCAGTGCCGTAGGGGACCACACCGCCACTTCCCAGCAAATTAGGGACACTGTTGCTCCTGGAGTGTCGGCGAGGACCATTTGCAACCGTCTCCATGAAGCTGGGCTACGGTCCCGCACACCGTGAGGCCGTCTTCCGCTCACGCCCCAACATCGTGCAGCCCGCCTCCAGTGGTGTCGCGACAGGCGTGAATGGAGGGACGAATGGAGACGTGTCGTCTTCAGCGATAAGAGTCTCTTCTGCCTTGGTGCCAATGATGGTCGTATGCGTGTTTGGCGCCGTGCAGGTGAGCGCCACAATCAGGACTGCATACGACCGAGGCACACAGGGCCAACACCCGGCATCATGGTGTGGGGAGCGATCTCCTACACTGGCCGTACACCTCTGGTGATCGTCGAGGGGACACTGAATAGTGCACGGTACATCCAAACCGTCATCGAACCCATCGTTCTACCATTCCTAGACGGGCAAGGGAACTTTCTGTTCCAACAGGACAATGCACGACCGCATGTATCCCGTGCCACCCAACGTGCTCTAGAAGGTGTAAGTCAACTACCCTGGCCAGCAAGATCTCCGGATCTGTCCCCCATTGAGCATGTTTGGGACTGGATGAAGCGTCGTCTCACGCGGTCTGCACGTCCAGCACGAACGCTGGTCCAACTGAGGCGCCAGGTGGAAATGGCATGGCAAGCCGTTCCACAGGACTACATCCAGCTTCTCTACGATCGTCTCCATGGGAGAATAGCAGCCTTCATTGCTGTGAAATGTGGATATACACTGTACTAGTGCCGACATTGTGCATGCTCTGTTGCCTGTGTCTATGTGCCTGTGGTTCTGTCAGTGTGATCATGTGATGTATCTGACCCCAGGAATGTGTCAATAAAGTTTCCCCTTCCTGGGACAATGAATTCACGGTGTTCTTATTTCAATTTCCAGGAGTGTACATCAGCTTTAAATAAGATGAGAGTCTCATATATTCTGCAAATGGGGAGACTGAGAAGAGTCGTGTTAGTTAACACGCTCTCGTGAGAGCTGTGCAGTCTTCGGCTTAACAGAAGAACTCGGTAGGAGTATATAACTGACACTCCCATTAAAATTAAGCAGTGTTATAGGTTCACAGGCCGCACAGAAAGCACAGAGTTGTCTGGCATGCCACACATCCAACGACACACTGTGCAGAAAAGGTAAATGACACATTTCAATCAAGCAGTGTGTACGCTACGTATGTTGTAACTAGGGTGCCTCTTCGTCTAGTGTTTAGTTTTGAGTAGTGTACTAAACCCTATTACGTGTTACAAGCCAAGCAAGATTGCAATGCAGATCTTCAGGTAGGAACAGTCATCCAACTATGTTAATTAACGTTGTTTAAGTATAGAATATTGGAGAATGCATTTCTGCTTTTCTTATATGTTATAACTTATCAGACAACAAAGCACTGCCTCCTATAACTATCTCATACTTGTAACAAGATTCGTGTGTTACTTTTTAAATTGTATGATGAATAGATTCTTCCCATCCTGAATTATTTTCTAAACAAGATCATAAAAGCAGTACAAAGGTACAGGGAAAATGTTGTTTGTCCTAAAAGTAGGCTACCTAATCTCATTAAATTAAATTTATTTGCTGATAAACTCATTCAAGTATCCACAAGTTATAATTTTTCTGATGTCTAACCAATTCCGTCATCATGCTCCATACCTGGTAGGACCAGAACATAAACCTACATACACTCAGAAATATCCTTGCATGTCAAGTGGTGGGGTGCAGACTGTAAGAATCGCCAGTATGTTAGATAATGGCGACCCAGCCAAGATAATAACATAGTAGTGATTCTGACTAGCTGGTAATAATTCTGATAACCAGTCGCAATTGGATTATACACCTGCCAGGCTATCAGGAAGTGGTGGTGATTCCGATAAGCAACTATATTTAGAGGGACCTGACATAATGGTGAAAATGGTAGTAATTATGATGAGAAATTATAATTACATGAACAAGTCAGGATTGGCGAAAAGTGTTGTTTCTGATTAGTAGATATGATTAGATGACTACAGCAATTATTCTGACAATTTCACGTTGGGACATTACAGCCTGGGATTGTCTTCCTCATAATAGAACAAATAAAGGATGATGCATGCTTAGATTGTCTAATAAAAATGTTTAAGCCGAATGTGGAAGAGACAGAAATGTCTCAAGAGAGCGCAGGATTCCTAAGAACATAGGTGTGAGCCGAAGAAGAAATGGAAACCACAGTTTCGTATCAGTGGAAGCAAGTTACCTGACATAAGACACACGATTTTATACAACACAGGCAAGAGAAAAATGCAGATTGATGCAACAATAAACAAGACATACAAATTCCCGAAAGCAGCTGAAGTAGAAATCAGTGGAAGAAGCGTTAGTAAGAGAGAGGGAATCAAAGACCTCAATAAATACACATCCAATCATTAAATTATCTATATACATACCTTAGAGGTAACAGTGATTCTTGACAATGAGAGTGAGCTACCAGCAATTTCGGAATTTTTATTTAATAGTTGTAATACTAAACAAAAACTGCCAGTTCAGAAATATCAGGAATACTAAAGTCAAGGGACCCATAATTGGACGCTCAACTGAGACCACAGCTCTAACTGGTATTGCAATGAGTCTGGGACACTACTTAGAGATCAGTTTCGTGATCATTCAAAAATTGTCCATCTAGGTTATTATAGGAGCAGATTGTCTTAATGATCAGAAGGATATGTTAAACACTGGAAATGGATGTGTAATTTTGGGATTCACATTGAAGATAAAATTACCAATACTTGCAATATTGAGGACATACATGCTGAGACCGGCAATAAGCTAAATATCCTAGACGATATCTCTGATCATGAAAGAAGAGAACTAGAACACATTTTGCTTAACAATTCAGAGGAATTTCCACCGAAAACTGTGCGATTAAGAATTAACATAGTCAAAGATCATACATAATTATTCTATTTGTGTGCCTAGAGTCCAGCACAATGAGATGGTTCCATCTTTTTCGTCAACGCTTCTGAATTGTTAAGCAACATGTGTTCTAGCGCTCCTCTTTCATGGTCAGATATATCATCTAGGACATTTAGGTTAGTGTCAGCTTTGGCATGTATGTCGTCAGTAAGTTCATCAACAATTTGTAATGGACTATTGTACATGGACTGTAATAATTCTATTACCATATCGTCCATCATTTGATGTAAGTTGAGAAATACTTATTTTCTGTAACATAATGCTGTAGTATATGGTGGTACCAAGATCAACACAACTAAACAGAAAGTAAACTCCTTCAAAAGTTAAAAGATCATCAGGTAACGGTAAATATAAAGAAGTCCACCTTTATGACGAAACAGTTGTAGTTTTGGGGACGTGTAATTGCATCAAAAGTTTACCCAAATGCGAAAAAACTACTCCATATCAGAGCTAGAAGCTTTAGCTATAGTATGAGGATTTAAAAAAATTGCATTGTTTTCCTTAGTGACATATGTGCCTGGGCAACAAATGTAATAGCAGATACCTCATCAAGTTCGCCAAGGTGTAGCACAGGCTTACAAAACAAAATTCGCTAGAGAACATTTCTCAATTTATTAAGTGAGAAAAGTTCCATTTCGAAATTTTATTTCGAATGTTTTTAACAATGTCAAAAGAGAATAAGACAAGGATTCAGAAATCCTAAGGATAAAACGCAAATGGAAGTATAAGAATGAAACAGAGATTAAGCAGCATTATTTATTGTGTATTGACATCTTGCCTTATCGACAAAGCGTGGGCAATACCTCATGGACAGTTTGTCTATCAAATGAATTAATTAACAAATGAATGTGGCACATCCATCAAAGCTATGGTCATATTGGACCAATGAAATTCTTTCTCAAAACAAATGGTCATTCCAGTTCAGTGACATGGAAAGGAGTATTAGAATGGTACTATCAGAGTGTAAGGACTCTCAATGGGCTAAACATGTTACATTCCAAATGGGGGCACCCATGTACCCTTTAATACCTAATAAACTGAAGTAATTAGAAGCAACAGACCTGATGCGGCATCTTCTCTGTACAAGGAAAGGGTGCATATATATTTTTGTGGTGACATAACTATCTTCAAAATATTTAATGCGCACATCTTTGAAAAAAGTGACAGGAAGGGTCGTCAGTAAAGCCCTGACATGAGATTTTCTGAAAGAAGTGGGACAGGTTAACTACCTGTTGTCAGACAATCGGTTGATTGAATGGTGAGCCACCCTAAAAAGGCATAGTATCAGACCCACATATTTGGAAGTATCACCCTAGTTCTGAACTGTCAGGTTGCACGATTAAAGATTTAGGGGCCATCTATATTGCAGCAAAATGCACAAAATTTGGGATATCCAGCTATGGGACTTCCAAGGCACAATAAGTGAATTGCCTCATATTACAGTTCAACTACCACCTAAAAATGTTGTAAACAATCAACAGCCACCAGAGAATAACTAAATTCCTACGAAGCCTGAGACAACAACACAGACAAGTCCAAGCACAAGCAATACATAAAATTCGCTGTGTGGGTATGGTCTGCAAAAGAGATAAGACATAAACGCAAGTAGACAAGAATTTAAACTAGGCGAGAAGGCAGTAATCAAGACACATTGCCTGCCGAATAAGGAAATACTAGAGTGTCATAAATCTTTTTCTTGCATATAAAAACCAGCTGAAGCCTGCCACATGGCTTACGCAAACGCAGTAGAACTTCTGTGGTGACGTGTGGGTGCTATTCCGTCGTTCTGCGCAACGGATTAATCTGAGATGAACCCTTTACCCTGTGGCTCCTGCAAGATGCAATTTCCACACCCACACTACTACAGAAGTGAAGCAGACGCTCCTAACGTTCTAAAGAGAAATGCCTGAAACACTTTCAGCAATAAATATCTTCTGGAGTCGTCCGCTGTAAGGAAATGACACAAAAATTCACAAAATTTCTTACATAACTAGTGGGATACTTGGGTACTGGAGTAGTGTTAGTTAGTGTAAGAAAAACATGAAACTAATGAAAATTATTATTTGTTTTCCAAAAATTCTGAGAAATCCCAATGGCACTTTTATTTATGAACTGAACAAGTTCTTACTGGGCTCTTTCCTGAATGTGAAGTTACCTCTTAAGGATAGGATTCGCTAATGAAATTTCTATACAAAGTTTGAGTTTGTTATTGACTTGGCAGAATGGCTGAGAGCCGCACCTACTCAAATTGAATAATTATCCATTAAAATGTTGCTAGGTACGGTTGAGGCTGTCGCATGTGAAATGCACTGAAGCTTATTGTTTTGGAGGAAATATGGGGTCCACAAGAGCTGTAGCTCACAATACCGTAAGCTGCGATGACTGCTGTCTGTGCCACTCACTGCTGACAAATAAGATAACTCTCGTTCTATCTGGATTGACCTTCGCCAATCAAACTCTCCCTACGCCTTGATGAAGTCAAGCACTCCTATTCGCCCCTAGTCTAACTACTATCAGAGTAGCATTATTTATTGCGTATTGACTCAAAAATTCGCTCACAGGCGTTTAACTATAACTCTGTCCGTTCACACCACACAATAAGTGTGGCGGCCAACACAGTGAACAAAGGTTAATCGCAAGGACTCAATATAGAGTCGCACTCCGATTTGCTCTCGACAGAGGTACTCTCCCAGTGAAGTACTGAGGAGAGACTTGTTCCTCGCACTTTGAGTACACATACAAGCATGCTCACTCTCGTTACGTGTTCTCGCTCCAAGAGCAACAATGAAACGGCCCCTCTCCATGCCAGACGTGAAGGGGTATATCTTTTGGTCTCTCTCATTACTCTTTCAGCTCAAGGCGTCAGAAATATCGTCTGCCAATCAGCATTGCCCTTCTAATACGGGAGAATGACGTTTCGTGTAAGGCGACCAATCTGGAAATCTGTAGCATCGGCGTTTGGCGTTTGCTGTCTCCCTGTGAAAATCTCTGAAACTGCGTGCTATATTTGTAAAGAATGCGTAGGCTGGGCGCTCCCACACAATGTCGCGGAATTTGCTTTCAAGCCGAAAAAGGGGTCGTTCTTCCTTTTCCTCGGGCAAATGCTGTCTGCTCTACGGGCGGCCACCAGCCAACAGAGATAGGCTGAGTCATTCTCTGAAGGGATCAGCCCTCCGGCGTGTGATTGCGTCTTCCGAACTAATAGCCACTGCGACCGTCATGTCTTGAATGTGTGTGTGTACGTCAGCCTCGAGTATTTCAATCTCGGTGTGCATTTGCGATTTACTTGTTACTTGTATATCCTTTACATGAATTCATACAACATTGACTTAATCTTATCGAGTTTGGGTTCGAATGAAGCGTCTTGATGTGCGGAATATGATTGTGAGGGCGGAATATGTAAGCAATAAAGCTCACAAGACCGCGACATCTTACTAACACAAAAGTAGTTGTGTGGGCGTAATATAAGGCGCCTCAAGGTGTATCAAGAATAGTTGTGTAAGCTATGAGTAGAAAAGTTAATACAGAATAAATTCTGGTAAAAGACCAAATGATTGCTATGGGTTTAAGGTAAAACATTTCATAATGTACTTGACGACAATGAAACGGTCGGCCATTGCAAAAACAGGCCATATGTAGTGCCTTGAAATAGTAATGGAAGAATGAGCTGAAAGAAAGCGAGGCAGGCAATCCTAAAAGCATAATGGGATAAAGTAGGTTGGAAGCTCCAATATTCGCTAACGATTTGGTTCATAAAGATGTGCAATGTTGTCTAAGGGATGTATATTTATTTACACAGAATGGAGAATTAATGTGAATAAGAACAACCCATCAGACGTTAAGATTATTGTCAATGGTCTAATGGACGTGTAATCAGACGAATTTTAAGACATCAAAGTCAAGAGCTCTCTGAATGAAAGGGTAGTAAGGATTGTCTAATTAACATAGAAGAAGATTGGTGGACCAAAAGGCCACAAGTATCAATATGTGAGATATATTTTTATGCAGGTAGCAGCGGAAGGTGTAAAAGAATTTTGAGCTCATAGAAAAGGATAAGAATTCCTAGTACTTTTGAGGATGTAAGGATGTTAATTATTATTGATGTATTGAGGGAGCAGTCTCCAAATGAAATTCTGTGCTTAATGGAAAAATAAAGTACGGTTAATACAGCGTCAAAAGAAACTTAGGTTACGAGAGATGGAGACTAAAGGGGGATCAGAAACCCCAGTTGAGAAAGGAAACCACAGACAATATATGAGGCCACAAGTCAATCTGTAAATGAATATACATATTATATGCAAATCTAATCGATTTCTATTTTTAGGTGGACAGGAGTTAAACAGAGGATCAAAAAATGGATGTGTATACAAATATGAGAAGCAGGTAACTAAATAATATATAAAATCAACACAGTAAGTAAAAATTCAGATACGTGAATCATTTTTACGATTAGAGCTATGCAAGGGAAGAAACAACAAAATCTAGTAATACGCCAGGAGGAAGCGATCAACAAGCACTCTGCTCCAGATAAAAACGTACAGGTGGAGAGCTGGTCGACTATCATCAACGTGGATGGAGAGAAGACATGATGAAAGAGTAACTAAGAACGCATAGAGCATTCACAGCTAATAATTCAGTGCAAGCAGAAAGCATACTAACAACATTTAAATTCCCTAGACCCATGCATCAAGAACAGCTTTCAATCATAAGCTATGAATTAGGAAGATGAGGAAACCTGATATCATTAAATGGTATACAAAAGTTGAAGAAACAGTCACCATATGTGTGAAGTGTAAAATGAAGTGCAAAAGGCCTTATCGAGTTAAACTGGTTTAGTAATTTTGCATTCAAGAATTTGTTTTTCAGAGTGACATGTAAATTAAAATTAGATTACCACACAGATTAAGTATAAACTATGAACAAAACATTGTAAACAAATGATATGGACCAAGCAAGAGGACAACATTGTTGGAAAATCGAGCCAGGGGCGCAACGATCGTGGGACGACAGAATGAAACATCAAGGGGACAGTGTAGATAAATATGGGGACACTGATGTCTCATGACGCGTAGCAGATGACACGATAGCTTGCGAGTAATAAAATTCGAGCAGTGGATCAAAAAGGGTCAGCATGAAGGCGAATGAAGTGAAGAACGAGCAGCAAGGGACCTTACTTTAAATAGGAACCACACCAGAGGGCAACAGCCTTCGTCAACCGACGAAAAACGATTCATCCATGTAACAGCAGATACAGGAGCTGGAGCGCTACAGATGATGTTGAGCAAAGAGTTACCAATCTCACCAAGAACGTCTGTTCATTTCTATCAAAATCTCACATTAAACCTGGAAAAGTTATCCACTGCCGTCAACTTGCATATTATGACATCACGCACGATCCTAGACAAAGAACGCCGAAAATATATGTATAAAGAGCAGCAGCTGCTGCAAGAAAAGAAGACCATGAGGGAGAAGAAAGAAGACTTGTGTTAGAAGAAACAAGAGCCCAGTCCACAATCCTGTCCTGAGATATCGAAAGCCATATATGTCAAAATACATACAAAAGCTCCACAATACATTAGCTTAATGCTCAGCCAATAGTATGAACACGTAGCATTCAGACTGTCTTATTGTGAACGTCAACACAGAACTGCTGCTGGTCTGCATACAATTGAAAAATGGGCAAATCATCAAGAACAAGGGCCTACGATCTCTAGGAAAGCCATGATTTGTTACGTACCAAATCGATGATGCATGTAGATGTTTGTACAAAAACACATCTAACTGATCGTCTACCATGAAACACAGCCAGCAAAGCTTGTACATGTTCTCCAGTTACACTACAACTAGAGCCATCATAATATATTATTACGTACAAAGGGCATTCAAAAAGTTTTGCACGGCCGTCTCTAATTTTTTTATTTTTTACAGGAGGAGAATGAAATTTTTTGTGGACAGACTTGGAATATTTAGCTATAAGTTGGTATATAAAATCATTTTCTTTTATTTACAGGTGAGCCATAACGGACCGTGAAGTAGATGTCCGTTTGCGACCACAGTCAGTGATGGCGTTCCTCTTCAGACCGGCGATGACTCTGCCACATTTATTCACAGGAAATTGCTCACAGTTTATGGGGAGGACACAGCGGATCACAGCATTATCCAGCGGTGGTTGCAGAGGTTTAAAGAAGTGAATTTTCTCTATTGGACAATCGACGACGCGGTAGACCATGGACGGCAGTGAATGTTGTGGTTAAGAAGACCATTAATCAAATCACCCAAAATGACAGATTTGTGACGATACGACAGCTTGCTGAAATGATTCGTTTGTCGTTGGGTTGTGTGATATCACTGGTACAGTCACTAGTGTACAGAAAAATCTGTGGACATTGGGTGCCTAGATTATTGGCAAGAGAAAGGAAAACGATGATAAAGAATCTGTGCCAGGGTCTCATGAATAACTTTACTGAAGAGTAAAAACAGTGTTTTAGCGGCGTCATTACCAAGGATGAAACATGGTTGTTTTCGTCCGGAACTGAGAACAAAATCCAATCCATGGATTGGCGTCATCCGGATGTCCCTCGGAAGAGGAAACCTAGACGTTTGCGAACAGCAGGCAAAAAGCTGATAGCCTCCTTCTTCTGGGATCAGTGTGGGGTCATTTTAATTGACTTTTTGGAACCTGTCTCCACAATTAACCGGTAGCGTTTACTGTTTGTCATTGGACAAGCTGCAAAGTGCCATCGAGACCCAGAGCCGACAGCTTCAGGGTCAGCTCATCAGACTATGCAATGACAATGCTAGCCCTATACAGCCCTTGTGTCGCAAGAAAAAATCAGGAAAATGGGTTGAAAAATTGTTCCTCATCCTTTCTATAGTACGAACTTGGCTCCGCCAGATTTTTTCCTCTTTGGTCCTCTGAAGGACCACCAGCGAGGTAAGACATTTGATAGAAAGATCTTATTTCCTCTGTCAAGCGATGGTGTAGAAGAAAATCCCCATAATTTTACCAAAGTGCATTTACACCCTGGAAAGAACGTTCGGCCAGATGCGTCTCAGTTGATGGATGCAATATTGAGTAGGCTCAATGTATAGCTAAGTATTCCAAGTATGTTCACGAAAAATTCCATTCTCCTCCTGTGAAAAAATAAAAACAAAACAGAGGCGACTCTGCAAAACTATTGAACGCCCTTTGTATATCTCTGCCGCATCAAAACAGAACACTGTGATCTGTGACAACAGACTATCGTCCACACAGCCACTGAACCTACAGGAACTGTGCGCCATATCCACAAATAAGTGTACGAGCCTGGTGGGAGCTGTATATCGTAGTCTACAAGGAAGTGTAGGAGTGCCATTAGATCTGTATACTGCAGACCACAAATAATTGTAATAGTGCAACCGTAGTACTGAAAAAAGTGTATTTCAGTATCAAGTCATACAAGGAAATAATTGCTCTCTACAAGTGTCAAGAAATATTATCTCGATGTCACTTGGATGACATTGTATAATCTATTGTGCTATGTAATACATACCTTGTAAACTTCAAATTATTTTATATACATGTATACTTCTGTAAACGTCAATATTTTATGTAAATTTATTGTCAATTCAATCACCTTATGAAGGTTTATATACTTCCACCATCCAATTACTTTATAGATATCTATTGTGCTTACCATCAACTAGGTTAAATTTCACAATATTTCATATGTAGATATAGAGTGACAAATATTTCAAATCGCATGTAATGTGAAGGTTTGAAAGATAGGTTTCCTCAACTTCAGCCATACACATCATCGTTACTTATAAGTGGAATGTATGTGGGATTATATTTTCACAAATTTGAAACATAATTAGACTAGTTAAAGGATGAGAGAGATATAGATCCACGTTCGAAAGGGACATACTAGTGTAATCACGCTGATTTATTATTATGCCTTCCAGCGGAATTTGATGCTTTACCAGTGTGATATAGAGTGTATTTCCCTGGCAAACGCAACACACCACTGTATGCAAAGAATAATTACTCAGTTGCTGCTTTCTCTTCTCGATTCAAATGATTTGTCCCCATACTTTCTTTTAATATACTCTGGCGAGACTTTGTTGTTCCTGTCTTCCCTGCAAAGGCATATCTTGTAAGAGGCGGGATTCTCTCCGCAGGTACCTTCGGTGTAGGGAACTAAACGTCCTGGTTCTTAGTTTTCAGTATGCTTGCGATACATTCTCCGTCTCACACAGTCACGATTTCTGCCCGTACATACACCCCTGCTTGGGAATCAACACTTCAGTCCCTTACAAGCTGTCGTCACAGAATAGAACTGAGAAGTGCTTTCGTTCTTTTCTAACAAACAAACAAACAAACAAAAAATGTGGAAAATATATCACTAATACTGACACTGGCGTAGCGGTATAGCATTACAGATGGAAACGACAACCGACTGTAGGTAGCGCTGGTAGAATGCGACGAACTTCATGTTTCGTTTATAAGATTTATTTCTAAAATGTTATTACGGCAGACCAGTAACGGCGCACAAGCCCATCTTCTGTAGCAAGATACAGAAAACAAGTTATAACTAATGAAGGGACAAACCGCAATATTCATTTCATTACTAGTTTCACAAGACGGATGATAGCATCATCAGGTATTCATTGGCATAATGACAAAAAAAAAGTCAGTGCTCTACTCATCACAGATTTTTTGTTCCGCCCCTTCTCGCGTTCGGCAGGCTGCAGTGTTAAAGTACACCTCTTTCATACCCAGTTAACATGGTCCACAGTTTTGGATAACATTTGGGAAGCTAATACCTACATGCTTTAGTCATGCTGTACAATATCCGACTTATCGACCCACATACAAACTGCAGCGTGTGTAGGCCTGTTGCCTGTTACGCGCGCCGTGGACTCCCTCTTTCCTCACAGCCACGACACCACACGTCACGCAACAAAATGAGCTGTATGTAGCGCTGTCGTGCCAACCGACGACGTAAGTTCGTCATATGTCACTGTCATGTTAAGCGTTCTAGAACAGCATTTATTTTCGTGCGCGGAGAGCGAATGGAACGAAACTTTGTCGACAGATTTTCTAGGTAAGTTTGAAGAATTCTAATGTTGGTCCGGTACGTTGTATGCAGAATATAGGGTGTTAAAAATCATTCCATATTTTGAGAAGTTGTAGTAGGAATCAAAACAAGACAAAAGTGTCCAGTGAGCATGAGCTCTAAAATGCATACTGTAAGAGCTATTAGCATTTGTTGATCTTCAGTAATCAGCTGGCAGGAATTATTGGCGATAGAATAATGGGACCTTCCTTGACAGCAGACAGGTTGTCTGGTTGGCCTTCAGTTCCTGTCAAACGATTTGCTTCTCCTGCTAAAAGAACTACCATTCCAACAACTGTTGGAGATGTGGTTTGTGCATGATGGAGCACTAGCCCATTGTCTCCCAAATGTCAGAAAACACCTCACACTGATATTTAATGGCCAGTACTTGGTGAGCTCGTTTCCCCGGTCTTAAACTCTTGAATTTCTTGTTGCGGGGAAACTTGATATTTCTGCCGTGTGGAAGCAACCTTAATAATGTACAGCCACGACAGGAACGCTTCATCAACGTCTGTCAGCGCATCCTTTAGCAAACTGATTTTCTTCAGAGAAGGCGTGATTCCGTAAGAGATACCATGAATGGACACAATATTCATCACCTCCTTAAGCGATGCCTCACAAGTTGACGTAGCATGTAACAGCACGTAGATTACATTAGAAGCTCGGCCTTTTCCCAGTAACAAAATTCTATGTTCCCATTTGCTTCTTTGTTTACTACATTTTGTATAGTGTTCATACTAGCAAGGAGCTTGCAGTGGAATAAATTTGTTTCGTAGTGGAGAAGGTGAACACGTGCTAATAGCTCTCAAGGTACGCATTTTAAAGTACTTGTTTACAGGACACTTTTTCTTGCCATTGTCCATACTACCACGTCTTAGAATATGGAATACTTCATATTTCACACCTGTACGGCAATAGATAGGCAACAAATGAGGCAGTAGCCTCATTTATAACGAAACCACAGTGGTTTCACCTGGCAGAGAGGGGCAGCAAAAGAAACATTTTTTATCAATGAAAGTTTGTCTACCATCTATACCTCGGTTTTTACGTTTTATTTCCGACCCGCATATCCGACCTTTGGTAGGCGAGCGGTTGTAGGCGCTTCAGTCTGGAACCGTGCGACCGCTGCGGTCGCAGGTTCGAATCCTGCTTCGGGCATGGATGTGTGTGATGTCCTTAGGTTAGTTAGGTTTAAGTAGTTGTAAGTTGTAGGGGACTGATGACCTCAGATGTTAAGTAACATAGTGCTCAGGGCCATTTGAACCATTTTAACCGATACGCATCGCAAATAAAATCTACAACCCGAAATACAGACAGTCGACTAACTTTTAGTCACAAAATATACTTCCCTTGTTATTAGAAGTGTTAACAAAAAACCAGCTGAAAGCTCGCCATCTAGTATGAAATGATAAATGTAAATTAAATATTTTTTTCTCGAACAATCCACGGGTATACTGCCGGTTCATAGCATCCAACGGGCACAATATTTCAGCGATCAGACCTGTCGCCATTGTCGGGTGCGCTGACGAACTGAGCTCCTGAGGGCGGGCGGCCGATTTAAGCGTACCAAGATCCTGGCTCAAACCTCTAAATATTAGAACAGCGTTATAAAGGAGGCTATCGAAATTCGCACCAGGGAAGATCTTATCAACCGAGATTGCGGCTACAATCTCAGCAACGCTTGGGACCCGGCATTGAACGTAATTAAGAAGACTCCCAGCAAGAAGTAAGGACTGGCGACTAGGGAGGACGTAGCAAACACATCGACGCTACGACAGATTCCGACGCCCACGTCTCGCGACCGCCGGCGGACGGTGGAGAGAGGGGCCCGTGGGGGGAGGGGATTTACATCGGTCGCCCGCCCTCAGGGGCTCAGTTCGGCAGCGCACCTGACGATGGCGACATGTCTGATCGCAGAAATATTGTGCCCGTTGGATGCTATGAACCGGCAGTATACCCGTGGATTGTTCGAGCAACAAATACGCGAGGAGAAACTGAAGAATCATTAAATATTTTTTGGTTACAACAGTGTTCAAATGATTCATTTTTTGAATACGTGCTGTTGTATGCGTTGTATTTATAACATGATGTGCCCCGCAACTATTTGTAACTTTTCTACTTATAATTTGAAATATGTCTCAGAAACTTGTAGGGGATACCTTATATGCTACGTAAATGGAAAAATACATGACGTTCACATGATCATCATTCATTCATTTGTTTTGGTTTATTATATATTTCCGCAGGAAAGTTAACTGATTTGCGTGCTTCAAGGAAAGAAGTATATACTAACTCAGAATATCCTGCTACATTGAATTAAAGGTCTTGATAAATTGTGACGTCACGAGAAACGTTAACACAGCTAAGAGCCTCTCCTCAGAGACCTTATTACTAGATTGCCGACACTATTTTCGTTATATGTGACTTGACGAGCTTTAGCATCTCATGGAAGCATTTATCGTTCATTCATAAATAATTTCGTAAATCGTCGGAACCTAGTTCCTTTAGGTACGGGTGATTTTTTCCTTTGAAGAAGCCATTTCCTAGCCTAAAATTTTTTCTCTGCTTATATTGTATTGCTAATTCAAATCAGTAAGAAAAAGGCACACTCTCGAGTTTTTGTTGTACCACGTAGCATTTACAGCAATACAACCTCAATAAACCTAACCTGAGCAACAAGCAGCCAGCGATATGAACTGATCGGCGCTGTAATCGCTGAGCGACGTTGGTCAGGCAGTGAGGAAGACTGAACTCAACTTGGTCCGTTGGGCGATAAATTGGTGCGCTAGAAGGACCGCGATACTTTTTCATACAGACTATAGCACTTATGATACCATAGTGAAAACATTTAAAATCTGTTTCTGACACAAAAGCATATACAGTGGCTTAAATGGACACAAACATAGGCATTTCAATAGCTAAGAATGTACAGAACAAGGGTGATTACAAGAGCTCCCAGTGTAACTGCCTGTATAGCATATCGTATTTACGATTCTTATTGTTTCTTACGAGCAGCAGAACATGTAGTCTTCGAAACACTTGTCTTATTAGGTTGAACTTCTTTTTGGTGAACTATAATTCCCTGTTCGGGTTAAAAAATGAATCTAAATTACCTGAAAACGGTAACAAATAGCAGACGTTGCAGTTTCTTATCGACAGAGGCTATACTTAGTTCATAAGGGATTGAAGTGTTGTCACCTAGGAATTAATAAACTCTTTACTATCTAGCCATTATAATCTGTGGTTTGCCATGAATTGGTTTGCCATCTCTTGAGACAGTTACACACAAGCAAAACAATGGTATGTTCTCGATTGACTTGATTGAATCGACCGGTGGAATTTTAGGACTTTATTCTCATCATACGATGGCATAGGAAATTCAAACAACTGAAAAAAATGGAAAAAAGACGAAAGATCCTTTCTCAAAGACCGGTTTATAGACGATTTTACTTTGTAAGACAACGCTTCTTATGCATGTTACATACGGAGAGTACTGATCCACAAGAGTGGACCATATTTTATTTCATATTTATTTTAAATTGTGCTTTGCCGAGTACAAGAAATACGATTTTTCTGATAAGTATTTGTAATTCGGTTTTTCCATTTTCCATTTTAGTTTCTGAAGATCTGGTCGTGTGTAAACACAAATCCGACAGAAAGTGAAATACATTATGATCACTTCCGAATCTAAAAATTTCGTCACTACAGTTCCTGTTTGAGCATCCCTGGTCTTCTTCATCAGCAGACCACGTAAGTGCCCTCGGTTCTTCTACACTCCTGGAAATTGAAATAAGAACACCGTGAATTCATTGTCCCAGAAAGGGGAAACTTTATTGACACATTCCTGGGGTCAGATACATCACATGATCACACTGACAGAACCACAGGCACATAGACACAGGCAACAGAGCATGCACAATGTCGGCACTAGTACAGTGTATATCCACCTTTCGCAGCAATGCAGGCTGCTATTCTTCCATGGAGACGATCGTAGAGATGCTGGATGTAGTCCTGTGGAACGGCTTGCATGCCATTTCCACCTGGCGCCTCAGTTGGACCAGCGTTCGTGCTGGACGTGCAGACCGCGTGAGACGACGCTTCATCCAGTCCCAAACATGCTCAATGGGGGACATATCCGGAGATCTTGCTGGCCAGGGCAGTTGACTTACACCTTCTAGAGCACGTTGGGTGGCACGGGATACATGCGGACGTGCATCGTCCTGTTGGAACAGCAAGTTCCCTTGCCGGTTTAGGAATTGTAGAACGATGGGTTCGATGACGGTTTGGATGTACCGTGCACTATTCAGTGTCCCCTCGACGATCACCCGAGGTGTACGGCCAGTGTAGGAGATCGCTCCCCACACCATGATGCCGGGTGATGGCCCTGTGTGCCTCGGTCGTATGCAGTCCTGATTGTGGCGCTCACCTGCACGGCGCCAAACACGCATACGACCATCATTGGCACCAAGGCAGAAGCGACTCTCAACGCTGAAGACGACACGTCTCCATTCGTCCCTCCATTCACACCTGTCGCGACACCACTGGAGGCGGGCTGCACGATGTTGGGGCGTGAGCGGAAGACGGCCTAACGGTGTGGGGGACCGTAGCCCAGCTTCATGGAGACGGTTGCGAATGGTCCTCGCCGATACCCCAGGAGCAACAGTGTCCCTAATTTGCTGGGAAGTGGCGGTGCGGTCCCCTACGGCACTGCGTAGGATCCTACGGTCTTGGCGTGCATCCGTGCGTCGCTGCGGTCCGGTCCCAGGTCGACGGGCACGTGCACCTTCCGCCGACCACTGGCGACAACATCGTTGTACTGTGGAGACCTCACGCCCCACGTGTTGAGCAATTCGGCGGTACGTCCACCCGGCCTCCCGCATGCCCACTATACGCCCTCGCTCAAAGTCCGTCAACTGCACATACGGTTCACGTCCACGCTGTCGCGGCATGCTACCAGTGTTAGAGACTGCGATGGAGCTCCGTATGCCACGGCAAACTGGCTGACACTGACGGCGGCGGTGCACAAATGCTGCGCAGCTAGCGCCATTCGACGGCCAACACCGCGATTCCTGGTGTGTCCGCTGTGCCGTGCGTGTGATCATTGCTTGTACAGCCCTCCCGCAGTGTCCGGAGTAAGTATGGTGGGTCTGACACACCGGTGTCAATGTGTTCTTTTTTCCATTTCCAGGTGTGTATCTCTCGGGCAAGTTGCAGAGTTGGGAATGGAAGATTAGTGGACTTTTCTGGACACGGTTTTGACTGGGAAATGATCCCGCGTGTTCGCTTGGCATCCTTTGGTCGGCCGTTGATCTTTGAGACCTCACGCTTTTGTTGCTGACGCAACTTTTCAGACGTTTTAGACATGGGAAAGAAAACTGTGGCACTAGGAAAGTATCGAAGAACGAATTAGATGTGCGAAATTATTAATTTGAGGGTCTGTTGTGCCTTATTATTATTTCTGGTTCGATCTACCATATACATTTTACAGAGAACATATAAGATTAATATAAATCACAATAAACGTTTGGAGCTTACAATAGGGAAACAAATTATATCATTTATTACATTACAATTATGTCAGGGAAACCACATTATTACATTAAATGGAACAAAAATCACATAAATTGAAGACAATTAATTACACACTAACGTTAAGATTTTGGAGCCATTTCCTGACATTGTCCGTTAACTTGTGGAGCGACATCAAAGAGCCGTCTCTGAAACCATGAATGCTTCAATCCAGAAGATGGTCCATTGTTTGTACCTCGTCACAGTCACAAAACGAATCATCTGTATAGCCCCATTTGGTTGTTTGCTATCTGCAACGTCCAACTCCCGTGCGGAATCTGTTTAGAGACGACCAGTGTTTCCTGTTGAGATTGAAGCCTTCAACCCTTTTGGTTGGGTCGTGGATTAGGTGATGGTTTTCCACGATGCCTCTTCTCAGTCCCTGCCATGCATTCTTCCATTCAGCATCGAGACCCTCTGTGCCCAATTTCTGCTCCAGACGATAGGTTTTCTGGACGAGTCTCATGGGTCCTCCCACGTCGGCATGTATGGGTAGCCTTGGGTTTGCTTCAATTTTTTCTACTATGGCCTGGTTTGCTTTCTCTCTATGTATGGAAGCAGGAGCGGTGTTTGCCAACACCGGAAACCACTCAACGGGGGTTGGCCTAATAGTGCCGGTGACGATTCTCAGAGTGGCATTTAGTTGTACATCCACTTTTTTGGCGTGCGGGCTTCTGCTCCAGACTGGGGCACAGTATTCTGCAGCGCTATACACCAGTGCCAGTGCAGCAGTTCGTAGAGTGGCAGCATCACAGCCCAAAGTGGTGCCTGCCAGTCTGTTGAGCAGGTTATTTCTCGTCTTTAGCTTTTAGGCAGTATCAGTTAGGCGTTATCTGAAAGCCGTGCTGCGATCTAGCTTAATGCCGAGATATTTTGGGAAATTCTCGTGGCTGACAGCTTTAGCACTTATAACCAGGCGCAGTTCCCTTCTCGCTTCCTTGTTGTTTAGATGCATGCCTGTGCTTACTGTCTTTGTCACATTGATTTTTGGATGCCATGTGTCACAGAACTTTTTCAGTGTAGCTAGATCTTCATTTAGTGTTGTGCCTTAAACCAAGCCCGGTCATGTCACGGATTGTGCGAACCCTCCCGCTGGAGGTTCGAGTCCTCCCTCGGGCATGGCGTGTGTGTGTTGTTCTTAGCATAAATCTGGGGACCGATGGCCTCAGCAGTTTGGTCCCTTTAGAATACACACACACACACACACACACACACACACACACACACACACACACACACACATGGTGCAAATGTGTGGTGCCTTGAGACGCTTCGAACAGCAACGTGTCGACACAGGGGAGGAAAGAGGCCAGAGCTCAGTAGCTCAAGTTACGTGTAAAGTGGGTTGATGATGTCGCATTGTCACTAAATTTCACCACTGTTCTGCTCAACGCCATAGTGGACCAGTTGGAAGCTCATCGCAGTCTCTCTTACCATTGCTTCATACTTTCCTTTCACGATGTTGCGATGGAGGTTACAAACGGAACGCTCGTCGTTGATATAGCACGGTTTATCTATGCATGGCTCAGAAACACATTTCAGACACACCACCCTTCAGATTTCCCACGAAAAGGCTTTGGGACGATTACAAAGGAAGTCAGTGAAACAACTCCTTTCGTTGGGATGTTGATTTCCTCACATTTCGTGGTTGAAAACTTCCGATCGTAGTTCGATGAACATCAGGTAGATATTTTTGACATCCTTGGGAACTGTTGTCACGTCCTGGGTGATTCAGTCGTTCTAGAAGGACATCACAGCGCTCTATCCATATTGAACATCATCTGACCCCTTTGTAGTGCAGTGCGACCACAATTTTTATTCTGGTGTGCAGGGTGGAGCCACTAAGGACCGTTCAAAAACATTCGACAAAATCTGAAGCTGATCCAATGCAAAAAATGTTCGTAGGCTTTTTCAGCGCTCCTGTTTCACACACCCTGTGGGATGGCTCTTAGTACTACGGGGCTCAACATCTATGGTCATCATTCCCCTAGAACTTATAACTACTTAAACCTAACTAACCTAAGGAAATCACACACATCCATGCCGGAGGCAGAATTCGAACCTGCGACTGTAACGGTCGTGCGGTTCCGGATTGAAGCGCCTAGAACCGCTCGGCCACAATTGCTGGCCCTCCTGTGGCGTGATCGCTGAGGGATGTGACATTGACATATACTTGAAGGAAACGGCGAAGTTCTATTAAAGATTCCTGCCCCCCCCCCCATTTTGCAAAATCCTCAGCGGCAATCCCTCAACCCCAGATATTTTTTTCTTCTAAAAATGTGCCTGTAAGCGGAAAACCTGCAAAATATTCCTAGGCGCCTGTATGTATACAACTAGCCTCATAGGTGTTTCAAGTGGTTGCCTACCTGCACATTGGGCTCATTTACTGGCTTTCTCTTTAGAGGTAGATTTTTAAAATTGTCGCCGAATGTGGGTAGGTGATACCAAAGGTTTTGCTGCTCTGGGTGGTCTTAGACGTGCGGTTTGCAATGTTATTCAGGTATCTGTCAATGTCGCACCTATATGATCAAGCCATAGGTAGGTGTGAAACAGGACCACTAAAAAAGCATAAAGATCCTTTGCTACTTTGGATCGCCTACAAATTTCGTCGAATGGTTTTGACCGCTTCGTATTGGTGGCAACCTGTACACCAGAGCCAATATTAGTGACGCACTGTACTCCAGAGGGGTGAGGTCACTTTCAATGTGTCTGTAGGGCTGTGATGTCCGTCGGGAAGAGTTGAATCGTCCGGGAGGCATCAATAGTGTTCAGTGTTGTCAAGAACGTCTGCCGCAGTTCATCGCACTGCGACTGTCGTTTTCCGACGCGAAATATGAGAGAATCAACGTTCAAGTGAAAGGGGTGGTTCCATTAAAGCCCATTATGCCACCCCCAAAGGCGTTTTCAATTCGACTCTTAGCTGTGGTGTGGCTGAAATGTTTTCCTCAGCCACCTATAAGGAAACCATATCATTTCAACGCTGGGCGTAGCGATTCTAATTCCATCGCAGGGGCATCAAAAGAAGGGGTTAAATGAGCGTCATAAGGGGTTGTGAGGACCTTCTCATAGTGTGACACGTCCGCGGTGGCACTGGCAGAATTGTGATGAAATTTACTGGCAATGTGACATCATTAACCTCTTCTTCGAGTAACATGAGCTTATGAGCTCTGACTTTTTTTTCCTCATGTGTCGACATCTTGCTGTTTGAAATGTCATAGAGACTGAAGGCGACGTTGCAGGGCGCCATTACAGACGAACGTTGTAGGCAGTTATCGTAGTTGTACTAACTGCAATTAGACTTTGTTATTGCATACGTATCAGATTCTCGGCCCTAATTATATCATATATCGAAAATTCATGATCTATACAGATAAAGTCTCAGAAATCAAGAATTATTCTTCCTATAACCGTAATAATTTCAACAATAGGATTAATTTCATCATCAGCCATAGTCTCACTATACTAAGGACTTAAGTTAATTAAACTAATAACCTTCGAAGTTATATAATTTTTTGAATAATATGTAAAAATCTGCCATCCGGTTGCATAGGTTTTCTATATACTTTGACCAGAAGGTAAGGTAGTTACACGAAGAACATATCGTCAAAGATGTACAGTGATTTAAGAGCTAAGTTGCTCAAGTCATACTTTGAAATATAAGACATAATGTTCTTCAAAAAGGCAAACATTATGTCTTATATTTCAAAGTATGACTTGAGCAACTTAGCTCTTAAATCACTGTACATCTTTGACGATATGTTCTTCATGTAATTACCTTACCTTCTGCTGAAGTCACCCTTAGAGGTGGCGAAACCTGGTCAAGGTATATAGAAAACCTATGCAACCGGCTGACAGATTATTACATATTTTTCAAATTTGTGTATACGGTTGCTGCAAACGTCAGGCATGTTCAAAATTGTTCAAAGTTATAATTAAAATATTAATATGTTAGATATTAGTAAAACGTTACACCTCTAGAATTGCAGTCTAGAATCATAATTGAATATAAGACCAAAATTTGAAGTTTAAGTGTCAAAGTGACCATCTACATTTCGTGATGGCTAGCCCCTCAAGCATGAAATAGTGCTTCAACAACAGGGCTCTCAATTAAGCCTGGAAATTCAGTATAACCCTCTCTGGGTTACATTTATCTCGAAGTAACAGTAACAAAATCGAAGTATTAAGACTGATATTTCCGTGCTGAATACTGCTTTACCTTCATTAACATTTTTTCGAGACCAAGCATCTTCAAGTCTTTTAAATTTCGTTAAGTCAGACTTGTGTTACTAGCTCTCATCTTCTCCTCAAAAGTGCTTCTGAGTTGATTTCGTGCACGTAATATTAGCAGAGTAGGTACAATAGATCTCTTTACTAGACGTTTTCAGAAACACACGGAGTCTTAATAGTGTTGCACTTACTGTTCTTGGATCAAATAGTAATGCATTGACAGAAAAGAAATCCCCATCCAGCTACAACTCTGTAGTGACATTTTGCCTGTTCTTTCCCTTAGTAAGTTCAGCACCTACAATACACGTAAAATTGCGAGTGCTGAATGAGTAGTGAGAGACGAGTTATTGAAGTGGGGATACCATTGTCTACTTAGGTAACTCTCCACAGCAAGTTCACTTTTGGCTGTAAGTTAGATGAGAAATTGTGTCCGTGTCCGATTTGCAATGTGACACGCGTGTGGTATTGCGCGGAGCCATGAGTCTAATGCAGTGTATGTCAGCAAGGCAAGACTTGTCGGTGCAAGCAAAACGCTCAGTCATTGAGTTCAATCTTGCTGATGCCTGGTGGCGTCCCTGGCGTTTTGCTTGCCTTTTGGCAGTCATCACAGAACAATTTTCAGGTGGAAAATAATTAATTTCAGGCCCCTTTGTGCCTTATACTATCTGTGGTGAAGAAATCGAACCTGGTATTTACGTAAGCGTTGCTTTATGTATTTGTTATAATTAATGTAAGTAATTTAAAATACTACTGAACCGTGAATTTATTTTAAAAACGTTTTTCTAAGGATTTACTTTTTTTTACTAGCGATTCATCAACATTAACACATTTAATCACACTATGTATGCGTGGAAGTAGTTGCCAGTGGGTAACTGATGAAAACAAACTAAATTTTTTTCAATAAATGGAAATTTATTCCTAAATCCCCATTTTTTTTAAACAGATTTAAAATTATAATCAGAAAGCACCCTCTAAATATCAAGTTACGTTTTATTCAGAGGCAGAAATAACCAAATTTCCTTTTTTTTGACAGTATGATCTTTCGGGCTGAGAACCTTGCCGCTCCCTTTCAACATGGCCGTAGTCACGGCCGCTCACAACTACCTCTAAAAGACTATACTGGTGCAAATCTGCAACACACCAGATTACTTTAAACTAAAACTTTTAACAACTCACACAAACACATGAACTATGCACCCCGTAAGAGCGATGGAAATGGTACAAAACACTCACATTAAAAAAAAATTACTGGCCACCGAAAGTGCAACTTGTTTTTAAACGAAAACTCTTACGGTGGGAGGGTGGCAACGTTATATACTAAAATGATCATTTAAATTAAAACCCATGAAATGCAGTCTTACATAAAATGTACAAACATGCTCTACATTACACATATACCGACTCTCAAGATGATAGGCAAGATAAAAACATATTTCAGGAATTCGGCCTTTACACCTTAAGCAATAAATTCGTTAACAACGAATCCGACAAACATAACAGAGGCAGCTATTAACGTACATCAGACCGACAGACAGTCACTAACTGCCCAGCAAACGCGGACGAGAGACAGACCAGCAAGCTGGGGACGAGAGACTGACCAATAGCACAAGTAGAATTTAACGAGTGAGGCGTGCCGATCTCCCGTATCATGGCGTCGCAGCTCGCGCCGGCCAGACCGATGTCATTGCTCTCGCGTCGGCTGCGAAGCCACTACCCCTCAATATACGACACGGCCCACTGGACTCTCGTGGCGACGTCACATGTGCCGACGTTCAAGACGGACCAACCGATCGATCCACCCGCCAATGACCATTGCCTGAACAACTCGAGCAGACTGACGGCCTAACACATACTAAAGTGCGCGTCATTTATATTGGCGGCCGAGGTTAGGTTCGTTCTGCGCATCTGACGTCACAAAATACAGTCAGCCAATGAACAGAGAACGACGTTGCCAGATCTGGACTGCAGTGCAGGGCACGGGCGAGTGTCTCCGGTTTTAGAAACGTTCAGTCATAAATAAAGTAACAGAACAAAAGCAATGTCTTCATAGCAGACTTTCTTTTACCTCTGCAAACTCTTCAAAATTTCGAGCAATGGTTTACTACATTTCATGCTGCACAATAACTATGTTGAACATCGAAACAAAATTGTAATTTATGGGGTGAAGGTATCAGTCAAGAAGATGTGTAAAAATAAAATTTTTGGGGGCAAATAGTTTTTGTGAAATCGAATGATAAGTGTGTCAAAGCAGTGGGAACACCATGTGTCTGCACAGGCGAGCAGTGCAGTGATGACAAAATCGCGCACAGCGCGGATGCGGGGAGCACGTGTCTGCAGCAGCGAAAGGATTAATGAAGAGACAAAACATTCTTCAGTTAAAACTTCCGAGCTGAGAGGCCGTGGTCGATGTATAAAATTTCCACCTGACGTTTCGTCTCCACCTGCGGGAGACATCTTCCGAGGTCGTCCGGCTACTGCCACTGAGGCTCCAGGTACTCTCGCATTTATAGAGCGCATAGAGGGCACCACCATTCGTCACGTGATGCCGACAGTATGCCTATCTTTGGAGGCGTCATTATTCTCGATTAAGAGTAATCGATTGTCATTCTTCTTGCGCAACGTCGACATCCATATTTTGTCCAATTTTAAAACTTCCTCTTTTCTATTAAAATTGTTGTGGTCCACAAGGAATCAAACCATCATCCTAGGCAAAAGAGAGGTGTCATGAAAACCTTGGTGGACAGAGCCAACAAAATCTGCGAGCCGGCTTACTTGCAAGAAGAATTATATCACTTACGTTCGGCCTTCATGGAAAAAGGATATACCAGCAAGGAAATTGATCGAGCCCTCCATCAAAGAAGAAAAGAAGCCAGAATCCCAGAGCAACAACGGTCACCTACTGGAAAAGTTTTCTTACCGTTCATTAATAAAGTCACGGACCGCATCGGCAAAGTTTTGGCTAAACATGGGATCGAAACTATCTTCAGACCCACCAAGAAGATTAAGGAATATTTAAGAACTGCAAAAGACGCTCGAAACCCCCTAGCAACACCTGGGGTATACAAAATTCCATGCAGTTGTGGACAAGTATACATTGGAACAACAAAAAGAAGTGTAAACACCCGCTTAGCCGAACATAAGAGAAACTGTCGCTTAGGACACATCGAAAAATCGGCCGTAGCTGAGCAAGTTTTTCGAGATGGGAACCACGAAATTAAATTTAATGAGACTAGCGTTCTAGCACGAACATCCCATTATCATGCACGCATGTATAGGGAAGCAATAGAGATCCACAAACACCACAACAATTTTAATAGAAAAGAGGAAGTTTTAAAATTGGACAAAATATGGATGTCGACGTTGCGCAAGAAGAATGACAATCGATTACTCTTAATCGAGAATAATGACGCCTCCAAAGATAGGCATACTGTCGGCATCACGTGACGAATGGTGGTGCCCTCTATGCGCTCTATAAATGCGAGAGTACCTGGAGCCTCAGTGGCAGTAGCCGGACGACCTCGGAAGATGTCTCCCGCAGGTGGAGACGAAACGTCAGGTGGAAATTTTATACATCGACCACGGCCTCTCAGCTCGGAAGTTTTAACTGAAGAATGTTTTGTCTCTTCATTAATCCTTTCGCTGCTGCAGACACGTGCTCCCCGCATCCGCGCTGTGCGCGATTTTGTCATCACTGCACTGCTCGCCTGTGCAGACACATGGTGTTCCCACTGCTTTGACACACTTATCATTCGATTTCACAAAAACTATTTGCCCCCAAAAATTTTATTTTTACACATCTTCTTGACTGATACCTTCACCCCATAAATTACAATTTTGTTTCGATGTTCAACATAGAAGAATGACAATCGATTACTCTTAATCGAGAATAATGACGCCTCCAAAGATAGGCATACTGTCGGCATCACGTGACGAATGGTGGTGCCCTCTATGCGCTCTATAAATGCGAGAGTACCTGGAGCCTCAGTGGCAGTAGCCGGACGACCTCGGAAGATGTCTCCCGCAGTTGGAGACGAAACGTCAGGTGGAAATTTTATACATCGACCACGGCCTCTCAGCCCGGAAGTTTTAACTGAAGACTATTCCGGCCGTGAAAGCCTGCACTGTAAGACAAAACATTCTTTATACCAATTGCTTTATATTCTATTAATTAATTAAACCGAACAAGCAATAACACTCCTAATTCAGGCGATAGCAAGGAAAGGTGTTTGTATCAATCTCACGAATCGATTTTTCGCAATAAAGAACAGCCGCAATTGTTTATTTCCTATTGTACTTCGACGAAGCATGAGTAATTCATATTCATTGTCAGTATGCAATGTAACTCCATGGCATACGAGTTTCGTTAGCGTAACGGTTAAGGTGTTGGGCTACTAAGCGAAAGTTTATGAGTTCAAACCTTAGACAGTCTGCATTCGGCTGCGGTAGGGCGAGGACGTCCGCTGCGCCCCGCCGTGCGCGACCGTGAGCGCTTGCTTGTGTTTACCTTCCCGCTGCGCGAGTTGTATTTGTCCCAAGTTCAGTGCGACTATGGCACACACATGGCGCCACGATATGATCAAAATTACTTTCCAACCAGATCACGCGCGTCCTCGAGCCTATGAAATAGAACAGTTCATACGGGACGATCTACGTTTAGACCCGGCGACTGTCGTCGGAATACATTTTTCTATAACGGCGAGCGTGGTTTATGTTAAAATGACCAGTGTAGAGGTCTGCGCGACAGTAGTGCCTAAATACTCGAACTCACTCAGATTCAAACATTCTGGCGGGCATATCGGTGCAGTGACGGTGGATCATGCAGGCATGGGCCTAAGGACTGTACGGGTTTTTGAGCTCCCCTTCGAGGTCCCAGAGGAAGTTGTCAAGGACGCCTCCCGACCATATGGCAATGTTATCAGCCATGTTGCAGAAACGTGGCAAACTTTCTCGACGTATAAGGTCTACAATGGTGCGCGCCAAATTAAACTTGAGCTCAAGAAACATGTGCCGTCCTATTTGAACATCGGTGGCTGTGGTGCAATCATCATGCACGATTGTCAACCGCGTACCTGTTCCGGATGTGGGCAGGAAGGCTATGCTCCATCGAGCTGCTTACAACGTGGAATTACGCAGAGACCAGTGGGAGACTCCGTTTCCCCGACGGGGACAACAATCTTGCCCCTCAGACGACGATGCGCACCATAGCTGAGCACGAAACGGGCGATCAGACACATCCATCGACATCAGAAGTACCAAGTGAGGAAGAGGAAGGACCCTCGGACCAACCCACATGTCGCCCCCTCCACAGCTACGACATCAGCAACAGTCCCAGGGACTCCAGACGCAACATAACATTCAGAACGCGATGAACATGGACGCAAACATTGTCCCGACCGTGGATTTCCTAGCGGAAGGTGATACGACGCTGGATTACCTCCCACATTCGGATACGGATGTCCACATTCGAAAGAAACGTTCACCTCGACGACGCAAGCGACGTCGGCGGACCCCTTCAGACGATTGCCTCTTACACACGGCTGGTCAAGAAGGTGACATCTTATCAGACGGCACGGATGCTGCGCCTGCTGAGGATCTCAGTGGCGTAGACGGTTCACTTGCCCATACTACGAGTGCCCAGGTACTTCTTGCACCACAGATGCAGCAGGTCGCGTCGATGGATGGCGCTCCGTCTACCTCTACCAAAGACGACGTACGTGAGAAAGATATAGGTGCCGATCAGCTACACAGCATCGTGTTGCACCCACTGTGGTCGGACGATGTTTAGGAACTTACTGGAGAGGGCACGGGTGACGGGGGAGGGGGTGGCATTGTGGATGGCACTCCTTGCGTGAAAGACTCATAATTTGTAACTGGTTTGGTGGGTCCGGCATCTCTTGCGATCAGCTTTGATTGCCATGACGTCTACCTTAGGTGAAGAGGCTAGGCAGCACACCTTTCACCTTGCCACACTCAATATCAACGCGATACGGGCACCACATAAACTGACAACGCTACAACGCATGCTTGATGCCCTCTTACGTGGCCCTCTTACAGGAAGTAAGTGTCGCTAGTTTCCCTGACTTCTACGGATGCAGACACGTGCTCCCCTCATTCCGCGCTGTGCGCGATTTTGTCATCACGGCACTGTTCGCCTGTGCAGACACATGGTGTTCCCACTGCTTTGACACACTTGTCATTCGATTTCACAAAAACTATTTGGTCCAAAAATTTTATTTTTACACACCTTCCCCCCACAAATGACTAAATTTTGTTTCGATGTTCAACGCAGTTATTCCGCAGCATTAAATGTAGTAAACCATTGCACGAAATTTTGAAGAGTTTGCAGAGCTAAAACTCCATTGCATTTACTTTCCGCATGGTCGATTTTAGTTGCCACAATGTTAAGAATGAAATGTGGACAAATACCTAAATTTCATATAAAATTTACTGTATAACAATATCTCATTTAATTTAAGTACCACATAGGTGTCGTATGTAATATTGAGAAATATTCCGTCTTTCGTGACCGTAATTAAAAGTTTATTTACACCGGGGGCTTTTGGCTTTATTTTAAAGCACTTCAATCAATGTAAGGTATGGCACATACACAATGGTACTCATGTTCTCTTTCTTGTATTTGTTCCACAGTCGCAGTTTTACCAACGGTATTGCAATATATTCCTCTTCCGCAACTGTAATAAGCGACTTATTTAGACCAGACGCGTTCCTCTCTTTTGAAGCATCTTCAGTGGACAATGCCAAGTCACCTTTCGTAGTTCTGAGCTGCGGTAACACAATATTCAACGTTTCTGTCGGCTGATCAGTCTTTTAGCAAATAAATGCTGTTTGTGAGTGCTACACACAAAAATTATATTTGACATAGCTCAGAGCACTTCACTGATAGACGGTATATTCAAGTCATAATGTTTTTTAAGTCCGCAGTTTTGTTTAATGTATTTTGTCTACTTTCTTTTGATTGATTGAAGTGCTTTAAAATAAAGCCAAACGTGCCCAGTGTAAACAAAACTTTTGTTACAGTCACGAAAGATGGAATATTTCTCAATATTACATACGACACCTATGTGGTAGTTAAATTGAATGAGATATTGTTATACAGTAAATTTTATATGAAATTTATGTATCTTGTCCATATTTCATTCTCAACATTGTGGCAACTAAAATCGACCATATGGAAAGTATACCTATGGACAATTACCTCTGCAAACTCTTCAAAATTTCGTGCAATGGTCTACTATATTTAACGCTGCATAACAACTGCGTTGAACATCGAAACAAAATTAATTCATTTATGGGGGGAATGTATCAGTCAAGAAGATGTGTAAAAATCAAATATCTGGGCCAAATAGTTTTTGTGGAAACGAATGATAAAAGTGTCAATAAAGCAGTCGGAACACCATGTATCTGCACAGGTGGGCAGTGCAGTGATAAAATCGCACACAGTGCGGAATGCAGGGAGCACGTCTTTGTAGCAGCGAAAGGGTTAATTCGGGCGTGGTGGCTTTACTTCATGAACTGCGCGTGTTCCCCCCTAAACTTAAGTTTGCGAACTATACTTTGCTATGGCGCTGTTTCTCTTGACGCGTGCGTCGTGTGCAACTGGCAACGCAGCAATCTCCCGCGTCTGGGCGGGCATGCGAGAGCCGCCAAGATAAAAGAACTGAACTATAGACACTCTCGACGACAGACAGAGACTGACTGCGCACAAATGCGAACGAGAGACAGACCAGCAACTGGTGACACGAGACTGACCCAGCCACACTCAGACTGACCCACTGCCAATGGTGAGCTCATTTTTTTTTTTTTGTCATCAGTCTACTGACTGGTTTGATGCGGCCCGCCACGAATTCCTTTCCTGTGCTAACCTCTTCATCTCAGAGTAGCACTTGCAACCTACGTCCTCAATTATTTGCTTCACGGATTCCAATCTCTGTCTTCCTCTACAGTTTTTTCCCTCTAGTACCATGGAAGTCATTCCCTCATGTCTTAGCAGAGTCCTATCATCCTGTCCCTCCTCCTTATCAGTGTTTTCCACATATTCCTTTCCTCTCCGATTGTGTGTAGAATCTCCTCATTCCTTACCTTATCAGTCCACCTAATTTTCAACATTCGTCTATAGCACTACATCTCAACTGCTTCGATTCTCTTCTGTTCCGGTTTTCCCACAGTCCATGTTTCACTACCATAGAATGCTGTACTCCTGACGTACATCCTCAGAAATTTCTTCCTCAAATTAAGGCCGGTATTTGATATTCGTAGAATTCTCTTGGCCAGAAATGCCTTTTTTGCCATAGGGAGTCTGCTTTTGATGTCCTCCTTGCTCCGTCCATCATTGTTTATCTTACTGCCTAGGTAGCAGAATTCCTTAACTTCATTGACTTCGTTACCATCAATCCTGATGTTAAGTTTCTCGCTGTTCTCATTTCTACTACTTCTCATTACCTTCGTCTTTCTCCGATTTACTCTGAAACCATACTGTGTACTCAATAGACTGTTCATTCCGTTCAGCAGATCATTTAATTCTTCTTCACTTTCACTCAGGATAGCAATGTCATCAGCGAATCGTATCATTGATATCCTTTCACCTTGTATTTTAATTCCACTCCTGAACCTTTCTTTTATTTCCATCATTGCTTCCTCGATGTACAGATTGAAGAGTAGGGGCGAAAGGCTACAGCCTTGTCTTACACCCTTCTTAATACGAGCACTTCGTTCTTGATCGTCCACTCTTATTATTCCGTCTTGGTTGTTGTACATATTGTATATGACCCGTCTCTCCCTATAGCTTACCCCTACTTTTTTTCAGAATCTCGATCAGCTTGCACCATTTTACATTGTCGAACGCTTTTTCCAGGTCGACAAATCCTATGAACGTGTCTTGATTTTTCTTTAGTCTTGCTTCCATTATTAGCTGTAACGTCAGAATTGCCTCTCTCGTGCCTTTACTTTTCCTAAAGCCCAACTAATCGTCACCTAGCGCATTCTCAATTTTGTTTTCCGTTCTTCTGTATATTATTCTTGTAAGCAGTTTCGATGCATGAGCTGTTAAGCTGATTGTGCGATAATTCTCGCACTTGTCATTTCTTGCCGTCTGCACAATTGTGTGGAAGATGCTCATATATTCTACACACCAACATGAACAGTCGTTTTGTTGCCACTTCCCCTAATGATTTTAGAAAGTCTGATGAAATGTTATCTATCCCTTCTGCCTTATTTGACTGTAAGTCCTCCAAAGCTCTTTTAAATTCCAATTCTAATACTGGATCCCCAATCTCTTCTAAATCGACTCCTGTTTCTTCTTCTATCACATCAGACAAATCTTCACCCTCATAGAGGCTTTCAGTGTATTCTTTCCACCTATCTGCTCTCTCCTCTGCATTTAACAGTGGAATTCCCATTGCACTGTTAATGTTACCACCGTTGCTTTTAATGTCACCAAAGGTAGTTTTGACTTTCCTGTATGCTGAGTCTCTTCTTCCGACAATCATATCTTTTTCGATGTCTTCACATTTTTCCTGCAGCCATTTCGTCTTAGCTTCCCTGCACTTCCTATTTATTTCATTCCTCAGCGACTTGTATTTCTGTATTCCTGATTTTCCCGGAACATGTTTGTACTGCGGCGAGCTCATAGCGCCCCTTAAATGCACGTGAACAAGCAACCATTCCCCTTTTCCACCAGAGGGAGACACCAAAGCTGCGACTGCCACAGCGGCGCCACCGCCAGAAACGGATGACGTCTTCTTCACAATACGCTCTTCAAAATTTTTAACACGGCTGAACTATAAATTATTCTCTTTGCGTATGGTTTTTGTTAATTATGCCGCCAAAAATCTGAGCGTTTGGTAACTTTAGGATACTCCGTAGAGCACTCTGAAATATATTAAGTGACATACTTTAGGTAAATTTTGAAAAACACTTCAGCGTATGACATCAATAAAAAAATATTCCAAGGACCCATATACATTTGAGCACACCGTCACTTACTCTTAAATACCGCAAAGTGATGTAATTTATGGTTGAAGATGGCGAAAAAGTACCAAAACACTGGGATACGTCCGAGCTTCCTGCAAAATATTTAGAAATAGTTCAAATTTCTATCTTTACATGAATAATGGATTCATGGTTTTCAATACTGCAGGAAAGCAAAAATGAAATTCAGAATGTCCAGTTACTTTTGGGCAGCCTGTAAAGAATTTGAAACATGACAAGCTTTTTTTGGTAAGTAGTTTTGGTAAGTGGCGCATAGAAAAACAGAAATTCGGATCTATTTTAACACTGTGTTAAGTACTTTTGAAATACAGCAAGTTACGTCCCTTAAATAATATTATTTTGTAGAATGTCTCGCAAAAGAAATCAGTGGTCGATACTCCTTAGCGCCCCAGAAAGTACAAAAAGTATTGCACTTTACCGTTGACCATGGTATAAAAATTCTAATTGTTTGTGTACTTTCGAACACAGTCAAAAATACTGCTAGTTACACCCCTTACGTAATTTTTAGATAAGTGATTTTGAATATGACCCAAAAGATTGAAAGATTCAGATACATTTGAACATGTTAAAAATGATTACCTCATGATTGCGTATTTCATTTTAATGGCGTATAAAATATTGGGCGTTGATCGGAAGGGAGCGGAGGGGAATGGAGATGTTCCAAAACTTATTCAAACAACTGGATATACTAACCACATCTTCTCAGTATATTTATTCCTTAATGAAGTCTGTTGTAAATAATACATCTTGTTTTCCAACTAACTGCTTAGTACAATACTACGAATAAGAACAATGTATATAAACATTTAAAATCACTTACTCTTGTCCAGAAAGCAGTCCAGCATTCAGCAACGCATATCTTAAATAAGTTACCAGCCACAATCGAAAGTTTAGTTTCAGACAAGGCACAATTTAAACATAATTTGAAAGACTTTTTAGTGGCCAACTCCTTCTATTCCATCCATGAATTTGTCAAGAAATGAAGTAGACCATTTTAATGAAAATTTGTTATACCTTAATTTTTGACAATACTTGATTGTAACAGCGAAGTAAGTACCTACTGTGTGAATGATGGATGTATGGAAAGCAGGTGTAGGACTTACGTCTGTAAATAGCAGAGGTTTAATTTTAAATCTTGTACATAATTTGACTGTTCTTAACTGAGGATCATTGAAATGAATAATTTATTTTAATTTTAGACACTAATTGTTTGTAATAGACAAATAACCAGCTACTGTGTGAATGATGGATTTAATGAAAGCAGATGTAAGCATTAAACCTGTAAATATTAAAAGTTTAATTTTAATTCATGTACATAATTTTACTTTTTATTGATTGAGGATCATTAAAATTAATGAAACTCAAGTTTTTCTAATTACATTTCTTAATGAGTTTATCTGACATGTTCCACACCCAGAAGGGTGTGGGTCTATGGAATGAATAATTGTTGTTGTTTTCTTCAGTCCTGAGACTGGTTTGATGCAGCTCTCCATGCTACTCTATCCTGTGCAAGCTGCTTCATCTCCCAGTACCTACTGCAACCTACATCCTTCTGAATCTGCTTAGTGTACTCATCTCTCAGTCTCCCTCTACGATTTTTACCCTCCACACTGCCCTCCAATGCTAAATTTGTGATCCCTTATGCCTCAAAACATGTCCTACCAAGCGATCCCTTCTTCTAGTCAAGTTGTGCCACAAACTTCTCTTCTCCCCAATCCTATTCAATACCTCCTCATTAGTTATGTGATCTACCCACCTAATCTTCAACATTCTTCTGTAACACCACATTTCGAAAGCTTCTATTCTCTTCTTGTCCAAACTAGTTATCGTCCATGTTTCACTTCCATACATGGCTACACTCCAAACAAATACTTTCATAAACGACTTCCTGATACATAAATCTATATTCGATGTTAACAAATTTCTCTTCTTGAGAAACGCTTTCCTTGCCATTGCCAGTCTACATTTTATATTCTCTCTACTTCGACCATCATCAGTTATTTTACTTCCTAAATAGCAAAACTCCTTTACTACTTTAAGTGTCTCATTTCCTAATCTAATTCCCTCAGCATCACCTGATTTAATTTGACTACATTCCATTATCCTCGTTTTGCTTTTGTTAATGTTCATCTTATATCCTCCTTTCAAGACACTGTCCATTCCGTTCAACTGCTCCTCCAAGTCCTTTGCTGTCTCTGACAGAATTACAATGTCATCGGCGAACCTCAAAGTTTTTACTTCGTCTCCATGAATTTTAATACCTACTCCAAATTTTTCTTTTGTTTCCTTTACTGCTTGCTCAATATACAGATTGAATAACATCGGGGAGAGGCTACAACCCTGTCTCACTCCTTTCCCAACCACTGCTTCCCTTTCATGCCCCTCGACTCTTATGACTGCCATCTGGTTTCTGTACAAATTATAAATAGCCTTTCGCTCCCTGTATTTTACCCCTGCCACCTTTAGAATTTGAAAAAGAGTATTCCAGTCAACATTGTCAAAAGCTTTCTCTAAGTCTACAAATGCTAGAAACGTAGGTTTGCCTTTTCTTAATCTTTCTTCTAAGATAAGTCGTAAGGTCAGTATTGCCTCACGTGTTCCAACATTTCGACGGAATCCAAACTGATCCTCCCCGAGGTCTGCATCTACCAGTTTTTCCATTCGTCTGTAAAGAATTCGCGTTAGTATTTTGCAGCCGTGGCTTATTAAACTGATAGTTCGGTAATTTTCACATCTGTCAGCAACTGCTTTCTTTGGGATTGGAATTATTATATTCTTCTTGAAGTCTGAGGGTATTTCGCCTGTCTCATACATCTTGCTCACCAGCTGGTAGAGTTTTGTCAGGACTGGTTGTCCCAAGGCCGTCAGTAGTTCTAATGGAATGTTGTCTACTCCGGGGGCCTTGTTTCGACTCAGGTCTTTCAGTGCTCTGTCAAACTCTTCACGCAGTATCGTATCTCCCATTTCGTCTTCATCTACATCCTCTTCCATTTCCATAATATTGTCCTCAAGTACATCGCCCTTGTATAAACCTTCTATATACTCCTTCCACCTTTCTGCCTTCCCTTCTTTGCTTAGAACTGGGCTGCCATCTGAGCTCTTGATATTCATACACGTGGTTCTCTTCTCTCAAAAGGTCTCTTTAATTTTCCTGTAGGCAGTATCTATCTTACCCCTAGTGAGATAAGCTTCTACATCCTTACATTTGTCCTCTAGCCATCCCTGTTTAGCCATTTTGCACTTCCTGTCGATCTCATTTTTGAGACGTTTGTATTTCTTTTTGGCTGCTTCATTTACTGCATTTTTATATTTTCTCCTTTCATCAATTAAATTCAATATTTCTTCTGTTACCCAAGGATTTCTAGCAGCCCTCGTCTTTGTACCTACTTTATCCTCTGCTGCCTTCACTACTACATCCCTCAGAGCTACCCATTCTTCTTCTACTGTATTTCTTTCCCCTATTCCTGTCAATTGTTCCCTTATGCTCTCCCTGAAACTCTGTACAACCTCTGGTTCTTTCAGTTTATCCAGGTCCCATCTCCTTCATTTCCCACATTTTTGCAGTTTCTTCAGTTTTAATCTACAGGTCATAACCAGTAGATTGTGGTCAGAGTCCACATCTGCCCCTGGAAATGTCTTACAACTTAAAACCTGGTTCCTAAATCTCTGTCTTACCATTATATAATCTATCTGATACCTTTTAGTATCTCCAGGGTTCTTCCGCGTATACAACCTTCTTTCATGATTCTTAAACCAAGTGTTAGCTACGATTAAGTTGTGCTCTGTGCAAAATTCTACTAGGCGGCTTCCTCTTTCATTTCTTAGCCCCAATCCATATTCACCTACTATGTTTCCTTCTCTCCCTTTTCCTACACTCGAATTCCAGTCACCCATTACTGTTAAATTTTCGTCTCCCTTCACTATCTGAATAATTTCTTTTATTTCATCGTACATTTCTTCAATTTCTTCATCATCTGCAGAGCTAGTTGGCATATAAACTTGTACTACTGTAGTAGGTGTGGGCTTCGTATCTATCTTGGCCACAATAATGCGTTCACTATGCTGTTTGTAGTAGCTTACCCGCATTCCTATTTTCCTATTCATTATTAAACCTACTCCTGCATTACCCCTATTTGATTTTGTGTTTATAACCCTGTAGTCACCTGACCAGAAGTCTTGTTCCTCCTGCCACCGAACTTCACTAATTCCCACTATATCTAACTTTAACCTATCCATTTCCCTTTTTAAATTTTCTAACCTACCTGCCCGATTAAGGGATCTGACATTCCACGCTCCGATCCGTAGAACGCCAGTTTTCTTTCTCCTGATAACGACATCCTCCTGAGTAGTCCCCGCCCGGAGATCCGAATGGGGGACTATTTTACCTCCGGAATATTTTACCCAAGAGGATGCCATCATCATTTAATCATACAGTAAAGCTGCATGTCCTCGGGAAAAATTACGGCTGTAGTTTCCCCTTGCTTTCAGCCGTTCGCAGTACCAGCACAGCAAGGCCGTTTTGGTTAATGTTGCAAGGCCAGATCAGTCAATCATCCAGACTGTTGCCCCTGCAACTACTGAAAAGGCTGCTGCCCCTCTTCAGGAACCACACGTTTGTCTGGCCTCTCAACAGATACCCCTCCGTTGTGGTTGCACCTACGGTACGGCCATCTGTATCGCTGAGGCACGCAAGCCTCCCCACCAACGGCAAGGTCCATGGTTCATGGGGGGAATGAATAATTAATCTAATCTATAGGGCAGACAACAAAAGAACGGTGCACGAACGTTTTAGAGAAACTTCGAGGGTCAACGTAGGTATCGGTATAAAGATGAAGATCGATCTGATATTGAAATGCCATGTTTTCACCGTGGAGGGTGCCAGGCGCAGTGAACGGGCACGCCTAACAGTACATGCGGAGCGCATGCGCAATGCACCCCCTTTGGCTTTAAATAGCAGTGCTGAGCGCGTATTCGCGACCCCCGTCTCCTTCCTCCAACACTCTTCCCCCAGGCTCCTCCCCTGTTCTCCGTTCCCCCTATCTCCCCTGCCCATGGCATCGTTTCTCCACTCTCCTTCTCCCTCTCCCTCTTTCACCCACCTCCCCTCCTCTTCTCTAGGCAGGTCCCGTACACGGTTAGTGAACATTCGCGCGCCGGAGATCGACGCCTTGTGTTTCTGTGTGTGCCGTCGTTTTGTGCTTCAGTGGTTCAGTGTACTTCGTTTTGTGCACCTACGTTAACGTGTGACAATTTTCGTCTATATCTGTGTCCAAGTGTCTGAACAACTTTTATCTTGGACTCTACGTCCGTGAACGGCTCCATGTATTTTAAAATGTGTTTGTCTCCGTTTACATGTCCACCGTATTTTTTTCTCTGACATTGTCTTCATTTGTATCTTGTATGTTTCTCTGCGGCCGAAGAGCAGCGTATTATGCTGCTGCTGGCCTTCCTGTAAACAGGTTTGAAAATAACAATAAAGAAAAAAAAAGGGTATTCGCGAGTACTTCTCCAGCTGTACTCACCTGAAGATGGCCAAAAGATTTTGTGCCGAAATATTGTGGCAAGATGTTACTGACTTACGGCAGTTCTCCCGTGTTGTTAAGGAACAATCTAATCTAATTTCTAATCTAAAACACAATTTTACTAGTTCGCTCATCTCTGATTTATGATTTTTTCTTTCTCCTTGACTTCCTGTCATCTTGCGTTTTATAAATTTTCCACTCCTTGCTTGACTTTTACATTTCCCATCATCATTCATCTCTAACTTTTAGATTTACCACAACCCACCTTTTTTATTTTTTAAACATCCCACTATCTGCCATCTGGAACCCTTGAATTTACTGCCCGCACCATATTTATGACGCCGTAAATTCGAAGTCACTGATAACTTGACTGCCGCTGCTATAGAAGCAAGTCTCTGCCATTGCGTGTAGGCAATCCCGTTTGAGTCTTTATCTTACACTGTTCGAGGAATAACTGGTGTGCAGATGTGAGATGGGGTCGGTGGGCCTAGTACTCGCATCAGAGTTCGTTCTGAGTATTTATGTATTTGATCGAGGACATTTAAACATATTGACATTGTCTACTGTCTTATCGTTAATGACAACTATTCTTGCTCTTGTTGTGTGTTCCCTTTTCACTGTCAATACTTCCATTTCCCTTACGGATCTAACCATTAGATAAGTTTGTAAAGTAGTACTCAGTTCTGATGAAGCGCTTTCATTGACTGCTAGAAGTTCCTAGTCGACTCGAAATAAAGTGTTGTGCATAAATTGGATCCTTTCTAGGTCCATTCTCTTACGGTTTTTAGAATTATGTTATTCTAATTTTTAGATATATGCAGGATGGTGAGTAACAGTCCGAAAGGACAGTAATGGTTGCTGCAGGTTAGGTTTTTCTGAGAAATAATTGTCGAGGAAAAATTCGATATATCGCGCCGTTTCCGAGGTAACTAGCATAGAAGTTAATCAGTCAGACCTTTACTCGTGCATATTCAAGAGGCCCGTCAGAAACAATTAGTGTCAGTTGTTCTCATAGTGTGGACGATAGTGCACAACATGGCGGAATTTTTGGCTCTGGTTCGATTCTTACTACCGTGACACGTCCACTATTTGTATCGCTCTCTTGTTCTGTTTTCGGAAACCAAACGAGGAATACCTTTGGCGACACCGCCTCTGACGGGCCGCTTGAACTTGTTCGCACAACCACGTAACTGGATAGCTTTTATGCCAGTTAACTCGGATGCGGTGTAACGTATCCAATTTATTGTGAACAAATACTTTTTAGCAATCCCCTCACAACGCTTTGATACTGTTTCCGATCAACCTTTATATCAAAAAGTATTAGAGACAGACCATACCTTGTTTCAATCAGTTGTCAATAATTCTCCATTGTACTTAATTTTGTGTTACTGTACCGTGATTTAATGTCATTCATCTGCTATAGACATACATAGTAGTCAGTACGTACGTCTCGTAATTAAACCCTTTCTCCCTAATAGTAGACCTTCTCGGAAAGACTGAAAATTGTGACTTGCTGAATTCTCTTCTCGTCTTTGATGATTTTTCCTAGAAAATGGAACGTCTCGTTTTCCACTTACCAAAACTGAATGTTCTCTCTTTGACCCGTACTTCCTACCATATCAGACCATTCCCCTCTTCTAATGCTTGGACATAACAATATTTAACTACATTTAATCATAGTGGCTGCAATACCAATTCGTGGCAAAAATAGCTGAATTTTTGCAGTTCTCGTGCTGTTTGTTCTTTATTCGGACGGCATTCGGCCGCAAATCTAAGCGAAAATTCATTAAGGAGTTGGGGGAAATCAGGTGGCCACTCCACCCCCGAGAAAAATTCGTACTAAAAGCGTTTATATTTTTAATATATTAAATTCCAAAAATTTACACAAAGTTTTCCAAGAGTATATTGCTGTGGAAACTAATAGTCTCGAAATCAGCAAAAAAAGTAAAAAAAAAAAAATTAAGCTCCGTTTAGCACAGGATACGATACCTTTTCGTTCTCATGGGTTCGCCCAAATGTACTGCTTTGTGGCCTGAGTGGCTGTAGAACACATTCGATGCTGGACAAGGTAAACATTTGCACGCTGATCGTAAAAGTTTGCCAAAAAATCTGACATATAAACTTGTCGAAGATCTGAAAGTTCGTTGCAGTAATAATTGTTGGGCCAGTTCTTTTAATTTGATAAAGCTCATCTTAATTGCAATGTCCTGCAATTTATGCTGAAGTGATGTGAAGGCAAATTATATAAAAATATTTTAAAACAATGCTAATGACACATTGTTATAAGTTTTTAAATCTTCGGTTTCTGTGGGACGTTAATAGCGTTTATGAGAGTTACACTTGGAGGGGGGCGAAAGGGCATTAACACATGACTCCCCCATCCCCCTTTCACCCACCTTATATCCCCATCGAACGCCGGTTCCGCACCTGGAAAATCCTGGCATTCAGCGGCTGCGTATTTACACACGGCCTCAGTTTCACAGGAATTCTCCAACTTGGCAAATGTCAGCCCATTTTTTTTTTTTTTTTTTTTTTTTGGGAAGTTGTGGTAAGGTCTTACGGGATCAAACTGCTGACATCGTCGGTCCCTAAGCTTACCCACTACTTAATCTAAATTAAAATAATTAACGCTAAAAACGACACACACACCCGTGCCCGAGGGAGGACTGGAACCGCCGATGGAGGGGGAGGGGCGCACGGACCATGACAAGACGCCCACCTCAGTCGGCGCGGCTACCCTGTCAGCGCATTTAAGCGGACACATATCCAACAATATTTTACTCTGACAGATACGAACTTTGAGTGATACGGACGGAATATTTGCCATGCTACTTAATCGGCCCTTCTTTCTAGATGGCTGTACGGTTCTTAGTGGTTTTTCCAACGACATGTACCATAACCCAACACAGGAGAGGTCGATCAGGCATCCACTCAACGCAATACCCAGTCGATGCCCAACCTCCTGACCCGTCATCAATATGCAGTTACCAGAGTAGCCAGGAGATGCGCAAACAGCCAATTACTGGGACGCGTAGGAAACGTGTAGGTATGCGCTCCGCCCTGCTACGCCCTACTGCTGTTCCAACAGCCTTTCATGTACGTAGCAAATGGGAAACGTGACCGAGCGAAGTGGCACAGTGGTTAACACGTTGGACTGGCGTTCGGGAGAACGACGGTTGAAACATGCGTCCATCTATCTAGAATTAGATTTTCCGTGATACCCCTAAATCAATCTATGCAAATGCCCGGATGGTTCCTTTGAAACGGCACGGCTGAATTTAATTCCCGTCCCTGCCACCTTACGAGCTTGTGCTCCGTCTCTGATGACCTCTATGTCAACGGGACCTTAAGCCCTTAACTTCCTTCCCTCCTTCGATTAGGTCGAGACACTGTCAATTGCAGATTGTTTACACACTGAGCCCCTATTTATTTACTTGCTAAGCAATCAAAAGTGTCTTCAATCTATGAAAGAATCACAACCATCATAAGTAAGAAGCCTGCTTACGAACGGATGATTTCACCGTATACATCTCAGCACATTAAACACTAATTGCATTTCAGTGGTCAAACATTCTTGCTTGTTGTGACATTAAATCACGTCTCTTATAATTCCAGATCCCCCAGACAAGCCATGTTGTAGCAAGTAGCTGATTAGTTCAAATGGCTCTGAGCACTATGGGACAACTGCTGTGGTCATCAGTCCCCTAGAACTTAGAACTACTTAAACCAAACTGAGGACATCACACACATCCATGCCCGAGGCAGGATTCGAATCTGCGACCGTAGCGGAGCTGATTAGTCTCCATACTAAAATGTAATGGATATTGGGAACCGCAGACACCGAAAGTCGCACACTTTCCACAGTTCAGAAGCATTATCTATGAACTTGTTTCTCGAATAACAAATGAGTATTAGAACCAGAAAATACATAGTACGCTGTCGTCGGAGATAATAGATTTCGCCATCACAGCACTGCTGAGCGTCAACCTATTTCCTGTGCGAGAGAGGAAATTTTTCAGTGTTTACATTGACGTATATGGTCCAGAAGACTGAATATAGTTACAATCTGAGAGCATACTAGCCGATTTCAGTCTCTTTCCAATCGAGTATGGGCGGAAGGAAACTGATTATGTGCGTACCTCGTTACACACCGAAGCCCTGTAATTTTATTCTCTGGTTCCTATGCGCGATTTACGATGGAGCCACGAACTTTTTGTACGGTCTTCCTCGATAATTGGTAGCCTATTACGAATGCACCCAAATCTTCGCGTAGAAATACCCTGTTGACAAGCAGGATGCACCCAGCATTTAAGAGGCCAGTTGCGGATCTACTTGACTTAGAAGCAGCGGATACGGTTACGAAAAACTGACAATGGCCGGGAGAGCGGTGTTCTATAGCATGCACCTCCACATCTCCAGCAAGTGACGCCTATGGGCTGAGAATGACACGGCGGTCGGTCGGTACCGTTGGACCTCCATGTCCTGTTGTTTTAGCGTAAAACTGAGCCTCTCTTCTAAATACTCTCACTAAAGACACCTCTTAGGCTTTCGTGTGAGCTATACCGATAGCAAATGATGCTAGTAACGCCTATCTCAGTTTAATCGATGTTTGCTGCCATACCTAAGTTATGACGAATCTAAACGCTAGATCTGAGAACTAAAAACGGTCACTATAGCACAGATTCTGTAAGATGCCTCACGTGATTTGAAGTATCTTACGGTTTTATTTCAGGATACCTGGTTCGCGATTCTATCCATCAACGGCAAGTAAGGTATCCAATATGCAGCTACTGTGAATTTCCTTATTCAAGTGCTATTTATGGATAGTGAGACAACATGTGGCATCACAATATTTGTCATCCACGAAACCTAGTGCTGCGAAACCTGTATGCTTAGGTACCCTTAGTTTTCCATTAAACTATTCAATATTTCTCTCACTCTAATAATCCAATAACTGATATAAACAACACTGTAGTTGAAGAGATCCCTTTACCATTTGAGCGTCACAAACAGTGTTAAGCTTTCGATGTAATACTTCCATCGCGTGTAATTAAAAAGACAAAAGCTTAATACTTTGCATGTCCTATAAACCGATTCTTACAGACCAACCTGAAGTTAGTGAAGGGCGTTAAGCTCTTGGTCTATCTATTAGCGGTCATACATGAATGTCTACGCTCCACAACGTATCCGTCATACATGAATCGGACGCTCCTCACTGTGAAAATTTGATGAATACAGTTTTTGCTGTTAATCTCATCTTCAGAGCATGTCTGTAGGTATAAAAATTTACGTAATTTACCGTGGGCTCATTCACACCTCTATATTTTCTGGCATTATGCACAATTTATGGCATACTTTAGTTCAAAGAATTAAAAAAAAGAGAGTTTCTACACTGATAAAGCGCGTCGGTATACGCTCTCCTAGTTTTCAAACAGAACTACCAAATCTTCAAGCATCCACTTCACTGAAGCTGGGCAGATACAGTGATTTGCATGTTCTAATTCAAATGTAGTCGTCTTAAAACTCGAAGCGTCGTAGTTTTCCATTAGAAGCTGTGTCTTTGCAGCAAGTACTGCTGCGAAGGGGTTTTACATAATTTCCAGCTAAGCTTCCTGCACCCACGACAACCCTGCAAGAATAATTTTTTCTAGTTTCCGACGACAAATTTTTCGCTTAATTTTTGTCTCCAGTAACAGCTTCTTGATTCTGTCTCTCTCTCTCTCTCTCTCTCTCTCTCTCTCTCTCTCGCTCTCTCTCTCTCTCTCTCTCTCTGTCTCCGTCTCTCTCTGTCTCTCTCTCTCTCTCTGTCTGTCTCTGTCTCTGTCTTTGTACCTCTCTCTCTTATACGTATGCACAGACACACACACACACACACACACACACACACACACACACACACACAGCGTGCAGTCTGGAGCATAGCCCCCTTATAAAATTCCTCCATGGTCCCCTATTCAGTGCTAACATTGGTGCCTCTTCTGATATTAAACCTATTACTTCAAAATCATTCTTAACCGAATCCAGGTACCTTCTGCTTGGTCTGCCCCGACTCCTCCTACCCTCTACTGCTGAAGCCATGAGTCTCTTGGGTAACCCTGCTTCTCCCATGCGTGTAACATGACCCCACCATCTAAGCCTGTTCGCCCTGACTGCTACGTCTATAGAGTTCACTCCCAGTTTTTCTTTGATTTCCTCATTGTGGACCCCTCCTGCCATTGTTCGCATCTACTAGTACCTGCAATCATCCTAGCTACTTTCATATCCGTAACCTCAACCTTGTTGATAAGGTAACCTGAATCCACCCAACTTTCGCTCCCATACAACAAAATTGGTCGAAAGATTGAACGGTGCACAGATAACTTAGTCTTGGTACTGACTTCCTTCTTGCAGAAGAGAGTAGATCGTAGCTGAGCGCTCACTGCATTAGCTTTGCTACACCTCGCTTCCAGTTCTTTCAATATGTTGCTATCCTGTGAGAATATGCATCCTAAGTACTTGAAACCGTCCACCTGTTCTAACTTTGTTCCTCCTATTTGGCTCTCAATCCGTTTATATTTCTTTCCCACTGACATTACTTTCGTTTTGGAGATGCTAATCTTCATACCATAGTCCTTACATTTCTGATCTAGCTCTGAAATATTACTTTGCAAACTTTCTATCGAATCTGCCATCACAACTAAGTCATCCGCACATGCAAGACTGCTTATTTTGTGTTCACATATTTTAATCTCACCCAGTCAGTCTATTGTTTTCAACATTTGATCCATAAATAATATGAGCAACAGTGGCGACAGGTTGCAGCCTTGTCTTACCCCTGAAACTACTCTGAACGATGAACTCAATTTACCGTCAACTCTAACTACTGCCTGACTATCCATGTAAAGACCTTTAATTGCTTGCAAAAGTTTGCCTCCTATTCCATAATCTCGTAGAACAGACAATAACTTTCTCCTAGGAACCCGGTAATATGCCTTTTCTAGATCTATAAAGAATAGATACAATTCCCTGTTCCACTTATAACACTTCACCATTATTTGCCGTAAGCTAAAGATCTGGTCCTGACAACCTCTAAGAGGCCTAAATCCACACTGATTTTCATCCAACTAATACTCCTGGTCCTCAACTAATACTCGCACTTTTATTTCAACAATACCTGAGAAGATTTTACCCACAACGCTGATTAAAGAGATACCTCTGTAGTTGTTACAATCTTTTCTGTTTCCATGTTTAAAGATTGGTGTGATTACTGCTTTTGTCCAGTCTGATGGAACCAGTCCCGACTCCAAGGCCATTTCAATTATCCTGTGTAGCCATTTAAGACCTGACATTCCACTGTATTTGATGAGTTCCGACTTAATTTCATCCACCCCAGCTGCTTTATTCCACTGCAATCTATTGACCATTTTCTCTACTTCCTCAAATGTGATCCTATTTCCGTCATCATTCCTATCCCATTCTACCTTGAAATCTGAAACATTACTGATTGTATTTTCACCTACATTGAGCAACTCTTCAAAATATTCCCTCCATCTGCCCAAGGCATCCACAGGATTCACCAGCAGTTTTCCTGAACTGTCCAAAATACTTGCCATTTCCTTCTTACCTCACTTTCGAAGACTGCTAATTACACTCCAGAATGGTTTTCGAGCAGCTTGACCCATAGTCTCCAACCTGTTTCCAAAGTCTTCCCAAGATTTCTCTTGGATGCTGCAATTATCTGTTTGGCTTTGTTTCTTTCTTCAACATAATTGTCTCTGTCTACCTGGGTTCTAGTATGTAGCCATTCTTGAGACGCCTTCTTTTTCCTTTTACAGGCTGCCTTGACTGTGTCATTCCACCAAGCTGTTTGCTTCATCCTACTTTTACACGCTACTGTTCCAAGACATTCTTTAGCCACATCTAGTAGTGTGTCCATGTACCTTGTCCATTCCTTTTCCAATGACTGTAATTGACTACATTCAACTAACTGGTACCTTTCTGAGATCGCTGCTATGTACTTGTGCCTGATTTCCTTATCCTGAAGTTTCTCCACTCTTATCCTCCTACATATGGACCTGACCTCTTGCACTTTCGGCCTCACAATCCCAATTTCTCTGCAGATTAAATTATGATCAGTGTCATCAAAGAATCCCCTGAATACATGTGTGTCCCTCACAGCCTTTCTGAATTCCTGATCTGTTATTATATAGTCAATGACAGATCTGGTTCCCATGCCTTCCCAAGTATACCGGTGAATGTTCTTATGTTTAAAAAAGGAATTTGTGATTACTAAGCCCATACTGGCACAGATATGCAAGAGTTGTTTCCCGTTCCTGTTGGCCTCCATGTCCTCTCCAAATTTACCCCTAACCTATTCATACCCTTGTGTTCGATTTCCAATCCTGGCATTAAAATCACCCATGAGCAGAACACTGTTCTTGTCCTTCACTTTAACAACTACATCACTGAGTGCCTCATAAAAACTATCCATCTGATCTTGATCTCTCTATTCACAATGTGAAAATACTGACACCATCTTACTTGCAGCCTCTGCCAGCTCTACCTTCTTCCCAGAGTAGCCCCCATTGATATTAATAGCTCCCCATCTCATTACCACTTGTTTGCCAAGTCGTATCTTAGGAGTCCCTGGTTTGTCAGTTAGAGGTGGGACTCTGCCACCTCCGAAAGTCCGAGGCATTTTCCTCTGATTGTTGCCAGCATCATATTTAAAGTATCGGGGAAACAGGTTGCTAGCCTTACTTGCGCGAGTCCCATTGAGTTTTACCCCTAACGGTTGAGGGACTAACCGGTGGATTTGGTAGTCTTTGCCGTATGGGCACAAAGGTGACCACGACTCAGAATATGTCCGAGATGCCCAGCCTTATTCCAAAGTAACTGGTATCCCGACTCTCGGGACCACTTACTTGGCCACTCATATGTTGCCCGTGGTTCATGAACTAGGACATGACTACAGGAACCCACACCATGAACCACAGCTTTTCAAATATGCGCTAATATCGACCGAAATATGAAATAAGCTGACTTGTAATGCTCGTTCTAAAGGCGTCAGCAGCGTCAGATTTGCCAAATATTCTAGGCCATTACCCCCTGAGCTTGGACTATGGTGCTAGCTATGATACTCTAAGGAGAACTTTTTGTGAGTTGATAATTGCAACAATTCAATTAGAAATACTGTTTCTTTCTGGCAGAGGCCACATTCTCTTCTTAGAATTTTATTTACTGGAAGAGGTGGCGGGGCATCGTTACAGGTGGCAGAGATTCTATTGAAATACTTCTTTATCTAAGCGGCTACATACGATCTAGGATTATCAACTGGAGATCCATATGAACATCAATTACGGAACATGTAACGGTGTAATCGATTCCCGCCGTGCTGGCTGATTCCAGTAATCTGTGCAAGGTCGAATGCTTTCCTCACGTTGTTCAAAGCTGTGTGTGTGCCAGTCTAAAGTAGTTGTTTTTGTACATACTATTGTTATCTGGAATAAACTTAGTACCCTTATGGGACACGTTCTTTGTTACCAGCTCCGATTATAAAAGACATTATTGTGTAAGGCACCGACCGGGATAGCCGAGCTGTTCTAGGCACTACAGTCTGGAACCCCGTGACCGCTACGGACGCAGTTTCGAATCCTGCCTCGGGAATGGATGTGTGTGATGTCTTTAGTTTAGTTAGGTTTAAGTATTTCTAACTTCAAGGGGCTGATGACCTCAGAACTTAAGTCCCATAGTGCTCAGAGCTATTTGAACCATTTATGTAAGTCGCAATTGCTATTTTTTGGCAAAGAGGGTTCTTGTCTTTGACCTTCTAATGACATCTTTGCTCAAGTCTGTGAGGTTTTTGTGTGATCTTGGCGTCAGGAAGGGAACATTCCCCAGACGGAGAAGACGTTCAGCAACTGGCTAGAATATGTAAACACCGACAATGGCATTGTATCATAATGGAAGGGGTATGCGTGTTGTAGCGCCTCTGGTTATCTGCCGTACTGGCAGCTTCGCCACTTACAACGTGTAGTCTGTCATCACCTGTCCTGGGTCTCATGCATGCGATGCGAATCTATTAAACCAAGTTGTCGTCAGCGTAAGTGTGGTTCGGTAGTAAATAATTGCCGGGATGGAACATGTATGACGAGGGATGCAATTCACTCAACACCTCCGTGAATTGAAACGTTATATTTTGCTCAGGACGTATGCGCTTGCTAATTGTAGTATTCTGAATTTCAAAGAAATAATCAGTCTTAATCGCAAAAATATTTTTATCTAATGTGTTTTAAAGGTAACCTGTCTCAGCCTTGACGATCATCATCACGTATCTCTGATATGTGAATTCCTTAACCGGCCGCTGTCGTCGATCGGTTCTAGGCACTTCAGTCGTGAACCGCGCGACGCTACGGTCGCAGGTTTCAATCCTGCCTCGGGGGTAAATGTGTGTGATGTCCGTAGGTTAGTTAGGTTTATGTAGTTCTAAGTTGTAGCAGACCGGTGACCTCAGATGTTAGGTCCCATTATGCTCAGAGCCATTTGAACCAGGTTTTGATTTCCTTAGAAGAAATAAGGAACAAAAAGAAGTGAAGTAAGTGATCGCAACATGTACGATAGTAGTTACCAAAACGTATAGAAACATTTATTCCCTGGGGTGATGAGCAGAGACACCGAGCGAAGCGACAAATTCGGAGAATGCTGAATAGCGTACGAATGCTATGCGTAAAGTAGATGAAACTGTGTATTAAAATGTTTGGTAACAAAGATTGCCTTTGTATATTTGTAAAGGTATTTATAAACTGCATATTTTGAAAAATATGTAACCTATGACAGTGCTAATGTTTATTACAGTATCGTGTACAGATATGAAGTAAATTGGGCAAGAGCTTTTCTAGATATTTACTAACAATATTTCCCCTTTATACAGGGTGTTACAAAAAGGTACGCCCAAACATTCAGGAAACATTCCTCACACACAAATAAAGAAAAGATGTTATGCGGGCATGTGTCCAGAAACGCTTAATTTCCATGTTAGAGCTCATTTTAGTTTCGTCAGCATATACTGCACTTCCTCGATTCACCGCCAGTTGGCCCAATTGAAAGAAGGTAATGTTGACTTCGGTGCTTTTGTTGACATGCGACTCATTGCTCAACAGTGCTAGCATCAAGCACATCAGTACGTAGCATCAACAGGTTAGAGTTCATCACGAACGTGGTTTTTCAGTCAGTGCAATGTTTACAAATGCGGAGTTGGCAGATGCCCATTTGATGTATGGATTAGCACGGGGCAATAGCCGTGCTGCGGTACGTTTGTATCGAGACAGATTTCCAGAACGATGGTGTTCCGACAGGAAGACGTTCGAATCAATTGATCGGCGTTTTAGCGAGCACGGAACATTCCAGCCCATGACTCGCGACAGGGGAATATCTAGAACGACGAGAACACCTGCAATGGACGAGGCAACTCTTCGTGCAGTTGGCGATAACCCTAACGTCAGCGTCAGAGAAGCTGCTGCTGTACAAGGTATCGTTGACCGCGTCACTGTATGGACAGTGCTACGGGAGAACCAGTTGTTTCCGTACCACGTACAGCGTGTGCAGGCACTATCAGTAGCTGATTGTCCTCCACGGGTACGCTTCTGCGAATGGTTCATCCAACAATGTGTCAATCCTCATTTCAGTGCAAATGTTCTCTTTACGGATGAGGTTTCATTCCAACGTGATCAAATTGTAAATTTTCACAATCAACATGTGTGGGCTGACGAGAATCCGCACGCAATTGTGCAATCACGTCATCAACAGAGATTTTCTGTGAACATTTGGGCAGGCATTGTTGGTGATGTCTTGATTAGGCCCCATGTTCTTCCACCTATGCTCAATGGAGCATGTTATCATGGTTTCATATGAGATACTCTACTTGTGCTGCTAGAACATGTGCCTTTACAAGTACGACACAACATGTGGTTCATGCACGATGGAGCTCCTGCACATTTCAGTCGAAGTGTTCGTACGCTTCTCAACAACAGATTCGGCGACCAATGCATTGGTAGAGGCGGACCAATTCCATGGCCTCCACACTCTCATGACCTCAACCATCTTGACTTTCAATTATGGGGGCATTTGAAAGCTCTTGCCTACGCCACCCCGGAACCAAATGTAGAGACTCTTCGTGCTCGTATTGTGGACGGATGTGATACAATACGTCATTCTCCAGGGCTGCATCAGCGCATCAGGGATTCCATGCGACGGAGGGTGGATGCATCCTCGCTAACGGAGGACATTTTGAACATTTCCTGTAACAAAGCGTTTGAAGTCACGCTGGTACGTTCTGTTGCTGTGTGTTTCCATTCCATGATGAAGGTGCGTGAGACTGCTAAAGCGGTGGGCATCTCTAATGAACGGGTGCATAATATTTTGCATGAAGATTTGGACATGAGAAAGCTATCCGCAAGATGGGTTCCTCGATTGCTCACGCTTGACCAAAACCGGAATCGTGTGAAGTGTTGTAAGGAAGGTTTGCAGCTGTTCAGGAAGAACCCGCAGGACTTTAACTCTTCATTGGACAAATGCATTATACTAGAACTGGCATGTGATTACATTTTCATGCAATTTGAAGGTATAGATCCTGAGAAATCAGTACCCAGAACAACCACCTCTGGCCGTAATAACGGCCTTGATACGCCTGGGCATTGAGTCAAACAGAGCTTGGATGGCGTGTACAGGTACAGCTGTCCATGCAGCTTCAACACGATACCACAGTTCATTCATAGTAGTGCCTGGCGTATTGTGACAAGCTAGTTGCTCGGCCACCATTGACCAGATGTTTTCAGTTGGTGAGAGATCTGGAGAATGTGCCGGCCATGGCAGCAGTCGAACATTTTCTGTATCCAGAAAGGCCCATACAAGACCTGCAACATGCGGTCGTGAATTATCCTGCTGAAATGTAGGGTTTTGCAGGGATCGAATGAAGGGTAGAGCCACGGGTCGTAACACGTCTGAAATGTAACGTCCACTGTTCAAAGTGCCATCAATGCGAACAAGAGGTGACCGAGACGTGTAACCAATGGCACCCCATACCATCACACCTGGTGATACGCCAGTATGGCGATGTAGAATACACGCTTCAAATGTGCGTTCGCCGTGATGTCGCCAAACACGGATGCGACCATCATAATGCTCTAAACAGAACCTGGATGCATCCGAAAAAATGACGTTTTGCCATTAGTGCACCCAGGTTCGTCGTTGAGTACACCGTCGCAGGCGCTCCTGTCTATGATGTAGCGTCTAGGTTAACTGCAGCCATGGTCTCCGAGCTGATGTTGGTTATTGTCTTGCAAACCTCCCCATCTGTTGACTCAGGAATCGAGACGTGGCTGCACGATCCGTTACAGCCATGAGGATAAGATGCCTGTCAACTCAACTGCTATTGATACGAGGCCGTTGGGATCCAGCACGGCGTTCCGTATTACCCTGCTGGACCCACCGATTCCATATTCTGCTAAGAGTCATTGGATCTCGACCAACGCGAGCAGCAATCTCGCGATACGATAAACCGCAATTTCGATAGGCTACAATCCGACCTTTAGCAAAGTCGGAAACGTGATGGTACGCATTTTTCCTCCTTACACGAGGCATCACAAGAACATTTCACTATGCAGCGCCAGTCAATGCTGTTTGTATATGAGAAACCGTTTGGAAACTTTCCTCATGTCAGCACGCTGTAGGTGTAGCCTCCGGCGCCAACCTTGTGTGAATGCTCTGAAATACTAATTATTTGCATATCGCAGCATCTTCTACCTGTCGATTAAATTTCACGTCTGTAGCACGTCATATTCGTGGTGTAGCAATTTTTATGGCCAGTAGTGTATATCATTGTTCTCTGGGTTGATACTACTTCCTCTGAAGTATGAAAGTACTGTCTTGTATACAGATCTTGTAGATTTATCGAGTAATATTCCTCCCCTTGTTGCAAATAAAAGTTCATCCACATCTATATCTACATTTTGCGAACCACCATACAGCGCTTGGTGCAGGACACCGAACAATACTGCTATCATTTCCTCTTGCATTCCACAAGCAAATGGAGCAAGGGAAGGAAATCCTTATGCTCACATAAGGGACCTGAATTCTGTTATCTTCGTGGAAATAGCGCGAGTTAACGTTGGTGGCAGTAGAAACGTTTTGTAGTCTTTCGTAGAAGCCGGTTCTCTAAACTTTCTCAATAGTGTTTCGCCGAAAGAACGACTCTTTCCTCCAGAGATTCCCATTTGAGTTCACGGAGCATTTCAGTAACACACTAGCCGTGCATCCCTTAAGAAGTTTTCTATTGGTACCTACTGCAAACAAGAACGAGAAACAAACTGAACCGTTTCAATAAAGCAACATACGGAGCCACACAACAACCAAACACTGCCGAAAAAAACACTGTATATAAAAAACAGCGGGTTGGGTGGGGTGGAGGAGATTTATTGGACAATCTGGTATACACCTTCACAATTAGTTTAGAGCGATTCCGTAATACTGTGCATTGACAACAAATTTCCTGAATTAGATGCATAAGCATATCTGCAAACGTTGAGATAATTGGTTGTACGTTGGGTGATATCTAACACTAATGTCATCTACGACCACTGTACTTAATTAAGGCAGTGAATGAAAGTGCTAAATACCGAAGTAACCGTTTGTCACACCCTTTTCTTATGTTTCCTCGCGAAGAATGTAGGGTACCTTAGTACGAACTGTTGCTTATGGCTTGCTAATCCTTGACGTTAGTCCTTCAATCAGTATTTCTCCGTTGCGTTGAAATCGATTGTGTGTGTGTGTGTGTGTGTGTGTGTGTGTGTGTATGTGTGTGTGTGTGTGTGCGTGTTTTTATGGGTGAGGGGTGCTCAACGTCGAGGTTATTTACGCTAATAGGAAAATCATGAGAAAGGAATGTGGTTAACAATTGGAAAATGCCATATAAGATAAAAAAATAATCTGAGATGGAACTGCACGTGCGTCTGTCACAGAACCAATACAACCACCGCCGCACATTCCCACAGGTTTGTCATGTAAGATAGCGTTAAGACGGTCAGATGTTCTAAACGTATAAAATAAACTCAAGGAAGACAAGAGGAAAACTAGAATCATTTCTTTTCTTGTAAGCCTGCGGCATAAATGAGGTCGAAGAACCTCGAAGTTTTACTTTTTGATACACGTTTCCGCTGCACTATTTGTTTATTTGCTTATAGAGCTCCTTCGACGTAGTACCACTATCTGAAGATGACATAGTTGGTACAATGCTCTTCCGTACGTTAGTTGTGCCTACGAATGACACATTCTGCTTATGTCTCAACAGGTATGACGTGGTTCATAGTACAATGAAATGACCTGAACCACAAAAAAGTGCTCAAATTATACTGACGGCATGCAAGATAGATGGCACGTGTAAAGAGGTAATACTGAAAAGAGAAGAAAAAAATCACAAATAAATCTACATATGTTACAGCACTACCTATAGGCCAAATATAGGAGAAGATTAACAACTTGTACAAGAAAACAAAAATAAAATTAGCATTTGGCACGAACAGCAACTTGGAGGCAGAAGTACTATCAACAAAAAATAATACCTCCAATGTTTCCAATCCAGGCGTCTAGAAAATTTCTTGTTATGACTGTGACAAGTTTATATTGGACAAGTAGATAGGAAATTCGGAATTAGATTGTAATAAAATATATGAAATTACGAAATCATTTAATCAACATCTTACCTGCATTTAAAGAGCCAAAACTATAAGGCAGAAAAGATTTCAAAATCTTCTAAAAATTAACAACAAATACCTAATGAATATACACTGGAAGTTTTGGTGGAAATAGAAATTAGCGTTCGTACAGAAACTACCCAGAAGGCATCCCTATAAACAAGTAGATTCTTAACATATAAAAATAACTCGAAAATTTTGGTGACATTATAGAAGAAAGAGTGTACATTAGCACCATAAACATAAAGAAATAGAACGTACATCATTTATGTAGATACCACAAAACACAATGTCTGAAAAATTTTAAGTAATTATTGACTTTCCGCAAAACAGAAATTTCATTGCCAACATAGAGCATGGTTGGAACCAGAACAGTCAAAAAATTTGTTAAAAATAAATTTTCCCGGCTCACACAAATACATTTACGTATAGATAACGTGATTATAACATAACAAAAAGACAACAGCGAAATTTAAGCTCCAAGAAGGAATACGGACCACGTCAAACCAGCTAAGGTATAAGCATAATACGCCGTACATAGAAACAGATTAACATAGACGGAAGGAACAGTATTACACCAATTACACCATCTTCACAAGTGCATTTGATTATGGCAAAACGCAGAAATGAGCTAGACGTGTAACTTCATATCCACACCATACTCCGAAAGTCACCAACCGGTGTGTGGCCGAGGGTACATTTTGCTCCACTAACTGAGCCCTACACTGCGTGGGAAGACTGGTTGTAGCTGAGCCTCTGTATTATTTGTAATTTCTCGAATATTCTATTCATGGTCATTACGCGAGACTTATGTCGGAGCAAGTAATGTGTTGTCCATCTCTTCCCGGAAAGTGCTCTCTCGAAATTTCAACAGTAAATCTCTCCGTGATGCAAAAGGCCTCTGCCGCGCGGAGTAGCCGAGCGGTTTGAGGCGCCATTTCACTGACTGCGTGCCACCTCCCGCCGGAGGTTCGAGTCCTCCCTCGGGCATGTGTGTGTGTGTGTGTGTGTGTGTGTGTGTGTGTGCGCGCGTGCGTGCGTATGTGCGTGTTGTGCTTAGCATGGTTTAAGTTAGTTTAAATAGTGTGTAAGTCTAGGGACCGATGATCTAAGCCGTTTGGTCCCTTAGCAATTCACACACATTTGCACACTGAACAACAAAAAGCCTCATCTAACTTCTACCAATGGAGTTTATTGAGCATATCTGTAACTTCCTCGAGCAGACTAAACGATCGCGTGATGAAATGTGCAGCTGTCCGTTGGATATTATCTCCTCTGTCAGTTCTACCTGGTAGGGATCCCAGACAGATGAATAATACTCAAGAATCGATCGAAAAAGCGCCCTATAAGCCACTTCCTTCGTGGATGAGTTAACATTTCCTTAAAATTCCTTCTGTGAATCTGAGTCTGGCATCTACATTTCCAACTGTTTTATGTGGTCATTTTACTTAAGGTCGCTCTGGGTAATTACCCCTAGATATTTTACATCAGATACTGTTTACAGAGGTTTTTCATCAATACTGAAGCTATATTGTTGTTGATTTCTCTTCCTATGCATGCAAGGAAGTCTTGAATCTAGTCGCAAAACTTCTGCGATCCTCGATAACTCCGTATTTTTTCACTAAAAGTGTGGGACGATGTCAAATGCCTTCCTGAAGCCAAGGAACATGGCTCAACATGAGCGCCGTTGTTTACGGCACTGTGGATATCATGGAGGAACAGAACGAGCTGAGTTTTGCAGGATCTCTGTTTACAGGATCCATGCTAATTTTTATGGAGAAGATTTTCCTTCACTAATGTTGATTTTTATAGAGGAGATTTTCACTCTCCTAAAACGTCATAAATCTTGAGCATAAAACATGTTCCATAATTCTGCAACACATTGATGTCAACAACATAGGTTTGTAAGTGTTTGCGTCTGTAGTACGAGCCTTCTTAAAAACGGGAATGGTGCCCTTCGTTGTTCAAGCGATCTACGAGAAATTACTGTTCGCAGGGAAGCAACGTCTTTCGCATAATCTTTGTAGAATGTAACAGATATCTCATCTGGTGCTGACACCTTTCCACTACAAACCGATTGTAGTTGTTTTTCGACTCTGCGATCGGTTATCTCAATATCTGCCATTTCGACGTTCGTATGACTACAGAGATGAGGGATAGTGTTCCGATCCATCGCGGTGAAGAATTTCAGAAGTCCGATTTCAATATTTCGGTCTTTACTCTGTTACCTACTATTTCGGTGCCAGTATGATCACTGAGTAAGTAAACAGACGATTTTGACTCATTACTGACTTCAATGCGACCGAAACCTCTGAGGGTTTTTGTTCAGATCGGTTGACAAAGTTTTATTTTTCAAGTCACTGAACGCTTCTCTCATTGCTTTCCTTACACTCGCTTCGTTCACCTTTTTTTCTCAGCTAGAGTTTTACATATCTTGAAAATGGGATGAAGTTCTCTTTTCTTATGTACCACTTTTCTAACGTAGCTTTTAAACCATTGTAGGTCTTTCCCAACCTTAAGACCTCACTCGGAACATATTTTTCTAGGGCATATTATACGATTGCTTTGAATGTTTTCTATTTGCTTTTCACTTCTTGTCTTCATCACAGAATATTTGACGCTGAATGCTCAGACGCTCTGAAATTTGTACCCTGTTGCTCTTGCCTCCTTCCAGGAGGTATGGTCTGAGAGGTCACCCGGAGTTGATTCTCTAGCTATTAGCTGAAAGTAATTATTTAGCGGGAAAGACATTCGGAACAATGATACAGAACCTGTCTCTGGCACCATTTTTTGTAGCATAACACTTCCAATCTCTACCTGTCACTACTAGTAAATAAGCAAATAGCGGGGCGAGATCTGTACCAAAGTATATACAAAAATCGAATAGATTCAAAGGGATATGTGGCTGGCTGATCACTTTCGAAATGCATGATTGAGCAAGCCACCCAGATAACAAGATAGAAACGTCGCCCTAAAATTTTAGGGAAGAAGTCGAACATTGAACAAATCCTAAAACGACGTACCACATATTCGTTACTGTCATCTCATGTGCGTGGCTCTAAGAAGGTACGTAATAGCCGGATTGTGGACTTTTAGTAAGCTCAGCTTACTGTCTTACGCTTCCAACTATTGTTCTTCCCATCGACACATGAATCTGTACCTCAACAGTGAGATCATAGCATGGACAGAAATGGCACACAGAAGTATCTGCGAATCACAACACACCTCTTTGGGTGCTACATCCGCTATCTCTTTCGACGCAAAATATCTATGTACTCTGGCACCCAGGAGTAAGATACCTCCTTCCTCACACTTTCTAGAGGAGGAGGGTGTGCTCGTAATTCTGGATTACTTTTCCTGTAATGGACATTTGTTGTAGCCGTTAATAAAAGGAAAGTAGTGCACAACAAGACACTATTATATTTGACTCAGCTTCCATAAAAATATGTAATCATCAAAAGCACTTCAAGCTCAAGTAATTCCTTAGCAAGTTAATGTTAAAAGCAAATCCTTATTATTATGTAAGCAATTTTACTTCTCATTCATGTTCTTTCAACTCCACATTAAATACTAGAATATATTGAGATCTTCAGAAAAACGTTAAATCTTAACATAATTATTTGCTGTTTCTTAAGTTTTATATGACATATATATCCACAATAAATGCAGAATGTTGAATGTATTTACAATAACTTCAGTAGTTTGCATAAGACATGACACACACAACCAATTTTTCTTCTCTATAACATTTGTTACGACATCGCTCCCTGACAGTCTTAACATTACTGCATCCGTTCAGAAATTTTCTCACAAATATGCAGCAGCGTATTACATAAAATTTTTATTACACATTATCTTATTCTGCGTTACGTCGTCGTATTTACCTCACTCTCTCGACACATACACTCGTTAATAGGTAAGTAAATTTTTATATACCGAATTATATAAATGTTTGCTCTACTTGTATGTCTTGTCTTTGCTTTAAATCTCATATTTTTTGGAAAAATTTTTTAGTAACTGTCATATCCTACAAACACTGTATACATTACTCAAACGAGGTAGGGAAGAAAGAAAGACATTGGCAGAAATTCTCAATGAAGAAAAGTTAGGGTGAAATATGAAACAAAGGCGATAATATTGTCAGCCGGCCATTGTGACCGAGTGGTTCTAAGCGCTTCAGCCCGGAACAACGCTGCTGCTACGGTCTCAGGTTCGAACCCTGCCTCGGGCATGGATGTGCGTGTAGTCCTTAGATTACTTAGGTTTAATTAGTTCTAAGGGACTGATGACCTCAGATGTTAAGTCCCATAGTGCTTAGAGCCACTTAAACCATTTTTTAATTGAAAGGAGGGATCGTATTACGATCTGCCGTGATGAAACAATTTCAGAAGAACGAATTCAGTATTTCAGTCCACTCTCTCTTATCTTCCGTTTCGTATGCAGTATGGTTACTGAGTGAATTAATAGACAATTTTGACCCATTACTGATTTCTCATACGACCAAACCTCAGATCGGTTGACCAAATTTTACTTTGAAAGTCACTGAACGGTTCTCCCGTTGCTCTAGTTACTCTCATTTTCGTTTCGTTAAGATTTTGGTTGTCAACGAGGTTTTTACTTATCTTGAATCTCAGATGAAGTACCGTTTCTGTATGTTGCAGTTTTCTGATACTGCTATTAAACCATGGTGGGTCTTTCCCGTCCCTTAAGAGCTTACTTGGAATATATTTGCTTAGGCCATATTGCACGATTCCTTTAAGTTTCTTTTTCCATTTTCGCTCCACATATTCGTCCTCATCACAGAATATTTTATACTGACTGTTCAGATAATCGGAAATCTGTATCCTGTCACTCTTGCTGAGCCGTAATGTCTTCCCACCTTTCTCAACATTCGTTGTAAGAGTCGTTGTCACAGATGCTATCGCAGCCTTGTCAGTGATACCTTCCTCTACTTTAACTTGTTGTTTAAGTTGAGGTCTGTTTGTTGCCAGGTGGTCTAAGACGATGACCCAAAGGAATTGGTTCTCTTTCTGCGGAAAGTAATATTCGGGCAAGACATCCAGAACAATGTCACACTAACCCCTGTTTCCGGCACCAGTTTTGATGACATGACCAGTTGAAATCAGCCCGTGTTACAACGGCATGATCAGGAAAACTATTAACGATACTCAGCGAGTTCTGTCTGAAGCGTTCTACCACTAGAGCTCCTGACCCAGGCGGTATATAAAAGTTATCCTATTACTGTTTTTGACCCCTTTTTGATACTTAACTTATCCCACATTAATTCACAATCGGAATCTGTGAAAACATCGCCAGATTTTATAGCATTCTTTACTGCAATGAACATGCGGCCACCATTGGCGACTAACATATGCTTACGACAGGTATTGTAAGCTGAACTTGGTGTTTCGTGGTCATTAACGTTCGGTTTCAACCAACTTTCTGTTATTAATACTATATGGTCATAATAACACCCAGTAACCGATACTAATTCTAGGTCTTTTCCTCGCCAATTTATAAGGAAAATTGTTTTGGATCCGAAGGGAAGGTTTAGATACTCCCCGCTAATCCTGCAGGACAGGACATTTAGTTTACATTGTGGAAACGGGCCAAAATAAGGTGCTGTCAGTTACACTCGAACATACAATATTATTTGATGAAACATTACAAGAGCCCCCAAAAAATCTTTTTTTTAAACACCAACTTTAATCTTTGGGTCTCAATTATTAGCTGAAAGTCACTTTAATTTTAAAAACTGCTGAAGGCCAATAACTAAAATGCCAAGCACAATCAGAAATTTAAAAGGCAAGCCGTATCTTAGAACAGTTCTGTAATTAGGCTGAAATGAACAAGTTAAATTCAAATTGGCTGAAGGCCTAACACACAAAACTCAATAACATTATTTTTTTAAATGGCAAAGGCCTTACGTGAAATAGTTCTTTAATTTAGGCTGAAGGCCTTAAGAGCAAACAACTCAAACTCAAAATCGGCTGAAGACTTAAAATTCAACAACATTAAAATTTTTAAAATGCCAAAGGGCTTACGTGAAGTAGTACCTTCAACTACGCTGAAGGCCATGAGAGTAAAACAACTGTAATTTATAAAAAGAATCAGCTAGAAGCCATACAAGTACAAACAACAAGAACGAACTTTTAAAAAAAGGCAGTACACCTAAGGCGCTCAGATGTTCGAGGGTCGGCCTGCAATTCAAACACTAACTCTCGCTTAGGTAGAACAGATAGTTGGGCCAACCATTCACAATCTGACGACAACCCAACCGACTGACAGTCAACGGGCCAAGCGACAGGGTAACTAATTCAAATGACACAATGTGCACAGTTGGGGCTGGCTGGCACCCAGGCCCAGGACCAAATATACGACCAACCAACGGTCGTTCCACTCCAATCTCCGTCCATCGGACGGCTCATGTGTGTCTCCAGCGGTCGGCGAGCCCTGGCTGTCGGCGCCTCACCGGCGCTCCATCCCCCACATCACTGGTGCTGCTTCCCAATTGCCCTGCTGGTCCGTCCCGAACTGACTAATCAGACACACGACGGCCCGGAGATACTAACGGTCGCTCCAGAGATGGTACGACAGCGTGCTTACCGATATGCGCTGCTGCTCCTGTTGACGAGGAAGTAAGGAAGGACGTTAGTGATGCCAGTGAATGAAATAAGAAAACGAGGCGGCAGTACAGTAACAGAAGATGACAATCAAAAAATGTCATGAACACGAACCGTGCTCCGCTACACTAGCAGCTGCTTCCTGCCAGTAGTGCACGCCTGGCGTATTAAGGGGAACCCTACAGTTCTGCATCCGAAAGCAAAGGTCGAGAAATTCACATCTGATACCTTCGCAGAGTCATCCAAGCCTCTGGTTTAGACCTTCCACTCTGCTCCAAACCAGAGGACCGCGAGGCTTGATGTTACAAATAGCTTCTCCCACACCCCGCTTGCGAGGCTACTTTCCATCATCAAATCAGCCAGGAGCCGATGATGTCCTCACAAAACAAGTGGCAGGCGTCATTCATGCCGACATGTGCCAGTACATGCTGCCGGTTTCACACAGTGCGCTCGAGAGCCTCAGGGAGGGCCTCCTCCATATCACGGACGACACCCCGAGGCAAACATACAGAGTGTGCACTGACATTCTTTCTTGACTTGCCCGATATTTTCCTGATGGGCTCCATCATCCGCATAACGTCGGAGCCCTCACTGACAAGCATATCTACCCTCAGCGCTTGTCCAGACGGGGCAGGAAAATAGCTCGCTGGCTCAATAGAAGAGGCATTACGTGCTGGTTCAGAGCTGTCATCAGCACTGGGTAGCAGCTCGTACTTAATGCTAAGGCGTAGGGAGCTAGCCGGGCGACCTGCTCATTCTTTTACTTTCCGCCTACAGAAACGCGAACTCACTACGGCCTACCACCCACTTTCGAGTGAGAACTACAATGATATGAAAGTAAGGAAATCAACAACCAGTCACAGAGGGGAGGAACACGACCTCCTTCGATTTGCAAACCACCACCATGACGACCGGGCATCTAATGAGGCGGATGACTGATACTATTTCTGGCGTATAAGAGACTTCAGCGGAATAACTTTGGGGGCAGCCTGAAGTGACAACTGTAAAAAGCAGATGGACACTCGACGAGTCAATTGTGAGTAGGCAGCGTTAAATAGTGGACGTGCGGCTGTACTGTGTCAGGTTGTTGATTCACAAATCGCAATGAAACAACGAACTCAGCTTTTCTAAATCAGGTGTTCAAGATATGGAACGTTTTGAAGAAAAGTGCGTGCAAAGTTTTTCTTGAGTAACTTGAATCCCACACGAAAACACTGACGCGTGGACGCCTGTATCGAGTTGATTGAAATGAAAAATGTGAACCGTTCGTTTGTTATCAAAATCAACAAGGATGTCGAGCACCGGCGTTATCAATACGAGCAAGCCACAAAACTACGAAGTCCTGAATGTCTCTCTAATGATTCGCCAACCCCCAAGTCGGTGCGAATGCGAAAAGCGTGTTGAACAACATCCCACAGAAGCATCTGTTGTGTGAACGGTCTGTATGTTTGACCCTGGTAGGGGAGACTAGGTAAACCTGAGGCTTTGAAACCACCGTCTTACCTTCTCTCTATTTTTCGTTAGTCCAGTCTCGAAACTTTTTAGACTGACAGTGTCTATAAACAGGACAGTATTAGTGCTGAAAGATATCACTGTGGGCAGCAGTGATCTAGGTACTGCCTTGTTCAAGTTCCAACCGGTACTATAGTAAGTTACGTGCACACATCCAGAAATATGTAGAAGAGATAGCAGGTAATATTGCTCTACCGAAATTATGGTTCATAGTTTTCGTACAGTACATAAATGACGGAGTAAATGGTAGGTTTACCGGTGGCACGTATAGCAAAAGAAACATTAATGATTGTGTAAGAAAAAAACTAGACGCCGATGATTTCTCTTCGTTTTTTTTATTTAATTCGTTCTTCGTTTTGCAAGTAATTAGAACTGTACAACGCTCAGTGTGAGTTCATCATTTCTTTTATGTCTTTACAGAAATCAATTGCATTTCATAAGTAATAAAAAGTAGTTTATAACGTAACTTTCGAGATTTTATGTAACCAGACTAATTAATTTAGGAGCAAGTAAAGTTGATACGCAAATATGGTAGAAAATAAGTACTTTTGTTACTTTCCACTCAATAGATTGTTCTTCATCATGATCAAAGACAAGAGATTTCTGCATATATTGATAAATGCGGAAGTTGTTTATGAATAGCAGAAACGCATATCGGAGTGGCCAAGCGGTTTGAGGTGCCATGTAACGGACTGCGTGGCCCCTCTAGCCGAGGATCGAGTCCTCTCTCGATCATGGGTGTCTATGTTGTTATTAGCACAAGTTCGTTTAAGTTAGTTTAAGTAGTGTGTAAGACTAGGGACCGATGACCTCAGCAGTTTGGTCCCATAGGACCTCACACACACAATAGCAGAAACGTGGTTTATTCAAGTTTGACGAAGCATTAAAGCGAAGCTTGACATATTTTAATTTTCGTTTGTTTTTACGTTTTCTTGAGGAAATTGCCTTTTCTTCTGCTGTATGCTAGTATGTAGTGTTTTATTTATTTTTACCACAATATACGTGTGTTACACATTACAGATCAACAATTTTCAAGTAAAACCTGAGCTTAAGTTTGAAATTTGCAATTTTGCCATAATACTGTTTAATTGTACGTCACACACAGGAACATAAGTACATAGAACAAAAATGTTACGTATGTCATGCAGCGCTTAATACATTGTTTCTCATTTTCTAGGCAGTTCAGCACTTCTGGTTTCTAGGGGATCTAGTAAAACACTGATCGCATACGTAAAGAAAGTGATAGTAATGAGGTAACTCCCAATAGGTACGCAACACATCTAGTGTACAGATAATGCAGGTACGATCTGAACTGACCACAGCTGCTACGAAAACTACCATAGTTTTCCATTGCATCTCAGAGGATGCAGTGACATCCGAATCACCAAGGGATTCCAACGGCATCAAATGTGCTCGCAGGTCTAGTCACCAGCGCCCCGATGTCGCCTCATTAGCCAGAAGTATGTTGAGGGTAGCCAACGCAGCTTCCAACTGTTTACAGACAGCAGACCATTCTCCCTGTGCCGCTCATAACCAGTAGAGCCTCTAACCGTATCGTAGTGGGTAAAAAATGGATAAGGATCTCACACATAGCTACTGAGTTTGGAATGTACGCAAAATTTAACTAGGAGAATAAAGAAACACTAAAAACTTTTCTACAGGTTTTTGACTATACCCTGAGACTACATGCTCTAAATCAGAAATAAATTTCTCTACTGGAGTGGATGCATCTACAGTTACCTGTTACTAGAAACTTTGCTTACCAGAAGCTACTGCACGGGATAAGTATGCAAACTAGAATGCACTGATCTAAGCTATATGCTGTGCAGCAGCACGAGATTTAAACATAGTGGCGCGTCGTGGAGCTTCTGCTGGAGGGGAAATTACACTATGAAGCAACCCCACACATGGCTATGCACCAAGAACTACGCAGAAAAACCACTAATCTACACAATAATATACACAGGTATACTTCACTTCTTTGCGAAAGCACGTGTAAAAAAGAAACAAAAATTACTGTGTATCAGAGAACTACTGCTGCTACCACTGATGCCGCGTCCGCTCGGCTCGGCGTCTGCCGGTACACTTTATTCTTCTGCTTCTGTTTTCCCATTTATAGTACTTACTCCACAATTCTCTATATGACTTTCATTAGCATGGCAGTGCGCATTTACATTATGATCCTGTATTAAATATTCATTACTTAACCTCTGGTCCCCATTGACCTGGTTCCTAGAATCAGAGTTAATATTGTTTCTTTCCAGCTAATGTGACTTGACTCTGACAATTATATGCTCTAACTTTATTCCGCTTTCCTCTTACACCTGTCCTAACTGCACCATTATTTCAGCTTTTGTGTGCGGGTGGCTTAGAAACTGTTTTGATAGGGGGTTTAACCTACTTTTAGCAGTCTGCAAACGTCAGTACCCTTACAGACTGCTTTAGCTTTCTTCATCACCTGCTCAGTCATCAGCCTAACATTACGTTCTGTTACTAATCTGGGATGCTGTTCTGCTTACTCAGCTAACCCTAACTGTTAATGTCATTTCTTCCCCTGTCAAAATACCCAATTCCAGTAGCTCCTCCTCATCCTCTGTGCCTTTCTCTGTAATTATTTGACGTCTGCAGTCCGTGTTCTGTTTATGTGAACTTCTAACGTGTTCCCATTTTGTCTAACAGAAGGCCTCTATTCCTTATTTGCATTTTCCTCCACTACAGTAGATGATCCACTCTCTCCAGATAAAGAATGAGTGTACTATGTCATCTCAGATCCCAGAAAGTATTTCATTTCGCCAGTACAAAAGCAGTTTTTTCTACACCCATATCAATCTGCTCAGTTTCTAACTTAGCAGTCATATAAGTTAAAGTACTTACCCACTTTTGTACAAACATCTTAACAGAATTTGTTGGGTCATACTTTTCACTTGATCAAAAGCTAATCAGAACTTCCAAGTGTTTTATTTTTTCTCAATATCCCCCAAAGGAAGCCTGTTAACACTTTCCATGCTGTGGTATTTGTCTGATATGAAGATTCCACTCACAGTAGATTCTGCGAACAAATTCGGCACAACAAAACTAGTTTTATATTTATCATTTCATAATCTGGGTAACACAACTTTACAGTCTCTCAAAAATTCTTTAGGGTGCACACCTTTATTGGGATCAGATTTCCAAAACTGTCTGTCAATAACACATGCAGTTCCAGATGATTCTTCAGAACTGTTACCTATTAAATGACCGTTAGTTTTAGTTACCGTTCGTACTACTTATTTTAGTCTGCATTAATGCTGAGGTAGTTTATCACTTACAGCTCTCCTAAACTGTTAGATTGTTTTGAAGGTTAGTAATTCTTGCACTCACTTGAACACCATTAAGTTCACACTTATGTTTCTCGTATTTAAGGTTATTTGCCAAAATAGTGTGCTCATCGTTACATTGTTCTTCAACATTATATATTTGCAACCAGTAGGCCTACTTTATTTGGGTCAGCACTTACGTGTTTCCCGAACTCTTTGCCCTCTTCAGCAATTTTCTATATATGGTTAGTTAATTCACTTTTCATTGTTACAATAACACCATTAGAATCATGTTTAGAGATCCATATTTTCGGTAAAAACGAAACCCTTATTGGAGAACTTGGTTGTCAGTCTGCCTGTCTTGCTGACCGACGTCTAAGAGTGGTATGAAATTGAAAGTTATGTCACATACGAATTTCTACGACCCCTTGGCGGTGAAAACATTTATGAAACGTCCCCTTCGAACAATTATACATGACTGTGCTTAAACTGACACACAATATTTTTTAGCGCAACGCAATCTGACTTTCAAAATTCCCTACAAAAGAATGGCCCTGACTAACATTAACCTATATCTTTCACACATCACTTACCTCACAAAAATCTTCGTTACTCAAGCTACTGCAATACAGCGAGCACCACTACTGCCAGCTAAATAAAACATTCAAACTACGTAAGGCACTAACTACTGATTGGCACAGTTAGCAAATGAAAGATTTTGATAGAGAACAAACAATGGATTTACCTTAATAGGCATAATATATATAGGAGTTCATGACATCCAGTCTTACAAATTTCAAAACTCCGCCATCTCTCTCCCCACGTCCACCACTGCTGGCGGCTCACCTCCAACTGCGGAACGCTACGCGCCGCTAACAGCCAACTGCCCAATGCTACAATGGCGAGTATTACAACAATGCCAACCAGCCACTGACTGCACACAGCACAGCCAGTGATTTTCATACGGACCACTACGTGGCGTTACCAAAAAGAAAACCTAAACAGCTTACTTACACATTTAAGCTGCTAAGTCAATGCAGCAAAAAGAAACTGCCACATACAAGATATATTTGAATCTCGCAAACCCACTCGTCAAATTTATAGATTAACTATTAAAGTACATGTCTGGCCCGATGACCTAGCGTTAAACCGAGCGACGGTAAATACAGAGGTCGCGGAATCGTTTTCAGTTTGTCTCACCTCTCAAACGTGTAAGGAGTCGACAGAAACAACACGCGGCTCGGATTTCACATTAAACTGTAAATGCTCTTTACCTGGTAAGGTAGCTGGGGTTGGTTAGGGATACTCAAGTTGTCAAAGTGGTGTCTATAGAAAGACTTGCACCAGGCCATTGAGCCACATGAAATTATTATTACTATCTCTATAAGTAATTACGTTTGTACAGAAGCCTCATAATGCGAGCCCTTTTCGCAACTGTCCTGGTTATTACTTTACGAATTTGTCACTTCAAACTACCATTAGTTTGTGACACATCATTTTCAGTAGAATCTCTCTACTGTGTCCAGACTAAGCGCCTGCAACTCTCGCTTCCCGCGAAGCAGACAGGTACAGCGGGCCCCGGACCGAATAGGGATCAGCCTGGGCTGTCGTCCCGGAAACCCATACGCTTCCCAGAAACGACCAGAAGGCGTCCACGGCGCCGCAAGAGGTCGCTTCAGCCGCGGACCTCTTTCCTTCCGCTCGACACGTGACTGCAAATAGAGCCAGTCATATCCATGCGCCAAGCAGTATTTAGGCTGGCGCAGGAGGTTGGAGAGGCAGTTTCCGCCGAGCGAGCCCAATGGTGTCATCGTAGCGGCCGCGTCATCGTCCACCGTCGTCAGCGTACCGGGGCCATCCTCGCTGGGCTTCTACTCGTCCTCGGACGGTGACGGCAACGGCAACGTGGAGTCCACGCCGCTCTTCACGAGACGCCCGGGGCTTGGTATGGTGAAGTTGTATGGTTACTACAGACATTTTATGAGTGGTAGGCTTGGAGGATCAGTCCTACCTCACAAATATTGTTTTGTAAAATTTGAAGAAATAATTTCGTTTAAATAAAAACGCTGTAACTGACACTCTCAGATTTTCCTGTCAGCGGACGGCGGATATCTTACTCTCGAACCTAAAATTCTATGATCCATTTCCCCCTGTCTGATATTTTAAAATTCTTCCATTTCCTCAAATTCTGATAACTGTTTAATAAACCCTTCGTTAATTTCAGAAACCAGACTATTCATTTTTCTATTTATTTCAGAACCATTTATACGATCCTGCGATTGGGGGAATGGTCTAAGACCACAGGCTTTAAATTCTCTTTGCAGAAGACTGTTTGTGTAGATTTTAACCGTTCCCGTTCTCTTTTTAATCTCCCTGTTTTAAAACTACGAGACACTGTTCTCAGCTTTGTGGAAAAAGTGAAATATCTCGGGCATAGTTTTGATGAGAAGCTCACATGGTTACCACACCTAAAGGATCTAAAAGTTCGCTGTTTCAAGGCTTTAAACGTCCTTAAATGCGTCGACCTGGAAAAAGCGTTCGACATTATAAAATAGTGCAAGCTGTTCAAGAGACGAAGAGCTTATCACAGGAAAGGAATTCGTGGCGGGCCGCATCAAACCAGTCAGTAGACCGATGACAAAAAAAAAAAAAAAAAAAAAAAAAAAAAAAAAAAAAACACGCTATCTGAATGAAGTCCATCTTATACCTCCCCAGTTCGAAAGTATGCACGTGCATTACCCTTTCTGTTTCGGGGTTTATACTGCTCCTTTTTAAACTCACCTTCACTTGAACTTTACGTTTCCTGGCTGCTAAATACACCGTACGCGGTGGGACAGGTTCGTACCTTACACCCCAAACAATGTAGTCCACCTACCTCGACAGGGTTCGAGAAGTCCAATCTCGTCACTCAGTGATGGTAGATACTAGATCGGCCGATAAAAAGCAGCCTTAAAGAAACACCGGATAAATACTTACCAAACAAAGGCAGCGTATCTCAAGCTTGGAGGCAGCATCTGTAAGTTCCTGAAAATTTCGGGCGTAATTGATTGTAAGTTACATGTGTGAAAAAGTTTAGAGTTCAGATAATTACGCTTTATTGCCTCTGAAACCAATTTTTAATGGCTATCAAGTCCGTATTTACAACCATAACTGTTATTATTGCCACTGGTTACGGATTTTACTATACGATAAGAGCCAGAATCTCACCACTCCAACCGGAGCTATTTTTACTTCTGGTCAGTAACTGACCAACAGCTATTTGCAAATTACTACAAGTCGTTCAGCAGTTTTCTTAAAGTGAAAGGCTCCGAGCACTATGGGATTTAATATATGAGGTCATCAGTCCCCTAGTCTTAGAACTACTTAAACCCAACTAACCTAACGAAATCACACACATCCATGCCTGAGGCAGGATTCGAGCCTGCGACGGTAGCAGCAGCGAAGTTCGGGACTGAAGCGCCTAGAACCGCTCGGCCACAACGGTCGGCTCTAAAAGTGAACTGTGCGCTCAAACGTTCCAAGATGTACACGAAATATGCCACGCGGAGTCTTAAGAACGGCAGGAAAGCTCATATGCAAATAACTCCCGAGCTAAGTTAGGTCCAAACTTCCACTAAAAAATGTAATGCTATGGTCACATCACAATCACGGTAAAAGAGCTTACCGAACGTAAGATTTTTCTCAGTTCAGTTATAGTTTATGTGACACGATTCCAAATAGGTCTTCACAATGAGACGTTTCCCGACAGACACTTACGGACACAGGACTGCAGCACAAAGCCCCAAAAACAATGCCCAAACTACGTAATTCGTATTCACTGATGATTTAGGCAGCCAATCGGAACAGCTCCAGCCCTCCAGTACTCCTGGTAACTTCTAAGTCAGCCGAAAGAATTATAGGAAGTTACTTTTAAAAGAAGCTTGAATGTACAGAACCAAATTTAATTAAAAGAAAGAAATTACGAGATATTCCCAGAAGTAAAATACTTATTGATTTCAGAATTAACTTTTCTTCTAACTTGTTTTATACCAAAACAAGCACATTGCACACACATCACATTACTCACATTTGCGTAAGAACTCTCCAACGCTTGCATTTTACAGAGTTTTTAATTTTTTAAAAAAATCCAGACTTTAAGTATGTCATCCCTACACTCTCTCACTCTGTCTCCAACATTCACATAGCAAAACATAATTAAATAATATTCCAAAGTGATAACTATGGTAACATTTTTAAATTTTCTAACCAACCAGCCCGATTAAGGAATAAGACATTCCAAGCTCCGATCCGTAGAACGCCAGTTTTGTTTCTCCTGATGGCGACTTCCTCGTGAGTAGCACCTGCCGGGAGATCCGAATTGGTAACGATTTTGCCTCCGGAATATTTCACCCAAGAGGATGACATCTTTATTTAGCCACAAACTAAAGCTCCAAGTCCTCTGGAAAAATACAGCTTTAGTTTCTCCTTGTTTTTAGCCGTTAGCAATAGCAGCACAGCAAGACCGTTTTGACAGATGTTCCAAGGCCAGATCAATCAATCACCCAGTGTTTTGGCTGCGGAACTACTGAAAAGGCTACTGCCCCTCTTCAGGAACCACAGATCTGTCTGGAATCTGAACAGAAATCCCTCCTTTGTGCTTGCACCTACGGTACGGCTATGTGTATCGCTGGGGCACGCAAGCCTCCCCACCTACAGCAAGTGCCTTGGTCCATTTTAAAACGGAAAGGGATGGATTAAAGTTAGATATAGTGGGAATTAGTGAATTTCAATAGCAGAAGGGACAAGACATCTGGTCAGGCGAATACAGAGTTATAAATAAAAAATCAGACGACGATAACGCAGGAATAATGAATAATGAATGAAAAAATAGGAATGCGGAAAGGTACTACGAACAGCGTAGTTAACGCATTATTGTAGCCAAGATAGGCACGACGCCCACACCTACTACAGAAGTAAAAGTTTATATGCCACCTACCTCCGCCGATGATGAAAAGACTGAAGAAATGTATGATGCGATAAAAGAAATTATTCAGATATTTACGGGAGACGAAATTTTAATAATTGTGGGGGACTGAAATTAGAATGTGGGAAAGGGAAGAGAAGGAAAAGTAGCACATGAATATGGAATGGGGGTAGGGGATGATGGAAGAGAGAGCTGCCTGACAGACTTTTACACAGAGCATAGCTTAATCGTAGCTAACTCTAGGTTTAAGAACCATGAAAGAAGGTTGTATACGCGGAAGAGGCTGGAAACTCTGGAAGGTTTCAGATAGATAGTATAATGCTAACACAGTGTTAGGAACCAAGTTTTAAAATGTAAGACATTTCCAGGGACAGATGTGGACTCTGACCACAATTTATTGAATATGAACTGTAGATTAAAACTGAAGAACCTGAAAAAAGGCAGGAATTTAAGGAGATGGGACTGGATAACCTGAATGAACCAGAGGTTGTAGAAAGGTTAAGAGACAGCAAAAGGGAATGACTGACAAAAACAGGGGAAAGAAATACAGTAGAAGGAGAATGGGTAGCTTTGAGAGATAGCGATGGCAGCAGAGGATCAAGTAGGTAGAAAGAAGAGGGCTATTATAAATACTTGGGGAGCTGAAGAGATATTGAATTTAATTGATTAAAGGGAAAAATATAAAAATACAGTAAATGGAAGCAGGCGAAAACGAATATAAACGTGTCAAATATGAGATCGACAGAAAGGGCAAAATGGCTAAGCAGAGATGGATACAGGCCAAATGTAAGGATGAAGAAACATATATCACTAGGGGTAAGATAGACACTGCTCATAGGATATTAAAGGGACCTTCGAAGAAAAGAGAATCATCTGGATGACTATCAGATGCTCAGATGGAAAACTAGTCCTAAGCAAAGAAGGAAAAGCAGGATGGAGGGAGTACATACAGGGTCTACACAAGGGCGAAGTACTGGATGGAAATATTATGGAAATGGAACAGGACGTAGATGAAGACGAAATGGGAGATATGATACTGCGTGAAGAATTTGACAAACCAGTGATGAACTAAGTAGAAACAAGGTCGCTGGAGTGGACAACATTCCATTAGAACTACTGATAGATAGCCTTTAGAGAGCCAGTTCTGACAAAACGCTACCATCTGGTGAGCAAGATGTACGAGACAGGAGAAATACCCTCAGACTTCAAGAAGAAAATAATAATTCCAATCGCAAAGAAAGCAGGTGTTGACAGATGTGAAAATTACCGAACTATCAGTTTAATAAGCCACGGCTGCAAAATACTAACACGAATTCTTTACAGACGAATGGAAAAACTGGTAAAAGCCGACCTCGGAGAAGATCAGTGTGGATTCCGTAGAAATGCTGTAACACACGAGGAAATACTGACCAGATTACTTATCTTAGAAAATAGGTTAAGGGAAGGGAAACCTACGCTTATAGCATTTGTAGACTTAGAAAAGCTTTCGAAAATGTTGAGTGGAATACCCTCTTTCAAATTCTGAAGGTGTTAGTGGAGAATACAGGGAGCAAAAAGCTATTTACAATTTGTACAGAAACCAGTAGGCAGTTACAAGAGTCGAGGGGCATGAAAAGAAAGCAGTGGTTGAGAAGGTAGTGAGACAGTGTTGTGGCCTATCCCAGATGTTATTCACTCTGTAGATTGAGCGAGCACTAAAGGAAACAAAGGAAAATTTTGGAGTAAGAATTAAAATCCACGGAACAGAAATAAAGACTTTCAGGTTTGCTGACGGCATTATAATTCTGTCAGAGACCGCAAAGGACATGGAAGAGCAGCTGAACGGAATGGACAGTGTCTTGAAATGAAAAGAAAACTGGGATAATGGAATATAGTCAGATTAAATCAGGTGATTCTGAGGGAATTAGATTAGGAAATGAGACACCTATAGTAGTAAATGTGTTTTGCTATTTGGGGAACAAATTAACTGATGATGTTCGAAGTAGAGAGGATATAAAATGTAGACTGGCTTTGGCAAGGAAAGCATTTCTAGAGAAGAGAAATTTGTTATTATCGGGTACAGATTGAAGTGTCAACCACGTATGGAAATGAAACATGGACGATCAACAGTGTAGACAGGAAGAGAACAGAAGCTTTGGAAATGTGGTGCTACAGACGAAAACTGAAGATTAGATAGTTTGATCACGTAACTAATAAGGAGGTACCGAATTGAATAGGGGAGAAGAGGAATTTGTGGCACAACTTGACTAGGAGGGGGTATCGGTTGTTAGGTCACGTTCTGAGGCAACAAGTGACCACCAGTTTAGTATTGGAGGAAAGCGTGGAGGGTAAAAATCGTAGAGGGAGACAAATAATTGAATAAACTAGGATGATTCAGAAGGATGAAGGTTACAGCATGAAGATGCTTGCACAAGACAGAGTAGCATGGAGACCTGCATCAAACTAGTATCTGGACTGAAGGCCACAACAACAACAAAGTACTGTACATAAAGCAAAGAAAATTGTACAAAAAATATTAATATGAACTTATTTTTTTGCTATATTTTCCGATGAGATTATTGCTGAATACGTTACAATCCCTAGCACTGTTCTGTAATACCAAAAAGTTTATGTCGTTCTTAGGTGAATGGTTCAAATGTCTCTGACGACTATGGGACTTAACATCTGAGATCATTAGTCCCCTAGAACTTAGAACTATTTAAACCTAACTAACCTAAGGACATCACACACATCCATGCCCGAGGCAGGATTCGAGCCTGCGACCGTAACGGTCGCGCAGCTCCAGACGGTAGCGCCTAGAACCGCTCGGCCACTCCGGCCGACCCTTAGGTCAAAATTTATAGCTCTGAATGACTGTAGGTAATTAACTGAGTTTTATGTTATACAGTTGTAGTATCAATACAATTTTGTGTATGGATTACGAAAAAGACTGAATAAAATTTGATACTATTTCTTTACATTCATCGGGAGTTGCGTAACGCGAATTGATGGCTCGGTATACAGGACCTTGCCCCAGACGCCACAGCGTCAGTTGCACTGATGTGGGAGCAAGATGAACGTACTCTCCGGGCCCCTTGACAGACCACAATCTAAGATCGCTTACTTCATTGTAAGGTGTAAGTTCTTGGAATAACTTGCTACGTTACAAGACTTGAAAGGTCATGGTCTCCGTGCTACCAGCTAAATTTCATTTTCTCGCATCTCTGAGTTGAAGCATCCCGTAATTGTGGCCAAATGCTGAACTCATGAATAATTTATACAGGCATTTTTTAAAGGAGTACTGGGCCCAAGAGAATAAGAAGCACGTGATACTTAGGGATTTCAATAATGGGGCTTCATGGTGCGTCACAACTTTGCAACCCGATTCTGTATTTAATGAGGTGGTGAACTAGTTTCTCGACGCGCTATTTGTGAAGAAATGATTGATAAAAATTTGTCAAAGTCGTCGGATAGGATACATAAAGATCTTATGCTTGCAGTTTGAGGTATGAATGATATAGCTATGTTCTGGTATTTACTTCAGTTGTTAGAGAGACAATGTACTTCATACAAACCGACTACGGGCTGGTACAACATACACATAGGATATGGTGAACTAAGTATCTAAGGGAGTACGTGGTATTGGAACAATCCTGGTAGAACGTGGGTACCATCATATCGAACAAAAAATGGTTCAAATGGTTCTAAGCACTATGGGACTTAATATCTGAGGTCATTGTATTCCAGAAGGCGACCGGAACTATAAACTAGACATATATAACCTTTAATGTAGGCATTACAGTGTATGGTAATAAATAATACAATAATGAAACACAGGGACCAGTGACAGACGGTGCTCCAGGAATCGACCTCTGAGAAGGTCCGGCAACAAACACCTTCACGAGCGATTAGACAGGCAGCCAAGAGTTGCATTCACTTCACAAGATTGTAACTCAGGCTAGTGGCAGAATAACGATTCACTAATGATAATCTGGCTGAAGATACCTAGCGTCCAATAAACCAAATGCAAGAATGGATCAACACACCAAAGCCGGAACCGGTAGTTTGCACTATGTCCACAGAATACTGCGTTTAGAGCGCTGGGATGAGAAAGGAACCACTACCACCACAGTAGAAGAATCACCTACCGGCCTACAGTCAAGAAAAGCTGTCAAAGCTACACGCCTTACCGGACACCAGAGCCAAGGCGAGGAAACGTACACTGTCGTTAAATTCACTAACCCCCAGTGCAGGTAAGTGGGGCGTTAGCAGCTACCAGCCAAGAAAAATTACCGCTGGTTGAACTTCACAAATTGTAACAAGTTGAACGCAGTTAAGTTGTAATAAGAAATCGAGGAAGGATAATGAGATCCGCCTTCCACAAGCACTCCACTCTCTGCTCTTAGCCTCAGCGACATGACATGAAGCAACTCAAACCCAAGTCACAGCAGAATTGTGAGATATAATGGTGGAGGTTTATTTATTTGGATTGAAATGGATTCATCTTAAAGCTTGCTGGATCCGGTTTACAACGAGATCGTGCACTCTTGTGTCCACAGCCCTTCCATTCGACACTTCGTGCGCGCCACCAGCGGTCCCGGTGTGTTCCGGCGCTGCGCGGACATGGCTCCTTCTCAATCCCCAACTGAACTGGGACACTCACAAGACCAGGAGGTCGCCGCAAAGATAGGGCAACCGTACTACATATCGATAACCACCGCTGCTGCCACTAGCGAACCGGCAATGCTTGCGAAACCGACTGGCACCAGTCAACACGAGAAGAAGACAAAGAACCGCAACCATGCCAACTAAACGACACTGTCTGACCTGCAACAGAGGGTGGATATCTACAACGCGAGCCGCAGCACAGCTCAAGATGTTTAAAGGATATGAAAAAATAATCAGCTTTACAAGTCCCCTAAAATATTAGTCTTGTCTCTGTTCCTCTGAGTGATGGCTACGTAGAGTCAGGCCTCGTCTACGATGCCTACGGAGCCTACGTCTCGGAGACGACGGACGAACACTGCGGTTTGTAGAATCGCCGGTAACTGGAGAGTGCACGCGCCTCGAGGCACTGAAGAGAACTGTCTGCTGTGCTCCACTGTTTAACCAGGCGTCACCAAATTGCTATACACAGAGGTGATACCCATGGGTTGGCAGCGGTGGCTCATGGTGGACATCGGTGTACTTCGTACTGTCAACCCACACAGCTGCTGCGATGCGTTTCCTGCGCGGCTTACCGATTGTGATGCGGTACTCTCTGGAGTCGTGAGTACTGTCACCACATTTCAGTCTGACAAAATGGTAGGCCAGTCCATTTTCCCGACCAGAGTGGTTCCAAAGGACTCTTCTTCATGCACTGTTCGACCACATCAAGCATTGTCATTCATAATAGTCAAGACAGGGCTCTGAAAGGACGCCCATGTAAAATGAGAACATGACAATAGCGTTAACGGTGAGTACACCTTGTTCAACGATTTGCAGATCGGAACGCTTATCCAACATTACGCCTCCCCGCAACATGACACCTAAACCACCAAAAAGATCATGTTTGACAAAGTTTGTGGATGCATTACGTACCGTCATATGACGAGAGGTGGGAACCAGTAATGCACCCAAGACCATTATCGAATATGATCGTTTTAGTGGTGTACTGATATTCAAAACTCTGAACACTGCACAGTCACCAGGTAACGTAACTGCAAAATTGCACTCCATCCATATGTACGGTATTTTCTTCCGAACATTCGGCCCCAATTTCATTTATATGGATGACAATTTCGCGATCCCATCGAACTGCGCAGGTGGGGAACTTCTTGGAACGAGAGGATATAAGACGAATGGACAGTCCTGGCAGTACCCCCTCCTCAAAACTCATCGAGCACATGTGCGATGTATTGCACAGATGTAGTGCACCACATCCAAATGCTCAAACGACCATCCATCAATTGTCAGCAGCGCTAGTCGAGGAATGGAACAACCTACCACAAGAACTCCTTACCAACGTTGTGGTCAACATGGGAGCACATCTTGAGCATGTATTGGCGTCTGTGGTTGAGAAACACGTCCCGCCCTTTTGAATGTCCAGGAGACCGTCATAATAAATCGCGGTGACTTCAGTGTGATTATTCTCTTTGAATAATAGTATCTTTTCTGTTCGCCTGGCTGTGTATTTTTTTTTCACCTACCTTCATTGTTACAGAATAGCAGTTATTTCTATGTATGGCCCAAATTTCATCGAGCACTATTACTTGGCAGTGACCGAGCGAGGTGGCGCAGTGGTTAGACACTGGACTCGCATTCGGAAGGACGACGGTTCAATCCCGCGTCCGGCCATCCTGATTTAGGTTTTCCGTGATTTCCCTAAATCACTCTAGGCAGATGCCGGGATGGTTCCTCTGAAAGGGAACGGCCGACTTCCTTCCCCATCCTTCCCTAATCCGATGAGACCGATGACCACGCTGTCTGGTCTCCTTCCCCAAACCAACCAACCAACTTGGCAGTGAGACGTCGTGTGAAAGCTGCTTCCACACTTTGACTTCGCACGTCAGTGCATTACGGTCATTGACAATTGATATTTCGATGCATGTGTTACTTTTTGATTTATATTCCTGTCTGACTTCGTTACGTCGGTGTCACCTTTGAAATTATTCGTGATGATGTTTACTACTGTCTAAAGCCGTCATGATATTCTACCCTGTGTGTTCCACTATTATCGTTTTTCAACAGAGATAAAATCGCTCAATGGAGATATATTCTATGTTACGGTTAATTACTATATATAAAATTTAAATGATTAATTGCATGTTATGAGATGGAAAACACGTGTGTCAAACGTTTCTATAATAATATTCATTATATAATCACTGAAAACAAATGGTTTGGGGTGATCCTTAAGCAGATTAGACCCAAAAGCACACCACTCCAACTTAATTCAGTTTGGCCACTATACAGTCAAGTCAACTTCGTTATTTATTTATTTATTCCTTTGTTCGCTTTCAGAACTTGTACATTGAGTCAGCTAAATGCAGGAAATATCGTATAATTGGTTTTCACAATTCAGGGGGGTAGAATTATTTAAAGTAGCCTTGTGCTATATAAAGTCAGTTCCATCCATCAAACACCACCGCGCTTCCATAGATGAATTTCAACGAAAAATGACACGTCAGTATATAAACAATTTTTTTTCATTTCCGTTAGTGTCAGAACTATTCACACGAAATACGTTTATGTGCTATTTAAACCGGGTGTAAGAGCTTGATCAGTATGTTATGCAGGTCAGCCTTCGCAACACACTTCATACATAGTTTTTCTCTTCTTTAATTTTTTTTTACTTAGCCTCCAGCAAAACGCTGGAACGTTGGAGTTAGATATGCGGGTTACTTTACACTAGAGAGGGACAGGATACGGAAAAAATTCGGAAAATCTAAACGTTAAACTTCTAGAGAAGACCGGTAAAGAGTAGGATATTTCGTGGGCATTTTCATAGATAGCCTGCCGATGTACTCTGAATGTTCAGTTCCTGCCACACTGTGGAAAAACGTTATGGTGCCAGATCACTGTATGACGTCAGAACCTCTAAATCCAGATACAAACATTAAGGAAAATACAGGGTGCCTGAACAATATGACTGTCAACAGGAATGGCGGCGACTGACACTCATATTCTTCGAGTTGGGTGTTGTTAGTTTGATTTAAAATCTCTTGAACCGCTGAACACTTGCTATAAGAAAGGACATTAGGGAGTAACTTGCATGGTAGCAAAGACAGACATACGGGGAAAAACCGTTAACTCTCTATTTTCAGAGATGAGGATGGAGTTAAGCTCGGTCTTTTCTCTGCCAGACTTCAAGAAATACTCACTGACTCTGTACCAGTTGCTACCCCTCTATTTACTTCCACACTGATCCATAACAACACAGGCAAGCTGTTCGCTTACCATTCGCCACAATTGGTTATCATATTCTGTTGCCCATCGTACATGAGCTCTACATTACATCACTGCCTTGACAGAAAATCCAGTTCTGTATTATCCGTAAAATGGAGTCGTTCGTGTTCCATTACTCCGTAACATGTGTAGAGGTGTTTTATGTTGTACTAGCATATGTGCCCGTTGTGGTATTGTACTTAACCACTGCTATGTCGGACGATCCAGCGATATTGGACTGTCATTTCCGCCTTACTTCGTTCATCATCGATACTAGTTAGTTATTTTATGGTGTTCAGAACTGCTGTGTCGTGGCTGACTAGCAAATTTATGGAAACAGTCCTCGGCTTGTAAAGAAATCAAAAGATACCAATAGAGAAGAAAGGACGTAAAAGAGGGTAGCCTCTAGTTAGTAAATCACTGCAGCGTCTGCACATCTAGAGGATAACGTACGTCCAAGAGACGCAGTTTGGCCAAAACAGTTTGGCCAAAACATCAAGACGTGAACTTATAGTGAAAATCTTGTAAATTTAGTTCATGTAAAGAGTAAGGTTCAGAGATGCTATGAGTGAAATCTCCGACTCACTGATTTACAGAAAAATGTTACATCGTGCGGTCTGTCAGTCTTTAAAAAGCGCTGTACCATAAGCGTTTTTCCGAATGGAGATCGCCATGTGAACAATAAATTTTCATCAACAGTACATCATCTTCACAGAGAGGCTCATTACGGTAACACTTTATTATAGTTACCTCGAATGTATTTCGATGCTCTCCATACTCATGTAGCGATCAATATGGCATTGTCGATAGTGATCCATCAGACTTACTCTGTGGAGGTGACGGCTGGTAGCCTCTTACGTGCTATTGGAGAAGAGGAGGCTGCACTTAGGCACTGGGTTTCTTCCTCTCTATTCTCTGTCAAATCTTCGTCAGCAACACATCCTACCCAAACTCACCACAGGCACGTACACTGCACAAATACACTTAAAACACGGCACTCGCCTTGCGGAAGAGGGGGGGGGGGGCATTGTGCACTAGGAGGGAATCTCTTTCCGATAGGACGGCTGAACGTTCAATGATCCCCAGTCAACGATGGTCTGCGACTTTATTTTGAACTGTAGCTCTTACGGTCGGCGAAACTTCATATTGTGGCGACAGTCACACAATGGTAGCGTATTGCTTTTTTTTAATTATTTTTTTGTCTCTCCCTCTCTCTTTATCGTCTGCTATCATCGACACGGCAGTAAATGTCTTTAGTTTACTCATTGTTGGGGTGAAATGACACATCGTTTTCGGAATCTACAATCGCCAATTTATGATACGATCGAACCACTGCAGTCCACATTGGAATAAAATGCTGAAGACCATTTACCATCCTCCAGTGCCTCTCAACGAAATTGATGTCAGCAATTTATATCGACCACCGTTCTCATTCACAAACACACAAGCATCGACCCCCAAGGACGTTCAAAATGAATGGGACGTAAAAGATGGGCCATCGTCAAACAATGTAATCTTCATATATTTGAGCAGCAAATTCAGCACTAATCAGGTTGATGACGTTACTTACAGCATATGATGTGTCCATACACAAATATATATTCAGTGGCTGGATAAACAAAAAGTAATTGACTTCTAGTATTTTTGTGATTAGGTGTTTCTCTTGAATCGTCAAATGAGACATCAATCATCATTCCTATGGACTTATATTACAACTATAAATGCTCTCCCTTGTACATCAATAACACTTTTGGGGAACATTTCTTAGTTACGAACTGAATGGGTCCCCTATTTACAATCCATCCGTTACTGCACAGATTTCAACGGGATATTCATCCATAGCCCAGCCCAATCTACATATGCATTTACATTTCGTAAGAGAAATATTTTTAGCAGGGAACATTGAATCCCTAAAGTCATCTGTAGGATATATTATATCAAACTTACGCTTGAAATGTAGCGTTCACGATAATACTTACGTATTTTCGTTGAGTTACGTTCTGTTATTGTTTATAGAAGGAAAAATACATTAGTTACATTTTGCCAGGTGTAATTGAAGTAAGAAAGCTTTCATGTAGATGAGTAAATGAGTCACATGTTATTCCGACCACTTTAGTAACAATGCAACGATCACGTCCTGACACGTGTTTTAATGAATCAAAACGATGATGCACGCAGAACATCAGTTTAGGTTTCTGCGATGACATTTAAAAACATCTTTGGTTAAACAGCTATAATTGCTGTGATTCCATATCTATGTGGACAGGCGCCCACAAACATGTTCTTATAATTATGTTGGTGTTGTGGTCTTCAGCCCTGAGACTGATTTGATGCAGCTCTCCATGCTACTCTATCTAATGCAAGCTTCTTCATGTCCCGGTACCTACTGCAACCTACATCCTTCTGAATTTGCTTAGTGTAGTCATCTCTTGGTCTCCCTCTACGATTTTTACCCTCCACGCTCCCCTCCAATACTAAATTGGTGATCCCTTGATGCCTCAGAACTTGTCCTACCAACCGATCCCTTCTTCTGGTCAAGTTGTGCCACAAACTTCTTTTCTCCCCAATCCTATTCAGTACTTTCTCATTAGTTATGTGATCTACCCATCTAATCTTCAGCATTCTTCTGTAGCACCACATTTCAAAAAGCTTCTATTCTCTTCTCCAAACTATTTATCGTCCAAGTTTCACTTCCATACATGGCTACACTCCATACAAATACTTTCAGAAATGACTTCCTGACACTTAAATCTATACTCGATGTTAACAAATTTCTCTTCTTCAGGAACGCTTTCCTTGCCATTGCCAGTCTACATTTAATATCCTCTCTACTTCGACCATCATCAGTTATTTTGCTCCCCTAATAGCAAAACTCCTTTCCTACTTTAAGTGTCTCATTTTCTAATGTAATTCCCTCAACATCACCCGACTTAATTCGACTACATTCCATTATCCTCGTTTTGCTTTTGTTGATGTTCATCTTATATCCTCCTTTCAAGACACTATCCATTCCGTTCAACTGCTCTTCCAAGTCCTATGCTGTCTCTGACAGAATTACAATGTCATCGGCGAAACTCAACATTTTTATTTCTTCTCCATGGATTTTAATACCTACTCCGAATTTTTCTTTTGTTTCACCAGATGGTAGAGTTTTGTCAGGACTGGCTCTCCCAAGGCCGTCAGTAGTTCCCATGGAATGTTGTCTACTCCGGGGGCCTTGTTTCGACTCAGGTCTTTCAGTGCTCTGTCAAACTCTTCATGCAGTATCGTATCTCCCATTTCATCTTCATATTCATCCTCTTCCATTTCCATAATATTGTCCTCAAGTACATCGCCCTTGTATAGACCCTCTATATACTCCTTCCACCTTTCTGCTTTCCCTTCTTTGCTTAGAACTAGGTTTCCATCTGAGCTCTTAATGTTCATACAAGTGGTTCTCTTATCCCCAAATAATTACGTATGTTCGTCAAAATGGAGGGAGGGAGAATGGCTAAGTGAGTGTTGTTTTCCACATTTTTATTTACGTCTTTCGTATACAGAAGAATGTATGTTGTTTCATCTAAAGTACAGCCGTAGTAATACTTAGTTATATGTAGGTGGAAGCAGTGAACAGTGGCTTAGTGGGAAATTATAGGTCTAGTGTGATGATGGATGAGTCGGTGCAATACGTTCTAACTTATTCCTGTTCTCCACATGTTACTGTATGTTTTAGTGACTGTGACGGAGGCAGTCTGTTCGTGTGTCATCGTTTTTTCCACAGTAAGATCGTGTGGGGTTGAATATTCTTACATTATTTATTTATTTTTGACATGCTTTTGGTTACACATTTTCCTACTGAAGTTTACGTGTACCTTGTAGTTCTTCCAGTACCTCTAGAATCCCAAGTAAACAGGAATCTGATATCACGTTCAGGGAAAAATAAAGCTCCATTCGAACAGACCTCGGAAGACCCAGAATCACTGACCGACCGCTTGCCAACCTCAGCCTACAGGCGTCACTGTATACGGAAAGGGAGGGGCATGTGGTGAGCGCACCACTCTCCCAGTCATTTGTCAGACCGGAGGTGCTATCTCTGTCATGTAGCTGCTCAAGATGTTTCAGGGAGAAAATTCGGCCGCTTTTGTCATAGGTTCTCCTAATTAATGTTGGAAATGTTCTAAAAATTAAATATTGTGCAGTTTCAAAGTCAGGGAAATTGTTCGCACTATTACGTTTAAGTTGTGAGGTGAGAGATAAAGTGCTCTTACAAGGAAAATTCCCATGCGCAAGTAAACGATCGTGACGAAACTTGGCGAGTGTGTATAGGGAGCAAAATAATACAATTCGTATATTTCTTTTGTGCCCAGTTTCACTTTTAAGGGAACTAATACATCCCGAAAGGTACTTTGGCGTATTAGATTTATAGCAAATATCTTCGAAACGCTGACGTATAAAATTCTTTTTCATATAACAGCTGATATGTAATTACTGTTCTTGAAAACTGTCCAATAAACTGTTGTAATAATTTGAAATTAATCAATTTTGAAGAGTGAAAACTCTTATTACGACGTTATCTGAAGAATCTTGTAAGACACATACATCCATTTGAACCTGGTTTCTGAAATACTATTTGGGGGAAATAAGCTATACACCTTACGCTGCTGGAGTACTTTCTACATATGTAATTAAAACATCGAGATTTTCATTATTACTCTAATTATTATATTACTTATGTTTGTTTTATATATTAAATTGTTACTTCCGCATTTTACATTCATGTTATGTTTTTCAGTTTACTATTTCACATACATGAGTTTCGTCTATTACATACAATATGTAACTCATTATTATGGTACAAAATCATTAAAGTAGTGATAATCTGTAAACAAATGTTCAAAATAGGATGATTTTACATTATGCACATAAAATTTACGGAATTTCTTCACGTAACACACTGGACGGAAAACAAAATATCAAATAAAATTCCGCAGGATATCAGACTATCGCGGGTTTCCCTCTAAATATCCTGATTTCTATGAGACATAGTTCAGTAAATCAGTGAGACTTAGCGAAGAGAAATGATTGTGTACCAGTGATTGCTGCTTGACTGTATTGTGTCTAAAGAGGAGACTGACGTTACAATATTTTAAGTGAACTAGGAAATCTTCAAACAAAGTTCTTCCAACATCGAAAGCTGTGTATGGGCGATGTTCCATTTGGGATAACCAGGTAAACAAGATTCTCGTCCTCGGGTACGTCACTCAGACCGGGTTTCTCAAATTGATCACCCGTCTTTTTATTGCTTTATAAGAAACTAATGGTGAGCTTGGACCGAGAATACGAGATAGCATCGAAATCTGGTTAACTAACGATTAACTAATGTCAAAAGTGATTTGAAAGATGTAGTCTTTATCAGTGAAGGAGAAAGATGTGTATTGTTGTTAATTCTTGGAGTGGTCAATGTGCAACAACCGATCTGAACGTCGTATCCGAGAACAAGAAGTTAGATCATTTGATGAACCCAAAAGGTCTTTTTATGTTAGAAGACTGTATGTGAGAAGAAAATTAGTTAAATAAATATATGTAAAGTAAATAGTTGTAATAATATTAAAAGTATATATATTTTAAATATGTTGAAAATATTCCGGTGACACATTTTACACAGAGTCAGCATTATTACACATGTATGCATGTGGTTTGAAAGCTTATTTAATTTACATTCTGTCTTATGCTATTATTTTTCAAAATTAGTTAATGGTGGTGGAATATTTTACAGAATTTCAAATTATTATAAAAGCTGTTAATTATGCAGTTCTCTGGAATGTGAATTACATATCAACGTCTACATGAAATTAATTTCTTACAGATCATAATTTAGAAGATATCCCCTCCAAACATAAGATCCCAAATTATCCTTTACTCTTTTGAAAGCGAAATTGGTCACAAACAAAGTTATATGTTGCATTATCTTGCCTCCTCTACATAGCTGTCAATGTCATTAAGATCGTATATTTACATTTGTATATGTTCTCTTGTTGGAGTATCTCTCGCGAAGTCTTTTTCTCTTCAGCTATTGATCATTTTAGTGTCTTAAAGCTATCTACCACGGGTCCTTTCACGTGTCAAACTCTTGATATCAGGCATAGCACTCTACACCCTGAATTATTTGTTCTGTATGTTTTAGTCTCTGCCCTTCCCCACAGTTTCTGCCTTCATGAGCTCCCTGTAGTGCCATGGACATTACTACCTAATTTTTTAAACGTGTCCTCTCTCCCTGCCCTACTTAATTTCATTCATCGTAGTCGATGTGTTTCGAAAGCCTGCAACTGTGTCGTTCATAGTTCAAACAATTAACATCGGCTCCAGTTACTTATTTCCTTCTGCTTAGAACAATACGTTTTGGGAAACGAGAGTGAAATCTGGAAATTCGTTGTGGTTAACATGAAAAAAGGCGCAGTTTGTCTTATTTAAATCGTGAATTCTAGTTAACGCCTTCCATATGTTTGTTTCCCATGCTGTGCGAAAAGATTCTTCGTTTCCTATCCTACCAGCGTACTAAACTTTCAGAATTCTTCTTGGGACATGTCTGTGAGATTTCATTTCTCAGCCGACGGTGGTTACCTCAGAACATAAATTAATGGAACAATAAATTATTGTTTATCAGATTTGAAAATATGCAGAGGAAAAGGTCCAGTTCATTGATGCAAACCGCATATAAATCTAACTTTCCATTCCATTGCTAGAGGATTTCAATGGTTTTGAAGCAGCAGAATGTAATTAAGTCAATGTAAGGCACGAGGGAAAATGGCGTGGCGATCACCGGTGCAGCATCGGCCGAAGCTATAGGTTCCAACGTAGCTCAAGCCTTGTACAAGGTTGGTGTATGGCTACACATCTCCTGAAAAGGAAAGTAAGATGGAAAGTAAGATGCACTTAACACTGCCCCGAGGAATGACCTCGTACATGTCCCTGAAGTTGGAAGGATAGAAAATAGTATGGCAATAATTGTACTGTTTGTAAGGTAAATATACATAATAAAATTATCGTAATAGCTGAGCTGAATGTGAATAAGCACTTGTTACATTCAGTACAAGCAAACGTGTTTTCCTTACCTTATCTAGGAAGACGTATCTGACGTCACAGATGGAAAAGAGTTTACTGATAGTGGCAGTTGTCCGTAGTTCGGGGGCGATCATGGGGATGGTTGGCCGAGAGCATATCATGTCGCTGGTGGCGGCCGACTCTCGGTAACGTATAGGCTTAATTAGTAGTTTAACAGATACTGCAAAGGAAAATGTTTGGAATCGCATTGCAAGTAATTTTTTAGCAATGAACGGAAGTTTGATGTCAATAGTGACAATGCTTCAAGATGAGACGTGATTGGACTATGATGAAAAAAAGATTTCGCCATGCCACTGTGTCATTGGTTGCCACTGCGAAAGTAAGCACGGCTTTAGCTATTTTGCTTCACGATATTCTCACAATTAGAAGCCACGAACGTCTGCTCACGAATTTACTTCAATCTTTTCATGCTTTTAATATCCCATTAATAGAAAATAATGTGTAAGTAGTAAGACGTACTGATGATGATGAGTCCCATACTCCGTTTACCGAGCGTAGGGGAGCGACGCGGGAGACCCGCGCCGCCATACTAGGCAAGGTCCTAGTGGAGGTGGTTTGCCATTGCCTTCCTCCGACCGTAATGGGGATGATTGATGATGATGATGAAGACGACACAAACACCCAGTCATCACGAGGCAGGTGAAAAATCCCTGACCCTGCCGGGAATCGAACCCGGGACCCCGTGCTCGGGAAGCGAGAACGCTACCGCGAGACCACGAGCTGCGGACTAAGACGTACTATTTAGGCGATTTAGAGAAAATCCCAAGAGACGTTTTACGTGTCAGTGATGTACCGGTGCATTGTGACCCTGAGCACAAGATGGTGGGAGGCATTTGCGTTCAACCTCCATAATCGCAGGACTGCTGTACGATTCTCCCTTTTTTTTTAGTTTACATTTTTTTCCAACACTGGCCACATTATTTCGTACACGTTATGTTTGAAATGTGATATGATGAAAAGGCACGTGTATTTGTATGAACTATTATTAAATAGACTTAGAGAAAGCTTTTGACAATGTTGACTGGAATATTCTCTTTCAAATTCTAAAGATATCAGGCATAAAATACAGGGTGCGAAAGGCTATTTACAATTTGTACTGAAACCAGATGGCAGTTATAACAGTCGACGGACATGAAAGGGAAGCAGTGATTGGGAATGGTTGTAGCCTCTCCCCGATGTTATTCAATCTGTATAATGAGCGAGCAGTAAAGGAAACAAAAGAAAAATTTTGAGTAGGTATTAAAATCCAGGGAGAAGAAATGAAAACTTTGAGGTTCGCCGATGACAATTGTAATTCTGTCAGAGACAGCAAAAGACTTGGAAGAGCAGTTGAATGGAATGGACAGTGTCTTGAAAGGAGGATATAAGATGAACATCAACAAAAGCAAATCGAAGATAATGGAATGTAGTCGAATTAAGTCGGGTGATGCGGAGGGAATTAGATTAAAAAATGAGACACTTAAAGTAGTAAAGGAGTTTTGCTATTTGGGGAGCAAAATAACTGATGATGGTCGAAGTAGAGAGGATATAAAATGTAGACTGGCAATGGCAAGGAAAGTGTTTCTGAAGAAGAGAAATTTGCTAACATCGAGTATAGATTCAAATGCCAGGAAGTCGTTTCTGAAAGTATTTGTATGGAGTGTAGCCATGTATGGAAGTGAAACATGGACGATAACTAGTTTGGACAAGAAGAGAATAGAAGCTTTCGAAGTGTGGTGCTACAGAAAAATGTTGAAGGGGTCGGTTGGTAGGACATGTCCTGAGGCATCAAGGGATCACAAATTTAGCATTGAAGGGCAGCGTGGAGGGTAGAAATCGTAGAGGGAGACAAAGAGATGAATACACTAAGCAGATTCAGAAGGATGTAGGTTGCAGTAGGTACTGGGAGATGAAGGAGCTTGCACAGGATAGATTAGCATGGAGGGCAGCATCAAACCAGTCTCAGGACTGAAGACCACAACAACAACAACATTATTAAATGAATGTTACGTTGCTGTTTATTAATTTTAATATCGTAACAAATATTATGCAACTTTTATTTCTATAGCCAAGGTAATAATTTCATCAAGAGACTTCATTTTTGTTCATTTCTGATTGGTAGCGAACGACAAATTGCTTTTCGTGAAGACGCTGTTAAAATAATTCTGTAGTCCGTCGTCAGTTTTCGGTACCGATGTTTACGAAAACGTTGCGTTATGCGCGCATTATATCCAAATTGTCGCCAGAAAGGGAAAATATTTCAAAATGTTAACTAGCTTTGTTTTTTATTTGTAACTCTGAGAATTCCTTTTGCATGTGGGATAACTGCATTCATTCGATGTAGCAGAACCTGTTTTAATTGATGTTTTCCATGTCTGTATGAAAAATATAATCCTGCAACTTTTAATGTTGCACATTCTACGAATAATCGTGTAGCACCCTTATGTTCTGGCATGCTCTAACTGACTGTATTTTTTGTTTTGTCCTCGCCGATGGACGCAACCGGAGCCGACGCGCTGAGACAGTTTCCGCCTGGCGTCACGGGCGACGCTTTGAAGTTCGCCGTCAACCACAAGGGCCGCCGACAGTGACATAGACTTCCGTGCAATGATAAGCGGTGGGAATGATGTACGACGGTTCCACTACGGGCTTCCAGGGTTGTGGTTCGAAGCTAAAGTTCGCAGTGGAGATAAGCCTGTGAGACTTAGTCTGCAAGTGGAGTCTCCTACAACCTTCGCATAGGGCCAAGTGTTTACTACAGTGATTAACAGTGTGGCGCCCAGGAAGGACGTATCCAGTAAGCCGTGGTAGGTCACTGCTTGATTGTATCTGTCCACAAGCGCATCCGACGAGTTTCTGTACAACTTTAGTTAATTACAGCAGAGCAATAAAGTGTATATTTGCGTGTCACTAATTTGCATTGTCACAGTTCCTCCGTCCACCTCGGATCACCTAAATTCGACGTGTGATAGCCGTTCTATCGAGTCGACCCGAGCGCAACAATAGTGAATGTAGTTGTATATCGATTGTTCCATAAAATTTCGGGCGTGAAACCACATAAATTCAGGTTCTTCTTCTAATATTTCTGCCGAATACCGTCCAACCATCTTCAGAGTGAGCCGAGGTGACTGACGCTACCGCAGTTAGCGGCAGTTATGCGGCTGCACATCCGAAATTTTATGGGACAGTCTTTGTGCCGCGAAAACATGAAGATGTACATTATTTGTCGATGTTTTACTTGAGATTTTCAAGCCTGCCCTTACCCTTCAAATCTGTGGCTACAGTTCGAAGCATATAGGTACAAAGCAGTCCTCGATACTTTATCCTCTTGCAGATATGCAACAGGCATAAATTTTGGTCGTTTACTTGTCGATAGCTATAAATATAATGTTATAGTAAACATTAACAAACAACCAAATAACACTGGAAATCGAATAAAAGTTCATGCGAAATGGGCGTGTCTTTTGATCATATTGCCTTTCAAATGCGATATGTAGAAGAAAATATAACTAGCTTTGAATAAATGTCAATTTAAATAAAAACATGAGCGTAACTTGATACAGCGATCCTCCGATTACGGAGCTTGAACTCCATGATGATGCCATCTATTGCGTAGGGTTGCAATGCACTGGTACATCACTGAAGTGTATACGTTTCTTACGATTTTCACTAAGTCACCTAATTAGTACGCCTTGCTACTTACACATTATGTTCTGTCAATGGACTACTAAAAGTGTACAAAGTTTGTATAAAATCCGTAATCCGAACGCCGTAACCTCCCGTTTGTAGTTTGGATACTTGTGGATAGGATTATCGTCGACACTGAATGTGAAAACATGATGGAAGTGGAAATTCCAGTGTAGAACTGTGCCAAACAATATTTTAGTTTCCCGTCGTTTGCTGAATAAAGTCCCGCATTGCGTAGTATTTCGACAGGTTTCGTTAGATGGGTGCGATTATGCTTGCCCGTGTGTCTATTTTCCCTTGACCGTTGCGAATATCAAAAGAGCGCGTTGGGAACAAGATTATCATGAATCAGTGGCTTTAGTGAAGATTTTTTGTACTCTGCTGTTACACATAATTCGTTTCGATCGCGATCCTCAGATATACCATCCTAAACGGGGACACATAATCTCAACAACATAGTCTACTTATACAATACGAGTGTAATAGTTTTTAGAGGCCATTATACCTCACACCAGGTTTCTTAAATAAATATGTGTTTTCCAGAAGTAGCGTACCAGAAGTATAGCAACGGTGAGGGAGCTCGGGCTGTGAAAGACAAGTGAGTTTCGTAGGCTACAAAGCAGCTGATCTCAGAGACTCTTTGAAAAAAAAAAAGTCAATGTGAGTAAGACAGTATGTGAATATCTGTAGCTTTGTTAATCATTGTAGGAAACTCTTCTACACTACGTAGAGGTGTTGTATAGTACCATCCCACAACTTGTGGAACTCGTTGGAAAATGTTTAATTAGATGGAAGGTTTCTTTCTGTAAAAACCACATGTTAAATGTTTCGAGCTTCATTTCTTCTGTCTTTCCCAGAATCGTTGAGTCTATATGAGATCAGGTTTCATATGTACGGTTCTAAGAAATAAGTTTGCCAAGTTCAGGTCTATATTTCATGGTGGTACACTTTTGATGTGTAAGATTTTCTTTATCTGTTCTAGTATGTCTCTGCTACCTTCCTTGCTTAACAGGTCACGCGTTATTTTGTTTCCTAGGTAGCACAGTTACTACACATAGTCTAATATGTAGCCTCCGGTTTCCATCTTAACACTTCTTCAGGTACATGCTGCAAACTACAGCTAGTGTCGAACGTCGGCGGTGTCAGTAGGTTTCTCCAATTCTCAGTCTTCAATGATTATGGGGACTGATGACCGTATAGTTTGGTCCTTTTCTCTCGAACCCAACGAACCATCCAATAATTGGGGTCCAAGGTAGGCACCGAAAGATGGAGAAGCGGTATCAGACTAGAAAATTAATGAGCCAAATGTTTCAAAACCTTAAATAGGTAGAATGAAAGTTCGATAACGTCCCTGAATGGAAAATGAGTGGAATGAAAGTTACCCGTAATGAAAATGGAACAAACAGTTCAAGCAGTACATCAATGGGCGCTATAGACGATGCATAAAGAAACGTGTGAGGAACTTTGGAGATTTATTCTTGATATGAAAACATTTTGTAATTTACAGTTGTTTACTGTGATCTGTGAATGCTGCTTCTGTAATGTACGGAAAGCGCTCGAAGTTGCTTGTGGAAAACTACTTTAGTGTCCCACACACGCTGAAAGAATCTATATAAACATGTATTTAACAGGACCTAAACTGTCCATACCTCAGTTCACAGTGAGGCTGCTGTTTACAAGCATACGCAGTTAGCCACAATGTACGTCATGGATAATAAAAGGCGCCCACTATGTTACTTACCTTCAGATACAAATTACAATTTACATCAATTTCGCGTAAAAAATAAAAGTAAAATAGGAAATGTTAAAGTAAAATTTGTAACGGAATGTGACTACTAGACGGAGGGGGGGGGGGGGCATCTTTGACTATCTGTGTCGTGCACTGTGGCTGGCTGTGTAGGCTATAAAACAGCAGACTCGGTGTGAACTGAGCTACGGGATGTTTACGGTCGTTTTAACAACACATGTATTTACAAGCTTTCTGGGTCTGCATGTCTCGCAACAGCAAGATCTGCAGTAAAATGCAGATTGATAAGCGACTGTTTGCTGTGTTAATCGCAGATTATAATTATTTAATTGTCTCTCGGCACAACGGTTCCTAAAGGAATCCAATCTGATCACTTATTCAACCCTTGTACCTGCTGAAGGATGCACGAATACAGAAGATTATAATCCAGAATTCTCTTCCCGCAGTTCTCCTTGTACTCGTTGGAGTTTTGTCCATAATCCGAAGAGCTCGTTCGTCAGTCTCAGGCGTTAGTACACCTCGTAGACTAACGTCGTCTGCAACTCTCTTCCCAAATAAAAGTCCAGGATAAACATCCCAGAAAATGTTTGCCACATGAACTACGTCTGTGACGGCACCTTAAAAAATAATTTACAGTGGTGTGTGATTTGGCGGCCTTGGAGGTACAGGAACTTACCGATACACATTCAGTATGTAACTCAGCAAGGTGTAGTGTCAGAAAAGCCCAGCGAATGTACAGAGACAAGCTTCATGACAGGCATCATCATAACTAGAAAAAATTAATCGGTGTGGATAGAAAACTCTGAGAAAATTATTAGTTTAAGCCACAGAAATGTGTCATAGTTTCTCGAGAAATCACTGTTCACACCGTAGAATTAGCGGATATTTCGGTGGTTCGTATAGGTATGTCATCAGTTAGTACCATCACTTTGCCTGAGAAATACGCAATTCGAAGGGTAGACTGTGAAATTACAAGCGCAGCAATTATAATTTTGTAATTAACCAAGGGTGTAAGTAGTGACGCAAAAATTTTTAATCCAGATTTCTGTTCTGTCAATCGTTTATTTTCTTTGAGACTATCGATCATTACTTTGGACAGTTGCTATGCGTGTTAGTTGTTGCTATAAAATGAAAGTTTCTTTCCCGATAAAAAATTTGATTTTAATATCCGACCATTAGATTGTTATCTCGCAGTTCTGTTCGTAGAATTTTCTGTATACTGTATAGTCTTAACAATAAACCTTTGCAACACAATGTATAACTTAATCACTGCCCAGTTCAAGATATTCAGTGTACGAAAAAATTGCCTCTGGTACATCTGTTATTTTTGTAGCTGATACATGTAATCGTCGTTTTACATACTATGCTGCTGCCGCAATGTAGTAAAATTTATAATCAATTAACAATCTCTGCAACCTTAGCTACCTCAACTTTCTGAAACATACTACAACAACGAACTACCTGCCCTGTAAGATGTCGGTGTCCAGTGCTCTCGTTTCCAGAAAATTCTAGAACCCGCTCCTTCTACACATGTGTGTGCGTGGTCCTGTCGTTATCTGCTCCGGTTTTGTAACTTCGTAACCAAATAAGCTTCGTTATCAGCAAAGCGCAGTCACCAGCACATGCGTTCATGCATGACGTCTGTTCAGTAATCGCTCCCTGTGCAACAATTTGGCAGCCACGGTTTTGCTAAATTTTCGTAAACTGCCTGCTCTGGCAAACTGTGATATACGAGTACCTGCAACAATGCGGTGCGTTCACTTCCGATTGCGCGTCTACTGCCTAATAAAGTCAATAATTCTTTAAGTCAGCAGCGATATCTTAGCACCTATAGTTTCAGTGTGAGCGTTCTCTGTTCGCTGTTTTCTTTTAATACAGTTTTGTCAATTAACGGCCTGCAAACCCGTCCGCTGAGTTTAAAAGGTATCCAAAGCACAAACGACAAAGGATAAACGCCTAGATCTACCGTAAAAGGTATATTCGAAATCTTATACGACCTCCGATTGCTGTAATCACTAATTATAGCTATGTGCTTTAGTTAGCTGGCTACTTCTGAAACGAAGGTTATTTGTCCTACGTTTAGCAAGAGAATAAAATGCATTCATTTGATGCAAGGAGAAAAAATAAGGGGAAACAATCAATTTACCGATGATAAAGCTTGTTTAAAACGAACAGTGGTCGTGCCGGAAACCATCTGAATATCTACAACTTCAGTTAATGAAAAGAACGAAAAACAAGCCCATGTTGCCAATATTTTATTTTTCATTTGATGGTTGTAGTTGTTGTGGTCTTAAGTTCTGAGAATGGTTTGATGCACCTCTCCATGCTGCTCTATCCTTTGCAAGCTTCTTCATCTCCCAGTACCTACTGCACCCTACATCCTTCTGAATTTGCTTAGTGTATTCGTGGTCTCCCTCTTCCATTTTTACCCTCCACGCTGCCCTCCAATACTAAATTGATGATCCCTCGATGTCTCAGAACACGTCCTACCAACCGATCCCTTCTTCTTGTCAAGTTGTGCCACAAGCTCCTCTTCTCCCCAATTCTATTCAATACCTCCTCATTAGTTATGTGATCTACCCATTTAATCTTCAGCATTCTTCTGTAGCACCACATTTCGAAAGCTACTATTCTCTTCTTGTCTAAGCTATTTAACGTCCACGTTTCACTTCCATACATGGTTACACTCTATACAAATACTTTCAGAAACGACTTCGTTAAGTTTAGATCTATACTCGATGTTAACAAATTTTTCTTCTTCAGAAACACTTTCCTAGCCATTGCCATCTACATTTAATATCCTCTCTACTTCGACCTTCATCAGTTATTTTGCTCCCCAAATAGCAAAACACCTTTACTACTTTAAGTGTCTCATTTCCTAATGTAATTCCCTCAACATCACCCGACTTAATTCGACTACATTCCATTATCCTCGTTTTGCTTTTGTTGATGTTCATCTTATACCCTCCTTTCAAGACACTGTCTATTCCGTTAAACTGCTCTTCCAAGTTCTTTTCTGACTCTGACATAATTATAATGTCATCGGCGAACCTCAAAGTTTTTATTTCTTCTCCATGGATTTTAATACCTACTCCGAACGTTTGTTTTGTTTCCTTAACTGTTTGCTCAATATACAGATTGAAATACACTGGGGATAGACGGCAACCCTATCTCATTTCGTTCCCCACCACTGCTTCCCTTTCATACCCCTCGACTGTTATAACTACCATTTGGTTTCTGTACAAATTGTAAATAGCCTTTCGCTCCCTGTTTTTTACCCCTGCCACCTTCAGAATTTGAAACAGAGTATTCCAATCAACATTGTCAAAAGCTTTCTCTAAGTCTACAAATGCTAGAAACGAAGGTTTGCCTTTCCTTAATACATTTTCTAAGATACGTCGTAGGGTCAGTATTGCCTCAGGTGTTCCAACATTTCTACGGAATCCAAACTGATCTTCCCTGAGGTAGGCTTCTACCAGTTTTTACATTAGTCTGTAAAGAATTCGCGGTAGTATTTTGCAGCCGTGACTTATTAAACTGATAGTTCGGTAATTTTCACTTCTGTCAATACCTGCTTCCTTTGGGATTGAAATTATTAAATTTTTCATGAAGTCTGAGGGTATTTCGCCTGTATAATACATCTTGCTCACCAGATGTTGAGTTTTGTCAGGACTGGCTCTCCCAAGGCTGTCAGTTGTTCTAATGGAATGTTGTCTACTCGGCGGGGCCTTGTTTCGACTCAGGTCTTTCAGTGCTCTGTCAAAATTTTCACGCAGTATCATATTTCCCATTGCATCTTCATCTACATCCTCTTCCATTTCCATAATGTTGTCCTTGTATAGACCCTCTATATACTCTTTCCACCTTTCTGCTTTCCCTTCGTTGTTTAGAACTGGGTTTCCATCAATGCTCTTGATATTCATGCAAGTGGTTCCCCTTCCTCCAAAGGTCTCTTTAATTTTCTAGCAGGCAGTATCAATCTTACCCCTAGTGAGATAAGCCTCTACATCCTTACATTTGTCCTCTAGCCATCCCTGCTTAGCCATTTTGCACTTCTTGTCGATCTCATTTTTGAGATATCTGTATTCCTTTTTGCCTGCTTCATTTATTGCATTTTTATATTTTCTCCTTACATCAATTAAATTCAATATTTCTTCTGTTACCCAAGTGTTTCTTCTAGCCGTCGTCTTTTTACATACTTGATCCTCTGCTGTCTTCACTACTTCATCCCTCAAAGCTACCCATTCTTCTTCTACTGTATTTCTTTCCCCCATTCCTGTCAATTGATCCCTTATGTTCCCCCTGAAATCCTGTACAACCTCTGGTTCTTTCAGTTTATCTAGGTCCCATCTCCTAAAATTCCCACCTTTTTGCAGTTTCTTCAGTTTTAATCTACAGTTCATAAGCAATAGATTGTGGTCAGAGTCTACATCAGCCCCTGGAAATGTCTTACAATTTAAAACCTGATTCCTAAATTTCTGTCTTACCATTATATAATCTATCTGATACCCTTTAGTATCTCCAGGGTTCTTCCATGTATACAGCCTTCTTTCATGTTTCTTGAACCAAGTCTTAGCTATGATTAAGTTATGCTCTGCGCAAAATTCTACGAGGCGGCTTCATCTTTCATTTCTTGGCCCCAAACCATTTTCACCTACTATGTTTCTTTCTCTCCCTTTTCCTACTCTCGAATTCCAGTCACCCATGACTATTAAATTTTCGTCTCCCTTCACTACCTGAATAATTTCTTTTATCTCATCACACATTTCATCAATTTCTTCATCATCTGCAGAGCTAGCTGGCATATAAACTTGTACCACTGTAGTAGGCGTGAGCTTCGTGTCTATCTTGGCCACAATAATGCGTTCACTATGCTGGTTGTAGCAGCTTACCCGCACTCCTATTTTGTATTCATTATTAAACCTACTCCTGCATTACCCCTGACTTTGTATTTATATCCCTGTACTCACCTGACCAAAAGTCCTGTTCCTCCTGCCACCGAACTGCAGTAATTCCCGCTATATATAACTTTAACCTATCCATTTCCCTTTTTAAATTTTCTGACCTACCTGTCCGATTAAGGGATCTGACATCCCACGCTCCGATCCGTAGAACGCCAGTTTTCTTTCTCCTGATAACGACGTCCTCTTGAGTAGTCCGCGCCCGGAGATCCGAATGGGGGACTATTTTACCTCCGGAATATTTTACCCAAGAGGACGCCATAATCATTTGATCATACGGTAAAGCTGCATGCTCTCTGGAAAAGTTACGGCTATAGTTTCCCCTTGCTTTCAACCTTCACAGTTCCAGAACATCAAGGCCATTTTGGTTAGTGTTACAAGGCCAGATCAGTCAATCATCCAGACTGTTGCCACTGCAACTACTGAAAGGGCTGCTGCCCCTCTTCAGGAACCACACGTTTGTCGTTCCTCTCAACAGATACCCCTCCGTTGTGGTTGCACCTACGGTACGGCTATCTGTGTCGCTGAGGCACGCAAGCCTCCCCACCAACGGCAATGTCCATGGTTCAATGGCTGTGGATTCGATGGTTAGTTGATCTGAAAATAGTCTCGGCCCGTATCAAGTCATCGAATGCAAGATAAAATATTTGTAACTTGAATCTGGATATTGTTCCTTGCTAAGAGTGTTGATGATGCAATATCAGTATTCCGAAACGAGATAATAGGCTAACATAGACTGAAACATAGACTGACATACACAATCTACAGTGACCGATTAACCAAATGTAGATTCTACGTATATCAGAGACAAAGAAAAGAAACATCAGTCACAATGAAACTTACTCCTGAAATACATTTCCAAAGATAAAGCAACGACTTACGGTTTTAATCTTACCATCAGACTCAACGTATTTTACAAAATTATGCTTCAGTCATACAAAGCACTCTTCCACAAATTACAGACCAAATGGCGGGCACATTGCTTATCATCAATGTAAAACACTGGCTATTTAACTATGCCAGCACACGCTCGACGTTTAGCATGACGAGACAGCACAGTTCTCCACTACAAACTTTCTTCCAACAGTTGTAAAGGAAACCACATTTGCACTAGCACGTTAGTTTGCAACATGGAGGTAATTACCTCGTAAGGGATTAAATGTATTTTTTGTGGGCCAGAAAGAAAAAGGTGCAATTCGGTTTCGGTTGCAAAACTAAATTATTTTTAACAGATAATTGCTATTATCACCATTTTGTTCCATTGCAATACTGACTGCGTTAGTTACCAACAATTACATTTTTTATTTCAAAACTGGCATTAATGCATGGCGCAGTGTGGTGAAGCTTAGAATTAGTGTAACGAATGTATGACATCTACCTCACCTAGACCATTCGCACCAAACATACTTTTTTGTCTCATGCACCGATGACTGTAAAACTGAGATATGTATATCACATATTGTTAAATATCTCATGAAAATCCGTTTCCGAGTGTATGTCGTTCCTGCACGAGAAGAGAAATTGCTTGATTATTCTCTTCATAACAATAAACGAACTTATTGACAGAACTACATAGGAGTAATTATGTATGGCCACCACACTGCTGTAGGGCCTATATAGTATCATCATTATTATGATTATTATTAGTGGCAGTGATCACACACAAAACCTTGTCAGCCTGAAGTCTTCCAATCTCTGCAATTTCACAAGTAAGGATTCCAGCAATCGAGTGATTTACAAACACCAAGAACAGTGAACACATTTCAAGTTGGTTGATTCTGAATGGTGGTTTAAGGCGAGTGTAGACAAGTGTCACTAAGGATAGGAGTGGTACAGAGGAAGCATATTTTGTAGGAAGTGTCCACCCTCAACGTCTTTTCCGAGGAGAGGTTGTGGGTAGCATTGAAAATGCACTGCGAATTGCTTCATCACTCCATAAAAAAATGTTCCTTAGTTTCATCATGGCTTAATAAAACGACTAGAAAAAGTAAATAAGTGGATGATGGCTGGGAGGGAGTAATGGCTAATATCTGAGGCATTCTGGGGTAATGGTTTTTGAATGGTAGGAACCACAGTGTCATAACTCCAAGCTCCCAGCTACACCCTGTTCTCTGGACTTATGTAAAGACCGCTTGCTGCTCTAACCAGGGGGATTTCTCGTGTTGACAGCGAACCACGACCTTTCTCGGTCGTCTTCTAGGCCCGCTGAATCACTGCCCGACCAGGCTACTAGCTCTGTCTCCAGACAGGTACATTCGAACTCTAACTCGCAGGTTGTTTCCGTTTTCGCTGACTGATTCCAGCTGCACACTATACTCGACTGTGGCTGTCTTGCCTGACAGCGACAACAGCCTCACATCTTCTAAGTACACGGAATCGCCCCCACACTGGCAGCTTCCTGTGTCAGCCATGCCAGTGCAAAATAAGGTGGGCTGGCGCACCATGCCGCAACCAACACTTGCCTGGCACAGACCACGGTCCTCAGGCACTGGCTCCTAGATGCTGTTGACATGGGCGATTCTGATCTTCAGACTACTATGCTGCACTATTATAAGTACCCTTCGCTTGGTGCTATTTCACCTAAATACGCTCCCCCAGTGGCGGCAGAAGCAGAGGCGCCGTGTTTGTACTGCCATTAGAGTACTAGTTTATTGTCAGACCGTGAAGGCCCGAGTGATGTCTACTGAGAGATGTCTAGTCAGCACACGGGTATCCCGGCCCTTTTTGCAGATTTTCCAGATTGTGGAGCCGCTATTGTTCGGCCGAGTAGCTCCTCAATTGGCTACGTAACTGTCAGGTCATCCGTTGCCAGTCCTCCCACAAAGGAAAACTCCTGCAGTAGCGGCAATAGGGCAGCCACCTAAGCTAACCACTCAACTATGGTGGCGGATGCTGCCATTCGATGAGGAGAGAATACGGAAATTCGTGGTGCAGTAAGTATCAGCAAACATGTTTGTAAGGCTAACGCCAGATAGCAAAACGACTATCACGGAAAATAAATTTCAAAATATTTAATTCAAGCTGAATATAGTCCTTTAGAATCTCCTTAGAGAATAGATTTATTTGAAGATGGTGCTTCGCGAGTTCAAAAGCTGAAGAATCTGTGGAATGTGGCTGGAAGCAAAAACATCTATGCATACTGCGTTCAAGAAAAAAATCGGTTTTCCAATGAAATCTAACTCTCTTCAAACAATCGAAATTCTATAAACCAAGTTTTTTGTAATTGTTAGCTTTTTGTCAGCTGAAGTGGCACGGGTTTCCAGTAACCAAGCAGGAAATTTTCTTGGAGGGATCGCGGAATTTTACAGGTGAATGTTCGCTCAACCGGTATCTGCTGTCCACGGAAATATTTGTATTGGGATCTGTGCAGCAGTATCAAAGACAGATATTTTTGATGTTAAGCCAAGGCTGCAATCTTTGAGTAAATGAGGCCCTAATGCCAGTGCCAAAAATACGCCATTATCACTGCTCTACTAAAAGAACAGTCAATCAGTTGATAAGAAAGAAAACTTATGTAGTACTTGAATTGTCTTAGTCACTTCCCAGGAAGAATGTAACATGAATTCTGGTGCAAACTGTTTAGGGTCTTTTAAGTTGAAATGACGACATAATATCTGGGTGACGATGTACAAAGCATCTTGAATGGAGAAAAACAAAGACGTGATCCATCAACGACAATCAAGAAATTGTAAAATGTAAACTTTCATAGCCGGAAACGTCATGATTAGTAAGATAATCCAGGCCATTATGAGTTTTCCATTAAAGGCCAACATTTCGTCCCTATCTCCAGAGGACATCTTCAAGGAGAATCGCAGCTTGAGTGTCCGATTCACACTCTGGCTCGCTACTGACGCGTGCTCCCACTCAATGGAATGACGTCATACGCTTCGAATACCTGGGCGTAATTGGCCGTTGTCGGTTGTAGTTGTCCGCAGTTTCTATCATCTTATTGTGAAAGACTAGTACATATCTACTTCAGCTCTGAGATCCAAAAGTCATTAATTTTCTCACTCTCCTCCTTGCTACTGAAATTTCTGGGCTATTGAACAGTCTCTAAGGCCTCTCGTCTAGTCATTTCTTAATAGTTCTTTTTGTAAAACCCATGTGCTGCGCCTCAATTACACGAAAATCTATAAATTTCTTTTTTTCACAGTGGATTTTATTTGTTGTTGGTGTCTAATTCGGAAATGCATATTTTGTGTTATTCTAAATCTGTACCCACATACCCATGATAAAGTGCATAATGGCGGAATCCAGTTACTTTCAACAATAATACTTACCACATTAAGGTTGAAACTCACTTTCACGTTTCCATGAAACCGAGAGCATAAGACAGAGATGTGGTCGTTGTGCCCACTATTGAAACTGGAAATCGAAGAATCAATGATGGAATCAAAATAAAGCTTCAGGTCTGACATTAAAATTCAGAGTGAGTAGAAGTTAATGATAAGATTCGCTGATGATACTGGTATCCTCAGTTAATGCTAGGATAAAAAGAACACAGTAACGGCTTCAGAATATTGACTGAGAAAGTATCGAGGAGCAGCAGAAATGAGACTAGCGATAAACTTTGGCATCGGAATTGTTGACCACTATGTATATGAAGTGAAGGAATTCTGCTACTTTGCAAGTGAAATAACAATGGGCGCACATGTAAGGAGAGCGTAAAAAGTAGATTACCATACATAAGGATACTATTCCTTCCTAAAAATGTATCTTTCTATCAAAGGTAGGCTCTAATTATAGGAAGAAAAATTTGAGAATTTACTCCCTGTGGACAGCATAGTACGGAAGTAAATCACGTAGTGTGTAAATCCATGATATATGAGAATCGATGCCTTTGAAACGTGTTCGAAATCTGGTTTCGCGGTACAGAGGGGATCAGGTTATAGTTGTGGAAAGGGGCAAAATCAATCAAACTTTATTTCCCTAAGACACTTAATCACACATGCCCTTAAAAGCATTCGAAAACAATATGGCTGAAGGCTCGAACACAAGTGATTAAAAGTGCCTTAAGGAATAAATCTGGCTGATGGCCTTGGTTACAAAATTTTACACTAAAACTCGGCTGAAGGCCACACACTGGAGATAGAAAAACTGAGGACTTAATACCTGGATAACAAGAATTTCAGATAGAGAAGAAATTTTAAAACGTTTTAAACAAGTGACTTTTCAAATTTTAATTTAAGACGGCTGAAGGGCTGATCTTAAAGTATTTCGGGTAAGGTTCAGCTGAAGGCCACATACTGAACATACAACAACTCAAGGCTTTAGGCCTGGATAATAATAAGGAATTCTAATGGGCAAAACAACCTTTTTTTTTAAAAAATGTCTAAGCAATAATGTTCAGAGTTTTAATTTAAGATGGCTGAAGGCTTAATCTTAACAACAACAAAAAAACGTTCAAATGTGTGTGAAATCTTATGGGACTTAACTGCTAAGGTCATCAGTCCCTAAGCTTACACACTACTTAACCTAAATTATCCTAAGGACAAACACAGACACCCATGCCCGAGGGAGGACTCGAACCTCCACCGGGACTAGCCACACAGTCCATGACTGCAGCACCTTAGACCGCACAGCTAAACCCGGGTGGCTTATCTTAACATTAAAACAAACTAAATTAATAGATTGCTGAAGGCCTCGCGCTGTCCTTGAGACGAAAGAAAATCACAATCTAAAACAACAGAATAGTGGTGCTCAGAAGTGCTCTAAGGGTCGGCTTGAGGAGGTAACTAAGGTGAGACAGAAAGCCAAGCGAAATACTAAGTAATCGGATGGCAACACGAACCAGGGACGGCTGAAGGACCGACCAACAACCTAATCAGTTCCCTTCCGTGCGACCAACAGTACGACAGCGGAAAATTGAGCGAGGACTAAGATACCAGCAACACTGCGTCTAGAAAATTGGCGTCTAAATACAGTCAAGACACAATAACCACTCAAAAATATGAAAAACACCAAAGGCTGTCGAAATATATGCCATGCCGGACAGCATCAACATGGCGAGGAAAAACACGCTGCTGGAAAACTACACTAAAGTCTAGGGCAGGTAACTGGAATGTTAATGGCCACAAGGCCGAAGATACCGCTGGTGAACTTCACTAATAAGTATCAACCAATTCAATAGTTAAACACCATACAGGAAGAGGGCTGCAAAATTTTGGTGACTCCAACAAACCATACAGTGCTGCTTTAGGAATGGCCCAGTAAGCAACAACTGGCAATGAAAAGAGAGATGCCACAGCAGTTCAGATTTCATAACAGGTTAACTGCTCACTCAACTTCCGTGTCCACTTTCGGTGGGCGACTCACTAATCTGACGATGTGTGCACGCCACCAGCGGCCCCGGCCAGACTTCACACTGCATAGACTTCGTCGCTTCTCTGTACCAACCGACTGACTGCCACACACACCACACACGGAAATATAGCGGTCACACCAAAGATGGTACAGCAGTACTGAAACGGTACAGTAGTTCCCGCTCTATAAGCAGCAGGTTTCGCTGCTCGGTCGCACCGGGAAATAGAAACAGAGGCGGCTCCGCAGCCAATTTTATTACACGACGTGACCGGCCACGGGTGCAACAGAACCCATGCGGACGGGAGGAAAGAAATGTGTTAGGCTTCATAATACGTATTTATATGTGTCATGTATTATGCATTTCATGTACGTGAATGTGAATCTGCACATGAACTTTCCTAATCCTCCTCACACCTTACGTAAAGCATGGCCAAATCTTTGTTTGGAAGTAGTTCTGTAGTGTAGTAGTGCCAATCTTGCTCCTGGGTAGGTAGGTAAAAGTCGAAGGCTTCCCAGTGTTACAAGATTTGGGGTGCAGAGGTTGGTCAACGCCAAGTGGTTCGACTACCCCCTCCACCGGGGCCCAGGAAGACCTCCGGGTGCCCGCCATATTCTAGAAGTGTTTCAGAAGACGGGTAAGTGAGCAGACATGCCCTCAGTGCGTCTGTCTCAATGTTGACGCATGGAAGACAGGTATTTGAATATTTGTACTAATTATTTTATTTCTAGCTTCTGATTGTGTAAGGAAATGAATGTGCTCGTTTAATTCCGGAAATTTGACCCCTGTGTTAAAGTATTTAGTCCCCAGTTTGCCCGTTATCCTCCTCACATAGTGAATGTCCTACGTAAAACATTGGGAGACTTCGGTGGTATACATTTGGCCAACGCAATTCCGTCTTAACCGTAGAAATGTGCGTGCAGATTAGTATATAATATACCCGAGCTATAAGTTGTAAATTTGTAACATCTGTAAACTGAAACAATGGCTGCAATCTCTGTAAAGTCGAGTGATAATGTTAAAATAAATAGGTAATCAACTCTCATCAATCTTTAACATACCTTAAAAATCACAAAGAAGTCTAGTTAAAGGAATTTATTTAAAATAAAAGATATAGAATGCAGGGAATCACACATCAGCGTGTGAGCCCTCCAGCCCCTTTCCTAGTATCGTACACAAAGGGCAGGCTTTCTAGGTATCTCTCTCAAGCTCCCCTCCCCAGGTATCCGTTGCGCAATTTTGATTCAGGGCTTGACGACTTCAACATTTATTTGGCGTCCCTAGCCAAAGAGGTAGACGGTAAACTTTCAGTACTAGTATCGATAAGCACTGCTGCTGCCACTGACAGAGGCAAGTGAGCAAATCGTTATGGCAGTAACTCAGGGAGAAATAAGACGCCACACGATTTGCGATAAATTCCAAAGAACAAGGCATCAATGCGAGCCAGCCACAACTCAGTGTTGTTCCATAAGAATGCTGAAAGTTATATGGGCTACCTAGTAAGAATAGAGAAGGTCTTCGCAGAACTGGTGAGGAGGAATATGTGCAAAACACTGACTAGAAGAAAGGACAGCTCGACTGACACGTTAAGAGATTAGTGAGTAACTTCCATGATAACAAAGGCAGCTGTACAGGGTGAAAAATGTAGAGGACGACAGAGACTGGGTTCTGTCCACCAAATATCTGCGCCTCTGCTATGAAGAGAATGGCACAAGAGAGGAACCAGAGATGAACAACATAAAACCATCTAAATAAAGATCAGTATTTCTGGAGTAGCTTTTTGCATGGTTTGCACAACTTCTGTATTTCAAGTTCAATGCGTTTTAGATATATCATATGGTACGTCGGAATTCTATTCCCTGTCCGGTAACGAACTTGGCTACAGATTCTCATTCAGTGTTGGCACCGAAAGTATATGGGACTTGTGCTTATTCTTGGTAACCTTATCATAGCTGGAATTTTGAATGATCGCAGTGGGCTGCAGTTAAGAAACTCCTTTACCAAGTATTTCATAACATAAAAGAAATAGATAAAATTGTTAAAATGTAAAAGATACCTCTATCAGTTAACCTGGTACAGTCAAAGACGCAGCTTTCTTTAACGGTAATGGCTGATTGACATGGGAATATGAAGTGCAGAAACATCAATGAATGTACCCTATATGTGTGTTAAACTGCTAACCTATGACATTACAAAGTGGTAGTGGGAATGGGGAGGGACCTGGGGAACATAGTTCAATGAGACAGTTGAGACAAAGTATTTTATATCTATTAACAGTAGCATATATCTAATCGTTCTAGGATACAGTAAGGACCTCCGAACACATGGTTCTAGCAAGAATTTGGTTAAATTAACAGTTCACCAAACACTGGGCCATGTCCATCATCCATCTAATACACAAGAAGGGTATAAGTGTAATCTGGACAACTACATAAGAATCTCTCCCCTGGACTGCACATACATGAGGAAGAATCAAGATACAGCTACAATAGGTGTTAGGAGAATTTAAAAAAAATGATGAATTACAGGAAACTGATCACACCTCATTCAGTAACATTGGTAGGCTTTAAGAAGTCATATAATTGCTCCATAGATCTTCAGTACTAAACACACTGAGGAAGACAGAACTTAGTTAATAGGATTTAAACTAATAAACCTTACTCTAATCGACACCAAATCAATAGTCAAGTTAAAAAGGCTTAAGACAGACTTACAGTCTATCGCCATTACTGTTAGGTTGTGCACTGGAACATATAATGAGAAATGTTAAATGGATAACACGAAGATCATTAGAACTGGAACATCCAAAAGTAGTTCAAGTTTAAACTACTTGGAGTTTACTGATGATTTTCCTCTCCTAGCCAATAGTGTTTAAAAAACTATACAGTAGGTAAAATCGTTACAAGAAACAACATAGGAAATCGGACTTGGACTATCGTTTTAAAACCAGACAATGAAATAACTGAGGCCACTTCTACCAAAACATATTCTTGACAGAAATTAAATATTTAGGTGATATTATAACATACTAAGTGAGAGACCTACATGGGAAAATAGATTAAAGAAACTAAACTAAGCAGTTCCAACACATGTGGAACTTTATTTGACTTTAATTTAAATTTCATATTTATTGGAAAACAGAGAGGGCATTAATAAATATTGAGTAACATTTTTGTATAAACAACGATATTTTAACAACTGGTCGTCAGAAAATGTGTTAAAATTTGATACATACATATAAAATGCCTTTTATTAAATGAAAAAAATATATATTCATCAATAATATTTCTCAGTGTCTAGAAATAAAAACTATTTTACTTGATTATTTCCTGCTCCACATTTTCGAAACAAATTTCAATTTATTTTGATTATTTCCATTTTATTATGAACTGTGATTAAAAACAAGAAAATGCAAATAATTTAAGATTATGACTGAATATGTATTAAGTAACATTTACATTTGTCCATGAACATGGAATTTAAATAAAAGTATAAAATGTGACCTATTAAGAATATTTGAATTAGCGACTTTACAGCTACAGCCCTACTAAATCACACATTGGCATACCAGCAACTCAGTGTTCCTGAAGGGCTAAAACGTTACAAAATGCACAATCACTACCTCAATTGCAAGTTGCGCATATTACAGCTTCAGGGGAAGATAAGAATTTGTTTTCCATTATTTCACAGAACTGTTAAACGAATTAAACATTTGAAATGCTGTCATAACTTTAAGAGCTATAATCCTGTTAAAGGTTTAACTCAAAAAGCAAAATTTTAGAGTTAGGAACTACGCATATATCTTCTTTATGCAGTGTAACTCACGGCGTGCAAAATACCCAGATCGTATCCATCCAGTATTTGGGAAAGACAACACTTAGAGAATTATAAAAATTCCACACACAATTTCAAACCTTCACGAAAGCTTTTGTGGCCAATAAATGATGAAAAGAAGCTTATCGCTTACTACATTTTTGCTATCTATGAACTGACAGTTCACCCTCAAGTATGAAATTTTCATTTATTACTTCTTTATTAATAATTATGTTCGCAACACATTCTGCAGCAGTATACACGTAGGCCACAGATTGTACCTATGGCACCGCCAGTCTGTACACCGGTGACACAGCCTTCCTAGCCTCTGTAAGGACCATTGAACAAATTGTCAACAGGATACAGCGACAACTTGTCGTCACCATAAAACGGGCAAAGAACAATAAAATCACCCTACCCCTTTGAAACCTGCAGCAATACTGTTTACGAAGAAACGGCCCGAACTGAGGACGCAACTTTCCATCAATGGACAACCAATACCCTGGACTATGACACGAAATACCTGGGTGTGATACTGGATACAAGGATGAGTTTTACGCCACACGTGCGAGATAGAATTGAATGCAATGAAGATGATCCGGGCACTCACGCCGTTTTTCACGAGCGGAAACGTAAACCAGTCAATGATATTAATGTTTATACGGCAACGGTACAACCCTCCCTGCTGTACGGCTTGACTTCTTGTGAAACACTGAGACTCGAATATACGCAGTTTGCAGCCACCACAAAACAGCGGTTAGAAGTGGAGGCTAGATGCCCCAAGGTGGGACAGGATGAGAGAAATACAAGAGCTGACTGGAGAAAAATACGTCGCTGAGTAAAAAGATCAGGTAACTAGTCTTTTTCACAAAGTAGACGAGTACCGGGGAAATGTCCGGCGACTTGCAAGTGTATGCCCTACCACGACATTGGCACAAATAAAAAGTGTCTCGAGCTATTATTGCACCCCCACAGGACCATAAAAGATGATGTAATTTTCAGTTATTCGATATGTTACACTTAAATAGTCGCTGTCAATCAGTCGTACAACCACCTAACCAACACCCTCAAAGTTCTCAAGGACCCACAGAGAGCCCAAGTCTCTTTGCAAGCGAATACACAATAAAATGTATTTCTCACACCTTTCCACTCTAGAAGAAAAATCGCCAAAGGCGATCTCTTTGGACACAACATGCTTAAAAAATCTGAATGTACCTGGCAGTTTATATCATTGTTCAGGAGATATGACGTCAATAACGTTGAGATGCGTGGAGGAGTAGCTTTTCTTAAAACAGAGTTCCATTCTTTAAAGAACAGGGTGTGATAGGAGGGGGGCGGGTACCGGTACGTTAATAAGAACTAGCGTTTTTTACTGAAAAGCACGGGAAATCTAGTACTTCAGCCGATTTTTCGAATACTTTTCTTTTAGGATTACGCTCACAGAGTCTGAAAGGATGATGAAAATCGAAGAGGATAACTCCGTAATGTTTGTTTCTCAGAACAAGTGTAAGTAACCAATCATAGGTTCCTCGTTAAATTACGGAAACAGCTTTGCACAAATTATGGACGACTTCTGAAATAACCTTCTCTGTCTCTGCGAGCGTTGTAAATGCGTCGAGATTTAATCGTTCTTGCGATCTCTACTGCAGGAAGTAAGCTTGGCTGGTATCTGCAGAACGTGGCAGGATAGGCTGAATGTGTGCCGGTTGTGAAGCGCTGCACAGGACTCCTCAGCAGTATTTCCCAGTCTTGATGAGGCACGCGGCGCTGGGCAGTGGCGCGCTGTGGCATCTGGTGCCCGCTGGACACGGTTCTGCACTGCGGGTAGCAGCAACGCGAGGATCCCACCACTGCGGACGGCACGGCGGCGGCTGGGAAAACTCAGATTTTCCGCACAGGCCCACTGCCACCGCGAGTGTCTCATGTAAGCACGGCGCAGTGGGCGGCTGGCGGCGCTCGCTCGGAAAACGCCGCCACCGGCGTCCACTCGTCTCGCTAATTAAAAGCCGGTGCCAGCCAGCCCCAGGAGCTGCCGTCCCTATAGAGGAAGCATTATGCGCTCTCCCGTACGTGCCGCAGTGTCGTGGGTCCTGTTGGGGGGGGGGGGGGGGGGGGAGAGGTGTGGGATGGGGTAAATTGTTGACTTCGTTGGACTTTATGCTTGCGGTACCAGGGGAACAAACTGAAAGGCAAATGAAAGCAGCGAAACGGTGTCGGTTTTAAGTCTGAAGTGGCACTGTTTATCGATGACGTCGTCTTCCAGATCAATACATCTTGTTCGACGATTTTACCACACAGGCATGGGTCTGAACTATCATCAAACAATATGTACAATACACGGACTTCAGATAGCCACAACCGACGCAGTGATCTCAATTTTCGCATTCGTCAGACGTGTACTTGTCGCTTCTTTATATTAATTTTGTACAGACGCTATGAACCACATCATCACGGCATTGACACCCGAAAATAATGTGACAGGAAATTAAATTTCTTTTTTGCAACTAGTTGCTTATTATTTCACTGTATAGCCTTTTTGTTGCCACTTACCCCAATGATATTAGCAATTACGGTGTGTTATCCATCCCTCCTGCCTTATCAGATTTTAAGTCTTCCAAAGCTCTTTTAAATTCTGGTAGTGGATCCCCTATCATGGTCTTACTAACTTACTGTTCTTCTTTCGCATTTTCACTTTACAATCACATCATCGACAGTTGACTTTGGCAGCTTTAGAAGGTAGTATTTTATCCATCCTCAGCTACTGTAGTCGTGTAAAATGAAATAATAAACAACCATCTGCATTAAAGGAATTTAATTTCTTTACCGTTTTCCGGCACTTAGTGCCCTTTTTCAAAAATTTTTACCTATAGCATTACTTGCGAGTGTCACCAATAAAACGCTTACTGCAAAATGTCATTGTGATGCGATTCATAGTGTACATACAAAAATAGTATATAGAAGTGAAACAACAAATGCAGACATCATTTCAGAACAGGAGCTAATCAGCTAAGACTGGTAGCTTAACTAAGAACAGGAGTTAATCAGCTCCTGTTCCGACATGGTGTCTGCAATTGTTGTTTCGCTTCTTCATACTATTTTTGAACGTACACTATGAATCACATGAAAATGGCATTTTGCTGTATACACCTTATTGTTGACACTTGCAAGTAATGCTATAGGTATAACATTCTGAAGAAGGTCAAAGAAATTAAATTTCTTTTATGCAACTGGTCACTTGTTATTTCATTATATGCTATAGAAAGGTTGAAATATTACTGATTCCTTTTTTATGTAACATTCAAGAAGTAGTCCGTGTCCGAAGTCATGACCTCTCCTAATGAACTCATTCTCTTATTACTGTTGCCCTACTCACTGCTCAATACCCCCCGCCCGTTTTGGCATCTGTCTGGTTCTTCATTATGCATTAAAATGCTCTGTCAATAAAATTTTGATCATAGAGTATATTGTTTGCAAGGGCCGCACATATTTATGCAACCACGCAGCGTCCCTTACGCCTGGAGACGGTTTCGTTTTCACCAAGATACCTGTGCACGCGGACAGTGCAACCAGTGTTGCGGGGTTCCTCCAGGAGGAAGCAAAGAGGGCTGTCCCGACTGAGGTTCGCCCAGCAAAATCACTGGGATGGTTATAAGAAGACTTCTCAGGCTCGTCCCAGTTCTGCACACACCATCATTATGGGCATATCAGTGATTGCAGGTACCGATGAGAACGAACTTTTCTAGATGGCTTCGGTCATCTACCTCCTCCCGCGATGGTATGGGATTCAATGGGATACACACGTTCGCATAGCCTGTAATACAGATAGCCGGTGTGCCATTAATGATGTTTTAAGGCGAATGGCTCGATGTCTCAGTGAGATTACACTGAAGTGTGCCCTACGACAGTGGCAGTAAGACAGAAATTCTGGTTGAGCAGTGTGTATGGACGCACATATAACGACAGGTGTGTTGGTAGGGTGATGTCTGAGAAATAATACTTTATACAATACAATTTTATTTCTACCAAATCTGGTTAAAAATACGCAGTCTGCAGTGGAGCATAATAATAATCCCGTTCCAGCCCCTATAATTTCATGGAACTCCGATTGGTAGTACATGCAGCCTTCAAAATGGCGTCTGTGTCGGAGGCGTGTTCCAAACAGAGAGCTGTCATTGAGCTTCTTTTGGCGGAAAACCAGAACACTGAAGGTATTCATAGACACTTGCAGTACGTGTACGGTGTCCCAGCAGTGAACAAAATCACGGTGAGTCATTTGGCCAGGCGCCTGTCATCACCGCAAATAAATCGTACAAAACTGACAGATCTGCCATGTGCCGACTGGCCATAAAAAGCTGTGCCTCCTGCATTGTGGTCGACAGATCACACTCAAACACCTCGCTGCTCAACCTTACGTCTTTGTTGGCAGTGCTGACAACTCTTATCAGTTGGAGTACTCAAAGGTGTGTATGCGCTGGGTTATTTGCAGCCTAACAGAAAATTAAAAAAGGCACCAAAGGATTATCTGTGTGGATTTCTTGCTTTTTACTACGCTTATCGAGACAACTTTTGTCTAACATAGCCACAGGTGATGAAATATGGATTCATCACTTCGAACCAGAAACTAAACGAAAATCGATGGAGTGGCGCCACAGAACCACCCCTCCGAGTATCTTCTGGACTGTGAAGGAGCTACTCTGTGTAATGTCCTTCCTCACGGTGCAACGATCAACTCGAAAGTGTATTCTGCTACCCTCAGGAAATTGAAGAAACCACTTCAGTGTAATCGTCGCCAAAACAATAAAAACAGACTTCTTCTTCTCCATGACAACACAAGGCCTCACACTAGTCTACACACCTCAGAAGATCTCACAAAACATAATTGGACTGTTCTTCCTCATCTACCCTACAGCCCGGATCTTGCACCCTCTGACTTCTATCTATTTGGCCCAATGAAGTATGCAAAAATTCTGAGAAATCACAATGGCACTTTTAGTTATGAACTGAACAAGTTATTTCCGGGTTGTTTTCGGAATGTGAAGTTACCTCTTAAGGACAGGATTCGCTAATGAAATTTCTATACAAAGTTTTGGATTGTTATTGACTTGGCAGAATGGCTGAGAGCCGCGCCTACTCAGTTTGAATAAATATCCGTTAGAATTTTGCTAGGTACTGTTGAGGCTGTCGTGTGTGAAATGCAGTGAAGTGTACTGTTGCTAAGGAAATATAGGGCTCGCAAGAGCTGTAGCGCACAATACCGTTAGCTGCGATGACTGCTGTCTGCGCTGCTCGTTGTGACAAATAAGATAACTCTCGCTCTATCTGGGTTGACATTCGCCAATCAAACTCTCTCTACGCCTAGAATAGCTATTGGTGTGGTACACCAGTCAGATAACCAGTCCACTGCAATGCTACTAAAAAATTCGCTTGTAGGCGTTTAACAATAACACTGCCATTCACACAGCACAATAAGTGTGGCAGCCAACACAGTGAACAACGCTTAATAGCAAGGACTCAATATAGTCGCGCACTGATTCGCTCTCGACAGAGGTGTTCTCCCAGTGAAGTACTGAGGAGAGACTTGTTCCTCGCTCTTTGAATACAAGTATGAGTGTACACGTTCCTGTTGTGTTTTCGCGCTCCAAGAGTGACAACGGAATGGCCCTTCTACACGCCAGACATGAAGGAGTCCTTTCCATTACTCCTTCAGCTCTAGACATCAGGAATATCGTCTGCAAATGAGCATTGTTCTTCTGAAACTGGAGAATGACGTTTCGTTTAAGGCGACCAATCCAGAAATCTGTAGCACTGGTGTTTGGGGTTTGCTGTCTCCCTGTGAAAACCTCTGAAACTGTGTGCTGTATTTGTAAAGAATGCGTAGGCTGGGCACTCCCACACATCGTAGCAGAATTTGCTTTTAAGTCGAACATGGGGTCGGACTCCCTTTCACTCGGGAAAACGCTGTCTGCTCTATGGGCGGTCGGCGGGTGACGTAGATAGGTTGACTTGTCCTCTGAAGGGACCGGCCTCCTGGCGTGTAGTTTGCCTCTCCCAAACTAAAAGCTTTTGTGACCGTCGTGTCTTGAATGTGTTTCTGTAGGCCAGCCTCGAGTGTTTCAAACTCGATGCGCACTTGCGATTTACTTGTTATTTGCATATCATTTACATGAGTTCATACAACATTGTCTTTATCTTATCGAGTTTGGGTTCGAATGAAGCGTCTTGATGTGCAGAATTTAATTGTGAGGGCGGAATATGTAAGCAATGAAGGTCAGGAGACCACGACGTCTTACATACCTCCCTCCTTCTGACAAAACTTTTGTCTGGGGTTTGTCAATGACCAGGAAAACATTGACAAAGTCAGGCAAAAATTGTTCTTTTAGATTTTCCAATAAAATTTTCTCAGCATTCTTAACATTTTTTCTAATGATTTCTTTATAGCTATTGTTTCTATTTTTTAGTTCTACAATTTGTTTTGTTGTTAGGCAAATATAGCCATTACAAAGGTTGTTATTCTTTGTCATTTCCAGTACATGTCCCTGTTTTTCTTTTCCAAAAATTGTTTTTACAATATTAATTTTTCTAAACTCGTTTGAATACAGTGTATCGTGTTTGAGTGTGGTTATATCTTTTCTTTAGTTAAGCTTTACGTGAATGTTCGCAAAAGTTCTGTTGTGTGACTTTCTTTTATTTAGGCATTACTTTTCTTTTTCTGTGTCACTGTTTTAAGAGTGAAGAAATGTGTTATCTTTATTCTATCCTATTTCAATCTATGATTAACCAAAACCTTTTTTATATAAAAAACAAACTTGGCTTAATAGGGACTTTTTAGACTATCTACTTATACTAATTAATTTCATTTACTAGTATTTTATGGTCTCTATCACATAATGGGCTTTACATATATGATAAAATAATTACTTTTATAAAAAAGGACAAAATATTTTTTTAAAATCTATCATTTTCTTAACTCTACATTTCTATTTTATCAGTCTTTTCGTTTTGTGCTGCATCAGTTTCTGTGCTCAACGATCCACACTAAAACCCTGGAAGGCATTGAGTCATTTGTATTGGTGTCACAAATCATGAGAGCAGCATTCTTGCATGCAATGCCAGGTCTTACTTATTGACATTGTCATCATGGAGTGGTACTCTTAACCGATGATGATGACTGTAGTTTACTGCATAAACAGTGATGTCTTGGGACTCCTTTGCTGTCACACCTGGGACGGTATGGCAGTTCAGTGATTGTAGTTGACTACCGACAATCGTCACCCAATATTGTGCTGTGACATCTTGGTACTTCACACCTGGTTCAGCATGGTGATTTGATGATGTGGTATGGAGAATACTGTTCATTTTGCTGAATCTATTTCTAGATAATGCTGGTTGGTACTACTTAATATTCAGTTTGCCATTTGCTTGTGTTTGTTTGACGATTCAAGGTGGTTGTAGTAGTTGCCGTGCCTCAAAGTTCATGGAAAGACGTTTTTAGCAATTTGCTTTGTGGGATTGGAGAGAAAGATATCTTGCTGTCTTCTACCCTTCTCCATCTTGCATCTTCTGTTCTTCTCTTCATTCTTGCATTCTTCTGTTGTTCTTGGACTAGGAATATGTGAATTTTAGTGTAGGAGTGATACAGGATTTGTAGGATCTGATTGCCTCTTCCAATGTTACTTGATGAGTTTGTAGATCTTAGTAATTTTTTGTACCTTCATTGTCGTCTTGTCGTATTATGATTCTCCCCACACTCTTATATTGCACAGCAGTGTCGTGACACATGAAACGTCTGTGCTGTGAGTTGTCCTCCTGAAGTCCAACCTTGTTGCAACCTGCATTTCCAGTGTGGCGTTAATCTTCATGTTGTTGTTATTGCCCTAAGTGATTCCTCAACATGTCTGTACGCTCTCCGATGCTATCTTGAAGCTGTGTCCATGTGAAACCTCTGAAACTGCGTTCTATGTTTGTAAAGAATGCATAGGCTGGGCGCTCCCACACAATATAGCGGAATTTGCTTTTAAGCCAAACACGGGGTCGTTCTCTCTTTCACTCAGGCAAACGCTGCCTGCTCTATGGGTGGTCACCGGGCGATGTAGATAGGTTGACTCGTCCTCTGAAGGGACTGGCCTCCTGGCGTGCGGTTTGCTTCTCCCAGACTAAAACCTTTTGTGACCGTCGTGTCATGAGTGTGCGTGTGTATGCCAGCTTCGAGTATTTCAGCCTCAGTGTGAACTTGCGGTTTACTTGTTATTTGCATATCATTTACATGAACTCATAGAACATTGACTTTATCTTATCGAGTTTGGGTTCGAATGATGTCTTGATGTGCGGAATATGATTGTGATGGCGGAATATGTAAGCAATGAAGGTCAGGAGACCATGACGTCCAACATACCTCTGTCCTTCTGACAAAATTTGCCGAGGAAAACATTGACAAAGTCAGGCAAAAATTGTTCTTTTAGATTTTCCAATAAACTTTTCTCAGCCGTTCCAAAATGTCCACTGCTAAAGTGGGTATACCAAATGTATGTATTAATAACTTCGTCATGGATACATGCTAACCATTGTACAGTATCATCATTACGTTTGAAAAATAGGATATTATATTTTGCTATGTAATTTTTTCTAATTTCTGTGTTGGTTTTATCGGTAAGTTGGTGTTTAGTCTTGAGGAGGGTCTGCTCTTTGTTTTGGTCGTCAGATAATTTTTTTAAAACATTTGCGATAAAATTTTCGAATGGTACGTTTTTTAGATATTGGATAGTCCGTTCTTCATCATCAATGTCGATTTTCTGGTCCCCTGCCATTCTTTGTGGTGAACAAGACAGTGCATCAGCCAGATTATTTTCTGCTCCTGGTATGTATGTGATTGAAAAATCATACTCCTATAGTACCTACATCCATCTTGCCAAACGTCGGTGGGTTTATTTGGAGGAGATTAAAGACTCTAATGCTTTATGGTCTGTGTATACTAGTGTTTTTCTGCCAAACAAAAAATGTCGATATTTTTGAAATGCCCATACTATGGCTACAGCTTCTAATTCTGTTGTAGAACAATTCTTTTCTGCTTTCGATAGTACTCTACTTGCAAAGGCTGTTGTTTTACGAATTTTCTTATCGTTTTCCTCAAGTTGTTGAAATAGTACCGCCCCTATCCCGGTCTTTGCACTATCAGTTAGTAGACAGAACTCCTGACTTATATCTGGGTGTGATAAAATTGGAGCATTATTCAGTGCCTCCTTCAACTTATGAAATTCATCTGCTTGTTTATCCCATATCCAGGGTGCGTTTTTTCCTGTCAGTGTACACAGTCTAGGTGCTGCAAGTGTGTCTATCCATATAAATGTTTTGTAAAAATTTATCAACCATAAGAATCCCCTTAGACTTTTCTTCTTGTAGGGAGTAGGAATATTACGAATAGCGCCTATCTTCTTCTCGTCTGGCGTTATACCTTTTGCAAGTATGTTATGTCCTAAAAATTCAATTTCTGCTTTTCCAAAATGCGATTTAGTAATGTTGTCAGTGACCCCATGTTTTTTTCATTATCCAGTATATAATTATGTTCTGCTCAAGTTTCCTCCGCCACAAGAATGTCGTCCACACCGCAAGTAATTTCTGAAGTATGTTGAGATTCAGTATAGAAACCAGGTCGCGAATAAACGCAGCTGACGAAATTTTGAGGCCAAACGGTAAACGTTTGAATCGGCAGCAACGACCAAAGTCAATAAAGGCTGTGTATTTTCGACATGAAGGCTCCAATTCTATTTGCCAAAAACGTGAACGCAAATCGATGGAAAAAAAGTCTGTACTCCATGAAACTTCTGTATCAACTCTTCCAATTTCTCTGGTCTATGTGTTTCCGAAATGATAATTGTATTTATTTGACTTGAATGGAGTACCAAACGTATGCTCCCATTCTTCTTACATGTCGTAGGTAAGGGTGAATTATATGATGACTTGGCGGGTTCAATTATGTCATCATCAAACATTTTTCTGATTTCAAGAAATACTTGCTCTCGATAACTATATGGTATGGAATAAGATGGAACACAAAAGGGTTTATGATCTTTAACCTCAAACTTGTATTGAAAATCTTTAATGCTACCTGTCTTTGGTGCAAATACCTCCGCATATGATCTCAATATGCCTTCTAAATTTTTTATCGTGGAGCGGACTATCGTCTATTTCCTCTACCTTCTTACTAATCTCTTGATGAATTTCTTCTGTTTTATCTGGTGGAAGTGGGTCAGTGTTTTCCTCAAACTTATATCTAGGGTCTCTCCTCCTCTATTTCATTCCCTTCTTGACTTAAATGCAAGTGCTTTAATTTTCCCTGTTCTTTTTCATCGTTCAAAGTTTGAATAAAATATAGTATTACATCATCTGTTGTTACGAAGCCTTGTGGTATGCAAATGTGAACCTTACGCTTATTAATGAAATCTACACCGATTATCATATCACCCGTAAGTTTTGGTACGATTATAAAATAGTTTTCAAACTCGTAAACTTGGCAATTGAATGAAAGACGTGTTTCGTATTTCACCTCTGCTGAATTTTATCCTAAGGCTCCAAAAACTCTTATCCTGTTTGTCCTTAAAATCGGTAATTCTTTCTGTCTATTGCAACTTTCAAATAGGCTTTCTTATATAGCCGTCACTTGACTCCCACTATCTATGTTTGCTTGTGTCGTGATTTCACTAATGTTTATCTTTAGTATGGGTTGTATAGTTGTCGATGTTACTATTTCCTTTTCTTGCATCAAATCCCCTGCTATCGATTCATAGCTTAACCTGTGCGTAATTGTACTTTCCTTTTGTGTTTGTGTTTGATTTTGTGTTAACGCCGTGAGCAAAATCGTTTGCGACCTATCTACCTCTTTTCGTCTGGTTTCGAACTCCTGTGTCTCCTTTTCCTTCATTTACAAGCATTCCCGAATGTACTCTGTCTCTATCTCCTCGTAGGCACATATGTTGTATATATTATACGTCTTTTGTGTTCGTGGCGTCTGTGTTTTGTTTTTATCTAGGATACTCTGCTTACACAGTACTCAGTGAAACTGTAACGCCCTTATGATCACTGATTACTTGTTCTACACTGAATCGATATGTGCGGGACTGATTTTCACCACCAGATGTATGATATTACCGTCACATAGTCAGCTTCCTGATAAACAGTTCAGGGTAGTTTTTTATATGGCCTTTAGAACAAGTAACACGATTACCGGTCCGTAGTGCCCCCATAATCACTTTGGTCTCTCAGTCTGTAGGTAAAAAGTTGCAATATGCACATAATACCGTGGCACTCATTTATTCTGCCACTATCTCTCTGAAACAGGCGGCCCATAAAATAAAATCATCACATCAAATTTTTTGATCCACGATTATGTCGCATTCTGAATCTGTAGCAGTCTCACTAGATATTGTCATGTTTTTGTTTGCTATAAACACACTCCGAATATCGGCGTTCAACTTACTGTTGCAATATACGTTCTATTCGGAATTTAGGGGTTGAGTTGTTTGGGGGAGGAGGCCAGACAGCGAGGTCATCGGTCTTATCGGATTAGGGAAGGACGGGGATGTAAGTCGGCCGTGAACTTTCAAAGGATCCAAACCGAAATTTGCCTGGAGCGATCTAGGGAAATCTCGGAAAACCTAAATCAGGTTGGCCGGACGCAGGATTGAACCGTCACCCTCCCGAGTGCGAGTTCAGTCGGAATTTAGGATATCACTGCCATTGAGAGCTTTGTGTCCCTACTGCTGTGTTGGCATTTATAAATAAGAGAAATTTCAGGACATTTCCATAGACGCACCTGTAGTGTACTAATCTATATGAACATTTCCATTTTCCGGAGTACAATGACAAATGTTAATTTGTCTGGAATAAAACCCATTCTATCGGGCCAGTGGAGGGATTCCTCTAACCTAAGATACCCATAAAGCGTGAGATACAAGTACGGTACTTAATACGATATCACTATCCAGAAACAAGTTTTCATTAGATTTCACGCTAGAAATCGGTCAACCGAAATATGTCTCATGCATATCTCCCTGTTCCCTAACCTCACAGGTCACTTTGTCACATTGTAAAAATAATTTGAGAAAATACTTACGAAAGATAAGGATGGTTGTAGTCATCAAATCCAAGGGTCGTGTAGTTACAAAACGAAGTGTGTCTAAATAAGATTACAGTAATTCGTCTGACATGAATGTACGCCGTTATCAAAGAGTCCGCAAGCGTCGTCAAACGCCAGAGCACTCATTTGGATCATAAGAGGCAACGTCCAGCAAGTCTAAGCCCATCGCTCTGTAATAAAACTCATACACTGCTAAATGAGCCTATGAGTAGTGGAAGAAGAAGCTGCGAAAGTAGATTGGTGAGATACAAGGTAAGATTACACGAACAGCGATTCTTTCAACTGTTCTTTGAGGCCACTAATTAATGCTTGTAAATCCGCACAAAGTACGCTAAATTATTCAGAAATGAAAATGTAAAGGTGTTTTCACCAAATACTGTTATAGTCATTGACACTTTGCACTTGGGTACACATTCACTCGTTTGTGCGCAGGTAATGTACTTCGTAAATGTTGTTTTAACTTAAATTAATTCTCGATTAATTTGAGTCACAAAAGCAACACTGTTGTTTTTCATCAGATGATGGGACTGTTTAATTACTACTGTTTAGCTACAAACATTCTAAATTAATGCTTGAAATTCAACAATTTTACAAACAAAGGATGACTGGTCTGATACGAATGCAAGTCATTATCTACTGCCTATATACGTCACAACAATTTGCCGCGTTTCAAATTGCAGCATTTCGCAGTACAACGTTGATGTCTTACAATCTGTTTATCATAAAAATTCGTGCGTCTACCTCTATACGCTTCAGTCCAGAACCGCACGACTGCTACGGCCGCAGGTTCGAACCTTGCCTCGGGCATGGATGTGTGTGATGTCCTTAGTTTAGTTAGGTTTAAGTAGTCCTAAGTTATAGGGACTAATGACCACAGATGTTAAGTCCCACAGTGCTCAGAGCCATTTCAGCCATTTTTTTCTACCTCTGTATATTTACTGAAAATGTTTTCTGGTATTAATCCTCGGTAGCTTTTGCGGAGAATCAAATGTACACAAGTCAGTTTTTAAGGGTACCATATTCAGAATGCAGACTAAATGTCGTCACTCTTCTAATATCTGACAGCCACTTAATAGTTTAAATTCCTACACTATTCTCTGGGCGAGACATTTGCAAGGTAGTTTTTGCGAAACCCTGTAACTGTTTCAAAGGGGTCTGCGATTCTAATAGGGCGTTTATGCATGACGCCCCGTGACAACACCCTGGGGCGCGGCAACTCTTCAACAGCATGGTGTCACACATGTGAAGAAACAGAGTTCAGAAACTAACGTGAGATGCAAGGTGGGTTAATGACATCACTCTGACATCAAGACTCGCCACAATTTTGACCAACTCAACTATGGAAGGACCACTCGTTGGTAAAGAAGTCACATCCCTACTTGCCTACATTTCGCCCCTTCTTTTGACGCCTCGGTGATGGAGGTAGGAACTGTGATGCCCAACGTCGTAGTCACTTAGGTTTCGTATGAGTAACCGAAGAAACAATTTCAGACACCACCGCTCAGCATCAACACGAAGAGGTCTCAGACGGTGGCACAAATGGCGCCAATGTTGTCACGAGTTTCCTTGGGGCACGGATTCCTACACATTTCGCAGTCGGAAACGACAGTTTGCAGTGCGATGACCTTCAAAATGGTGTCCTTGACAACCTTTAACACTAATGGCCCATCCTCCCCTGACGATTCAGTCGTTTCCTGAGGACACAGTGGCCTGCAATCTCCTTAACAGTGTAGCGTTGCCATAATTTCTGCTCTGGTATACGAGGTGGAACCACCAGAGGCCGTCAAAAACCATTGAAAGTGATCTGAAGCACCAAAGATGTTGTTCAGCCCTCCTGCTTTGACCCTCCTGTGGCGGCATCAGTGGGGTTAAGGGGTGGGGTTTCGGAAATATGATGCGAAGGGCTCCTGTGAGACCACCCAGTTTGGCGAAACCATCACTGCATCTCGCGCTCTTTTGTTTAGCGCTTTAAAAACATATCTGTACAGAGAGAGCCTGTCACCGATTACTAGGCGCCGGTGTGAGGGCAGATCTTTCTACACCTCTTAGATTTCGTATTCCCCTAGCAGGCGTTAGTGCGTTAGTACGGCGCAATAGTGCCACTCAGGTTACAGGTGTCGAAACGATTGCCAGTAACGCCGGCAGCTAGTAATAAGTGACTGACTCTGTATAGGTGCTCAACATAGGTGCGCCAGTGGCAGCGAGAGTCTTGCCGAACTGATTGTTTACTAATCCATGTATCAATATCACACCCTCCGTTCACTTTCCCCTCCCCCCGCCCTCCCTCTCACCCCGAGTGTAGGAAAAGCACGAACACGGTTTACTGCTTCGGATCAAGTTCAATTGTTGGCATTAAATAGTCTCTAATGGCCCCACCCTTTGTACCAACTCAAAAACTACGGCTGAGCGATGTCACTAAGGGCTGCGATCACGTTAAGGAGGAACGAAAGTCTGGCGGTCGAAAAAACTCGAAATTATTTTATTACGGAATTCGAATGTGTATACATTCAATAATTAATCCCCAACATATTTATCGCAAACTGAAAAAAAGTAACGTTTGATGCTAAAGTAAACGGAGAATTGGAAAGTTATAAATACAAAACGCCATTGACACAAATCTTTATCGATGGCACGACCCCTATTTATACCGATTTGAGTAAACCTGATTTACTGGAGCGTTGTATGGGCGGCTTTACTCAAAATGAGAGAGACGGTTTCAATAACCTCATTTGGAGACAGTCCCCAAAAATAGCATCCAGCCGCAGCGAAACTATCAATAGTACTTCAAATTTGGTCGCATGTCTATTCAATGTCGGCCATACTGCATTAATACACATGATAAATGCTCTTCAAATCAAAATCGGCGATGAAATGCGCCGACTGTGTGAAGATACAGACTCTCAGAGACGAAAAGGACTTTGAGGCCAAAATGAGGGCTTATCAGATCAGTGTAGGATCAAGCGGCCATCGATTAGCCAGAACGATAGTTATTACGGACCAGGCATCGGTGATATCGTGTAAATTTCAATCTTTTTTATTTTCTTTTATGTGATAAATACTTGTCAAACTTAAAACGCCTTTTTCTCAAAACCGTGTTTTCTTCGGCGTGCTTATCGTTACCCACGTTAAATTTTCGTCAGATTTCAATGATTTTTAGGTCTCCGTTGAATCAAATTAAAATCTCTTCAGTTCATCGTACCCGATTTTTATATGTTCATATTTAGTATTTTTTTGCCAAAAAAGTGGCGTCCGAAAACGACCATTTTTTTTAAATATCTATAATTTCGTCATTTTTGCACATGCCTAGGACCAACTGGAATTACATCGCTAAGGATCAAGGTGATGTGTTAATATCATGTTTAAGATAATCACAACCGAAGTTACGGCGACAACAGACGGTCCGCCTCCTTCCGCAGCTGTCGCCTCGGAAAAATCCCAATTACTCAATGCAGATGTTAATATTTTTCAATGAAAAAAGTACAAATAAAAACTTCAATGTACGGTATATTCATTTCAGGAAACCACATTTGTTTACTATATTCCAGTACGGAGAAAAAATTCTGAATTAAACAATATTTTCGTCCGTCACCTTGTCAATCCTCCTTAAATGGGGTTGCAGGGCCACAATCTCCTTGAAGAAATGTTGAATCGTCCAGAGCGTCAGCAGAGATAAAGGTCGTCAAGAACATAGTCCTGTTGTTCTTTGCACTGGAAACTGTCATTTTCGACCGAGAAATGTGTGGGAATCAACGCCCAAAAAGGTGTGTGTTATTGCGTTGGCGCCATTTATGCAACCTCTTTGGCCCTTTTCGTTTCAATGCACACCGGTGGTGTATCTGAAACTTTTTCCTCGACTACCGACAAGAAAACGGCCTGATTTAAATTCTCCGTAGCACGGATTTGAACTCCATTGATGTGTCGTCAAAACAAAGGGTGAAATAGGAGTGAGAGGGGGCTGTGACGTCCTTCCCATCGTGTGTCACACCCACACTGCTTTTGGGCATAATGTGGTGAAATGTGAGGCCAATGTGACATCATTAGCCGCACAACTGATATCAACTTCTAACCTCCGGCGCTATTTCGCATGAGTAGGCACATGGCTGTTTGAAGATTGAGGGTAGCCATACCTGTGCACCTTTAGAGGCGAACCTCTGTGCCAGACTCAGAGTATTATGGGGATTCGAAAAATGACTCTTTAAAACTGAAGATACTGCAAGAAGGTGGGAATTTAATGAGATTGGACCTGGATAAACAGGCAGAACCAGAGGTTGCAGAGAGTTTCATGGAGAGCATTAGGGAAAGATGGACAAGAATGGGGGAAAGAAAGACAGTAGAAAAAGAATAGTGAAGGCAGAAGAGCATCAAGTAGGCAAAACGACGAGGGCTAGTAGAAATCCTTGGATAACAGAAAAGGTATTGAATTTAATTGATGAAAGAAGAAAACATAAAAATTCAGTAAATGATGGAGGCAAAAAGGAATACAAACCTCAAAAATGAGGTCGACAGGAAGTGCCAAATGGCTAAGCAGGGATGGCTAGAGGACAAATGTAAGGATGTAAAGGCTTATCTCACTAGGGGTAAGATACACTCCTGGAAATTGAAATAAGAACACCGTGAATTCATTGTCCCAGGAAGGGGAAACTTTATTGACACATTCCTGGGGTCAGATACATCACATGATCACACTGACAGAACCACAGGCACATAGACACAGGCAACAGAGCATGCACAATGTCGGCACTAGTACAGTGTATATCCACCTTTCGCAGCAATGCAGGCTGCTATTCTCCCATGGAGACGATCGTAGAGATGCTGGATGTAGTGCTGTGGAACGGCTTGCCATGCCATTTCCACCTGGCGCCTCAGTTGGACCAGCGTTCGTGCTGGACGTGCAGACCGCGTGAGACGACGCTTCATCCAGTCCCAAACATGCTCAACGGGGGACAGATCCGGAGATCTTGCTGACCAGGGTAGTTGACTTACACCTTGTAGAGCACGTTGGGTGGCACGGGATACATGCGGACGTGCATTGTCCTGTTGGAACAGCAAGTTCCCTTTCCGGTCTAGGAATGGTAGAACGATGGGTTCGATGACGGTTTGGATGTACCGTGCACTATTCAGTGTCCCCTCGACGATCACCAGAGGTGTACGGCCAGTGTAGGAGATCGCTCCCCACACCATGATGCCGGGTGTTGGCCCTGTGTGCATCGGTCGTATGCAGTCCTGATTGTGGCGCTCACCTGCACGGCGCCAAACACGCATACGACCATCATTGGCACCAAGGCAGAAGCGACTCTCATCGCTGAAGACGACACGTCTCCATTCGTCCCTCCATTCACGCCTGTCGCGACACCACTGGAGGCGGGCTGCACGATGCTGGGGCGTGAGCGGAAGACGGCCTAGCGGTGTGCGGGACCGTAGCCCAGCTTCATGGTGACGGTTGCGAATGGTCCTCGCCTGTATCCCAGGAGCAACAGTGTGCCTAATTTGCTGGGAAGTGGCGGTGCGGTCCCCTACGGCACTGCGTAGGATCCTACGGTCTTGGCGTGCATCCGTGCGTCGCTGCGGTCCGGTCCCAGGTCGACGGGCACGTGCACCTTCCGCCGACCACTGGCGACAACATCGATGTACTGTGGAGACCCCACGCCCCACGTATTGAGCAATTCGGCGGTACGTCCACCTGGCCTCCCGCATGCCCACTATACGCCCTCGCTCAAAGTCCGTCAACTGCACATACCGTTCACGTCCACGCTGTCGCGGCATGCTACCAGTGTTAAAGACTGCGATGGAGCTCCGTATGCTACGGCAAACTGGCTGACACTGACGGCGGCGGTGCACAAATGATGCGCAGCTAGCGCCATTCGACGGCCAACACCGCGGTTCCTGGTGTGTCCGCTGTGCCGTGCGTGTGATCATTGCTTGTACAGCCCTATCGCAGTGTCCGGAGCAAGTATGGTGGGTCTGACACACAGGTGTCGATATGTTCTTTTTTCCATTTCCAGGAGTGTAGATACTGCTTTCAGGAAAATTAAAGAGACCTAAGGAGAAAAGAGAACCACTTGCATGAACATCAAGAGCTCAGATGGAAACCCAATTCTAAGCAAAGAAGGGAAAGCAGAAATGTGGAAGGAGTATATAAAGGATCCATACAAGGGCGATGTTCTTGAGGGAAGTATTATGGAAGAGGATGTAGATGAAGATGAAATGGGAGATATGATACTGCTGGTAGAATTTGACAGAGCACTGAAAGACCTAAGTCGAAACAAGGCTCCGGGAGTAGACAACATTCCACTAGAACTACTGATAGCCTTGGGAGAGCCAGCCCTGACAAAACTCTGCCATCTGGTGAGCAAGATGTATGAGACTGACGAAATACCTCCAGACTTCAAGAAGAATATAATAATTCCAGTCCCAAAGGAAGCAGATGTTGACAGATGTGAAAATTACCGAACTATCAGTTTAATGAGCCGCGGCTGAAACTTACTAACAAGAATTCATTAGAGGCGAATGGAAAAACTGGTAGAAGGCAACCTCGGGGATGATCATCTGGGATTCCGTAGAAATGTTGGAACGTAGGAGGCAATACTGACCCTACGACTTATCTTAGAAAATGTATTAAGGAAAGGCAAACCTGCGTTTCTAGCATTTGTAGACTTAGAGAAAGCTTTTGACAATGTTGACTGGAATACTCTCTTTGAAATTCTGAAGGTGGCAGGGGTATCAAAGGGAAACAGAGGATGGGATGGAGTGAGACAGAGTTGTAGCGTATCCCCGAAGTTATTCAATCTGTATATTGAGCCAGCAGTAAAGGGAAGACAAGAAAATTCGGAGTAGGTATTAACATGCATGGAGAGGAAATGAAAGCCTTGTGGTTGGCTGATGACATTGTAATTCTCTCAGAGGCAGCGAAGGAACTCGAAGAGCAGCTGAACGGAATGGACAGTGTCTTGGAACGAGGATGTAAGACGAATATCAACATAAGCAAATCGAGGATAATGGAATGTAGTCGAAGTAAGTCGGGTGATGCTGCGGGAATTAGATTAGGAAATGAGACACTTAAAGTAGAAAGGAGTTTTGCTATTTGGTGAGCAGAATAACTACTGATGGTCGAAGTGGAGAGGATATAAAATGTAGACTGGCAATGGCAAGGAAAGCCTTTCTGAAGAAGAGAAATTTGTTAACATCGGGTATAGATTTAAGTCTCAGGAAGTCGTTTCTGAAAGTATATGTATGTAGTGTAGCCACGTATGGAAGTGAAACGTCGAAGATTAATATTTTAAACAAGAAGAGAATAGATGATGTTACTCCTTCTATTGTGCCTATGTTTTAGTGGTATCAGCCTACTGCATTCCTAATAAACGTGTGGGAACATGAGTGTCAACAGAAACTTTAGCAAGAGAATGGAAAAGTTCTAAAGTCGCTATTTTTGATATAAATTATGGATGTGTGGTGCCACAAGAGGTTAATTTGGCAGAAAGCAGACAAAACATATTACATCGCAAGCGTTTGATCAGTATTTAAGGTAGATATTAGTTTCCATGTGCTGTGGTACGAGTTCTCTTCTCTATAGTCTACGTAGCCTCAATGCTCTTGATATCCTCTTTGTTCACTATAATGTTGCTATGTGCTGTCAGTCCCTGTGCTAAGTCTGCGGATCCGTCTAGGTAAAACGAAAATGTCATGTGACTAGGACCTCCTGGCGGTTAGGCCGTTCGCTGGGTGCTAGTCTTTCGATTTGACGCCACTTTCTGCGACTTGCGCGAAGATGGGGCTGAAATCATGATGATTAGGACAACACATCACCCTGTCCCCGAGAGTAGAAAATCTCCAAGCCAGCCGGGAATCGAACCCGGGCCCTTAACATTGATATTCTGTCGCGCTTGCCGCTTAGATACCGGGAGCAGACCTCAGTCTCTCTGACAAGCATTCTTCAGTAGCACCACATTTCGAAAGCTTCTATTCTCTTCTTGTCTAAAATATTAATCGTCGACGTTTCACTTCCATACGTGGCTACACTACATACAAATACTTTCAGAAACGACTTCCTGAGACTTAAATCCATACTCGATGTTAACAAATTTCTCTTCTGTAGAAAGGCTTTCCTTGCCATTACCAGTCTACATTTTATATCCTCTCCACTTCGATCATCAGTAGTTATTCTGCTCCCCAAATAGCAAAACTCCTTTACTACTTTAAGTGTGTCACTTCCTAATCTAATTCCCTTAGCGTCACCCTACTTAATTCGACTACATTCCATTATCCTCGTTTTGCTTTTGTTGATGTTCATCTTATATCCTCCTTTCAAGACACTATCCATTCCGTTCAACTGTTCTTCCAAGTCCTTTGCTGTCTCTGACAGAATTACCATGTCATCGGCGAACCTCAAAGTTTTTATTTCTTCTCCATGGATTTTAATACCTACTCCGAATTTTCTGGTGTTTCCTTTACTGCCTGCTCAATATACAGATTGAATAACTTCGGGGATACGCTACAACCCTGTCTGACTCCCTTACGAACCTCTGTTTCCCTTTGATGCCCCTCGGCTTTACAACTGCCATCTGGTTTCTGTACAAATTGTAAATAGCCTTTCGCTCACTGTATCTTACCCCTGCCACCTTCAGAAATTCAAAAATGTGTCGATCCGATGGCAGAGTGTGGGTATGGCAAATGCCCGGCGAGCGTCGTCTGCCAGCGTATGCAGTGCCAACAGTAAAATTCAAAGGCAGTGGTGTTATCCTGTAGTCGTGTTTTTCATGGAGGGGTCTTGCACCTCTTGTTGGTTAGCGTGGCAATATCACGTGGCACAGGCCTACACAAATTTTTTAAGCACCTTCTTGCTTCCTACTGTTGAAGAGCAATTCGAGGATGGGGATTACCTCTTTCAACACGTTCGATCACCTGTTTATAGTGCACTGCCTCTGGCGGCGTCGTTACACGACAATAACAATGGACTGGCCTGCACAGAGTCCTGATCTGAATCCTACAGAACGCCCCTGGGATGTTTTGGAACGCCGAGTTCGTGCCAAGCCTCACCGACCGACAGCGATACCTCTCCTCAGTGCAGCACTCCCTGAACAATGGGCTGGCATTCACAAAGAATCCTTCCAGCACGTGATTGAACGTAAGGCTGCGAGAGTGGGAGCTGCCACCAAGTCTACGGACGGGCCAAAGCCATATTGAATTCCAGTATTACAGATGGAGGGTGCCACGAAACTGTTCGTCATTTTCAGGAAGGTATCCGGATACTTTTGATCACTTATGATATTTTCAAGTGCTTCCTCATTAAGTGTACATCTATATTTAGACGACATACATACGTGTTATGAGTAATCACCTGAAAATAGCGCAGGTCCGAAATCAACCGGTAGTGTGAAATAAATCGCATAGTAAATGTGGAAAATTGAATTGTTGAAAAAAATGTCTGTGAAATCTAATGGGACTTAACTACCTGAGGTCGTCAGTCCCTAAGCATGCACACCACGTAACCTAAATTATCGTAAGGACAAACACACACACACACCCTTGCCCGAGGGAGGACTCGAACCTCCGCCGGGGACCAGCCGCATAGTCCATGACTGCAGCGCCCTAGACCGCTCAGCTAATCCGTGCGGCAAATGCAATTGTCTTTTAATATCATGTTACGAAGCGAACGAATGTAAAATAATGTGACATATGAGTTTCTGCGACCGTAACAAATGGTCAAACTGGCTACTGGGATTGCAATCCCGAGATGTCGTAAACAACTGGCTATATTCCGAGAAGTGCACAGCTGTCAGTTTTCAAGACACAAATGACTCGGAAATTGTAGCTCATGCACCTGCTGAAATATCGGCAGTTGTCTAAATAGTTAATCGGCTGAGTTCCCGTAAATTGTTGAATTTCCAATATCATATTGGCACACTGAAAATCTGAGATACAGGAAGTCCATAGATGGAGAAACGAAATATTTTGCAAATACATAAAGTCTTGACAAGGCCATTGATTTATTGCGATAACGAGGAATGGACTTCACATAGAAGGGATGACTACAGGGCAACACCTTTTGCGATGATGTTCATGCACTGAAAAACAGGCAACAAAGAAGGGACGATAAAAAAGCCGACAGTTCCTACGTGCACTTGGATTACAAACAATCATGAAAAACAAACCCCAGTATCAGGAATAATATTTTGCGTGGCGTCAGGCGCCTGAACAAGAACCAAACACAGTCGTAAATCACAGTGCCAACGAACGAATAGCCCTTGGACAACCTATTAAGAAATGCATGAAAACTTTAACGTTAAATCGTGAAACTTCCGTTACTAGAACATGTTAAAATAATGATGCTAGTGGTTCTATTTGAAATTGATATTGCTGTGCTATTCCCCTTTTGTACACTTCTCATTCATATAAACAACGTAACCGCGCAAATTAATTTTTGCATAGAGGACGCAAATTGCGCTGCCGTAGGGTGCGTTGCGGACGGAGAGAGCAAATACATATGAGCGCCTCAGGGAGCATAAAAATAGCAGCAGGCTTCCCTGTAAACCGTTCTGGTAGGGCGACTTTAATTGTGTGTGTATTTAATTGAAGGCAACAGTATTTATAAGTGAAGCGTAATTAGGCAGCATAATACGCAACACCACGTAATTAGCACAGGAACGTTAAATTACGGCACGTCGTGAGTTAAACAAACACAGGTCATGTCAGCCACTTCCCTGGGTACGATTCAGAATTGTTTGATACAGCCAGATCAATGCTCAGATCATCAGCAATGTGTGTCCGTACAAAATTAATGCGCTCCATTTGGGAGAGAGTTTAATAACTCCACAAGATGTGAAGGGAACGTATTTTGCCTTTGCCACATATTCGTTTCTAACTCGAACTGCAAGAATTTTCACTACGTGTTTTGTACAAAATTGGAGCCGGTGTAACTTGTTCTGAGAATATAGTAGGCGGCCGCTGTGACCGAGCGGTTCTATCGCTTCAGTCCGGAACCGCTCTGCCGCTGCTGCGGTCACAGCTTTGAATCCTGCCTCGGGCATGGATGTGTGTGATGGCCTTAGGTTAGTTAGGTTTAAGTAGTTCTAAGTCTATGAAGACAAGTCCCATAGTACTTACAGCCATTTGAACCATATTTTTTATTATATAGTATCTAATGCGAAGATGAAGCAGAAGAGTTTACGGGGTCCTTGACAGTGTTGCACTGTTTCAAAACACTGCTGATTTCTGCACCTAATCGTTGGGCTACGCCAAAGAATTGGTGTTGCGCTCGGGTGCAGTTACAGACCAGTTATTTCTTAGCTGCCACCGTCTAGCCTGAAAAGAGGAAAATCGAAAAAAAAACATAAGACTGTAATGTATAAACGCAACAGTAGTTGTGCCCCAATTAATTTACAGTTATTATTTTGTGTGTTTTGCCCGAAGACAGGTCTCCAAACAGTTGCACTCTGTCCTTTTGTCTCCTGATACTCTCTTCATGTAATCGTAGGTACCACTTCCTTTAATATTTCGAGCCATGTTATATCATCTTCTTCCTCTCAGTCTTCTCCTACGCGCAGTTCCAAGAAAAAGGTTAAAAATTAACCTCGCTTCTAAGAGTAGTTGCATGAGCAGGGCTGAAAATAATACGTTCATCAATGGTGAAAGTATAACGTTTTAGTTTCCTGTTATTTTGGGCCCGTTTATTTGCTGATTTTAATGATACATTGGCATAGAGCGGTTAAGAGTAATACAGGCTGTTTATAAATGAATATCGGGATTTTAACGCTTTATAATATATTGCAAAAAGGTGGGAATTTAAGGAGATGGGACCTAGATAAACTGAAAGAACCAAAGGTTGTACAGAGTTTCAGGGAGAGCATAAGGAAGCAATTGACAGGAATGGGGGAAAGAAATACAGTAGAAGAAGAATGGGTAGCTTTGAGGGATGAACTAGAGAAAGCAGCAGATGATCAAGTAGGTAAAAAGACGAGGGCTAGTAGAAATCCTTGGGTAACAGAAGAAATATTGCATTTAATTGATGAAAGGAGAAAATATAAAAATGCAATAAATGAAGCAGGCAAAACGGAATACAGACGTCAGGAAGTGCAAAATGGCTAAGCAGGCATGGCTAGAGGACAAATGTAAGGATGCAGAGGCTTATCTCACTAGGGGTAAGATAGATACTGTCTACAGGAAAATTAGAGAGACCTTTGGAGATAAGAAAACCACTTGTATGAACATCAAGAGCTCAGATGGAAACCCAGTTCTAAGCAAAGAAGGGAAAGCAGAAAGGTGGAAGGAGTATATAGAGGGTCCATACAAGGGCTATGTACTTGAGGACAATATTATGGAAATGGAAGAGGATGTAGATGAAGATGAAATGGGAGATACGATACTGCGTGAAGAGTCTGACAGAGCACTGAAAGGCCTGAGTCGAAACAAGGCCCCCGGAGTAGACAACATTCCATTGGAACTACTGACGGCCTTGGGAGAGCCAGTCCTGACAAAACTCTACCATCTCGTGAGCAAGATGTATGAGACAGGCGAAATACCCTCAGACATCAAGAACAATATAATAATTCCAATCCCAAAGAAAGCAGGTGTTGACAGATGTGAAAATTACCGAACTATCAGTTTAAGAAGTCACAGCTGCAAAATACCAACGCGAATTCTTTACAGACGAATGGAAAAACTAGTAGAAGCCGACCTCGTGGAAGATCAGTTTGGATTCCGTAGAAATGTTGGAACACGTGAGGCAATACCGACCCTACGACTTACCTTAGAAGCTAGATTAAGGAAGGGAAAACCTACGTTTCTAGCATTTGTAGACTTAGAGAAGCTTTTGACAATGTTTACTGGAATACTCTCTTTCAAATTCTGAAGACAGCAGGGGTAAAATACAGGGAGCGAAAGGCTATTTACAATTTGTATAGAAACCAGATGGCAGTTATTAGAGTCGAGGGACATGAAAGGGAGACAGAGTTGTAGTCTCTCCCCGATGTTATCCAATCTGTATATTAAGCAAGCAGTGAAGGAAACAAAAGAAAAATTCGGAGTAGGTATTAAAATCCATGGAGAAGAAATAAAAACTTTGAGGTTCGCCGATGACATCTTAATTCTGTCAGAGACACCAAAGGACTTGGAAGAACAGTTGAACGGAATGGATAGTATCTTGAAAGGAGGATATAAGATGAACAGCAACAAAAGCAAAACGAGGATAACGGTATGTAGTCGAATTAAGTCGGGTGATGCTGAGAGCATTAGATTAGGAAATGAGACACATAAAGTAGTAAAGGACTTTAGCTATTTGGGGAGCAAAATGACTGATGATGATCTAAGTAGAGAGGATATAAAATGTAGACTGGTAATGGCAAGGAAAGCGGTTCTGAATAAGAGAAATTTGTTAACATCGAGTATAGATTTAAGTGTCAGGAAGTCATTTCTGAAAGTATTTGTATGGAGTGTAGCCCAGCATGGAAGTGAAACATGGACGATAAATAGTTTGGACAAGAAGAGAATAGAAGCTTTCGAAATGTGGTGCTACAGAAGAATGCTGAAAATTATATGGGTAGAACACATAACTAATGAGGAAGTATTAAATCGGATTGGGGAGAAGAGAAGTTTGTGGCACATCTTGACCAGAAGAAGGGATCGGTTGGTAGGACATGTTCTGAGGCATCAAGAGATCACCAATTTAGTATTGGAGGGCGGCGTGGAGGGTAGAAATCGTATAGGGAGACCAAGAGATGACTACACTAAGCAGATTCAAAAGGATGTAGGTTGCAGTGGGTACTGGGAGATGAAGAAGCTTGCACAGGATAGAGTAGCATGGAGAGCTGCATCAAACAGTCTCAGGACTGAAGACCACAACAACAACAACAATATATATTACATTAAACTAACAGTTATAAATGATATGTCAAATGAAAGACCAACTCAAACAGTTGTGTTAGGTCACCTCACTGGCATATTGAAGTACGCGACTGGCTGAAATTCACTGTAGTCAAGCGATGGATAGGCAGCAAGGGGCCCAATTACTGGGCTTGCTTTACATGGGTTCCACGTTCACCCGACCTAACACCCGGCGACTTTTCTTTTGGGGCTTCATAAAGGGTCTTGTGTACATGCCTCCGCTACCAGCAGACCTACCTGAATTAAGAAACAGGATTGAAGCAGCTGTTGCTATAATCACTGAAGACACACTTATCAACGTTTGGGAAGAATTCGACTATAGACTTGATGTGTGCCGTGTGACAAATGGTGCTCACATTGAACATTTATAAGGTTCTTGGTAAAACAGTTTCCGTTACTCTTTCGTTTGACATATCATTTGTAACTGTAAGTTTAATATAATAAATACTATAAAGCGTTAAAACCCCGATATTCATTTATACACATACTACTTTGCCTCCTGGAAAAGCTGTGCAGAATTCAATAGCGGCGACTAAGAAGCGGTTGCCACTTTCAGAACACAGGCAGCGAGACTGGCCACGCCATAAAGTACTGAAGTACCGGGTTGGGCAATAATACGGGAACACCACATACATAACTGATTACCACACGTAATACCGTGCATAAAACATCTGGCATTCAAAGCAGCTTCCACTTGTCTCGCATTGGGAAAATACACATCCTTTATAGGTTTCACGGGAATCGTATACCATTCCTCCTTCAACATAGTGGCAAGTTCAGGTAGTGATGACAAGGTTGTTGTATTCGCCTGGAAGTCGACTGTTCCGCACGCAATGGATGCCGCATAGTCAGCCGCAGCCCCCCCCCCCTACCATCATTACTTGGAGGACGTGGGTAAACGCCCGCATCTTGTGGTCGTGCGGTAGCGTTCTCGGTTCCCGCGCCCGGGTTCCCGGGTTCGATTCCCGGCGGGGTCAGGAATTTTCTCTGCCTCGTGAGGGCTGGGTGTTGTGTGATGTCCTTAGGTTAGTTAGGTTTAAGTAGTTTTAAGTTCTAGGAGACTGATGACCATAGATGTTAAGTCCCATAGTGCTCAGAGCCATTTGAACGTGGGAAAACGGCTCAGTCAACAGCGGAGTATTTGCTTGTGTGGCCTGGGCGATTACACATCGCCACAACAGCGTCTGGAGGCGCCAGATTCACCGAAATCCAGAATGCCTGTAGCGGCAGAGGGCTGTGTCAGCACCACACCATTTTGCAACGCTACCTGGATATCCATCCGCTCCCGACAATTTAGGCTATCGCCAGAATGCACAAAATCAGTTCGCCCTGCGCCTCAAGTCGGCAGTTTCAGCAGTTTCGTCCGGCCATATGAGCGCTACCTTCTTGGTCAAATAACAGAGTGACACAGTTAATGCCACTTGCTCACCCGTTGGTATTTACTGTGTTGTTGTAATTAAAGTGCAACTACTCACGGAGAACCAATGTGGGTTGTAATTATCATATGACAGGAAAACTATGCTAATGCTTTACTTTGGGGATTTACTCTTGAAATAAATTAGCTCCACCAAGTGCAAATCTGGCATTGTACAGCATCTACTCGACGTATCCAATGTTCGTATAGAACAAATTGTGTAAACAGCGATTAATAATAACGTCAATATTATACCTTTCTTACTAGTTTGACTTCTTCTGACTGTATACCCCTTTCTAATCCGTTGCATTTCCATACGTCTTTCTTGCATTCACAGAGGCACATTTGCTCTTGGAGATCAAAATTTGAACAAATTGTTTTACAGTGTAAGTTGGTTCCACATTAACGCATTAGAATATCTAGCAAGTTTCGCTGACATATGGTAATTACAGACCACAATGAATCTATGTGAGTGGCAGCATTTTAATTACAACCTCCACGTGTCACTTCGGTCACCGTTGCCATTGTGGTGGCGCCAGTTGTTTGCAGTGGTTTTTCTTGCACGGCTCTCTCTCGTCAGACTTGTGCCTTGAAAATGAAATGTCAAAATATCAGTACGCACTTCCGTAAGTTTTTTGATCAGCAAAACAATTTTTCGCGACAAAAATCGATGAAAATCAACCGACGAAAACCGAGATATTATCACCTCCATTTGCTTACAGTCCATTTCTGCCGCAACTGACGAAAATTTTTCTCTTCAGCCGAAGGATAGCTGTTTCATTGCGAACATAAGAAAAGTTAAGAATCTCTTACGCTGATATGACAGCCCATCAAAGATTTCATATTCTTCCAAAGCCCTACATTCGTTTATTTAAAGAATATAAAACTTAGTCAGACCTTATTACTCCTACCACTGATTTGTAGGAGCTTGCAATCGTTTTTTCTCAATGTTCAAATATCATTCCCTGTATTAGCGTGATAACAGTTGAGAAAACATGTGTTTCCAGCCATCAACACGATTGAAATTTCATCCGAAGCAGGGTAACTTTGAGTAAAATTTCATTTACTTACCTTCGTCCTTAAATAGAAGTTTCAGTTTTGTTCATTTCATTGCTGTTTCTCTCAGGTACCTTCTGCACTATGCTTTAGTATTTCTTGTATGTATGCTTAAACGATTTGCTGAAAATAATGGCTCCCACACATTGTTATATTTCTTTAAGTATGTACTTTGAATTCGAGAGCAGGTCATACTACAGTAAGGTTCCACTGCGTTAGCATTTTTGCAGCAAAAATGTTAGCTTGTGCTTCGAACTATGCTACTTGGCAGTGACACGATACGCCAAAGTTTCTGGTCCTTAAGTTTTGTAGACAAGCTTTATCCGAATCCCATATTCGGTTGAGGTGGGCGTTTATTTAGAGCGTATACTATTTTTTGTTTTCAACATTACACTCAATAATAATTCCGATGAAACTACTTTGTCATAAACACAACAATTAAAAAACGATGTTGTAATTCACAACAAAAGAAATGTGACTATAGACACCTAAAAATCTGATTTGAATACTTATAGATAAACCTTGACGGCATTTCATGAATATTATAATACGACTGTATTGAAGTGTATTACGGAATTGCTGCTATGGAACATGGCCATGTGTGAATATTACTGGCTTGTAGAACGGATGGTTTGCATGTAAAGGTACCTAATCTGCGGTCACAAAGTGCAATATATAGAATTATCACTTACTGAGCGTTACAGAGTTTCAGAACAGTTATGTAAGTGAGTTGAAGCACTTGTTGGAATATCAAGTTGATTTTTTTTATCCTTTTACTGAATACTACCTACTAACTAAGAACGCTATTTCTTTGCAAGTTGTTTGAGTGGTGCGTACAGGCTCCTATATAACACGCGAACAAATCGAACAGCAAGACTGACATGCTTCTATATAAGACTTACAGGATTTCACGAGCGAAACAATCGGAAAATCCTGAAACGAGGTGATTGTATGAGGTTAATCATAATTATTTCGCTTAACCCCTGTAGGTTCTCTGTGGCTTCATCTCGTACACTTGACATCATGTTCGAGAAATGAAGTTATTTGCCCCCCGAAGACCATAGCGAGTTGTGCATCCACCAGATGCCTGCAATTAGTCTTCACCCCTGATGAGGCATGGTGTAACTCTAGAAGATACCTTGTAACGCGAGAGGTCATTTTTCACTCTTGGTGTTCGCCCATTACGCCGCTGTTTATACAGGCTAGGATGTATCAGCGGTCGTTATTGTGCAACCACGTGATTAATGGCCTCGCCAGTGCTCGTACGGTTATGTTACATACGTAATACGTATTCGTGAATTACTATCACTAATTATTATCACTAATCTTGCTTATCGAAGAGTTGTAAATTAAGAAAATAGCCATTTACTTTGTACTTGTACTTCCTAAACTTATTTTGATACTTTCCTATTGCTCTTCTTCATGCACTTAGTACGTCACTTTTAAAAAACCTTTCGCTGTTTTGTAACTTACATTTATATAGAAAGCACGACATTTTTCAGTATTCTGTCTTCGCTAACATTCCATATTACTTGGCTGCACTGACTGTTTTAGAAAACAGACAGTTTAAACGACCCGATTATTATAATTGCTCCCACTCATTGTTAGATTTATTTAAGTATGTACTTTGAATTAGAGAGCAGGTCATACTACAGTAAGGTTCAAGTCGGTTAGCATTTTTTCAGCAAAGACATTAAAATGTGCCTCGAATTAGCCCCATTTAGAGTCAGTTCCCTTGGTGTAACGTTTCTCTAATAATGTGTAACTCTCTCCAAAATGCTACTCTGGTAATTCTGCGAAATACGCATCAAAGTAGGAAATATTCTCTTCATTACTAGCCGGCCAGGGTGGCCGAGTGGTTCTAGGCGCTACAGTCTGGAACCGCGAGACCGCTACGGTCGCAGGTTCAAATCGTGCTTCGGGCATGGATGTGTGTGATGTCCTTAGGTTAGTTGGGTTTAAGTAGTTCTAAGTTCTAGGGGACTGATGACCTCAAAAGTTAAGTCCCGTAGTGCTCAGAGCCATTTGAAGCATTTCTTCATTAACACACAGTCAGATGTACTACAACACTTTTTATGCAACCGGTTTTAGTAATCACCTCATGACAGAACAAATATTAACCAACAACAAAAATCTCTAGAAAAGAGAATATGTGGGCGTAAGAGGAAGCCGGACGTGTTGGGCTTGGTAGACGGTCTTAACAGTTTGTGCTTGAGAGCCTTCAGTTTACTCCTCATCAGCTCACTTCCTTGACAGAAATACATTACACTCAGCGAGGTGGCACAGTGAGCAGCACACTGGACTCACACTCGGGAGGACGGCGGTTCAAACCCACGTCCCGCCGTCCTGATTTAGGTTTCGTTATTTCCCTAATTCCCTTCGGGCAAAAACCGGGATGGTTCCTTCGAAGAGACATGACCGACTTCCTTCTCCATCCTTCCCTAATCAGATGAGACCTATGATTTCGCTGTTTGGTCCCCTCCCCGAAATCAACCAACCAACCTAAATTACTGCAGAAAAATGCCGGTATGGTTCCTTTGAAAGTGCGCAGTCGATTTCCTTCACATCCTTGACACAGGGCGAGCTTGTGCTGTGTCTCCTACGACTTCGTTGTCGATGGATCCTTAAAAACAATATTGATGATAAATTATTTCTCCGCTTCCATGATCTAGATCTCAGGTATCCTTTTTCTTTCACGTGTAATATTGGACCGGTGAATTGTGTAATGATAGCCAGTTATTTTGTGGAAACTGAAAAATTACTTATAAGGCGACACCATTTAGGTCACAAATGAATCAGTATCACCTCTTATACATGGTGAAAAGTATTTAAACCGACAAACTCTGGGAGGTTGTAGGGAACATCAAAACAATTATTCTTCTCTAATGTCATTTTTTCCTATGAGGGTTATTGAAACTGGTGGAGGCCGTATTACGCTCTTCAGTTGTTAGAGGCCTTATTACGATTTTTAGTTGTTAGAGGGCATATTACGCTCTTCAGTTGTAGGCAACTGCTGTCCATCTGTGTAGTAGTGCATTGTCTCTGATTACTAGTGGAGCGATACACCTGGAGTGAATACACTGATGTGGTTGATGCATACTACGTAGCACACCACATCGGACGAGCTGCACAGCTGGTTTATCAACAACAACATCCTAATCTCCGTATCCCGCATCACACGACCTTTGCTGATGCGTACCAACGTCTGCTCGAGACCGGGTAATTTAGAAGATTAACTGGACAGGGATGCCGTCGCACGGTCAGAACACAACAATTTGAGGAAGCTGTCTTTTAGCATGTGGAGTGGAATTCTTCAATCAGCACTCGTGCAATTACATGCAACATGGGGACGAATCAGAGGAATGTAAGAACAATCCTTCGAGAGCAATTGTTACGTCAATTTCACTTACAGCGCGTCCACAACCTGGAATCAGTTGATTATCCACCCAGAGCATAGTTTTCGCAGTGGTACCTGGAACAGTGTCAAATGCATCCTACATTTCCATCCTCTGTGTTGTTTACAGATGAAGCAACGTTCGGGCGTGATGGAGTCTTCAACATGCACAATTCGCATGTCTGGAGTGAGGATAACCCACATGCTACAGTTACTAGCGCTCATCAAGTGCGTTTTTTCGTTAATGTGTGGGTCGGTGTTGTTGGGGACTGTTTAATTGGGCCGTATCTGCTACCTAGGCCATTAATGGCAGGCACTATTACAATTTTCTCGCCAGAGCATTGCCAGAATTTCTGGAAGACGTCCCGCTACCCAACAAGACAAAGCATGTGGTTCCAACATGACGGGGCGCCGGCACATTTCAGTCGTCGTGTGCGTCGATTCCTGGACCGACGGTTCCCAGAAACGTGGACTGGCAGAGGTGGTCCGGCACCATGGCCTGCTCGATCCCCAGATATGTCCCCTTTGGAGTTTTTTGTGTGGGGAGAGATGCGAAACCTTGTTTACGGAACTCCTGTTGCATCAGAAGAGGATCTGGTTGCCCGGATAGTAGTAGCAGCAGGAACAATTCATGATACTCCAGGGGCTTTTGACCGTGTCAGACAGAACATGATCCGACGGTGTAACATTTGTTTACGTGTCAATGGATGCATTTTTGAAAATCTACTGTAATTGTACTTTGGTTAATGTGTTGTGTCTTGGTCATAAAAAAAGGAAATGTGTTTCTTGGTTTAATTAATTTGCCGCCAGGGAAATCTTCCTCTACCTGTTTAAATACTCCTCATAGGAAAAAATGACATTAGGGAAAAATATATGTTTTGATGTCACCTACAGCCTCCCAGAGTTTGTCGGTTTAAATACCTTTCACCCTGTATAAGAGATAGCCGCAAAGTTTAAATCATCTCGGAAAAAAAATTATACATTAATTTCTGTAGGTTTGCAGGTACAGGTCTGCATTCCTGGTACACAGTGCAAATTCGAAAGCGGAGCACAGTAGCACATCGCTAGAGGATCGAAAAACAAAATGGCGAAGTCGATTTCTACTCCATCAACAGACTGCACAGTTTAGCTTTAGGCTCCACTAGCGGTGTGATACGGTATTCAGTCACGAGAATCCCACTGAGTGTCAGTAATGCAGACCAGTTCCTGAACGAAAAAAGTAAGCAGCCTTTTATCTCGGTATGTTTGCTGGCTCAGCAGCTGCAAACGTGGACAAAAGTCGTCAAAACCTGGAGATGTTTGGGTGACCCTGGCCATAATACTCCAAACGTTTTCAGCTGTGGAGAGACCTGGCACCTTGCTGGCCAAGGTAGGAATTGACAAACACGAAGACAAGTAGCCTCTAGCCGTGTGTGAGCGGACATTATCTTGCTGAAACAAAAGTCCAGTATTCCTCGCCACGAAGGGCAACTTAAGGGCAACTTTCACGAGTGAGTGAGACGAAACATTATCACGCTTTTGTTTACCCCTTACTGATTCCGTTTTTAAGGACATCGCTGACTGACTTACTTCCATTCTCTGTAATATAGATTTTGCCATTAAATATTTTGCCAAAATCAGCAACGATCTACAAAACGTTCTTCTTGTACCTATGGTGTAAACAGCTGCGACACTAAATTACTCTTTTTGATGGAATACGTAAGGGTCTGGGAGAATTTCCAATGCCTAAGGTTAACCAGTAGATTTTCTTGGAAATACTACAGATGAGAGCACTTTTTTAAAAGTTTTTTCGATGTTTAGTTTTAATACTGCAGAGAACGTGGTAAATAAGGTCTTTACATGGGCTTAGGTACACACTTGGCCCTATCTTTGGTTTGCTAGTACTCTTCAAATGTCTTGCATCTTGGATCCTCATAAAGGTCTTTCGTAACCTGCAGGTTAGGCACTTTTTCCTCTGTATTTTTGTTGTTGTTATGTAGCAGATATGATGAAAGAATATAATGTCTGTTTTAGTTGCATCACTTTTTTTTCTGTTCATATTTGCGACCATATCGTTGACTACCGACGCTGTTATCGAGGTTGTCATTGTTACAATACCGACCAACAAGATTACACTGGTGCTGCAGAGCATATTTATAAGAATTCTGCTATTTCATTTTGATACTTGTGTTTATGTTTATCTCTGAATTTGAAACTTCGTGTATAACTTCTGTTAATTTGTTAAAAATAGTATTCGCACCAGGGCTATTTTGCTGGTACAATAGTAAACTGATTAATTTCTTGCCGATGTTTTAACAGTATTGATTCAGTGGGTAACATTAAATTTTATTATTGTAATAATGTACTTCAACTAAAAAATGTTCCTTTTCTCAATGAAATGCATGATCCTATATCTTCTCAAGAAGTCCTAAAAAAGGCTATCCTTCTTTGCAATGACAATAACACATGATGAATCTCTGTGTGTATACGCCAATGTTAAGTTGTTTATTTATGGGGATTCAAACCCTCTAGATGCTTAATAAACATAAACATGGTTCGTTCAAAAAAAAAAATGGCTTTGAGCACTATGGGACTTAATAGCTGTGATCATCAGTCCCCTAGAACTTAGAACTACTTAAAACTAACTAACCTAAGGACATCACACACATCCATGCCCGAGGCTAGATTCGAACCTGCGACCGTAGCGGTCACGCGGTTCCAGACTGAAGTGCCTAGAACCGCACGGCCACACCGGCCGGCTACATAGTTCGTAGTGGGCTGTAAGTGATTTCTCTTTAATCGAGCGATTAGCTAATTTCGACCATTTGTCATTCTCAAGCATTTGTAAAACCAACAAGGAAAAGTATTACATTATCTGCATGCATCGCATGTATAACTAACACTTCACGTACCTCGCATTAACATAAAAAATTATGACACAAAATTTCTTACAAACCCAACCTCAATTACCATGTGGTTGTAAGAAGAGATTTGTGCACTAATATTCCATCATGAAGTGAGATGCGTTAAGTGTTAGTTATGCATGCGAAGCGTGCAGCCAATGTAGTACTTTTCCATGTTGGTTTTACAAGTGCTTGACAATGACAAGTAATAGAAATTAGCTCATCACACGATAAAATAAAAATTAGGTTACAGCCTACTACGGACAATTTTTACGTTTTACCAGTGTGAAGGGGCATACATTTAAAGCACCGTTTAAGATGGTTGTATTTTATGTTTTATTGCCCGATTAATATGAGCAGAAGGTTCGAAAAGTTGTTGTCAGCACACATTTCAAAGACATATAGACTGCATGTATAAGCTTCAGCAGCTGGTCGGTCCATCCTATTACAGAACCACAGAAATGAACAAAATAATAATTGTATTTCCAATAACAGGCTCATACGGCTTACGTAGTCGTCAGTGCAATGGCTGTAGGCATGGGTCAATGTGTATATTAATTTAAAAAAGTAATAAGAGTAAGAAGACAAGTTATGAATTACAGTCGACTTTGCCCTGCCACCTGAAACCTCTGACAGTTTGCCAGAGTACAGGATAATCGAATGGTGAGATTGGAGCTGCTTTCATGATCACCTATCATTTATTTCATGGAACACACAAAATGGCGAAAACCAGCAGACGTGCTGGGTACCGTTACTTTCAAATTCAAGCTACTGCAACACAGTTAAACTGGAACACTGACCCCGTCCGCCTTTGGAGAACTGGCGCCAGCAAAGGGTCACCAAACAGGGCACCGGGCCCCTCTGCCAAAGTAAGAAACAGTTTGCATTGCCATCCCCAGTAAAACTGGCAAGAGGGACCTTTTCCTGTCGGTGGTTACAAAATGCTATCGCCACCCATTTCATTGGTGTTCTTAGTTAACATCACTTTGTGACTAGAAGTAGTGCGTCAGTTGCCATCATTTGATGTACACATAAATCATCCATACATATTATAAACAAGGATGTGCAAACACACACACACACACACACACACACACACACACACACACACACACACATATATATATATATATATATATATATATATATATATATATATATATATATGGAAATGGAAAAAAACAAAAAGAACACATTGACACCGGTGTGTCAGACCCACCATACTTGCTCCGGACACTGCGAGAGGGCTGTACAAGCAATGATCACATGCACGGCACAGCGGACCCACCAGGAACCGCGGTGTTGGCCGTCGAATGGCGCTAGCTGCGCACCATTTGTGCACCGCCGCCGTCAGTGTCAGCCAGTTTGCCGTGGCATACGGAGCTCCATCGCAGTCCTTAACACTGGTAGCATGCCGCGACAGCGTGGACGTGAATCGTATGTGCAGTTGACGGACTTTGAGCGAGGGCGTACAGTGGGCATGCGGGAGGCCGGGTGGACGTACCGCCGAATTGCTCAACACGTGGGGCGTGAGGTCTCCACAGTACATCGATGTTGTCGCCAGTGGTCGGCGGAAGGTGCACGTGCCCGTCGACCTGGGACCGGACCGCAGCGACGCACGGATGCACGCCAAGACCGTAGGATCCTACGCAGTGCCGTAGGGGACCGCACCGCCACTTCCCAGCAAATTAGCGACACTGCTGCTCCTGGGGTATCGGCGAGGACCATTCGCAACCGTCTCCATGAAGCTGTGCTACGGTCCCAAACACCGTTAGGCCGTCTTCCGCTCACGCCCCAACATCGTGCACCCCGCCTCCAGTGGTGTCGTGACAGGCGTGAATGGTGGGACGAATGGAGACGTGTCGTCTTCAGCGATGAGAGTCGCTTCTGCCTTGGTGCCAATGATGGTCGTATGCGTGTTTGGCGCCGTGCAGGTGAGCGCCACAATCAGGACTGCATACGACCGAGGCACACAGTGCCTACACCCGGCATCATGGTGTGGGGAGCGATCTCCTACACTGGCCTTACACCTCTGGTGATCGTCGAGGGGACACTGAATAGTGCACGGTACATCCAAACCGTCATCGAACCCATCGTTCTACCATTCCTAGACCGGCAATGGAACTTGCTGTTCCAACAGGACAATGCACGTCCGCATGTATCCCGTGCCACCCAACGTGCTCTACAAGGTGTAAGTCAACTACCCTGGTCAGCAAGATCTCCGGATCTGTCCCCCGTTGAGCATGTTTGGGACTGGATGAAGCGTCGTCTCACGCGGTCTGCACGTCCAGCACGAACGCTGGTCCAACTGAGGCGCCAGGTGGAAATGGCATGGCAATCCGTTCCACAGGACTACATCCAGCATCTCTACGATCGTCTCCATGGGAGAATAGCAGCCTGCATTGCTGCGAAAGGTGGACATACAGTGTACTAGTGCCGACATTGTGCATGCTCTGTTGCCTGTGTCTATGTGCCTGTGGTTCTGTCAGTGTGATCATGTGATGTATCTGACCCCAGGAATGTGTCAATCAATTTTCCCCTTCTTGGGACAATGAATTCACGGTGTTCTTATTTCAATTTCCAGGAGTATATATATATATAGCGAGTCACAAACTACAGCCACCTAGAACATCTCCGTAAGTATGATAGTAACTGAATAGTTTGTGGGACAAATGTTGCATGGGACAACGGAGGCCATAATACGACGTTGGTTTTTTGTTCATAGATGGGTACTTATTTTATGACAGCGGCTATCTAGACGAATCCAATGATGTGTCACAGAAAGGTCTTTGAAGGATAACGAAGGTCACAAAGGTCCCATGAACGTCCATTTACAGAAGGTGTTCGAAGTGATGACAACTGGTATCAATCTAGTGCTGCAATCTTCTTATCATAGATTGAATGGTATTCCTTAACACTTAGGCACCTATCGAGGCACATTCTTTAAAAGGACGTTCATGCTACCTTCATGACCTTCGTTGACCTTCAAAGACCTTACTGTTACACATCATTCGATTCGTCTCGATAGCCGCTAGCAGGAAATATCAGACTAAAGCATCGTTGAATAACATCCTCGTCAAATCTTCTGATGTCCAATTACGATGTTACCTATCCCAATCAAGTCTCTCCTGTTTATTTAAGGCCTTAGGTGGAGTTTTCATGCGGTGAAACATCCTTTCAAGCCGGCTTCATTCAGTCTCCTTTTTACTGTTGCAACCGATATTATTATCGTTTTCATTTCTACCAAATCCGCAAGAATTTGGGGTACTGTTTTGAATCTATTTCTCTTACTGGTAATTCTGATATATTTATCATTACTTTTAGTTGTTTTACGAGGTCGTGCTAGTTGTGGTATGTTCTTATTGCTACCTGTTCTCTTCTATCGGTGAAGGGAGTATTGCACTGCCCCTATAGACACACTACACTGTTTCCCAATTTGGCGAACAGTTAAACCTCTTTGGCTAAATGCTACAGCTGCAGCACGGATTTATATTGATATCTTCACTTGTGGCGCCATATTAGCAATATGCACACTTCAGTGTCACGAAGGAACTGACGTGCAGAGACCACATGTCATGTAGCAATGCTTGCCCTTCGCTACGGACATCGCGTCACTACAGGAAAAAAACAAAAGTGCAACAAATGCGGCATCCGTTGGCAAATGGGCAAATGGGTAAACAAACCTATCAATACGTATATAACGTTTATGTACACAACATTGTTTGTTGGATACTATTGTATCTCGATAATCACAAACAAAAGTTATGTCATGTGTACTATTCCCTGTTGTACTATTCCCTTGCTTCCTCAACCGTCCCCACGGTATTAGACCTTATCTACGGTGTAAACTACATATCATTTATTGGTGTATTGAGTGTAATCAGGTGTTACAAAAAGGTACGGCCAATGTTTCAGGAGACATTCCTCACACACAAAGAAAGAAAATATGTTATGTGGACATGTGCCCGGAAACGCTTACTTTCCATGTTAGAGCTCATTTTATTACTTCTCTTCAAATCACATTAATCATGGAATGAAAACACACAGAAACAGAACGTACCAGCGTGACTTCAAACACTTTGTTACAGGAAATGTTCAAAATGTCCTCCGTTAGCGAGGATACATTCATCCACCCTCTGTCGCATGGACTCCCTGATGCACTGATGCAGCCCTGGAGAGTGGCGTATTGTATCACAGCCATTCACAATACGAGCACGAAGAGTCTCTACATTTGGTACCGGGGTGGCGTAGACAAGAGCTTTCAAATGCCCTCATAAATGAAAGTCGAGAGGGTTGAGGTCAGGAGAGTGTGGAGGCCATGGAATTGGTCCGCCTCTACCAATCCATCGGTCACCGAATCTGTTGTTGAGAAGCGTACGAACACTTCGACTGAAATGTGCAGGACCTCCATCGTGCATGAACCACATGTTGTGTCGTACTTGTAAAGGCACATGTTCTAGCAGCACAGGTAGAGTATTCCGTATGAAATCATGGCGGTGAATCGAGGAAGTACAGTACATACTGACGAAACTAAAATGAGCTATAACATGGAAATTAAGCGTTTCCGGACACTTGTCCACATAACATCTTTTCTTTATTTGTGTGTGAGGCATGTTTCCCGAAAATTTGGCCGTACGTTTTTGTAACACCATATTTATATATCACGAACGAAATAAGCATCAAACGAACCCAGAATGCGTTATTGTTGGCCCGCTAGATGGCGCTGCAATAGGTCAAACGGGTATCAACTGCCTTTTTAAAAAATAGGAACCCCCATTTTTTATTACATATTCGTGTAGTATGTAAAAAAATATGAGTGTTTCAGTTGGACCACTTTTTTCGCTTTGTGATAGATGGCGCTGTAAGTCACAGACGTATAAGTACATGGTATCACGTAACATACCACCAGTGCCGACGTATTTGCTTCGTTATACATTACCCGTGTTATAATGGACCGTTTACCAATTACGGAAAAGGTCGATATCGTGTTGATGTATGGCTATTGTGCTATGTATGCTCCTCGGTGTCATGGACGACATCATCCATGTGTCCGGACCGTTCGCGGGATAGTTACGCTATTTAACAGGTAGTGTTCAGCCACATGTGAAACGTCAACCACGACCTGCAACAAATAATGATGCCGAAGTGGGTGTTTTAGCTGCTGTCGTGGCTAATCCACACACCAGTTGCAGACAAATTGCGCGAGAATCGAGAATCTCAAAAACGTCGGTTTTCAGAATGCTACATCATCATCGATTGCATATTTCTATGCACCAGGAATTGCATGGCGAAGACTTTGAATGTCGTGTACAGTTCTGCAACTGGGCACAAGAGAAATTACGGGAGGATGACAGATTTTTTGCACGCGTTCTGTTTAGCGACGAAGCGTCACTCACCAACAACGGTAACGTAAACCGGCACAATATGCACTATTGGGCAACGGAAAATCCACGATGGCTGCGACAAGTGGAACATCAGTGACCTTGGCGGGTTAATGTATGGTACTGCATTACGGGAGGAAGGGTAACTGCCCCCATTTGATCGATGGCAATCTAAATAGTATCCTGATTTCCTACGTAATGTTCTACCGATGTTACTACAAGATGTTTCACTGCATGACAGAATGGCGCTGTACTGTCAACATGATGGATGTCCCGCACATAGCTCGCGTACGGCTGAAGCGGTACTGAATAGCATATTTCATGACAGGTGGATTGGTCGCCGAAGCACAATACGATGGCCCGCACGTTCACCGGATCTGACGTCCCCGGATTTCTTTCAGTGGGGAAAGTTGAAGGATGTTTGCTGTCGTGATCCACCGACAATGCCTGACAACATGCGTCAGCGCATTGTCAATGCATGTGCGAACATTACGGAAGGCGAACTACTCGCTGTTGAGAGGTATTGCCAAATGCATTGAGGCTGACGGAGTTAATTTTGAGCATTTATTGCATTAATGTGGTATTTACAGGTAATCACGCTATAACAGCATGCGTTCTCAGAAATCATAAGTTCACAAAGGTACATGTATCACATTGGAACCACCGAAATAAAATGTCCAAACGTACCTACGATCTGTATTTTAATTTAAAGAAACCTATATGTTACCAACTATTCGTCAAAAATTGTGAGCCATATGTTTGTGACTATTAGAGCGCCATCTACTACAAAGCGAAAAAAATAGTCCAACTAAAACATCCATATTTCTTAACGTACTACACGAATATGTAATAAAAAATGGGGGTTCCTATTTTCAAAAAAACGCAGTTGATTTCCGTTTGACCTATGGTACCGCTATTTAGCGGGCCGACCATGGAGCCATCTGGTTTGCCCCTTCAAGCTAGACAAGTTTCGTTCGTTGTAGTTTTGTCGTTTGACGCTTATTTCTTGGATATTTGGCCCGGTCACAATCGATTGACCACCCTGTATATACATATACATCCAGTATGTGAGATTGGGAGCACTTAGAGACTTACAACAAACTTTTTCAAAGCACTATGGAATTTTTCCTGCTTATTAACCACACAAAATGAATAAAGGAAAAAAATTCGTCGTTTACTGTATTTTCTCTGTTTATGCCGCATGCAGCATGATATTATAATTTATTATTTATTTACTATTGACAATATTAGTGACTCTCTTGCAGACAGTGTTCACATATACCACTAAATATACCCAGTATTCAGGACTGAGATGCTTGAAAAACTGCCGTACCATGCTTAACGTTTTCATTTCATTACTTCTTTACTGTCAATTATATCAACAACAAATTTCGCAGAAGGTCGCCACAAATGTCACTGAACGTGCTTGCAAATATTATATCATTGTACAGCTCGTAGTTCAGGAGATACGATATCATTAACCTTCAGCAGTGTCTAAATGGAACTGCATGACAAAATTCACCAGTAATAGAGGCGAAATATGTGTTCAGATACATGTGAAATACGTTAAATATATGTGAAACAATTTTTATATATAATTAACACATATCATATGTATTTGTACACGTATTTCAGTTGTATGTCTGTTGAATTTTTCCCTGCGGTTTCATTTCCACCTAGCTCAATGTTTATGACATCGTATCTCCTGAACTACGTGCTGTGCAGTTATATAATATTTGCAAGCACGTTCACTGACATTTGTGGCTACCTTCTGCGAAGTTTGTTGTGGATAGAGTTAATAGTAAAGAACTAATTAATTAAAAACATCATGCATGATACAGCATCTTTTCACGCATCAGTGTTAATGACGTCGTATCTCCTGAATATTGGGTCTCAGAATGTTATAAATGTTCTTCTAGTTCTAGTGGTATATTTGAATTCTGTCTTAAACATATTTGACACGTGCGAATGTGGGCAAAGCCGTTGGTGAAAATCTTATCCTACAGACCCGAAACAATTCCAACTACCGTTAACGTGGTAGAAATATTAGTCACAATCTGGAAGGATGTATTGTAGCTGTAAGTACCACCAGACTCCTATTGGGACGAGTGTGATCACGTGGAGAGGGGGAAGGGGGACGAGAACACAGACAGATAGGAAGCGGGAAGGAAGGGTTGGTCGCAGTTAGGGGTGAAGGAGATAAATTACCGAGAGAGAAGGGGAATAGATGGTATTAGAGGGGAGAAGGAAAGAGCAGATGGACACAGGGAGTAGGAGCAGACTGACAGAGAGGAGAAGGAAGAGGTTAACAGAGAGATAGGTAGGGGGAGAAAGGCAGAGAGTTGGGATGGAGGAAGTAGACAGAAAAGGTGGCAGAGGAAATGAGTAGATAGGGGAGGAGATGGAATGGGAGAGACGGAAGGAGGACATGGACTAACTGAGGACTGGAATAAATGTATACCTCAACGACAATTAGTATTCAGACAGTTACCTGTAGAAGTCCTCTGGGATTAGGATACCTTGGGACTGTGGTGGCGATGAAAAGAGGTGACAAAACCGACCCGTTGATATTTCTTTCCTGTATACAGTACACGTAGACTACGTGACAAATTGTTGTTGTTGTTGTGGCCTTCAATCCAGACATTGGTTTGAGGCATTATCCATGCTACTCTATCCTGTGCAAGCTTCTTCATCTCTGAATAACACAGCAACCTACATCCTTCTGAATCTGCTTAGTGTATTCATCTCATGCGCTTCTTCTACCATTTTTACCCTCCAGTAGTAAATTTGTGATCCCTTGGTGGCTCAGAACGTTTCCTACCAACCAATACCTCCTTCCAGTCATGTTGTGCCACAAATTCCTTTTCTCCACAATTCTGTTCAGTACCTCTTCATTAGTTACGTGATCTACCTTCCTAGTCTTCAGCAATCTTCAGTAGCACCACATTTCGAAAGCTTCTATTCTCTTCTTGTCTAAATTAGTCATCGACCACGACTTCACAAGTATGGGGCAAACTACGTCTCTTATTTTTGGTGTTCAGTACATTAACAGTGTTTCGAGATTGAGCACTGCAATGAGCCAATTTTGTCAGCGTGTTCCGTGGTCGAGGGTTATGCTACACGGGTGTGTATCGAGATACATTTAACGTCTTCTCAGGAATATCATGGTGTTACAACAGGCAATCAGTCCCCTAAAGGTTCAGATGAAACAGAAGAGCTAAATTCACTACAGTCACATGTGAGATACATATATGAACATCTGGGTAATCTACTAAATTATGTGAAATATATGTGGTACATGCATACACAGGGGGGGGCCTTTGGAAAAAGATATCGATTATGTACAGCTTGTCTCTTGTGGTTAAATGTATCGCGATATTGTCGACGCTTATTATATAGCTAAGGCGATACGATTAGCAGTAAAATTTTCCGATTTATATTGCGATGACACAGCTATAAACTAAACTTGATTACTCTTATGTAGGCACATTCAGCACGGAAAAGTAAGTCTAGAATCAACTTCGTTGTGCGATAGTTCTGATTATGAGACGTTTTGCTGTAGCCTCGTGTATATGTACGTGTTTGTGTGTGTGTTGTGTATTTGGTGATATATAAAGAGAGAAAGAGAGGGAGAGAGACAGATTCAAGAAAAATTTTAGCGTCTTCAGTTTATGGCAAACTGAAGTTCTTCGATAGTTCCTGCTGCTTTATATTAAGAACTGGCTACATTAAACGCCATCACACAGTTACATTTAAGAATAGCTATGTAGCCCTGCAGAAGGGAATATTTCGCTTAGAGTGAGAAATGTAATCCACATATCTCCATTAGACGAAATATAAAAGACTATGAATACTCATCCTAAATTGTAAAACAGTAAAGACTACGAAGTAAAAGAATATATTATTACAAGTGAAAACACACAACGCAGAAGAAAATGGCAGTTCATAGAATTTAATAGTGACTAAATTTATAAATATTCAGCCTTGCCTTCAATTGCTACACTTCAGTAGTTGGCATTTAAATTTGAACATGAGCTACAGAAATCACTGTTTACAAAGGAACACTTTGGTCACATGGGTACCACACATTACACAATGTTCCAGCCGTATGTAATGAAACATTTCTGTTGTCCTAGTCGGTGCAGTTCACACAGGCAGAAATTTGTTCGAGAGGTTAGCTTCCTGCATGCTGAAATAACACAATCAATTTTTGCACGAACAATGACAGTGAGTCTCTTTTGTATCTGAAAACAGCGGTTGACCTACATCACTTGTTTCTGGTGCCTGTTGTTGAATATCTACAATGTATTCGATAATTTTGAAACCTTTGGCGTCTATTATAAGTCATCGCTACCACACAGATTGTGAATTAACCAGTAGTGCGAAAATAATAATGGTGCTCAGAAATTACCATCAATTTATTTCGATTTGTGTCGTTGCTGTTATATGTAGCTAGACGAGTACCCGTTGTTGCCCTGGTATGTACTTATTCTAGCCATCTATTAGTCTGACTTCTCCTTCTCCTCTGTCTCCTCCTTCTCCCCTCTCTGTCCACCTCATCCACCTTGAAATTTTGGTCCATCTCCTCCTGCCCCTAACTGTCCCTCTCCTCTTACCCTACTCTCTGTCCATCTGCTCCTCCCTCTCTATCTATCCATCTGTCCATTTTTTCGTTCCCCCTCTGTCCATCTCCTCCCCTTTATACCTCCTCCTCCACCATATTTTGTCCATGTCCTTCTCCGCTCTCTATTTCCTCCTCCACCTCTCCCTGTACATCCCCTCCCCCCCGCCCAAAAAAAAAAAAAATTCGGTGATAATACCCTCCTCCATCCTCTCCCTGTCGATGTCGTCCTCTTGCTGATCTCTGGCCACTTATCACTAATACGTGTACCAAATTTGGTTGAAATCTTTCAGGGTTTTAGGTTGACAATTTTGTCAATGGCACTTGTACACACAAAAATAATATGTTTCACATATATTTACAATTTATCTGGTTCATCACTGTTCTGACTAGTTCGATGCGGTGCACCATGAATTCTTCTCTTTTCCTAACCTGTTCGTCTCAGAGTAGCAACTTCTTGTGAGTATTTTCCATGTATTCTTTCCTCTAGGATTCTGTGCAAATCCTCCTCATTCCTTACCTTAGCAGCCCACCTAATTTTCAACATTTTTCTGCAGCACCACATCTCAAATTATCTGATTCTCTTCTGTTTCGGTTTTCTCAAAGTCTGTGTTTCAATACAATTCTGTGCTCCAAACGGACATCCTCAGGAACTTCTTCCCGAAACTTTTTCCTGCGACTGAGGTCTACATTTGATACTAGTAGTCTTCGTCAGTAAGGTCCTATTTTCCAGTGCTAATCCGCATTTGACGTCGTCCTGGTGCCAGCCGATGTGGCCGAGTGATTCTAGGCGCTTCAGTCTGGAACCGCGCAACCGCTACAAAAGCAGGTTCGAATCCTGCGTCGGACATGGATGTGTGTAATGCCCTTAGGTTAATTACGTTTAAGTAGTTCTAGGTTCTAGAGGACTGATGACCTCAGACGCTAAGTCCCATAGTGGTCAGAGCCATTTGAACCATTTTTGTCCTCCTTGCTCTTGGCCAGGTACTCCTTTCCTGCCAGTGCTAGTCTGCTTCATGATGATCCGTCCCTCATAAGTCATTCTACTGTCAAGGAAGCAAATTTCCTCACCTCCATCCGCTTCGTGACAATCAATCCTGATAACTTTCTTGCTCTTCTCATTTCTAATACTTCTCATCACTTTCGTCTTTCTTCGATTTACTGTCAGTCTACAATGAAATGCCAAAGAAACTGGTAAATCAATAGGTATGTAAACTGGCAGAATGCGGTGCTGCGGTCGGCGCCGCCTGTATAAGACAACATGCATGTGGTTCAGTTGTTAGATCGGTTACTGCCGCTACAATGGCAGGTTATCAAGATTTAAGTGTTTGAACGTGGTGTTATAGTCAACGCACGAACGACAGGACTCAGCATCTCCGAGGTAGAGATGGAGTGAGGATTTTCCCGTACGACCATTCCACGAGGGTACAATCAGCATCAGGAATCTGGTGAACCATCAAATCTTCGACATCGCTGTGACCGGAAAAAGATCCTGCAAGAACAGGACCAACGGCGATTGAAGAGAATCGTTCAGCATGACAGAAGTGCAACCCTTCTACAAATTACTGCGTATTTCAATGCTGGGCCACTAATCCTATCAGCGTGCGAACTATTCAACGAAACATCGTCGATGTGGGCATTAGGAGCCGAAGGGCCACTCGTGTACCCTAGATGACTGCACGACACAAAGCTTTACGCCTCGCCTGGGCCTTTTAACTCCGACATAGGACTGTTGATGGCTGGAAACACGTTGCCTCGTCAGTCGAGCCTCGTTTCATGTTGTATCGAGCGAATGGACGTGTACGGGTATGGAGACAACCTCATGAATCTGTAGACCCTACATGTTGGCATGGGACTATTCAAACTGGTGGAGACTGTTTAATAGTGTTGGTCGTTTGCAGTTATAGTGATATGTGACTCATGATACTTCTAGATACGACTCTGACAGGTGACACCTACTTAAGCATCCTCTCTGATCAGTTGCATCATTCATGTCCATCGTACATTCTGATGGACAATTCCAGCGGTACAATGCGACACCCCACACACTCAGAATTGCTAGAGTGGCTCCAGGAAAACTCTTCTGAGTTTAGAGGCTTCCGTTGGTCTTGAAACTCCCCAGACATGAACGTTATTGAGAGTATATGGGTTGCCTTGCAACGTGCCGTTCAGAAGAAGATACCTCTACCCCCCTGATTTATGGAGAGCCCATCGGGAGTCATGGTGTCCGTTCCCTCCAGCACGACTTCAGACATTAGTCGAGTCCATGGCACGTCGTGTTGCGGCACTTCTGCATGCGTGCGGGAGCCCCACTTTATCGGTTCTTCATTGTATATTCCGTACACCGTAGACTGTTCACTTTATTCAACAGATCCTGTAATTCTTCTTCACTTTGAATGAGGATAGCTGTGTCATCGTGGAAACTTACCATAGACATCCTTCCACGTCAAATTTTTGTTCCAGTCTTGAACCATTATTTCTGTTGTTGCTTCTTCCATACATAGTTTATACAGTAGGTGTTAGAGGCTAAATTCCTGTCTTACACCCATTTTAATCTGAGCATTTTATACTTGGTCTTCCCTATACCTTACCCCTATTATTCTCAGATTTTCGAACACCTTGCACCAGTTCTTATTCTCCAACGCTTTTTCTAGGTTGAAATATCCTTTGAACGTACCCAGATTTTTCTTTTGTGTCACTTCCACTATGAACGTCAGAATTGCCTTTGCCTTTGCCTTTGCCTTTCCCTTTGCCTTTGCCTTTGCCTTTCCTAATGCCAAACTGATCGTCATCTAACACAGCTTCAGTCTCTCTTTTCTTCTACCATATCTACATTTCCCTATCATACATCACACACATTTGAGCTGCATTTGTAGAGAATTTCGCCCTCCAGTTTTATTTTCACGCAGCTCAGTGCGTGTATGAAGTCTTATTTCCTGAATTTTGCTGTGTAATTAATTGGCATATGCGGCTACCGTCTGTGAAATGTGTTGCGATTAGATTTTTCAGTCAAGAAGTAACAAATTAATACGTCATACATGATGCTGCAGTTTTTCACACATCTTAGTGCTTATGACATTATGTTTCCTGAACCACTTGCCGTACGATGACATATTATTCCTGGTACATTAAGTGGTATATGTAAATACTGTCTGCGAAATCTACTGTGAATATGGAAGTGAAGAAGTAAGAAATTAAAACAGGTCATTCTTCCTGCTGCAGTTTTAACTCCTTGAACAGTGAAAATGTAGTTTGCGACGAACTTTTCTGCTTTGATCATTTTGTAGATGTTATCAGTGTGAAAAGTTTTTTAAAGGCCGAAAATTATGTGTCAAGTTTGTTAAAAGTCCCGAAATACTCTGATTCTCGAATACTGGATAATAAAGTATGGGGATTCACATGTCGTGGACTAAACTGCTTTTCCACTAAGCGCATACATACGCATACCTCTGCATCCATTCTTACAACAAAGTGTGGATTAGTGAACGTATTTTTTTAATGTAGGGCTATGCTACGTGCACGAGAAGGAGGTGATTTTCATATTGTGTAGAAAAATCATAAGAAAGGAGAAAGAACACGCACGAATGGCTCCTTGTCTCTGTTTCTAGTTCTCTCCCGTTCGAACGACTCCTTTGTATAATTCAATAATCATCTATTTTCTGAGCCAATGTTAACTTACAAATATAACAAAGCTTGTTAACTACTAAAGAGGTTTGCAGGGTATTGTATAGACTGACGAGCACCACCCCCCTTACAAAAATAAGAAAAAGGCAGTGCAAACAAGTGGCACTGCACTTCCAGAATTCATCTCACCATGTATGTGTGTGTGTCTATGTGCGTGTGTTGTGTGTTTGGGGGTAAGTGGGTGGTAGGTGGAAGAGGAGGGGGCGAAGGGGAGGCTAGGGGTAGAGAGAAGAAGATAGAAACAGACAGAGGTACCGAGAGAAGGAGAGAGGGGATATACAAACGAAAAACAAGAGACAAACTCTGGCCGTGAAAGAGAACAAGGATGCGAGTCGCATGGAGAGTTTTAGCAAAATATGCTTCAATGAGTCATTGAATCACACATTTTATGTTTCGTCAGTGCTTTATGAATTTAGCTGCCACGCAGTTAAGTGAAAGTCACGTTCAGAGCCGGCTTTTGTCGACAATGCTCTTTTATCCGCAAGTGATGTGCTGGGACAGGCGCCACCGTGAAATATCTAAGAGAGCCATTCACGTCAGCGCTTTTGCGGCCGTATCCGGAAGCTTTCACGGCGCGGCCTGGCTTGCTGTATTCACGTTTTGCTCCCTTCTGCTGCGCGGCTCGGCTTTGAAGCTCACCGCGAGAACTCACGCGACTGCGAATTTAATTCTCAGGAAAGTGAATCACACATCAAGCAAACGGGCGTAAAATTTACTCGGTTCAGCGAGGTCTATGCCCGATACTGTCCGAGGTTCCGTCCTTTCTCCCTTTCGCTATCAATTCAGAGGAAGGGATGCGATCTTAAGAAAGTGGAGCGAACTGACCACCCCATTCAGATTGACAACCGTAAATGCTAAGATAAATTGTTAATAGGAATCCCTGTACGATGTGGACTTGTTGCATTCAATGTCAATTAACAATTCCATCACAATATGGAGTCAATTGTCAGTTTTGATATTCTGCTACTTGAAAAAATCCTATTCATTATTAAAAGAAATAGCCTGGAAAAATGGCACTGCTTGAAGTGAAGAAACATGAAACATACCGAGTACTTTAAAAATTCTTATACAACTGGTGACCTCTGTAACAATGTTTACAAGAAATAACATGTGATGAATGTATTGTTCGCATGTCTTCTATTTCTCGAATTTGGCAACATAATTAAAGTCAAATGAAATATATTTTCAGAATTGATCTTGTTAGTTAGTTTGGGTGAAATGTAAACCAATCCAGCATTGGACTATGGGGAAACGCTCTCAAAACAGTCTCAAGCTACTCTATCAGTGTGATGTGTCTTGCGTGGTAGCTCACTCTCCGCAAGTGATTGTTTCATTCCCCGCGAAAACTGCAAGATACAACTATACTGTCCTCCTTGACCTGTGCAGAAAAACTGCAGGCTAACTGTATCCTGGGCTAATGTCAGTTGTACAGTACGATTATTTTGTACCTGACCACGAACAAACGCTTGAAAGGCAATAACTAACATATAAGAACGCGCAATGACTGCAGTCAGTGAAGTCGGCTACTGTTGGGATGATATATCCTAAGTTCATTTAGTACTACCACTTTTTGATGAAAATTCACAGTAAGTCAGGTCGTAAATTGGTGGTGAATATTGAGAACAGTCGATGGTTTAAGTTCCACACAAGAAAACCAATTCTGAGAATACCGGTCATATGGAATGCCACCTTGTAGAGGAGGCAAAGATCCTTGGCCGATGTCAAGCTGCTCGCATTGGTTGCGGTGAGGAATTTTGATATTGGATGGATGCTATAACTGCCATGTGGAGACCGTGGTGGTGACTCTGCGTCGGAACTGCCTGCAGCGCCTCAGCAAAACTGAGCCTCTGGGAGAGCAGCCTGGCGCAGTCCTCAGTACACGCCCGGCGGAGTAATACCTGCCTGTTGGTTAGACAGCAGGTGATTCGCGGAAGCGAAGTAGTGTTCCCGACTGTGGCACTGTTGACATTGTGGGAAAACAACGCTGGTGTCGAGGCAGACTGTGACTCTCGTGGCGGAGCAGGTGCCGTATGTCCCATGCTGCCGGGTGCAGCTCCATGTCAAAACAGATCGGCGTGACTTCGACACAGGTCAGCTTACAGTAGATGTTCCGTGCCTTTTGTACTGTTGGCATTAGAGGTCTGCCAAGGGAGTAGCCCTCGCAGAGCAAGAACACAGCCAACTTGGATCAGAGGCGAAGGTCTTGGGTACTGTGTAGTAGCATTTTCACAAAGCTTTTTCATTGACAATAGCCGCGTTTGGACATTAAAATGAATCAATGGTAACAGGTTAAAATTTGTGCTGAAACGGGACTCGAATCCATATCTCCCGCTAAACGCGAGTGGTTTCCTTAGGGTTAGCTCCGCATCCGACCCTAAATACCATCCAATTTCCCTGTCTCACACTATATCCTAGCATCACCTACCACGTGAACCCCTGAATCGTCATTTCGGATTCCCACAACAGATCAGGTTTGGCGTGCATCCGCCACCAAAAGATTATATATGCTTGACTTGGAAAAAAAAGCGTCCCTTCCGGTTTCTTTCTAATTTATATATCTGGAAACGTTATTTTAAACCTTTTCTCCGTCAGTGGTACCGGTAAGGCATACTGTCATAAATAAACTACTGTGTATCTACACAGTGTTTGAGAATCACTGCGACAATCTTCGATGGGATGTACACGATGTTTTCAGGAACTAGATGATGATAAGAAACCGTCTCCGGAAGTGTCATACAACAACTCTACAAAGTCGAAGTTATAGCGGCGGGGTCTGTATACGTATGTACATGCAGGGTTATCCCGTGATGAAATTTCAGGGATGACGTAGAAGAATAAATCTATCTATTTGAGACAAGGGACCCTGGTCCTGAAACGAATGACTGGAACGTTACGAGAAGCGAACGTCCTTCTGATACCTCTGACAGTGGAATACACGTACCTGCACTGTTATCGCCAAGATTTTAGGTTAGACAACTTCCAGAGGAGGTAGTACGAGCCGAAATCACAAAAAAAAGTCAAGTAAACCAGTGATCTAAAACGCATACCTGAGAATCTGTCGGAACTTGTTCATCTTCACCACTGTCAAAGACATCTCTTATCTCGCTTGTAAGTTTCGACACGTTTGTTTCCTGATCAGGGTCCCTTCTAAACATTCATGGTGGTGTCTGTTTGTTCTATATCGTGTCTCCCTACCACTTTCGCGCAACGACGCTCTGAGCGTGTTTTTTAGGGAATTGACTAATTTGAACCTGGGACCTGTTGCTGGTAAGGAGACGCCAGACCACACATGACATGTAGAATTCAGAAGAGTTCAGTGAGACTAGCGATGAAATAACCAAATACTAAATGATCTCAGCGCCAGCTCCACTGCACTCCCTGTAAAAGAATCTTAATACTAACTAAATTTAGTGGAAGGGGTTCAAGACTTTCCTGTTTTTAGTTGTAAAATAACGTCGAAAAAGCAGTTAAGTTTACCATTGGAAATTTTATTCTACTCACAAAACATTATTTATAAATTGCAGCCGGCCGCTGGTGGCCGAGCGATTCTGGCACTACAGTCTGGAACCGCGCGACCGCTACGGTCGCAGGTTCGAATTCTGCCTCGGGCATAGATGTGTGTGTTGTCCTTAGGTTAGTTAGGTTTAAGTAGTTCTAAGTTCTAGGGGACTTATGACCACAGCAGTTGAGTCCCATAGTGCTCAGAGCCATTTTTTTTATAAATTGCACAATTGATAAAAGGAAGTGTTTTAATACAGGATGGTAAAAACAAACAGCGTTCAACAAAAATGTGAACGAATATTCCCTGAATGGGTTTCCAAGTTCTACAATGGATCGAAGGATGACCTATGCCATATCACATCTATAATCTAGGTTTCAATTAAGTTTCACAAAAGAGAAAACTATCAAAATGGTCTACAGTGATCCTCAATTATCTTTAATTACTTACCCAACTTGTTGTAAAGTAACAGAAAAACCATCGCGTTTCAGATTCTTACTTCAAGTGGCAAATGTGAACACCATGAGCTTTAATTGACGATCGACACTAGTATTACGAAAATAGGGGGTGTAACAGATCAGACTTCTGCATTTCTGAGTGAAGCCTTATGCGCTCAAAAATGCGGCATCGCGTGCGTTCATTACCTTGTCGGTATTTAGGCAGAGTCAGGGCAGCGGCGGGCAGCACAGCTCCGCTCACCTCGCCATCTCGGAAGCAACTCCTCCTAACTTCTCCTTACTACATTTACCAAAGTTGGTTTAAAAAAAATATCTGGCTGTGTTTTCATCTGACCAATCAGGGTCTCAATGTTAACCTTAAGCTCCGCCTACAAAAATTCTGTCTATCCATTGAGAAACGTTATACTTTTCATGGTGGGGCAAAGTTTATAAAGTTTGCAGCATAACAGAGACGCGAATAAGTCTCAAGCGAAATCCCGCAGTTGGTGTGGTCCTTTTAGCTTTATAGTGAGATCTATACTGTTCTTCTGGAGGGCTCTAGCTTTTAACATGGGCTGGGGGGTGGTCCTTGACGTAACAGAGACGCGAAACCGTCTCCCGCTAAAATGTGCGGGTGGTAGTCTTAGAGGTAGGCTGGCGACGTGGGTGTCCGTCCCTTATCGTAGGGCCTTCTAGCTTAAAACGATTCTGCTCTCGGCTTCTCCTTTCTCCCCTCGGAACTGCGTCGGCCTCACGGTGGGAAGGTACGACGTGCATTTAGGCATTCTTGTGTTAGTCTGTGGTATTCCATTTGCTCACTCGTTACTCGTATTACTTTGGTTAAATTAATGTCACGATTTATTCGGAGCTATGTGACATACTACTGGATTTGCTTATCATATCAGGGTTTTCATGGAAGGTGTTGGATTTGCTTGACAACTTACACCCTTGCCTCAAATTAATACATTTACCTCTCTCCATCATCGCTGAAGTCTATCACAGAGATGGTCTATACACACAAACATATACAGGAGGCGTCGCGTATAACTTCGACGCTCTGTAGCGTCGATGGATGACGTTTCGGGACAGGAGTTCCTCTCACCATTTTGTTCCTCAAGACACATTCTTCATCACCTCGAAGTTTGTCGGAGTAACTTTGGTACAGCGTTGTCCTCTGCCTTGACACGTTACTGTACAGTCGTGTCACCGGACAGCCGAATTACTGATTTTGGTCAGTGTTGTATCCATTGAAGTTTGAGAAGGTTCCACATATCGATGATCTTTTCGACCTTCATAATCATACTTTTGGTCTCTGCTAGTTAGAAAGTGGAATTTTTTTTATTTTTTTATTTTCTTCTGGTGCATTTTGTTCAGAGATGAAGTACATATCAACAGACCTGTGACATAATCAGATCATGTTCTGCTGTGTCTTCTATGCTGGCTGTGCAGTTGTAAAACTGAATGTGGCATCAGTAAGCTGTAACCGGTCTTCTAGACCCCTGACAAAAAATAAACTGCTGTTGTGATTAAGTTGTGCAGCAGGAGGCAAGCTGTCCTTATGGAAACTGGGGCCGGATTTTGGGCAGGGATACTAAACCATGTGTATTGTATGCTGGAGGTAGACGCACGAGTTCGCAAGGCAGTGTGTTGGAATGTTCCCTTCCCAGAGCTCATAACGACTGTGTGAGGAAAGGACAGATAAGAATTTCGCAGTTATCTGCGAATCTTTACGTTCACCTTGAACGTAGGACAACACTGAAATCAATGCAGCGTCAAGGAAAAGGCATCATTTCCCTTGAACAGCAGTGTGAAAGTTCTGTACTTTACATTCCAGGAAGGGGCAACTGTCCCTCAATCTATGCGCTCCCTTCTCCTTTATGAGAATGCCTGTGCATCGAGTAGAGGTACACCTGATGAAGCAGTAGATATTGTCAGTTTCTTGAAAATTGCATGTCTTCTTAAAATAACCTTACCGATTGTAGCACTGTAAATACACCATACAGTCACATTAATGTGACCACCTGCCAGAAGCCTTAGCAGTCATCTTTTACAGTGTGGATGTGCAAGAGGAGAAAAAATGGCTCTGAGCACTATGGGACTCAACTGCTGTGGTCATTAGTCCCCTAGAACTTAGAACTACTTAAACCTAACTAACCTAAGGACATCACACACATCCATGCCCGAGGCAGGATTCGAACCTGCGACCGTAGCAGTCGCACGGTTCCGGACTGCGCGCCTAGAACCGCGAGACCACCGCGGCCGGCTGCAAGAGGAGAGTCAGTGATGTTCTGGAAGGTACTGACAGGGATATGGAACCACAAACACTGCAGTACCGTGAGTATTAGGGCAAAGCCTCTTCTACCCCACTCTGCATTGTTGCCAGATGTATCCAAGATAACAGCGATGACGTCATCCAAGATAGTGGCTTCTAGAGTTGACAACAGCACATGGCATCATTCAAGGTAGTGGCTGTGAAGTCATCCAAGATGGCGGGTTTTAGGCGAAAAATAGGTCAATTGGGCTACCTTCACTAAGCTACCGCTCCTCCCCACCCCTCCCTCAGAAAATGGCGGGAAGTTCGAATTCGTACAACATAATGCATCACACCTCTACTAATCTAAGAAAATCGTCGGAAGATAGGTCACGGGCTACCCCTACTAACCTAAGTCATCTGACCGCCACCTCTTCCTAGGAACTGGCGCCAAGTTCGAATTTTGTATGTTAAATAGGTCAATTGGGGTACCTGTACCAACCTAAGAAAGTGGTGGGAAAAAAAGCTCACCTCCACTAACCTAAGTCACACAACCACCACCTCTTCCTATGGATTGGTGAGAAAAGGACTCAGCCTGCACTGGGCTGTAGGAGGGAGGAAGGAGTTTACTTTATGTATTTTGGAACAATTTATTTAGCGATGGAGTATATTTATCACAGTGATACAGAACACACGCTCTGACATGCCACACAGCACACAGACCTGCAAACTACTCCTAACTAACTCATGTATAATCATCTGCACACGTGCCTTCCAGTTGTAAACTGCCAAAATAACGCATCGCACAGCCTACAGACCTGCAAACCACTGTTAAACAATGCAAGACATTTATGTCCAGAGAGCCAAACAACTCGTTAATTGTCAAAATAATAACCCATCTAAATGACTCTGCAAACATAATTGTCAACTCTCGAAATTATGCACCAGTCTTTATTTAAAGAATTAGAGGCAGTACCACCATCCAGAGTGTTCGCCACAAGATCCAGGCTCCAACTGAGCTAATACACAGTGCTAAAAAATTGGCTCTGAGCACTATGGGACTTAACTGCTGTGGTCATTAGTCCCCTAGAACTTAGAACTACTTAAACCTAACTAACATAAGGATATCACACACATCAGTGCCCGAGGTAGGATTCGAACCAGCGACCATAGCGGTCCAGACTGTAGCGCCTAACCTGTAGCGCCTAGAACCACTCGGCCACTCCGGCCGGCAATACACAGTACTACCACCAGAGGGCGCTTTTATGTGTTCCGTGACATAATCCACGATGGCAGCCATGACCTCAGCTGATGACGTGAGTACCGTTATCCAAGATGGCGGCAAACAGTTTGTTCACCACGAGGTCCCGACCTACTACTCAGTACCATCACCAGAGAGTGTTGTTGTCTGTTCAGTGACGTAATCCAAGATAGTGGAGAGAAGGGGGGAAATGGCGGGAAAACGACCCTACCTGACTCCAACTGAACCAGTGCATAATACTGCTACCAGAAGGTTCTGTCATCCCTCCTGATATGTAATACAATATGGTGGGGTGGAGGGGGAAAATGGCTCGAAAATAATCAGCCTGCCCTGGACTGCTGAAGAGGGTAGAACAATTTATTTAGATACAGAGTTATTTATCACACAGATACAAAGGATATGCTTTGGATCACGCCACACAGCGCACAGACCTGTAAACTACTGCTGAATAATGCTGTGCAGTCTCGCAATCAACTCCTAATATACCGAAATAATTTCAGTACAGACATGCAGACTCCTCCTAAATAATGCAGTACACTGATGTCTAGACACTCTCAGTACTCGTAAAATTTCCAAATAACACCTACAGACCGGCTTGCAAAATAATGCAATAGACACGCAAACAACGCTGTCAACTCTAAGGTATTGTTTTAGAGCAGTGGTCGTGAGAGTGCAGCCTGCCATCTGCATGCAGCTTGAGTCAAGTATTCGTGCGGCCCGCGATACTCAGCCATATTCTATAACAATATGCATCTGAGAACTAACAGCCGTATCCAAAACGTCAACTAACGTCAAGAGCTGTAGGTTTCCTACTTAGTAACATAATAATACTTAAACAGCGAGTGACAGTTTTAAGATATGCTTAATTTTAATCGATGTTCATGAATTAGTTCATGAGCTAAGTAAAGTTGGCCCCTTACCTCAGAGTTATAGGGGTCAAGCAGTGCGGCCACTGTTGTGTTACGGTGGGAAACGTTTATTGTTTTGTCTTTCAGTACCGATAACTCACGTGTGCGAGGGTCTCGTAGCGATCATCTGCTACGGTGTGAATTTTGAGATACTTACTTGCAGCAAGGAACAATACATTTAAGATCTTATAATACAGTGCAATGATTAGAATAAACTGACATTCAAAGAAGCTCATCCTGGTGCTCTTTGAACCACGCTTCTACACTGCAAGTTGTGTGAATTAGGTTTGTCCTGCTGGTAGATGCCATCGTTCTGAGGGTAAGCAAACTGCGTGTAGGGGTGGTCCCTAAGGATAGATGTATACTTGTGTAGATCCACTGTGCCTTCTAGAGAGATGGGATCACCAAGGTAATCAGACCGCAAATCTCCCTCCTCCAGGCTGGACTCGTTGCAGGGTCTTACACACCAACAGTCACGTGTCCGATGGAGGATAAAATGTGATTCACCTGAAAACGCCCCCTGTTGCCACTCAGTGCTCGTCTAGTTGTGGGAGTGGAGTGTCAAGTCCAGCCTTCGTCGTGGATGAACAGCAGTCAGCGTAAATGCGTGAACCAGGCGTCTGCTGAGGGGGCCCAGACGCAGCAACGTTCGCTGAACTGTTGTTGAGGAGACACTGTTGGCGTCTCCTTGATTCAACTGGACGGTCAGTTGCTGAACAGTTGGACGGGGTGTTCACAAAATCTCTCCACAGTGCCATATGGTTGTTAGCCCCGCGTGCCGTAGGCCGCAGTGATTATACCGAAATTAAACTCAGTGAAATGCAAGTTATTAATTTATTGGATATTCATTTTTACTGACGCTAGCTGAGATAAACGTAACAGAGGAATATTGGGAGAGTCCAGGTGAAGGGAAGTAACCCAGGCAGGCGAACAATCATACGGCAAGCGCGGCTAACAATCATAAGGCACTGCGGAGAGACTTTTTGAGCATCCCATACTTCTCTCAAGCAAATTCGAAATGCAATTACATGTCAGGATGGACCAAAACCACCACTGAAGATGTTACCAGTTTGATAATAATACTGTCGCCAGCCTAATTAGGCATTAACTGAGTTTCTTCCCTGTACAAATTGGTAGATATTCATGCAAAACAAGAAGTAGTAACACTGCATAATATAGTAGAAATTTAGAGCCAGAAAATCTGTTCAACTGATAGTTTCATGTTCTGTACTGATATGGAAAAATCATGAATACATAACACAAAACTATAATGTATACTACAAAAGTTTATACTGTCTATTAATCTGATTAAAATCGGGCATAGGTTACCCTAGAAATAGCATTTTCGTGCCACACACAAAATGTGAACTTTGATAAAGATAAAACACTGATCAATTTTGACTTTTATATTGACTTTAACTTTTGCTGGTCAAACCAATTTTGAACACTTCAGCATTCAAACGAATTAAAGGGGGGGGGGGGGGGGAGGGAGACGAAGCTGTTATGAACGCCGTATGAAAAAAATTACTGAATTTATTATGTATTCAAGATTTCCAGTATATAAGTTACTACTCTTTCCATCTTATTTACTGCTCATTTAAATACCTTTATATCTGTCTCGAGATAATAAACTTCACTACCATGTCAATATTAAAGTTATCTTTCAACTTCGTTACACCTTCGTTATTCATTTACTGGTTCATAAACAAAACATTTCTTTAAATACCATTCTAACATAGCTAGTCCTGCAAATAATTATTGTCAACACAAATTTTAATTTTCATTTTGGGATACTCGGATTGCACAACATTTGGAAAGGACCCTGTCTAGGTTAGTTGTGAGGATAATTAAATGATGGGAAAGTTCTGGTATTATTGCACAGTTCACTCTCTGGTCCATACGTCTACATCTACATCTACATTTATACTCCGCAAGCCACCCAACGGTGTGTGGCGGAGGGCACTTTACGTGCCACTGTCATTACCCTTTTTTTCTGTTCCAGTCGCGTATGGTTCGCGGGAAGAACGACTGTCTGAAAGCCTCCGTGCGCGCTCTAATCTGTCTAATTTTACATTCGTGACCTCCTCGGGAGGTATAAGAAACGCACCCTCTCGAAACCTGGCGAGCAAGCTACACCACGATGCAGAGCGCCTCTCTTGCAGAGAATACAGTACCAGGAGTTTCAACCTGCTACTATCGGAGCACACATACAACCACAGCTACGGCTCTTGATGAGTCGACACTTTAATTCTTCTTAGCGTCGCAATACTTTTCCATTTAGTACCTATGGAATTTTGCCATGCTGTGTGGGCGTTGGAACCTCATACCCGAAGCTCTGTGAAGTTATGTCTTCTAGGAGAGCCTCCTCGCTCCATAAGGTGTTGCTCAAAGCAGTGCCACACTCCTACTGCTGAGCCCGTTGTGCCGTGCAGTGCCCGCGTGCATTTTCCGCGCTCGCCTGTCATCCACCTTTTACCGCTACCTGACAGACCGGGTATTCATCCGAGGTTTTGCATTCTACATATCCTAACACATTGCCTACGCATGGACCAGGTGCACAGTTACGATTTTAAACATCTTGCAACAGTTGCATCATTTGTTACATTTCAATTCTATTACAATATTGCTTGACACTTGAAATAAACATTAATATTCACATTGAAACTTATTTACAGTTTTCTTAACATAACAATATGAAATAAAAAAGAAATGAACATCAATTACACAAGTTTATCGAAAAATCAGAAGAAAAAAATTACTTATATGTACAATGGTACAGCGTCGTTGTTACAAATTCCATCCTTGCCCCGAAAGCCAGCGGTCATGCCGTTTTGGATGTCGGGAAAATCGCCACGTTTCCGCATTACGACAACGACTACATGATTTTTATCGCCCCCCCCCCAACCCCACTTCCCCTCCCCCTCGACATTCTTTTGTGCCCTCCAGTGCTAATGATAGTCATGCCGTCTGCCGTTCTTTCACCTGACTTGACCCTGTACTTAATGTGAAAGCAATTTCGGCAGTTTGTCATTTTCTACTACTGCAGAAGCAAACATTATCACCATACGAATTACGCTGGCATTAAAAATAACGTAACAGAGTACTAAAGCTGAAAACATACAGGTAAGTGATAGGTAACAATGGCAGTAGTTTCTAAGAAAAGAGCCATCTCGAGGTGTTATTTGAGCAGACGAAAGAGTGACGACGCGAAGCGTTACGTTAGGTGTGGTGGGGGTGGAGGAGTGGGATCTCCATCCCCCATACCCGGAGATATCTGGCAGACACAGCGCAAAGATGAGGTCTTTCTTACGCGGAGGCGTTGGTTGCATGACGGGTGTCCTTCTCCTTTCTCTATACCCACATCCTTGAGTGCACTGACCAGAGAAACGATGAGATGAGACTATATGGCGAGATAACTAATAGTAAAACACGGTTCATTCGAACAATCACCGACGTAACGTAATAAGAATTTAAAAAAAAGAAAACAACACGAAGACTCTTATTAACCCTGTGCTGCCTAGCGTCCACTACAGTGGACAGCTGTTAAAGGTCGCTTCTTTGGTATTTTCAATCAGGCGTGAGGCTGCAAATGCGTACAGTTCACTGCAGTGGCCACTCCCTACTGGTGTTGTGTCCTGCATGCATTTGCAACCTCATGACTCATAGGAAACGCCAGAGATTTGACCATTAAAAGTTGTTCACTGCAGTGAAATCCATGCACCACAGGGTTAAAGGGGAGCCACATATTATAAATGTTTCACAGTGTCAGTATTTGAAACATTTGGATATCACCTGACTTGTGGTTGGGAATCTGGTGAACGTCAGTTAACTCATTTCAGAATCGTACAGTTAAGTGCGAGGTGGACGCCAGACTGCTAAAAATTCGCAGGCCGTAACTGTATCTTGGTTCTGATATGATAGAGGGAAGGTGGAGTCTTGGTACTCCGTGGGGTTGGCTGACCATGGATACCTTCGAGCTCTAACGGTCGGAACGACACGAAACCCTGCTTAGAATATTAGTCGATCATAGAGAAACAGAGGATTGTGTCACTTCCATGCAAAACTTTGCATTCTCCTACAAGTGACATTTTAATGGGGAGGGACGAAGTAACAAGATATAATTTGCAATGGAAGGGAAACTGTACGAAATTCAGAGACATCATTGTATATTACAATTAAAATTACGAGTACCAAAAACCTTGTGCTTAAAGTAATATCGCGAAACACACTTATACCACGCAACTCATAGAGCTTTCATTATTCCTCATACTGCAGTTGCGAGATTTCGATGAAGCGGTTAAAAACATAGTGCAAGAGAACAGTGTGCACACCTCACTAGAGCAATGTTTTTACACTCAAAATAACTTCCACATTCAGACAGTTCAATGTCAAAAGCTACGCTAATTAAATTTTCTAATGATGATATGGATATTAAAGTCTTATAACCTGCCTTTCACCAAGCTTTTTGCAACATAGCCGTATACTCTGGCGCAGAAGTTCGATGAGTAAATAACGATTATGTATCTTCACTACTTTTGGTTTGGCACATTATAGTCTGTCAAAATCAGCAGTCCTTCTCATATGAAGCTTATACTACCGAAAGAAGTAAATATCGAAGGCAGGCAATATTCTGTTGTTTTCGGTGCCAAAATCTTCAGCGTATTATCTATGTTTGGAAAACGCATCTAGAAGTGTAAGATCGGCATGACCTTTCGTGGAATCTCACAGCAATAGACTCTGTTCACTTGTTACATATTCGCCAAGGACTGAAGGTAGAAAACGTTTCATGCGTTACTTAGCCAGTTTTGCAGTTTTGCCTCCACATGAATGTTTCGTCGTCAGATTGTTTCACGTTACTTTGAAATATTTAAGCCGAAATTCCTTGTGCCTCTTGAAAACAGATGTAGCACAGCCAGTCATTGATAAAGCGACCTCCATTGTGTATCTGTGTGATAGAGCTACCGACAGACTTCAATACACTAGCCGTAGTTTTGTCTCTTATGTGAAATACTGTTTATGATGAAGACTTTTCATACCAAAATTAACTCTGGTCACTGTACCAAATATTTCCTTTCGCCACACCCTAATCTGTGACAAGCATCTTCACTTCCTCCACAAACCATTACTCCTACTAAAGTGTACTGTTATCTTATTCCAAGTTCTTACATGTGACAAATGTAGTAATATGGCTGGATGAAATGCCATATTCATCAAAATGGATGGCCATAGCATTCCACTTTGAATCAAATTATTTGTCAGCTTTTTCAAAATTTACACAGAAGCAGATATACCGCAGAATTGGTTACTGAACGCGAAAATTATATTATTTTATACATTAGATGGAAATCACTAGCTTGACTCGCCATTCATACGTCATTCGATCAACGTGCTCGCTACGGAATATCATAGTAAGATTAAAGCAGATCTCATTTATCACAGAATAAGGTACGGACAAAAATTTGTACTGCATCTTTGACGAATCAATGAGCTTTACGTAATCAAGAATAATTAAAGGCAATGGATTATCAGTGTATGAGAATACTGATGAACAAATTTCAGACAGAAATTAGATTCCTTCAAGCTCTGTTCACATGTGAAACGGCAATGAAAATTTACAGCGAAATACCACATTGCGAACTGTACATCACACAAAAATTAAATGATTCTCGTATTAGCAGCCTTATATTTCGCTATAGGGCATACGTGCTTGAGTTTCGGTTCAGTGCGCATGGCAGTACCGGAATTTCAATGTGTCTCGTCAAATACTACGTTACTTTCCTGCTTTACACAGTCATTTACAATTAGACGATGCTTGAACTCTAGTAACCGTACCATCTGACACAGTATAAAGTAATTCTTTCCTAATAATTCTCCATCAAGTACTCTGCATAAAGGTTTGCTTCAGCTATACTCTTTCTGCAGCAGCCTCGGAGCTGGAATCTCAGCGAACCTAACAAACTGCCAGCTAACCCTATAGCTTACTGAGACACACTTATCACAATGGAATGAGCTAATTACCCACTGCATCCTCGCATAAAGTAAAGAATACTCGTCAGATGTTTATTCATGACAACATATTGCTACGATTATAATTTGTGTAAAAACAGTGTTCGTTTTCAGAGCATACCTTAAGAATACTCTCCCGTTGGTACTACGATTTACTCTGGTTTTCATTCAGAAAGCCTCAGAAGCGCTATCAGTGAGATGTCTCACAGTCATCAGTACTAATATTTCTAACATAGTTACACATTTTTAGTGTAGAAGCTTGCCTTTCAGCTATGTGACAGTGGGATATCCGTTAGAAGCTTGGCTCAATACCGTTTCTTCCAAATCCACCAGAAACAAACGCAAAATAATTTTATTTTGAAAAAGCAGATAAAGTGTCACTAGAAGCCTTCCTAAGAGACAATCTGCATTCCTTCCGAACTGACTATGCAAATGTAGACGAGATGTGGCTCAAATTCAAAGATATAGTAGCAACAGCAAATTGAGAGATTCATACCTCATAAATTGGTAAGAGATGGAACGGATCCCCCGTGGTACACAAAACAGGTCCGAATGCTGTTGCAGAGGCAACGGAAAAAGCATGCGAAATTCTGAAGAACGCGAAATCCCGAATTGGCTAAAATTTACAGACGCGCGAAATTTGGCACGGACTTCAATGCGAGATGCCTTTAATAGGTTCCACAACGAAACATTGTCTCGAAATATGGTAGATGAAATTCTGGTCGTATGTAAAGTACACAAGCGGCAAGATGCAGTCAATAGCTTCGCTGCGCAGTGCCGGTGGTACTGTTACCGACGACTGCGCCGCTAAAGCGGAGTTATTGAACGCAGTTTTCCGAAATTCCTTCACCAAAGGAAGGCAAATGGAATATTCCAGAATTTGAAACACGAACAGCTGCTAGCATGAGTTTCTTAGAAGTAGATACTTTAGGAGTTGCGAAGCAACTGAAATCGCTCGATACGGGCAAGTATACCGGTTAGGTTCCTTTCAGATTACGCTGATACTATAGCTCCCTATTTAGCACCCATATACAACCGCTCGCTCACCGATAGATTTGTACCTACAAATTGGAAAATTGCGCAGGTCGCACCAGTGTTTAAGAAGGGTAGTAGGAGCAATCCATCTAACTACAGACCTGTATCATTGACGTCGGTTTGCAGTAGGGTTTTGGAGCATATACTGTATTCAAATATTATGAACTGATACGTAATCAGCATGGTTTCAGAAAACATCGCTCTTGTGCAACGCAGCTAGCTCTTTATTCGCGGGAAGTAATGGCCGCTATCGACAGAGGATCTCAAGTTGATTCCGCATTTCTAGATTTCCGGAAAGCTTTTCACGCCGTTCCTCACAAGCGATTTCTGATCAAGCTGCGGGCCTATGGGGTATCGTCTCACTTGTGCGACTGGATTCGTGATTTCCTGTCGGGAAGGTCGCAGTTCGTAGTAATAGACGGCAAATCATCGAGTAAAACTGAAGTGATATCAGCTGTTCCCCAGGGAAGCGTCCTGGGACCTCTGCTGTTCCGGATCTATATAAATGACCTGGGTGACAATCTGAGCAGTTCTCTTAGGTTGTTCGCAGATGATGCTGTAATTTACCGTGTAGTAAGGTCATCCGAAGACCACTATCAGCTTCAAAGCAATTTAGAAAAGATTGCTGTACGGTGTGGCAGGTGGCATTGACGCTAAATAACGAAAAGAGTGAGGTGATCCACATGAGTTCCAAAAGAAATCCGTTGGAATTCGATTACTCGATAAATAGTACAATTCTCAAGGCTGTCAATTCAACTAAGTACCTGGGTGTTAAAATTACGAACAACTTCGGTTGGAAAGACCACATAGATAATATTGTGGGGAAAGCGAGCCGGAGGTTGCGTTTCATTGGCAGGACACTTAGAAGATGCAACAAGTCCACTAAAGAGACAGCTTACACTACACTCGTTCGTCCTCTGTTAGAATATTGCTGTGCGGTGTGGGATCCTTACCAGGTGGGATTGACGGAGGACTTAGAAAGGGTGCAAAAAATGGCAGCTCGTTTTGTATTATCACGTAATAGGGGAGAGAGTGTGGCAGATATGATACGCGAATTGGGATGGAAGTCATTACAGCAAAGACGTTTTTCATCTTGGCGAGATCTTTTTACGAAATTTCAGTCTCCAACTTTCTCTTCCGAATGCGAAAATATTTTGTTGAGCCCAACCTACATAGGTAGGAATGTTCGTCAAAATGAAATACGAGAAATCGGAGCTCGAAGAGAAAGGTTTAGGTGTTCGTTTTTCCCGCCCGCTATTAGGGGGTGGAATGGTAGAGAGATAGTATGATTGTGGTTCGATGAAGCCTCTGCCAAGCACTTAAATGTGAATTGCAGAGTAGTCATGTAGATATAGATGTAGAAGTAGAAGGAAGCCATTATTAAGACGGCTGGCACTGTGAGAAGTACTTAGCGGTAAACCTAATGTTTTATTTTTCTTACGTCTTAAATAAGTAGTGGAGTTCCTGATTAATGAAATTCATCTCAGCCTTATTACTACACGTTTATTGTGTTACACAATGTTTCGTTCGTAACGTCTTTAGGATGCCGTATTGTGCTACACTTATGACACAAATCGACAACTTGAAGATGTTCTACGAACGAAACCGGGCATAACACAATAAATGTGTCGCAATAAAGCTCAGTTGGTTCTCATTAATCATTAACATAAACTCAGTTGTGGGTATCTACTTAGCAAGATCATTAAGTAATGAGGTGTTTATGTGTAGTGAAATACCTGATGAAGTAAGAATGTAGCAGCATGTGAAGAAAACTCGGCAAGTGCGCACATACTCAAGAGGCAATGGGGACCACCCATAGCATTGTGGGAAAGGAAAAAGTATAGTGTAGTGAGGCGTTATTATTTCAAGAAAGTGATTTAAATGTTGGCATTATACAAGTTTTTAACAGCGTCGCAACTGAATTTTTTTTTTACTGAAGTTGCCATTCGTCGTCTAAAGTTTAAAAGTACTGCATATCTCGAGGTGTGTCCCTTCCACCCTCCTTTCGTACTCTGGCGCCCCCTACGAACTATCGTATGAGTACCCATGGCTGCGATGACTGCAGTGAAAGACGGCTGCTAATGGTGGGTAGGAAAAAACAATAGCAGTATATTTCAAAGTCCCATTGGCAGCAGTGTCCTTAGAAATGGAGAAAAAGCTCTTATTAGATGTAGAAGGGAATCAGTCATATCATTTGAAAAGGAACCACGTACCATTTCCCACAAGCACTCTCGGCAGAATCTCATTCTGGACCCCGATTTCAACCGCAATCCTGTTAAAAGCCTGTTCAACGTTTTAGCCATTGGGCCATCTTGCTCAGTCAGATATGTATGCCAGATGGTCGATCAAAGTTTGTGGCATAATTATGTACACAAATACAGTGGAGCGAGCTAAAATTCATCAGCTTACAAGTTGACGTGTTGCGTAATTTTGGACAATTTGCCTTTTAAGTGTCTTCCCATCTAGCACTGCATATACAGGGTGTTTCAAAAATGACCGGTATATTTGAAACGGCAATAAAAACTAAACGAGGAGCGATAGAAATACACCGTTTGTTGCAATATGCTTGGGACAACAGTACATTTTCAGGCGGACAAACTTTCGAAATTACAGTAGTTACAATTTTCAAGAACAGATGGCGCTGCAAGTGATGTGAAAGATATAGAAGACAACGCAGTCTGTGGGTGTGCCATTCTGTACGTCGTCTTTCTGCTGTAAGCGTGTGCTGTTCACAACGTGCAAGTGTGCTGTGGACAACATGGTTTATTCCTTACGACAGAGGATTTTTCTGGTGTTGGAATTCCACCGCCTAGAACACACTGTTGTTGCAACAAGACGAAGTTTTCCACGGAGGTTTAATGTAACCAAAGGACCGAAAAGCGATACAATAAAGGATCTGTTTGAAAAATTTCAACGGACTGGGAACGTGACGGATGAACGTGCTGGAAAGGTAGGGCGACCGTGTACGGCAACCACAGAGGGCAACGCGCAGCTAGTCGAGCAGGTGATCCAACAGCGGCCTTGGGTTTCCGTTCGCCGTGTTGCAGCTGCGGTCCTAATGACGCCAACGTCCATGTATCGTCTCATGCGCCAGAGTTTCCACCTCTATCCATACAAAATTCAAACGCGGCAACCCCTCAGCGCCGCTACCATTGCTGCACGAGAGACATTCGCTAACGATATAGTGCACAGGATTGATGACGGCGATATGCATGTGGGCAGCATTTGGTTTACTGACGAAGCTTATTTTTACCTGAACGGCTTCGTCAATAAACAGAACTGGCGCATATGGGGAACCGAAAATCCCCATATTGCAGTCCCATCGTCCCTGCATCCTCAAAAAGTACTGGTCTGGGCCGCCATTTCTTCCAAAGGAATCATTGGCCCATTTTTCAGATCCGAAACGATTACTGCATCACGCTATCTGGACATTCTTCTTGAATTTGTGGCGGTACAAACTGCCTTAGACGACACTGCGAACACCTCGTGGTTTATTCAAGATGGTGCCCGGCCACATCGCATGGCCGACGTCTTTAATTTCCTGAATGAATATTCCGATGATCGTGTGATTGCTTTGGGCTATCCGAAACATACAGGAGGCGGCGTGGATTGGCCTCCTTATTCGCCAGACATGAACCCCTGTGACTTCTTTCTGTGGGGACACTTGAAAGACCAGGTGTACCGCCATAATCCAGAAACAATTGAACAGCTGAAGCAGTACATCTCATCTGCATGTGAAGCCATTACGCCAGACACGTTGTCAAAGGTTTCGGGTAATTTCATTCAGAGACTACGCCATATTATTGCTACGCATGGTGGATATGTGGAAAATATCGTACTATAGAGTTTCCCAGACCGCAGCACCGTCTCTTGTTGACAATTGTAACTACTGTAATTTCGAAAGTTTGTCTGCCTGAAAATGTACTGTTGTCCCAAGCATATTGCAACAAACGGTGTATTTCTGTCGCTGCTCGTTTAGTTTGTATTGCCGTTTCAAATATACCAGTCATTTTTGAAACACCCTGTATGAGGAGCGTTCAGCACGTAATGCAACACTCTTTTTGCTAGCCAATTTCAGTTGAAAAATGCAGAAATCCTAGTGAACCGTTGTTCAGTATTCCAACTTCAGCTCCTACAGTTCCATGAAGTCCCGGCAGGCGGCGGCCTATTCGTAGCCTCCAAAATGGCGACTGTAACGGGGTTACATTCCAAGTAGAGAGCTGTCATATAGTTCCTTTCGGCGGAACATCAGAGCAGCCCAAAAATTCGTAGGTGCTTGTGGGTCTAGCCAAAGCACTGTGTGTTGTTGAGCAAGGCGTCGCTCATCACTGTAACAATGTGGTGCCAACCTGTCCCATCTCACGCACGCCAGCCGGCTGCACACAGCTGTCACTCCTGCAATGTTGGAACGTGCGGACACTCTCATTCGAGCTGATCGACGGATAACAGTCAAACACGTTGCAGCACAGCTGGACGTTTATGTTGGCAGTGCTGGCACATTTGTCGGTCAGTTCGAGCACTCATACGTGTGTGCCTACTGAGCTCCTCGCGGCCTAACGGAAGACAGATGGCTTTAATCGCTATGGGACTTAACATCTGAGGTCATCAGTCCCCTAGACTCAGAACTACCTAAACCTAACTAACCTAAGGACATCACACAGATCCAACTCGAGGCAGGTTCCGAAACTGCGACCGTAGCAGCAGCGCTGTTCCGGAATAAAGCGCCTAGGACCGCTGGGTCACATGGGCCGGCAACGGAAGACTACAAAGAACAGCAAATAACCATCTGTACTGATTTTTTTGCGGGTTACTAGGCTGATCGTGACAATTTTTTTCGAACATTGTCACAGCAGATGAACAAAGTAATTCATCGCTTCGAATCGGAAACAAAATGGCAACCGTGGAGTGGCGGCACACCACCTCTTGACTGAAGGAAAACGCAAAGCTCCACCGTGAGCCGCTAAAATTATGACGACGGTTCTGGGACTATGATGGAGTTGTTATGGTCGACGTCGTCCTTCATGGTGCTACTATCAATTCTGATGTTTACTGAGCTAGCCTCAGGAAATTGAAGAAACAACTTCAGCGCGGGCGTCGCCACAAAAGTGCAGACGAGCTTCTTCTTCTACATCACGACACGAAGACACACAATTCTACGCATGTGAAAGGAGCTCACAGACCCTCATTGTTCTGTTTCTCCTCATCTGTCCTACATCCAGGATCTCACATCTTCCAATCGTTCATATACTAATATATACTAAGATACCATCTTAGTACATATACAGGGTGTTACAAAAAGGTACGGCCAATCCTTCAGGAAACATTCCGCACACACAAAGAAAGAAAATATGTTATGTTTACATGTGTCCGGAAACGCTTACTTTCCATGTTAGACCTCATTTTATTACTTCTCTTCAAATCACATTAATCATGGGATGGAAACACACAGCAATAGAATGTACCAGCGTTACTTCAACCACTTTGTTACAGGAAATGTTCAAAATGTCCTCCGTTAGCGAGGATACATGCATCCACCCTCCGTCGCATGCGATCCCTGATGCGCTGATGCAGCCCTGGAGAATGGCGTATTGTATCACAGCCGTCCACAATACGAGCACGAAGGGTCTCTACATTTGGTATCGGGGTCAAATGCTCCCATAAATGAAAGTCGAGAGGGTTGAGGTCAGGAGAGCGTGGATGTCATGGAATTGGTCCGCCTCTACCAATCCATCGGTCACCGAATCTGTTGTTGATAAGCGTACGAACACTTCGACTGAAATGTGCAGCAGCTCCATTGTGCATGAACCACATGTTGTGTCGTACTTGTAAAGGCACATGTTCTAGCAGCACAGGTACAGTATCTCGTATGAAATAATGATAACGTGCTCCATTGAGCGTAGGTGGACGAAACTAAAATGAGCTCTAACATGGACACATGTCCACATAACATCTTTTCTTTATCTGTGTGTGAGGAATGTTTCCTGAAAGTTTGGCCGTACCTTTTTGTAGCTCCCTGTATAGTTAAGGTTCACCGGCCACTTGACCATCTTCTTAACAGTGGCCGAACTCTTATGGGAATAAGAGAAGTAAGTATAATGGTGGGGGGGGGGGGGGAGGGCACTTCGAATGTAGTGAGGGACAATACGTTCAGAATGAGGCAGGCGTGCAGGGATAAATCCCTGCAGTCGCGGTATTCTCTGTGTCCTCGGTGGCTGATGTCGGTAGAGCATCTGCCATGTAAGCAGGAGATCCCGGGTTCGAGTCCTGGTCGAGGCACACACTTTCATCTGTCCCCGATGACGTATAACAACGCCTGTAATCAGCTAAGGGTGTTCATTTAATTGTAATTTAATTCCAATGGTTTGTCCCAATGAAAGATGCATTCTGCGGGATGGGGAGGTTATTTCTGCAAAAAGGTCTTGGCTTCGACGTCGAGTAGTACAGTGGTACCAGGCAGGCATAAAGGAGGCTTCTCGATGAGGTGAAGTAAGGCTGTATCTCAAAACGCAGAATATGTTGAAATATAGAGTTTTGCAGCCAAAGGAATAGGGGATAATATTATGTATTGCAATCCTGAAAAAAATAGCCTGCTTTCAGAAAAAAAAAAACCTTTTGCTTTGCTTCTTGGACACTCATTGTACCTCACTTGGTTTTCACCCAACACTGTTGGCAACAGATTTACTGCTACGACGGTAGTCGTGGATAATTCACCGAGCGCCATAGCATGTTGACTTTCGAATTACATGAGCACCATGCGACCTTGGAAAATACTCAATGACGTCTGCATCCTCTGAAACATTTCGCGTTAGAACAGCCTGGACTACGCACAGATTGCTGCGTTTTTAGAGTAACTGAGTGACAGACGTACCTTAATGGCATTTTTGTTAGGGACTAATAACTAGGCATATATTCAGAAACCTTTGAGTCCTTCTATCAAAGGTGAACAATAAACATGAATATCTTGATTTGAAAACCAGATTTATGAAACTTGCTTTCGCTGACTTACTAGTAACATAGCGAAATTGTCTTTAGTTCTGCTGTTGCGCTACAAGTTTCCTGAAAGATTTAGAGCCACCGTTCCTCTCAAATCATTGCGCTGTTGATCCATCGTTAGGTCAGATGTTGCATACTTCCACCAACAAAAAATTGTCGATGGATGTTTGGGCACTCGTCAAAGGAGTAGTAAATATCCGAGGAGTACCTGAAATTTCTGTGTATTATGGGTTAGGTGAAAAGCAACCGTTAAACAATGAACAAACTTGTCGACAGAGTCTGGCAAGTATTAGACATGAATATTTGATAGGAAAACAGCAGCCACGATAGTAGCGACAGAACATAACACGTCTCTAGAATTGAAGGCTAAGCACACTATTGTGAAAACCGCCGCGGTATCAGCTGGATGCGCAGGAGAGGGTGGTCGAATGAGTGAGGAAATCTATAATTAACTCTGATAAGCATACACGTATACAGATACATGTGCACAACATGCTCTTTTGCAGACAACATCTGCGAGAACCGTATAGTTTGGGTAGTCTTCCTATACACAAGACGTAAGATAGACGGTTTCAGTTTTATTGGTGCTCATATTGGGATTTGGTAAGGCCTGTGGACACACTGAGTGGAAATGAAAATTGAGAGGAACGTAAATCTACGTGGGTCGTCCACAAAGTAAGTTCCGTTTCTATTTCTATCCGCGGCAGCGCTGTGACCGAAGTTCCGAGCATGCGCGGCATTACTCTGACTCAAGGAGAAGACACGCAAGCAGTTTTCAGATCGCTGCTGCCGACGTGGGTTGTACTGCTTCTTTATAACGTCAGCCGTAATTGAAAATGCCACCGCGTGTTAAATCAGAACTGTGATTCGTTTTCTAAATCCAAAGAAAGTTCAACCAAAGGAAATTCATCGGCAAATCTGCGAGGTTTACGGACAAAATGCTGTGAGTGATTCAGTGGTCAGAAGATGGATCAGATTCTTGGATGAAGGACTTGATCAAGTGCACGATGAAGAACGAAATGGACGGTCGTCTGTGGTTACTGATGGACTGGTTCACACAACTGAAGAAAAGATTAATCACAACCATAAGTTGACACTTACTGCCCTTGGTATGGAAATACCGCGAATCTAATTCATGGAAATGTTACCGAAAAACAAATTTCGAAAATTTTGCTCACGTTGGGTACCCCAATTCTTACTGAACAACATAAAAAACAACCAATGGACAGTGCACTTCCGTTTTCGACACGCTGCAGTGAAGGAGGCGATGGTTTTCGGTCTCGGATAGTCACGGGGGATGTAACTTGGGTATCGTACCACACCCCTGAAACAAAACGGCACACTTCATCCCCAACGAAGGTTAAGTCTAGACAAATCTTGACACCTTTTTTTGGGGGGGGGGACAAAAAAAAAGCATGGATGAATTTTATAACGGGGCTATGCTCCAGACTGAACTCTGAAATGCATAATCAGTCTTAGATGATGATGATGATGATCAGTCTTAAACAAAAAAAAGAATTTTGCTGATCAATGCCCAATACAGAACAAGCGCCGAGGATTTCTGTCAAAAGGTGTTATTTTTTTCCACGAATGTGACCAAACAACTTTTAAGGGGATTTCAGTGGGGTGCGTTTAATCATCTTGCATACAGTCCGGACCTCACTCCTAGCGACTTTCTTCTTACACCTAAAATCTGTCCTTGGTGGTCAACACTTCAACGATGATGACGAGGTGAAAGAACATGTTACCGCATGGTTCAATACACAGGTGGCAACCTTCTATGATGAAGGCATATATAAACTTGTTCCATCCTAGAGAAGAGCCTACAAAATTTCGGAAGCTATGTGGAAAAGTAGTTTAACAGTGGTAGATTTTTGTACAATATATATTTTTTCTGTATCTGTACTCGTTTGTTTTATATAACCAAACGGAGTTTACTCTGTGGACGACCCTCGTATTTGAGAATACCATTTTCTCTCAGTAAAGAGGAAACTATTCTTATACTGGAGTAGAATCTTTCGAAAGCGTAAGTCGTTCATTTATAGGGAAAGAAATCGGGAACATAAATTTGATGAACATAAGCATGTAACAAAGGTTGTCATAAATCCGGCCTCAGATCATTTTTGGATTGTATTATTACTAACAAATCATGATCTAAGCTGCAGAAACAACGAAGTGACAGAAGGATACTCACTGACTCTATGGAAACAGTAGCCCTGTACTCCGTCAAGCACGTGATCGTATTGTACATGTGGACCAGTAGAACATTTGGAAAATAGCCTTTCGAAGCAAAATTTTTATTCATATTCGGGAGTAACTAAGTATTTTGATGAGCCGCAGTTAGACTTGGGCAGGCTGGAACCGGATAGTTGGCGGATGTCAACACCAGCTCACGACCTTCCCACGCGCCTGGGCAAACTCTGCTCTCACGACCGACAATGCTGGTGCCGTGACGCTTTCCAAACATGCTTCGGTAGAAGCAGCCCATCAGTAAAGAATTTGGAAATTGTCACGTTAGCACCGGGTGCGGACTGGGGAGCGCGTTGGGATTCTGTTTCTCTTCGCAGCCAGCCCACGACCTGAACAACCGTTCTTTCGATGCCCTCTTGGACACCATATCCACGCAGTCTGTTGGTGCCTCTCAAAGCTCTGATGTATCTCTCAATACTCAATTACTAAGAGTAAAGCTAGATAATTGAGCACTTTTGATGGTAAACTTCAGTTCATATTTCAGTCATTTTCACAAACCGTATGCCCATAGGCTCTGGCTACCTTCCCATTGGCCAACTTCTACATTTCTGTTTTGTAATACATCTCTAAAGAAACCAATTCGGCTACAGCGGATATGGACTGTGCTAAACTCAAGATACCTTGATCAATCACGACACGCACAATGCAGTAGATAATAGAGTCGAAATCACAGTGGATTAAAAAGGGGAAGATGACTGCAGAAGACTGTGTTTTCCCTACCTGACACCGGAGGGTGCATGTGTAGACGCAAATTTATGAATGACGTCGGCAGACGATGTTCATATCTCAGTTAGATGCAGCACTTATTCCGTCTAGAAGTCAGAAATATTCTGTGTCGCTATGTTATGTAACGTACGAATACGGGATCACAAATTTTTCCCTTTATTCGGAAACAAACATTGCGTGTGTAGTGTTACGATTAATTATGGCTCGGCTCGATGTGAATGGTTGATTGGTTGGATTCGTGTTTCATCGATCAATCGCATATATATATAAGATGGCAGCGACAAGTGGAACATCAGTGACCTTGGGGGGTCAATGTATGGTGCGACATTATGGGAGGAAAGGTAATTGGCCCCCATTTTATCGATGGTAATCTATATCGTACTATAATGTAGACTTTCACGTCCGGAAATATCATGTCCATTATAATTATCCGGGCTTTTATGCCGTGCTCGGTTGATGAATTCTATGTCAGTTCCCAACGTTCCGTCTCCGACTGCGGGAGATTTCTTCAAGGGAGTCCGTAGCTCGATGGAAGATCCAACAAACCCACCGGCTCGCTACTGGACCTTCCATCGAGCTACGGACCCCCTTGAAGATGTCTCCCGCAGTCGGAGACGAAACGTTGGGAATTGACACAGAATTCATCAACCGACCACGGCATAACAGCCCGGATAATTATAAGGGACATGAATCTAAATTGTGCAATGTATGCTGATTTCCTACGTAATGTTCTACCGATGGTACTACAAGATGTTTCATTGCATGACAGAATGGCGATGTACTTCCAACATGATGGATGTCCGGCACATAACTAGCGTGCAGTTGAAGCGGTATTGAATAGCATATTTCATAACAGATGGATTGGTCGTCGAACCACTACACAATGGCTCGCACGTACACCGGATCTGACGTCTCCGGATTTCTTTCTGTGCGGAAATTGAAGGATATTTGCTATGGTGATCCACCGACAACGCCTGAGAACGTGCGTCAGCGCATTGTCAATGCATGTGGGAACATTACGGAAGGCGAACTACTCGCTGTTGAGAGGAATGTAGTTACACGTATTTCCAAATGCATTGAGGTTGACGGACATCATTCTGAGCATTTATTGCATTAATGTGGTATTTACAGGTAATCGCGCTGTAACAGCAACCGTTATCAGAAATGATAAGTTCACAAAGGTACATGTATTACATTGGAACAACCGAAATAAAATGTTCGAACGTACCTACGTTCTGTATTTTAATTTAAAAAATCTACCTGTTACCAGCTGTTCGTCTAAAATTATGAGCCATATGTTTGTGACTATTACAGCGCCATCTACCATAAAACGAAAAAAGTGGTCCAACTGAAACATTAATATTTCTTTACGTACTACACGAATATGTAATAAAAATAGTGGTTTCTAATTTTAAAAAAACGCAGTTTGACCTTTGGTAGCGCCATCTAGTGGGCCAACCATAGCGCCATCTGGTTTCCCCCTTCAAGCTAGACAAGTTTCGTTCTTTGTAGTTTTTTCGTTTGAAGCTTATGTAGTGAGATATTTGGCCCGGTCACGATCAATGGAACACCTCTACAGATTTAAAGATTAATATTTCTTTTATTCAGCCCATTTCCTTAAATGACGCAAAACGCATGTAGTATGTTATAGATTTATTTATATCTATTCAAGAATTCATCTATGGTATAGAAGGAGTTGTCAAGGAGATCCGACTTCAATTTATTTTTGATGCTGTTAGTACTGTGTGTCAGACATTTTATTTCATCTGGTAATTTGTCGAAATTTCTTTTAGTAGCATATTTACCCCTTTCTGTGCCAAAGATGGGTATTATAATCATGAATGTCACTGTTGTTTTTAAACTGGTCCATGTATTTGATACCAAATTCCATTTGTGACTAAATGTACTGTGAGTCTGTTGTAAGAATTCCCAATCTTTTAAGAAGATGCCTACAAGATGTGCGGCTATGAACCCCACACATTATTCTAACCACTTTCTTTTGAGCAGTGAATACTTTTTGTCTAAATGTTGAGTTACCCCAAAATGTGGACGAGAGCAACGCGAACTATTGAAAACTTGAACGGTATGAGGGAAAAAGATATAAAACGATGTCGAAAACGACAAACCACATGAACAACGCCTCACTTGATTTTCCCAACTCTGATTTCTTTGTGGTTAAGAGATCCTTGTCAGCACTCTAATGAAAAAACTATTCCAGTTTCAGACGGTTTCTACACCAGTCATCAAGATTAACTTCGACGCCTCCGTATTCTGGAGAAAGTTTTTACTATCGTTTCTCCTTTCTCAAGCAATTCAGTACTTCTGACTTAACATTCAAATTCACAGTTTTCTATCGTCGGTTACAGCACATCTTTTTAGGTGTACGCGCTGAAAGGCGGTTACAACACATCTTTTTAGGTGTACGCGCTGAATGGCGCAACAAAGAAAACTAAACGTAACACTGTGATGTACCGACAATGACATATCTAAATCACCACTTTCAACAAAATGTTTGGATGTGTAAACAATCAAAAACCAATAGAACCGTATGCGAGAGGCTGGTAACATCGACGCAACTGGGAGGAATGAGTGGTCCGATATGTGCTGTACTGTGAGCGGCTAGAGGAAATGGAACGAGGATTATTAGTAGTATTTCCTTTGTTTTTTACGAAGCAGTAATTTATGGAAAATCGTAATTCCAAGACTCGGGATATCGGGATTCCACTGTAGTGATATAATCTTCCAATTGTAGTGATTTCTTCAAATGACGCAGTAAATAATGATACATGCGTCTGGAGCCTCTCTGAGGACTACGAGATACTTAGCAATGATCAAGGAGGAAAGAAAAATTGTCAAGAGGAGATAATGATACAGCTTAGAGAATACATACCTGATACATGCAGTGGGCGGTGAACGGACGTAGCGGCAGACAATGGGGATTACTGAAGTGGATCTCAGCCAATAGCTACGTTAATACTCCAGGCATCCAGGCTATCTCATTAGCACATCAATAGCGTATAGGGGTAACAACGTAGTGTAATGAGGCGTAACAAACACATATACATGAATCACTGAGTACACTGGATGAGCCATTTAAGCTGAGGCATCGAAATATATCGGGAACTATGCGTCTCCCCTAGGAAATTGTAAAGACCAAATCCACATGAATGACTCTATCCTGCCAGATAGCACTAAACACTTTCAATCAGAAGGCGACGTTTTCGGCGAAATAAAACATAAATAATTTTTTTTAGAAATGGGGACACCTGTTACTATCTACATATATGAGTGTTCTAAGGTAAAAGTTCCCTAATTCGGCAGAACAATTATGGGTGAATAGACACTTCATTGAAAAGAATCAAGTTCGGCACCACAACGTCAATTTATTACGAAATATGTAATGGCTTCGAGTAGCTTATATTGAAATGCTTTCCTACGATGCACAAATCCACACAATTAAAGTAAGTGGAAGGTTTTACCCTATGGGACAGGGTTGTGCAAATAGATGTTTCTCAATTCTAATGACTTTGTCTTCATTCAGCAGCGTGGAACAGTATGACGTTGTAGACATACATTCATCAATTGTCCTACAAATAAAAAGCACAGTTCTCAGTTTATTTATTGGGTTTTGTAGAACAGCATCTTTTAGGTCTTTCACCCCACCTTCCTGCCGTTTACTATATGAACTATTTCAGGCCAGTGATGCTAATTTAATTACTTTCTGAGTAAGATCACTCTATTGAAGAAGAAACACCACAATTAGTATCGTCATTTAGGCTGTGGATAGCTGGACTATTGTGTTGGCTTTGTTAACGCTTAGATAAGTTCTCGACGAGTTGCTCGTAATTGGTATATATTGGAGACTAAAGATCCCAGAATGTTCAGCGACACAAATGTCAACAACTTCATACAAGACGTGTTAAAGAGCACAACTAGATGTTACATTTACTGACTGTTTTTTCTATCTGGGCATTTCATAAAAGAGTATGAAATGGCAACTCGTCCAAAAGCCATTTGTTGCACTACAAATGATGTAAAGATGGTGACGAAGACAAATGTTTATAACCCGCTTAGGAAGTTTTTGAGAGAAGGATAAAAGATTGCATTTTGCTCAAATGAATCTAGTTTTGGAATTGTTACTGTATTACAAGTACTGAGTTTTATGAAATAACTATAAGGAAATGAAAGATATTTCAGTAAAACTTATCCATTTTTCCTCATAGACCCCACAGCTCTATAAAAATAGGAATTCTTATGAAAAATATATTATTATCTTATTCTCCAATGTCAGAGCCACCAAAGAGAAGGTGGATAGAACTGAGTCATTCATGCCAATTTGCTGTCACTGTTTTATTTCCGAATGTGTAATTCTAGACACTTTGATGTCTCACCTTAGATCCACGAATAGCCTAGGAACTATATATCTGATAACTGTCATTTTCTGTAGACAGAAGCACATCACGTTTCCAATAGAATCACACCAACTACGTATTTCGTAAGAAATAGTAACTATGGTACAGATTTTTTTCACGGAAATATTAAATCAACCCATAATTATTCAGCCGAATGAAGAGTTTTTTCTGCTTTCAGAGTCGGAATTACTTAAAATACCAAAATTTCCCAAATACCGATGGAAATTTACTTTTAATAACTTAGAACTGAACGTTGACGAAAGGTATTTCCTATTCCAGAAATCATATTGATCATGTGGCTTTTTACATGATACTCAAATGTGAGATAAATAATTTTATGACTTTAATATTTGATATAATTCGCTTTTTTTCCAATTGAGACAGCATTCTGTCTCATAATGAGGTGACATTATTGAACACATACACCACTTTCTTTCGCTGTCCTCTTTCCTGTAGTTTTTTAATAGTTTAACAGTGTACGTTCTGGATTTTTGCAAAGCTTTGTAATGGAAATCGTTCATATGTACTACAATTTCACTTTCTGAAAAAGAAAAGACTGGATTGCGTTATGCACACGAAATCTCGTAAAGCAATATTGCTTTCCCTATAATTTCCCAAATGGTAGAGCACATACTGGGAAATAAGTCTACATGACTGTGAATGTCAGTGTGCTAAATCTGAAGCCTGCCATAAGTATTAAAGTTGTCTAATAAATTCAACGCGTGGAAAAATTAAAACATTAGACGAAAATTAATGTACAGGTTTGTAGAATTCTCGTTTATGAAGGAAATACATCACTAGAATCGAAACCCAGTAAGTATATAATACATCGCGGCTATTACCTGTTGCACGACCACACTGAGAACAGCTGCATTTGAGATATGTAACTCCACCAAAGTTGCCAAGTGACAAGAATGAGAAATGCACAGGTCTACCAGCGATCTTCGACATTCCTTAGATGACTGTCAGATTCATCCCTTCATTGCCAATTACATTCAAGTCGAAGTTTGTGTTATGGTGCAATTTTTTTAAACCAGTAGCATAGAAACCACAATAGTGTATATTTGTATTAATTTCAGAAGAAAATTATTAAACATAACAAATTACTGAACGAAAATGTGGGGCTGAAATAAGGGTTTGCTGTGCGAGGCGTAGTAAAGTTAGTTTTGAAAAGCGCGCCGCAGTGCGTAGCGTGAAGCAGTCGCCCACCGTTTTCTGGAGGTGGCGCCTTTGTCGGAATTGAAGGCCTCTGTGTCTCCCTCTAGCGGGAAGGGGGAAAAGTGGGCTGTTCGCGTGGGTTTAAGAAGTGGCTGTATGGGCTCTCGTGGAGAGCTGGCAGTCGGGGGCATCAAGAAGCAACTTCTCTGCAGGTGCTAGAGGGACAGTACACCGACCGTGGCATCAGGGTAAGCGACGCGAGCAGCAGCTCCGTGGTACGGGGCATTAACTGCTTGTCGCGAGAGGAATCTTCTTGAGTGTTGTTCCGCTAGGTCCCTAATTTGCAGTTCGGCCGTATGCTGTCGGCCGGCGATGCTGTTCTGAAAATCGGTGTGCCTTCCTGAGTCCGTTGGAACGGCTGACAGCGGGCGGCTGGACAGAGCGTTCGGAGGTGCTGCGTTGGTTCAGTCCTGGGAGTCGTAACGCACCAGAAGTTGAGTATTTATTGTTAACAGATTTTATGAAGTTTAACTGAATTCAATTTACTTATTCTTGTTAATTATAACAGCCGTATTTTTGGGAGGTTTCCCGCCATTCATTCTCGTCTGCCCACCCGCGGGAAGAAGGTAATATTAGACGGGATGGTCCGTTTGTCCCTTTTTCCCTTTTTGAGGACGAAAGGGGGGGGGGGGAGTCAGAGTAAATCTGTGGTTCGGGTTGCTTCTTTGTCTCGAAAACGTCCGGCTTTGTGGGATTCTGGCGAGTGGTTCCTGCATCCCGACAACGCTCCCGCACACACAGCTCTCAGCGTTCGCCAGTTTTTGGCCTCAATGAAGACGACTACCTTGACCCACGCGCCCTATTCGCCGCATTTAGCACCCTCGGACCTCTTCCTATGACCGAGGAGGAAAAGAGACTTCAGAGGGAAGCGTTTTGCGGATGTGGGAGACGTAAAACGCAATGTCGTGCAAGTGTTAGCAGGTATCAAATAGGACGAATTTAAAAGGGCTTCGTACACTGGATTGAACGTTTGGACAAGTGTATTAATGCTAATGGAGAGTACTTCGAAGGAGATTAAGGTTGTATTTGAAAACAATAAAGTACATGCTTTCTAGAAAAAAATTCCGGTTATTTTTGGGTGCCCCCTAGTATACCTCGTAACTCGTACTTACACAAATAATCGTAGCACTTCCAGTTCACCAAACATATGCTTGCACACTTGCACTATAAAACAATATTCTTTGTCGAAATAAATCGGCGCAAAAAACAATTCTCAAACGACCACATGGGCCACCCTCAAGTGGAGCTTGTTCGCCACCCACCCTCCAAATCGACTGACCAACGACTGACCCCTGTTCAAGATGGCCGCTCGCTTATATATGCTCGGACATCAAGTCCGTTTATGCAGGTACCAATCTCACCAGTTAAGGTTACAAATTTTGATGCATACATCCCTCGTCAAAAATAAGTACACCATCTGAACCGCGCTAAAAAGTACATCTTATTTATTATTTTACATTAATTTCTATGATTATTCTGTCGCCTGTAAATCAAGTTTTAGTATTTGCAAAATTTCTCCGCTTAGCGCCAATTTGATGTTTACATCTGTGCTGAAACGGTTCAACATCGTACTACCCATAGCACCGTTTTTAGATGTAATCTATAGCGATCTACGCATTGCGCTGCTCAAAATCTTCATATCTATTATAATCAGTTAATTATGGGCGATAATGTTAATAATATTTTGCAAACAATGAAAACTATTACAAGTTAAGTGTATAGTATAACTTAACTAGTTTAAAATACTGTGATGCCACCCAAAATATTATAAAGTGCCGTTCTTTACGTCATGAATTTTCTATTGAATTTTATAAACAATTTCCCTCAAACTTTGTTTATTGTTCTTTTCGGGCTTAATTATTTATGAATCTCAACATATAACTACGGCACTCGATCCACTATGACGAGACGTTTTTAATGAGTGCTCGCTCATCCCTGTAAGTCGTTATTTACTATTTTCATTAATCTTTCAATATTCGTGATATTAACCGATTTTGATGTTACTATAACTATTGCGTCTCGTGACTTCAAATAAAGATCGATCTTCCAGAAGGTGCATATTGCTGACCACAATACACTGTCGCATCACTTTTCACCGTAAGTTACACAGTATTCGCGTAATCAGCGAAAAACCAAACAATGCCCGAAGCTGTGGGCCACGTGGTGACGGAATCGTCACACCGACCGTTGCAAATCTCGCACGGGCGCGCCACGCGCTTCCGCGAATCACGCACCATGTATCGCGCTCGCTCTCCATAAAGCAATCCTTGCATACTAGAGATATTCATCTAGTAACGGGGGTTTGTACCGTCACACATGTCAATCCCTTGTGTAGGTTATATAAAGTTTGGCTAGGAAATATTAACTTTTGCAAAAGGAAGCGATCAATAAGTTTTTAATATTTTTCATCAGTTTCCATACTGTATATGGCTAAGACGTATGCCATTTTGTTGAGGTGCTATTTGTTGTTCATTTGCAGTATTTTTTAAAGTATTAGTTTCATATTAAATAGGGAATTAACGTAGATACATATAAATATTATTTAATTGTCACATGATCTTCTCACTTTTGTGTTTGGAAACTGATAGTACAGACTTATGGGACCAAACAGCTGAGGTCATCGGTCCCTAAGCTTACGCATTATTTAATCAAACTTAAACTAACTTACGATAAGGACAACACACACATGCCTGAGGGAGGACTCTAACCTCCGACGGAGGGAGCCGCAAAGACCGTGAGAAGACGCCCATGACCGCGGGGTTAACCCGTGCGGCTTACTTTTTTATGTTGGGTGCTTTAATTCCACCACACAAGCTACAGCTTGTTGTCTGCAATCGCGAATTGCTATATATCGCGTTATTTAGCATATTACTTACGGGTTTCCGATGTAGTTATGTTGATCCAATTGTTTGAGTCGTCTTAAAGAACTTAATTATTTTGGTACTGTTGTTACTTTTTTACATAAGTATGTTGTATATTTTGTCAGTCAAGCTCAAAGTATCTGCCGCCATTTCACGTGTTATTGCACCTCTATGGCCTTCATTGGTTTTGTTTGGAATGTGGCACATGACTGAAAGTCTTGTTGAGCTTTGAGATGATTGGCTTGTGTGTGTGTGTGTGTGTGTGTGTGTGTGGGTGTGTGTATGTGTGTGTGTAGGTGGGTGTTGTGTGAAAGAAGAGAGAGAGAGAGAGAGAGAGAGAGAGAGAGAGAGAGAGAGGGAGGGAGAGTGAGGAGGCAGGGAGAGGAGGGAGGAAGAGAGGGAGGGAGGGAGAGAGGGAGGGAGGGAGAGAAGGAGAGAGGGAGGGAGGGAGAGAGGGACAGAGGGGGAGAGGGAGAGGAGGGAGAGGAGGGAGGGAGACAGAGAGGGACACAAGGGAGGGAGGGAGAGAAGGACAGGAGGGAGGGAGGGAGAGAGAGAGGAGGGAGGGAGAGAGGGAGTGGAGGCAGAGAGGGAGAGAGGGAGAGAGGGAGAGGAAGGAGGGAGGGAGAGAGGGAGAGGGAGAGGAGGGAGAGAGGGAGTGTGGGAGGGAGAGAGGGACAGAGGGGGGAGGTAGAGGAGGGGAGGTAGAGGAGGGGAGGGAGTGGAGGGGAGGGAGAGGACTTGGGGAATAATGGAGTTATGCAGAGACAATATGGAACAGGGATGTTAGACAGTGAATTCATTCTGTTTGTGGGAAGGGTTATTTATAAAGTTGTTTTGTTGTAGTTATGTATTTTTTATTTAACAAAAAATTCACTATCCATTGATTCCAATAAAGCCACTGATAAATTCTACAAGTGCATCAACCTAATACTTAGCCAAACCGATGTACACTTTGCTGCACACAATATATGAACTTACAGAAAACAGCAGACTAAAGAACTCCAATGACCTAATATGTAAAATAAAAAATGAACACATGACACAATAAGATCAATGGTCTCTATGTTTTACTCAATTTACTATCATTTTCCATATCTACAGCACTCATGTTTTCGGTACAATTAGTAAATTGTGCGAAAGATAAAGGGTAAGCTGAGTGTGTCCTTTTGCGCATATTCTACAATAGTGCTTCATTTCTATCTTTGTTACGCAAACACATGTAGTTTCGTTAAGTACCTTGTTTCTCCTGCTTTCCATTCCCTTCATTTTTACGTTTTATTTTTCCTGTGTTTCTTTCCTATTCTTGGCCTCTTTGATTGATGGAGAATGTGTCTGTGTGTTACACTTTCCGGCAGCTTCTGTGACAGTTTATCCAACCCTTGCTTAGACCCAGAGTGACGGAAAGAGGCATTGTTTCCTGTGGTCGAAGTGCTGATATGCTTCAGTTGACACGGTGTGAAAAGGGTCTGCTCTCACCGCTTCCGTTATCTGTGAAGACCCCTGTTTTGCTGACGTCCTAAGAGACTCATTCCCGGGAATTTGGGGCGTAATGTTGCTCTTAGGAGCTCGTCCAAAGGAGCTTTAGTATGGTGGTTGAGATTGTGTAAGTTTCAGTCTACTATAAATATTCATCCATTTCTTTTACAGATGTAGGTATTTCTAATCAAGTGGTACGGTTCGTTCAGTTATTCGATTTTTATCGGTAGTTACTTTCTTCTGCCAAAACTTAAGAACGCGGAAGCTTGATGTACAAGCTATGCTTGGTTTTGCCTAGTATTCTTGTTTCTCAGCGTTAATGTGGTGTGCTTGCGTTTCTTGCATTTTTATTCTTCTTTTTCATTAGTTTTATTTAATTCTTCAATTTCTAACCGTTTCGTAAATCGGCCTTTATGTCTTCGATTCGACAAATTCTGAGTGTATTAAAGAGGCTACTGTTCATGGTATTTCAGAAGACCCAATTTCCTAGACGTCAATGTATACAATTGAAAAAAGAAACATGATTTCTTAATCTATAGAAAACCTACAACCACCAGTCCCGTTATTCACAAACTATGCAGTAACCCTTAACCAATAAACAAGTCAGTTTCAATACACACTAAACAGGCTGAACAGACCACCCACAACGATCACTACTACGTAGAAGCACTACACACCGTAACGCAAATTATACAAGAGAATGATTGTGACGAAAGGACAGTAGGCAAAAAAAACAACAAAATAGTGAACATTTAACACATATTCTCAAAACATAGACACCAGCAAATACAACACAGCACATGACAAATCAGCAGCAAACAAGCCGTTAATGGCACAAATAAATTACAACAACCAAATTATTCACAGGGTGGACAACACACTAAAGAGAAAAGGACAGACATACCACCAACACCGACAAATACAGCAAATCTGGTATATACTAATCAAATTTCATTACTGTCAATGTCAGATTATATGGGCCAGACATGAAGGAATAGAACACTGAAAAATAACACAGCCAAGTAAGTATTTGCTAACCACATAATAGCAAAGGATCATCGCCAGTCGAACACAGCAGTTGATTTAAAAATTCCAAGACCTGATAAAGGTGTGTACCACTTATTACCAGTAGCAGAAAACTATCACATCAAGAGTTCAAGAGCCTGAGGGAAGAAGGTACTAAACGAATACACACCATTGTGCAATATAACTCTCTTTGCTACAGTAAAAGAATTATAAAATTAATAACTTCTTCCAAAAAGAGCATATGGTCACCATCTGAAATGAATTATCTACCGTGTACTCCGCGCCTGGGTCTCCATAAATACATCCCTCTCTCTCTGTTTGTCTCTCTAAACCATATACACAACACCCCGCCCCCTTCACACACACACACAAGTCAAAAATGTCAAACATCAGCAACACTTTAATCCACATGTCACACCCCAAAACATTATAGAACGAAACAAATGAACGCTTGAAATAATGGAACATACATCGTACTTGACTGATAAACTATAAAATTGTGTGTGTACTTTGGCACTTTGCCGAGAAGCAAGTGGAATAACACAATAATTTCGAAAAAGTACTACAGCCGTCATTATACATAAGTAATAGAATCATGTGAGGAATATAAACAAATATATTTCAATCTGCATTATTTCAAAATTTAATACAAAGCAAATACCTTTACAAGTATTGTAAAGCAACAACATACAATGCGTCAAAAAATGATATATTTTTCAACTATGTACTGTATGTACACTAATCTACAATATTTGACACGAAATGATCACTTCCCTGTGCAACTGTAAATATTTTTGAGCCAAAATTCATATAAACCACACAAGAGTTAACATATGACAGTAATTTAGAAAAAGGAGATGAACAAATATGCCATTGAAGATAGCACAGAAGTGCTAAAACTTGTCTTTGTAAAGGAAAATTAAAACGATGTGTAGCATAAGGTGAAATTCTGAAATTCCTCTTCGGTTTTTAATAAAATTAAGGTTAGTTATTATATTCATTATTATTATTATAATTATCAAACTTAAATTCCTACTGCTGCTGAATTCCTGTCCTCATTTGTGTAGTATTTAACTATAATTTCAAAGATAATTCACGTAGATTACTGGTTATCTTTTACTGAAGCAGAACACAAGATATATATCTTAATAATGTAAAAATAGTGTTAAGTATGTTACATGTAGGCAAATTGTTATACTGAACTCGCCAAGGGCTTTGAATCTCAATCACCTTCGAACAAAGTACAGCAGTGGTGAAACAGTTCATGAATATACCAACTATCATCATATTGTGTACGTGATCAACCTGGTCATTGCGTTACGTAATGGGGTTCCTTACATCAACGGCCGCATGAATGTGTGACGTAGAAAAACATACATACAGTGTCTTTGGAATATAAGTTCTGTTGAGGCGACTTGCGACAATGGCTCCCTGTCTGTGGGCATTCAGTTAAGTCCTTTTTAAAAGTTTTTCCAGTTCGTTTATTGGACAACTTTGTAAACATAAATCTTTCTCTAAGAATTCACTGGCATGTCATAAAATCTTACGGTGCTATGTCGACGATATTACAGTTGTTCTTAGTGGTGTTGCTTCTGAGACTGTTATGCTGACCAATGAATTGAATGCAGTCCATCCAAAAATGATGTTCACCCAGGAGAACATCGACCAAGTTGGAGTAACCAAGATGGAGAATTAAATTATCTATATCTGCCGCTTCAGCTAGTAAGTGATAAAGTCCATATTGACATTTTCAGAAATCCAACCACGAGCAACTCCATTACTCATGTGTGATCATGCGAGCACTACAATATAAACTCAACTTTTTTAAAGCCATGTTTGCCGAGGTCCTAGAGACATCTCTTAGTGACTCAGCTATCAGCGTAGAACTTAACAAAATTCAAACACATTGCCATTAACCGAGGCTAGAGCACTTCCATTGTCAACTAATTCTTTTGTTGTTGTCGTTTTTAGTCTGAAGACTGGTTTGATGCAGCTCTTCATGCTACTCTACCCTTGGCAAACCTCTTCATCTCCGAGTATCAACTCCAAACTGCAGTGGTCTTCAGTCCAGAGACTGGTTTGATGTAGCTCTCCATGCTACTCTAGCCTGTAGAAGATTCTTCTTCTCCAAATCTCCAAATCCCTACTGCAACCTACATCCTTTTGAATCTGCTTAGTGTATTTATCTCTTGGTCTCCCTCTAGGATTTTTACCCTCCACGCAGCTCACTTGTACTAAATTGTTGATCTCCTGATGCCTCAGAACGTGTCCTACCTACAGATCCCTTCTTCTAGTCAAGATGTGCCACACTTTCCTCTTCTCCCCAACTCTATTTAGTACCACCTCATTAGTTAAGTGATCTACCCATCTAATCTTTAGCACCACATTCCGAAAGATTCTATTTTATTCTTGTCTAAACTATGAACTGTCCATGTTTCTCTCCCATAAATGGTTACACTCCATACAAATACTTTCAGAAAAGACTTCCTGATACTTAAATCTATACTCGATGTTAACTAACAAACTTCTTCCGAAACGCTTTCCTTGCCATTGTCAGTATATATTTTATATCCCTGTACTACGACCTTCATCAGTTATTTTCCTCCCCAAATAGCAAAACTTATCTACTACGGTGTCTCATTTGCTAACCTAATTTCCTCAGGATCATCTGATTTAAGTGGACTACATTACATTATCCTCGTTTTGCTTTTGTTAATGTTCATCTTATATCTTGCTTTCAAGACACTTTCCATTCCGTTCAACTGCTCTTCCACGTCCTTTGCTGTCTCTGACAGAATTACAGTGTCATCGGCAAACCTCAAAGTTCTTATTTCTTCTTCATGGATATTAATTCCTACTCCGAACTTTTCATTTGTTTCCTCTACTGCTTGGTCAATATACGGATTAAATAACATAGAGGATAGTGCTCAACCCTCTTCTCAACCAGTACTTGCCTTTTATCCCCATCGACTCTTATAACTGACTTCTGGTTTTTGTACAAATTGCAAATAGCCTTTTGCCCCCTGTATTTTAGGGCTGTCACCCTTACATTTTCAGAGAGAGTATTCTTGTCAACATTGTCAAAACCTTTCTCTATGTCTACACATGCTAGCTTCTATAAGAAGTCGTAGGGTCAATATTGCCTCTCGTGATGCGTTCTCCTACATTTCTCTGTAATTCAAACTGATCTTCCCCCAGGTCAGCTTCTATCAGTTTTTCCACCATTTTGTAAAGAATTCATGTTAGTGTTTTGCAACTGTGACTTATGAAACGGATAGTTCGGTGGTTTTCAGACCTGTCAGCACCTCCCATCTTTCGAACTGGAATTGCTGTATGCTTCTTGAAGCCTGATGGTATTTCGTTAGTCTCATACATCTTGCCCATCAGATGGAAGAATTTTGTCATGGCTGGCTCCCCCGAAACTATCAGTGGTTTTAACACAATGTGGCCAACTCCTGGGGCCTTGTTTCGACTTAGATCTTCATGTGCTCTGTCAAAATCTCCTTGCAGTATCATATCTCCCATCCCATCTTCATCTACATCCTCTTCCATTTCCATAATATTGCTCTCAAGTACATCTCCCTTGTAAGGACCCTCTATATAATCCTTTATTTCAATAGTTGAACTTAATATTACCCAATAATTTTCTAATAGCCCTCTTGCTTTTCCTACTTAATCCTCTGCTGTCTTTACAATTTCATCTCTCAAAGCTACCCATTCTTCTTCTACTGTATCCATTCCCTTGTTCTTGTCAATCATTCCCTAATGCTCCCTCTGAAACTCTCTACACCCTCTGCTTCTTTCAGTTGATCCAGTAACTTTTCCTTAAATTCTTAACATTTTGTTGTTTCTTCAGTTTTAATCTACTGTTCATAATCAATAAATTGTGGTCAGAGTCCACATCTGCTCCTGAAAATGTCTTACAATTAAAAATCTGGTTCCGAAATTTCTGTCTTACTATTATACAATCAATCTTAAACCCTCCCTTGCCTCCAGCTCTAGTACACGTACAGAACCTTCTTTCATGACTCTTAAACCACTTGTTAGCTAAAAGTTGTGCTCTGTGCAAATTTCTACCGGGTGGCTTCCTCTTTCATTCCTTCCCCGCAGTCCATCTGCACCATCACATCACCTCTGTCCTTTTCCTCCTTTCCCAGTCCCCCATGACTATTAAATTTTTTTCTCCCTCAGCAATCTGAATAATTTCTTTTATCTCATCATCATACATTTCTTCAATCTCGTCATCATCTGGGGACGTAGTTGACATATAAATCTGTATTACTGTGGTAAGTATGGGCTTAGTGTCTATCTTGGTTACAATAATACGTTCACAATGCTGTTCACAGTAGGTTATCCGCGTTCCTATTTTTTATTCATTATTAAACCTACTACTGCATTCTTCCTATTTGATTTAGTATTTATAACTCTGTATTAACCAGACAAGAAGTCCTGTTTCTCCTGACACCAACGTCACTAACACCGATTATATTTAACTTTACTCTATCTATTTCCCGTTATAAATTTTCTAACTTACCTGCCCGATTAAGGGTTCAGACACTTCACGCTCCCATCCGTAGAATGCAAGTTTTTTTACTCGTGATAACGTACTCTTGTGTAATCCCCGCCCTGAGATCCGAATGGGGAACTATTTTCCTCCGGAATATTCTACCCAAGAGGATGCCATAATTATTTAAATATACAGTAGAGCTGCATGCATTCGCGAAAAATTGCAGCCATAGTTTCCTCTTGCTTTCAGCCGTTCGCAGTACCAGCACATCAAGTTCGACTAGATTGGTGTTACAACGCCAGATCAGACAAACGTCTAGACTGTTGCTCCTGCAACTACTGAAAAGGTGGCTACCCATCGTCTGGAAACACACATTTGTGTAGCCTCTCAACAGTCACCCCTTCGTTAATGTTGTCCCCCCTACGGGTATCTGTATCGCCGAGACACCCAAGCCTTCCCACCAACGGGGAGATCCATGGTTCATGGGAGGCAACAAACTCTATAATCCTTACACATTATTGCTCAATAATCTCTATGAAGCATTAATGTGTAAAGATCATGCTAGTTCTTCTAACAGCTCGCCTGATGCAGACTTTATTTATGAACGCTTGCCTTTTTTGGGCAACTTCTCTCATTATCCAGCTAAACTCTTCTGGCGAATAGACGTTCGAGTAGTTTTTTTCTGGAGATACCAATTTACATACGAAATAGGAAGCCGACCCGAGATAACACCTAAGTTCACGCGTATACTGGCTAGAATGCGATGAATGTGACGGTTCGTACATTGGAAAAACTGGCAGAACTCTGAAAATCATCCAAGAACACCTATTAAATAAAAATTCCAAGTTAAATATAAACCGGCCTTTGAGAAACATCTGATGTCCAATGGCCATCTCTCTCCCACGTTGCAAAGTTTAAAGACCCTCCACAATGTTCAAAACGGAAAGAAAACCTCAACATCCTGGAGGGAATGGAAATAGCTGAGCATATAGGGGAAGCAGAGCGGCGGCTCCTGAACGATCAAGTGTCTGGAAGATACCAGTAGTATTTTAACATTATGACGTCATTGTTTAATGTGAATAGCGTAGCCCTGGATGCCAAGTAATTGAAGCGTGCCATCTACTACATTTTTCGAAAGGTTTTCTGTTACATTTCTGAAATTTAAAGTTTAGTTTGTCGTATTTTTTAGTTTTTGCACTCAGTGGGTACTCTATATTATGGGTGCTCTATGTTACGCACACCTTACGGTTTTAACAAGACGGGTCATTATGGTTCAATAAATAGAAAAGAAATTAACTTTTTTTAATTTTTAAATTTTTTTTAACTTTATTGATTGTTACTATTCTGCTTGTAACGGATAGCTTGTACTGATGTTACTCTTTTTTTTTTTTAAATGAACATTGTTGTCTGGAAAGGGAGGAATCTCAATACTGGTTTTCTCTTCCCGCTTTTACACGGAAGGACGTCTTTGTTTTGTACATGATGTCATGTAGTTAACAATGGCAGTTTTTAACTTTGATGTTACTACTCATTATATTTTATGATTGTATTTGCATTGTTAACGTCCCAATGATGTGTATTAGATGCCTTAATTGCTTGCCATCCTGACACAGCATTGACAGACACTGTTAGTCAGTAGAGAAGGCACCATCGTATGCATCGGGGTGTGGGGAGGGGAGTAGATTCTGATTTTAGGCAGATTCGAGTATGCAAAATGTTGTTGGCTTGGGACACTCAAAATTGGTGTTTAGAGCTGCGTCATATACTTTTTTACTTTCCCATTATGGCAATGTAATTTTATAAAGTATAGTTCTTAATTTTTGTGCACCCTGATTATTTTTGTGCACCCTGAGTATTCTGGCTACTAACGTAAGCATTTTATAAGCAATTTTTAGAACACCAAACATATATAATAACTGCTGCTGTTACCGAAAGATTCAGCTATTGAACAGTATCATAGGTGACAGCTTGCAAGTGCCGTCTGCCCAGAGCTGCGTACAATAGTCTAAGGGGTCTTGTAAGTTTTCGTATCCAGAGTTATATGTGCAGCCAGAATATGCAATACACTATCCACCATGTTTATGATGTTCGTTAATTGATTTATTGTGGGCTTGATCGCGTTTGGTTTGCATTGGACTACAGCACGTGCCGTAATAAGGTAGGCTGATGCTTTCCTCTTATTTCTAGTGTGGATTGTCAATTCAGGGACGTAGCAGGTTTCATATTTTTTAAAAAATCTTTTGCTTATCTTCTGTTTTATTTTAGTTTGTAGGACATCGCAGTGATTTAAAGATTGGATAAGGTGCATTTAACTGCTGGGTTATTTTACACATGGTACCCCACATACCCGTCGCTTTCACACTTTGTAGGTAATCCTCGGCGTCATGCTACTATTATGAAATTTTAAATTTCTTCCGTAGGGCAATACGAAGATGCCTAAATAAAGGTGAAACCTGCCATTGGGAAATAATTAAAAAAATTGCCAGTGCAACCAAGACTGCTATTTCTTCATGTAAGTCCATTTCCTTCAAAAAATCTTTCAGAGACATATATTTTACCGGTGAATTATGCAAGCTCACATCGCGATGTTGTGTCTAACATATAGGTCAACTGTTAACAGCACCGTATTCAATGATTGCTTGAAGGTCAGTTCAGAGTATGAATTTTATGTAACTGCCCTGCAGCATATACTCTGGTTTACAGTGTAAGGTTAACTGTACACAAGATGTCCTGTTTACCGTTTACGTTTTTAGGGGAAATCTGTTTACATGTTGCTATTGGTGACTCTGTGGAGATCGTGAATATTCACTCTCGTTACAGCTGAATAATTTTAATTAACAGTTAAAACATCGAAACTGAAATCAATTACCACGTGGGATTAAAAGAAAACGCGCATCTGACATCTCTTCGAAATTTTGCTTTTGAAAGTCATGTTCAAATCACAACTGATTGGCACAGCTATATTTGTTATTTGAATATGTAGCTGTCGGGGAAAATAAAATAACGCGGAACTTCAAGTAAAGTTAATTACATTTTTCTCTTGCTATCATATTTAACAAGTATATGTTTCTATAGGTATGGTGCAGGTCGGTATTCAGAAAAAGTAACACAACAAAGTTTACTTGGATATAAAACACAACATAATTTAGTTTACGAAGTATCTCTCATTTTTCGCGTAACTTGGACTAGAACAAGTGTATGTCATTGTTCAAAAATATGACTAAAAAGAGAGTTCTGCATTTAAAGAAAGAAATAAAGTAATAGGGTATGGTGTACTTCGGTTTCAAAGTAGAACTATTTTTAACGTAATTGGAAATGTATGTGTAATTTGGCAGTTAATTTGGGAAAAACCTAAACTATGCATATGAAGGTAAAGTTTAGTTTAGAATCATATTTTCGTAGGAAATGAAACAAAATAACTCTTTAAACTCCCCTAGATTCAACTGCGACACTTCAGAAAGAACTGCGTTGCTTCTGATTGAGAACACTGTGAGGTCTGAGTGCAAACCACAACATTTGACGTATGAACTGAAATGAGATATTTCGACGCTGATATATTTACGTAAATACAATTACCGGATCAATGGATACAGTGATTAATTATCGTTAAAGAGGCAAAGCAGCGATAATTTGGTGTGGTTTTCCTATACACAGAACAGGCGATTAATTCAAAATTCGGAATTCCGCGTTGCAGCTATGCGTACACCATTGCGAGTTGCAATAAACTGCGAGGAACAGCAACGGGGAAAATAAAAATTTATAACACTGGTAGATTACACAGTATAACAGATGGAATGGAATTAGAAAAATATTTTTAAATATAAATTTTATTTGCCGATGTGAAATTCAGGTTTTTTTTCTCGTGTTCCTTGCAGGATATGTGTAATGGACGTACTCTGGGTTAATACGTGTACTGCACAATAAATACTGGGAAATAGTGACCCCAGTATTCCGTCCTCTGTCATTAGGTTTTAACCTACGAAGAATAATTGCTTCCTCCCCTACTCTTAAACTTTACTTACACTCTATTATATCTTCAGAATGTGTTTACTCATACAAACATACCTGTTACATTAATGTTGAAAGTCCTGTCCTATCCATCCCCTGTGTATTTGCATACTGAGTGTTTCAATATTTTAAATTATTCATCGTAGAGTAACAAAAAATCTAACCCAAATATATGTCAGAAAGTTCCTCTGAATGGAGTAAATAATAAACGTATGTTTTACGAAATTCTCACCTGATGAACACAAAAAACTGCTGACGATGTCCTCCGATTCCTTCCATACACTGTTTAATTCTCAGATCAATTGCAGAAGTCTGTCAAACACCTCGGAAATTATCAAATTAGTTTTTAGGTTTACAGTGGAAAGAGTTCCCTTGAGTTTTGCGATTAGTAGGAGAAGGTCATTGGAGCCACCGAAGATGAAACATGAAACGAATGTGCTTTTCACCTTGTACCATTGACACAATAACATGAGGCTACGCTATCAAATGCAACAACGAACGTACATGTAGACACAGCCACAGATGCTGCAGTCTCTTGCACAGCATTATGGGTAGGCGTGACGGGTAACACGTATCACTGGAGGGTCTTCGGTTGCGAGCAGTAAGACGCTTTACCACTTGAGTTCACTTTTACAGTCGTTGAATTACAGTGTTTCGTGGTATTAACACTCTTGTTCTTATATTGGTTCTGGTTAGTCATGTTGAAGTGTAATCACTTTATATTGCTGCAAATCTATTTGAGAGATCGCAACAAGCTTTTGGTTAAGCAACGCATTGTACGTAAAGTGGGTTGGATTCATATAGGACGAACTTATTTTTTCCTCATATCATGGTTACTGTGTAAAAGGAGAGGTTTTTATGGTTCCGTACCACAGTCTGGAGAAAGGGGACTCTGACAAGATCGTCGTGTTGCCTGTCTGACGGCCTGTAAGGACAGATTTTCTCCGCAACGCGTCGAAATATCAAGGTTGAAATTTATGTAACATCCTAAGGTCTACTGTTTCTTGGCGCTGTGAAAACTTTAAGCTTCAAGTTGATAAATCAAAAGATACGGCCATTTGTATCACGTATTTCAATACACGCAAACTCACTCATCAAATTTTAAGGGTTACTTATCGTTGATGTAGAATTATGAAATTTGATAAGAAGCAAGGATTCACAGTACAAGTGCAAGTAAAGGAAAACAACAAACCGGAAACTGTTAGTTCGTTATTATATCACATTTCTTTATCCTTTTCTTATTCGTCTGTTTGTCGGTAAACTCCCTTTTTCCAGGAATGGTTATTACTTTGAAATATGTTTCAAATATTAAGGTCTACACTCCATAGGAGGAGTAAATGATTTAAGCATTTAAGTCAACACAGTTAAGAGGTACGTTTATGCATTCAAATATTTTGGTACACGGAAACTCCATCATCAAAATGTGTGGATGAAATAGCTTTGAACATGACGTGCGTGGTGGAATAGAGACGTTAGATCCACTTGAGCGCCGAAATGGCTGGACGTGTTTACTCTTCCGCTCTGCAGAATCGTTTCGGGTCGTAGCAGTTCATTGCTTAACTTGTGTTGCGACATTTACGAGTGGTTTTTCATTGTTGAATTCTCTTTTGTGTTCATTTTGTGCTCCTGTGTCAACATGTCGTCCTAGTTGATCTCACACAAAATACTGTCAGCTTGGCTTTTGACAAGTCCGCCCGTAATATGCAAACTAGTTGCCTTGAATTTCCTGATTCATGGTGGATATTACTCCAGATCGGGTCCCGCGGTTCCAGACTGTAGCGCCTAGAACCGATCGGCTATCCCGGCTGGCAGGGTGTTAAATTCCATTCCTATTCCTATGAATATTTTCTTTATTACTAGACCCAATGCCTGTATTTATTAAATAAATGAAGTTGAGTACAGATAAAAAGTATACCAAATCTTATTCAGGAAAAGGCACTAGCTTTTCTCTAATGGGAATCAGTAACTTACCGTTCAGAATACGTAACTGACATCTCTATAAGTTCATCCCATAATCGAGTCTTGTTCAAATATTTCTCAAAATAATTTTCTATGTTTCCTTGTCTAGAACTATATTATTCTGGACGAAAGAGATCTTATGTCAATTTTACTTGAGCGCATTTTGATGAATACTTTGCCAAAAGGGCACTTTCAAATAATTCATACTATTGACAACGTTGTGCAGTCACTGTAACCCGTAGGGCAGCCTCGTCCTGGAAAAAGCCTGTGATGAACAGAATCTTTTGCTGGTCAGACCACGTTTCAGGCAATACATTTCTAAAAGATTTATTAAAAGTAACAGGATGTAGTGTTTTCTATTCTGGTGTTAACACCTGAAATTTACTATGTTTGAGCAGATTTTTCTCCGACAAGAGAGATGCAATGGTAGCATTTCCACTACGCTCCTACTGATATAGTTCTGTGGCAACTGTCTACCTCAACATACATAATCATTGCATGCACTGTTTGGCGATATCGGACTACCATTGTGGTCAATGGCTCCGTCTACTGCACCTATTTTCTCTTTCTTTCCTTGGTGTCACCCGTATCCTGACAGGTTTGATTCGGTTCGTGCAAATTCCTTTCTTGTGACAACTTTTTCATGTCAGAGTAGCACTTGCAACTTACATAATCAGTTATTTGGTGACTGTATTCCATTCTACGCCTTTTTCTGTGGTTTTTACTCTCTACAGCTCTCCCTAGACCCATGGACGTTATTCCCCGATGTCTTAACAGATGTCCTATCATCCCATCCCTTCAGTTCTTCAGTGTTTCACACATACTCCTTTCCTCTCTGATTCTGTGCAGAACCTCGTCATTCCTTACCTTATCACTACACCTAATTTTCAACATTCGTCTGTAGCACCACAACTCAAACGCTTCGATTCTGTTCCTTTGAACTATACTTTTCCAACAATGCATTTTTCACTATCATACAGTGCTGTGCTCCTAACGTACATTCTCAGAAATATGTGTTATAGTAGTGGACATCTTTTGGGCAGGAGTGTCGTCCTTCCTGCCCTAGTCTGTTTCTTGCGTCATCCTTGCTCCGTACATGACTAGCTGTTCTGCTGCTTAGGTGACAGAATTCCTTGGCTTCATCTGCCCAGGGGTCACCAGGTCTGATGTTAAGTTTCTCGCTGTTCTCTCTTGTACTACTTCTCATTACTTTCGTCTTCCTTCAATTTACTATAAATCTACACTCATTCTCATAAATTAGGGATAATTGCAAAATGTGGTGCCACACAGCGTGGCACTACACAGAGCTGGCGCTAATAGCGTAGGCACATAGGGGACACACATGACAAAGATCTGTAAGTCCACGGTATTGGTGATAAGTTGAGGGAACCGTCCCAGAAACACATGTGCCACAAACCGACACTATTTCCTGCGCATGTACCCCGACATCAATATGAGATATGATCACCATGCACACGTACGCAGGCCGCACAATGGCCTGGCATACTCTGGATCAGGTGGTTGAGCAGCTGCTGGGGTACAGCCTTCCATTTTTGCACCAGCGTCTGTCGGAGCTCCTGAAGTGTCGTAGGGGGTCTGAAGACGTGCAGCGATACGTCGACTAACAGCATCTCAGACGTGCTCGATGGGCTTAGGTCTGGAGAACAGGCAGGCCACTCCATTCGCCTGATTTCTTCCGTTTCAACGTACTCCTCCACGATGGCAGCTCGGTCGGGCCGTGCGTTATCATCCATCAGGATGAAGGTTGGACCCACCGCACCCATGAAAAGGCCGACATACTGGTGCAAAATTACGTCCCGATACACATGACCTGTTACAGTTAGTCTGTCAAAGACACGCAGAAGTGTACGTGCACCAATCATAATCCCACTCTATACCATCAAACCACGACCTCCATACAGGTCCCTTTGAAGGAAATTAAGGGGTTGGTATCTGGTCCCTGGTTCACACCAGATGAAAACCCGGCGAGAATCAATGTTCGGATTATACCTGGACTCGTCAGTGAACATAACCTTGGACCACTGTTCCAATGACCATGTACTGCGTTCTTGACACCAGGCTTTACGGGCTCTTCTGTGACCAGGGCTCAATGGAATGCACCTTGCAGGTCTTCGGGTGAATAAACCATGTCTGTTCAGTCGTCTGTGCACTGCTTGTCTGGAGGTAACTGTTCCAGTGGCTGCGGTAAGGTCCCGAGCAAGGCTACCTGCAGTACTCCGTGGCCGTCTGCGGGCACTGATGGTGAGATATCGGTCTTCTTGTGGTGTTGTACACTGTGGACGTCCCGTACTGTAGCGCCTGGACACGTTTCCTGTCTGCTGGAATCGTTGCCCTCATCTTGAGATCACACATTGTGGCACACGGAGGGCCCGTGCTACGACCTGCTGTGTATGACCAGCCTCCAGTCGTCCTAGAATTCTACCCCTCATAACGTCATTAATATGTCCTTTGAGACATTGTCAACACACAACCACCATTAGCACGTCTGAAAACGTCTGCACCCTTACTCGCTGCCCCCTACTCTGACATGCACCAACACATCTGTGTATGTGGACTGCTGCCAGCGCCACCGTGCGACGACCGCAGCTAGAATGTCCCACATGGTCATACCCCGAGGTGATTTAAACCCGCAAGCCACCCATCAAACCGTTGTTTCACCATGTATCAGCATTAGCCTCAATTTATGAGCATGAGTGTATATTTTCTGCTCATTAGAATGTTCATCCCATTCAACTCGTGCTGTAATTCTTTATTTACACTAAGGATAGAAATGTCATCAGCGAATCTTGTCGCTGACATCTTTCACTCTGAATATTAATCCCATTCTTCAAACATACTTTTGTTTCTCTCATTGCCTTTTCGATGTACAGATTGAACAGTAGGGTGGAAGACTGCATCCCCGCAGTTGAACAATTGTAAAGCCTTATCACCAGTTTGTTACTTTGTAGTATTTAAATAGAAATTTTAATTTGTCTTGAACCACTTTTTTTAACAAAACTAAGTTCGCTTTTGACAACTGGCACTGTGATGCCTTGTTTTGCACATACTTAAGTGTTAGTCTGACTTATCACTTTCCTTACCTCTACTTGGGATTTTTCAGTAATTTGATTACTCTTTCCTTTTAAAAATTCATCTATTTTGCTTTCTAGCTCAGCAGATTGATTTTTATACACCGCATTGCTCGTTTCACTGTGGACTTCGGACTGTTTTCGTCTAGTCGCAGTGTCAGAACTTTCCGACCAATCTCTTATCTTTGCAGAAAGGTCCTTAATAGTTCCCTGCAAACCAGATATTTTGGTATTTATGTGATCCAAATTGCACCTTAACATTTCTGGTATGCGTTTAGCCACGTCTGCTTTCAACTGTCCGGTTTGGTTCTTAACTTGTTCACTGAACTGCTCCACTTATTCTTCCAAAATATAAAAATCATCAGAAAAAGTGTCTTGGTAATTATTATTAGAGGATATGTTACTTTTTATGGTTCCTTGTAGTTTTAGTGTTGAAAAGGCAGTAGACAAGCTTTCTAATCTTTGCAAAAATAGTGCAAAAGCATCTTGCTCCGTAGTAACTGATTCAGTCGTGAAGGGTGATGTTATATTATCTTCTCCAACAATGGAGCTAGATATCATTGCATCAGGATCAACTACCCGAATGTAATTCATAGAATTAACTTCAGCAACAGAGCTAGAGGTAATAATATTGGATTCTGTGTACACGTCAGTATCAGCCGCCGACGCAATACTACAGGTTGCAGCTTACACACCAGTTGTGTTTCCGTTGGAATACTCGCCGCTAATCGTTTAAATATTGTCATTCACGGTATTCGGCTGTACCGTTTTCAGCAACTACTGGCGAGTTAACTGCATAACAAAGTTGGTTGGTTGGTTACTTGGGGAAGGAGACCAGACAGCGTGGTCATCGGTCTCATCGGATTAGGGAATGGTGGGAAAGGAAGTCGGCCGTGCCCTTTCAGAGGAACCATCCTGGCACTTGCCTGGAGTGATTTAGAGAAATCACGGAAAACCTTAATCAGGAAGGCCGGACGCGGGACTGAACCGTTGTCCTCCCAAATGCATAGCAAGGGACAGTATCTTTCTAAAACGTTATCACTTTTATGTAATACAGCTAAAAATATTACAGAAGTAATGCTTGACGTTCGTTAATGCACGTGGCAAAATGTAAAACTACATGTAACTACATATACACTCCCGAAGCCACCATACGGTGGGTAGCGGTGGCTACAGTGTACCACTTTCCTTCCTGTTCCACTTGCAGGTACAACGAGGCAGAAACGACTAACTAAATGCCTCCGTATGAACCCTAATTTCTAGAATCTTATCTTTGTGGTCCGTATGGGCAATATATTTTGGCGTCAGTAGACTCATTCTGAAGTCAGTTACAAATGCCATTTCTCTAAATTTTCTCAATAGTGTTTCTCGAAAAGAACGTCGCCTTCTCTCCATTGATTCCTATTTGAGATCCCGAAGCATCTCTGTAACACTTAAGTGTTGTTAGTGTTTCTCAAAAGAACGTCGCCTTTCCTCCAATGATTCCTATTTGAGTTCCCGAAGCAGCTCTGTAACACTTAGGTGTTTTTCATACCTACCAGTAACAAGCCTAGCAGTCCGCCTCTGAATTGCTTCCACATCTTCCATTAGTTCGACCTCGTGGTAATCCCAAACACTTGAGCAGTTCTCAAGAATATCTCGCACCAGCGTCCTAAAAGCGGTCTCCTTTACAGGTGAACCAATTTTTCCTAAAATTCTCCCAATAAAACGAAGTCGACCATTCGCCTTCTCTATCACAGTCCTCATATGTTCGTTCCATTTTATAACACTTTGCAATTTTACGCTTACGTCTTGACTGTGTCAAGCAGGAGACTAGTAATACTGCATTCTAATATTACAGTTTCTTTCTTTCTACTCATTCGCATTAACTTACATATTTCCTAATTTACGTTAGCTGCCATTCATCACACGAACTGGAAATTTTGTCTAAGTCATCTTGTATGTTCCTGCAGTCATTCAACTTCTACACCTTACCGTACACCACACCATCACCAGCAATCAACTAGACTGCTGCCCACCCTGACCGCCAAATCATTTATGAATATAGAGAAAAACAGCGGTCCTATCACACTTCCCAGGGGCATTCGTCAAGATACCATTGTCTTCGATGAACAGTCGCCGTCGAGGACGTCTTCGAGCCACTCACATATCTGTGAACTTACTCCAAATACTCGAATCTTTGTTAACAACCTGCACCATGTCAAATGCTTTCCGGAAATGTTGATATATGGTTCAAATGGCTCTGAGCACTATGCGACTTAACTTCTGAGGACATCAGTCGTTTAGAACTTAGAACTAATTAAACCTAACTAACCTAAGGACATCTCACACATCCATGCCCGGGGCAGGATTCGAACCTGCGACCGTAGCGGTCGCTTTGTTCCAAACTGTAGCTCCTAGAACCCCACGGCCACTCCAGCCGGCGTAGATATATGGAATCTGCATGTTGAACTTCATAGTTTGCAGTATATCATGTGAGAAAAGGGCAAGCTGAATTTCGCACGAGAGATGCCTTTTAAAACCTTGCTGATTTGTGGACATAAACTCCTCGGTCTCAAGAAAGTTTATAATATTCGAACTGAGAAAATGTTTAAGGATTCTACAGGAAACAGGATTTAGAGATATAGGTCTGTGATTCTCCACGTCCGTTCTATTACCTTTCTTATATACTGGAGACATCTGTGCCGTTTTCCAGTCACTTGGGAGTTTGTGCTGGGAGAAAGATCTGCACTAAATGCAAGCCAGGTAAGGGGTCAATGCTAGAGAGCGCTCTTTACAAAATCTAACTGGGATTCCATCCGAACCAGGTGATTTATTTACTTTGAAATACACTCCTGGAAATGGAAAAAAGAACACATTGACACCGGTGTGTCAGACCCACCATACTTGCTCCGGACACTGCGAGAGGGCTGTACAAGCAATGATCACACGCACGGCACAGCGGACACACCAGGAACCGCGGTGTTGGCCGTCGAATGGCGCTAGCTGCGCAGCATTTGTGCACCGCCGCCGTCAGTGTCAGCCAGTTTGCCGTGGCATACGGAGCTCCATCGCAGTCTTTAACACTGGTAGTATGCCGCGACAGCGTGGACGTGAACCGTATGTGCAGTTGACGGACATTGAGCGAGGGCATATAGTGGGCATGCGGGAGGCCGGGTGGAGGTACCGCCGAATTGCTCAACACGTGGGGCGTGAGGTCTCCACAGAACATCGATGTTGTCGCCAGTGGTCGGCGGAAGGTGCACGTGCCCGTCGACCTGGGACCGGACCGCAGCGACGCACGGATGCACGCCAAGACCGTAGGATCCTACGCAGTGCAGTAGGGGACCGCACCGCCACTTCCCAGCAAATTAGGGACACTGTTGCTCCTGGGGTATCGGCGAGGACCATTCGCAACCGTCTCCATGAAGCTGGGCTACGGTCCCGCACACCGTTAGGCCGTCTTCGGCTCACGCTCCAACATCGTGCAGCCCGCCTCCAGTGGTGTCGCGACAGGCGTGAATGGAGGGACGAATGGAGACGTGTCGTCTTCAGCGATGAGAGTCGCTTCTGCCTTGGTGCCAATGATGGTCGTATGCGTGTTTGGCGCCGTGCAGGTGAGCGCCACAATCAGGACTGCATACGATCTCCTACACTGGCCGTACACCTCTGGTGATCGTCGAGGGGACATTGAATAGTGCACGGCACATCCAAACCGTCATCGAACCCATCGTTCTACCATTCCTAGACCGGCAAGGGAACTTGCTGTTCCAACAGGACAATGCACGTCCGCATGTATCCCGTGCCACCCAACGTGCTCTAGAAGGTGTAAGTCAACTACCTTGGCCAGCAAGATCTCCGGATCTGTCCCCCCATTGAGCATGTTTGGGACTGGATGAAGCGTCGTCTCACGCGGTCTGTACGTCCAGCACGAACTCTGGTCCAACTGAGGTGCCAGGTGGAAATGGCATGGCAATCCGTTCCACAGGACTACATCCAGCATCTCTACGATCGTCTCCATCGGAGAATAGCAGCCTGCAATGCTGCGAAAGGGTGATACACACTGTACTAGTGCCGACATTGTGCATGCTCTGTTGCCTGTGTGTATGTGCCTGCGGTCCTGTCAGTGTGATCATGTGATGTATCTGACCCCGGAAATGTGTCAATAAAGTTTCCTCTTCCTGGGACAATGAATTCACGGTGTTCTTATTTCAATTTCCAGGAGTGTATTTTATTTGTTTCTCTACGCCCGGCACGTTTAGTACTATGTCGACAGTACAGGAGTCTGTTCGATGTTCAAATGAAGGTATGTTGGTACGATTGTCATGTGTGAACGACATCTTGAACGTGAAATTCAAAGGTTTAATTTCCTTTTTGCTGTCTTCAACTGCCACATAAGACTGGCCAACAAGAGAATGAATGGAAGCCTTAGACCCTTTTAGCGGTTTTACATAAGACCAGAAATTCTTCGGGTTCTCTGCCAGGTGTTTTACTACGGTGTGACGGCGTTATTTTTAGTATGTCTCGCGCATAGATCTTTTCAGAGACTCGCGAATGTCTACTAACTTTGCCGCGTGAGGTAGCCGCGCGGTCTCAGGCGCCTTTTTGCGGTCCGCGCGGCTCCCCCCGTCAGAGGTTCGAGTCCTCCCTCGGGCATGTGTGTGTGTTGTCCTTAGCGTAAGCTTAGGGACCGATGTCCACAGCAGTTTGGTCCCATAAAACCTTCTCACAAATTTCCAGTTTTACTAACATCGCTTCTCGTCATTGTGTGCTCCATTTTGGACCGAGACTGCAATAGCCTCTGCTTGCTCAGCATCCTACAAATTTCGTCATTAAACCATCATGGGTGTTTTTCATCCCTTATGGAGGTGGTAGGCACACAATTCTCCAGACCACGATTTAAAGTCTGCTCAAACATTGCCCATAACTCCTCTGCATCCATCTTACTGCATGTAAGTGATGCTAATTCATTGGGTAAGTGAGATGCTAATAACTGCTTACCTGCTCTAAGTAGCAGAAACACTCTCCCAGCCCTCTTCACTGATTTATTACCTTCCGTAATCATAGTTGCTATAATGACATCATGATAGCTAATACCCGTTTCTATACTGGCGTTGTCGATAAGGTGCTGCCTATTTCTAGCTACAAGGTCTAAGACCAATCGTGTGGGCTGCCAAGCTAGTTGCTCAAGACTGTTTTCAGAGAAAGTGTTCAGAAGTATTGTCTGTCTGTACACCCTCCCCCCCCCCCCCCCCCCGCAATGAATCCACAGACATTCATGTCAATGTTCGGTACTTGCCTCCAACTAGTATTGCATGATCTGAGTATTTACGCGCCACTGACCGAAGTCTTTCTGTGACTGATTCTAGAACTTCATACCAGAATCGGGTAGCCGGTAAAAATAAACTTGTACTTCTATAATAGATACCGACCACACTAATCAGTGGATAGTTAATAACATGTTCCACAGATAATTTGAACGATTCTCTTATGCCGAGCGTTATTAATCGAGCGGTCCAGGGCGCTGCAGTCATGGACTGTGCGGCTGGTCCCAGCGGAGGTTCGAGTTATCCCTCGGGCATGGGTCTGTGTGTTTGTCCTTAGGATAATTTAGGTTACGTAGTGTGTAAGCTTAGGAACTGATGACCTTAGCAGTTAAGTCCCATAAGATTTCACACACATTCGAACATTTGATTTTCTTATCGAATGTTGTGGAACGAGTCAGTTTGCAGGATATGTATACATGAGAGATAGTTTTAAATTAGCTTTAAATTATGCTTCACTACCTGTCAGACGTATTGACTTATCACAGCTTTAAATGCTGCATGTTGAATTACTCTCTGAGCCAAAGGTAAATTCAGCGATGTGTAATGGAGGTCATTTTTCCCTCTACTGTTGTAGATATGTACACCACGGTTCTTCTAATATTGTGAAGGGTTATTTATGAGAAATGTCCTTAGGGGAACTATGTATTATGACGTCGCAGTTAAAATGCATACCTCCTTGTAGAGTTACCTACATGACGTCCGCGGATGAGCAGTACATATTATTCCTAGTGCTGGTCTTTGTGCAATCAATAGTTTTCTGTCAAGTGATGACCTACTCTGTGAATGGTCAGCATGGCAAAATACTATGCGAGGGCCCAGGGTTCGATATCCAGCATTGTCGGAGTGTTTCTGCGGTCGGGAACTGGGTGCCTTCATCATCAATGATGCGTGTGGCGTCAGCTAAAGAAACTCGCACCAGGCGATCGGTATACCCGGCGGGAGACCCTAACCACATGCACATTTTATTTCATTTTTCCATGTGATGAATTCGTTGAGTATGTAGGGCTGCCCCCTGCGTACTTCTGCCACTGTGTGCACTCAACGAGGTGGCGCAGTGGTTTGAACACCGCACTCGCATTCGCAGGACGACGGTTCAAATCCACGTCCGGCCGTCCTTATTTAGGTTTTCCGTGATTTCCCCATATCGCTTCAGGGAAATGGCGGGGTGAATCATTTGAAATGGCACGGCTGATGCCGGCCGCGGTGTTCTCGCGGTTCTAGGGGCGCAGCCCGGAGCCGTGCGACTGCTACGGTCGCAGGTTCGAATCCTGCCTCGGGCATGGAGGTGTGTGATGTCCTTAGGTTAGTTAGGTTTAAGTAGTTCTAGGTTCTAGGGGACTGATGACCACAGCACTTGAGTCCCATAGTGCTCAGAGCCATCTGAACCATTTTTTGGCACGGCTGATTTTCTTCCCCATCCTTCCCTAATCCCATTCGATCTATGACCTCGCTGACTGGTCGCCTGCCGCAAAAACCAACCAACACTGTGTATGTTTTGCAAGGCAGGTTAGGCCCGTGCCTGACCTAGGAGGTTATTTGCAAATAGAAGACGCTAGGTACTGCGTACAGTCAGGCCGCCAGCAGTCGCCGCAGGGTCTTGGGGAGCCACCGTCGTCACTTCGTGGCGTGTAAGTAGCAGCACACATCGCTGCAGTTACATCCGCACGGTCATATTTTCAGGTGATACCACGCATCCATACTTCGCAGGTGTGTAAGTCGGTGCTCCGGCCACAGAGAGCCAGTTACGTCCCGATCACAGAGCAACCAACATAACCCCGAAGTCTCCTCTAGGTACACCACCCGCTGCTTCCACTTCACTGCCTGCCAAGGTGCCATGCCGCCCGCGTCCTGAGCGATGTACGGCGCTGCGCTAACACCAGCCGCTCCAAGGACACCGCTTCGCAGTACCAGTTGTGCCTGCCCACGTGCTCCTCGCCTTGTGGCACCGTGTCGTTACCAGTTAACAGCCTCATGGGACCGTAACCTCACGGCACCTGTACCTGCTGCTCATCGAGAGACTTCCTACGAGTTGCCAGGCTCGTGGGATTGTCGTCGTTGATCTTCCCTGTTCCTCAATACATTCCATGCCTTGACTCGTACAACTCTACTTTTTCTCTGGTTATTGAACATTTTTAACCTTTGTTTCATCATCACCTCCCCTTGGCAGTCCTCTCCCAGATATCCGAATGGGTAACTAATTCTGAACGTTTTTCCACTAGAGAGGTGATCGTAAAACTTGCCACATGTCCTGCGGATACACCTTGTGCAGCCTCAAGCTACTAATCATAGTAGATTATTTCGTCTATTAGATACAGTCACCCACCTCAAGGGCAAGAGAGTGCCCTGAAACCCCGTCCGTCGGCCCTCTTTGACAAGGTCCACTGGCACAATCAGGATGACTTCCTATGCCGAGCCTTCGGCTGCCATTGCTGATGATTTTTATTATAAAGTGTAGAAGTGATGGGGTTCGAACCAGGGACTGGGGACATTTTGCTTACTAATCAAAAAGCTACATCATTTTTTCAATAAGGTGTCAAGGAGTGCTGAGCTCTCTGCTTTTGATACACATTGTGGGATGTTTACCACTTTTACTTCTTTCCTTAACTCTTAATAACAATACTTTCTCAACTGACAGTATTCAACACGATCCTGTATTTCTCGATGAAGAGAAGTATACAACAAGTGATATGTACGGATTTCAAGAATACACAGAACGATTCTTCTGCTAGTATATTCTCTTTGTATTTGACGAGAATTGGCATGCGCACACTGCAACAGCACAAAGAAACGCTAATCCTCTACAGGATTAGAGTCTCTTCCTACTGTTGCAGTCTTCGTTAACGGCAGTCTCCATTCGTTTACGTTTTCTTGGATCAAAAATTCCGCCGGCCGCGGTGACCGTGCGGTTCCAGGCGCTCAGTCCGGAACCGCGGGACTGCTACGGTCGCAGGTTCGAATCCTACCTCGGGCATGGATGTGTGTGATGTCCTTAGATTAGTTAGGTTTAAGTAGTTATAAGTTCTAGGGGACTAATGACTTCAGATGTTAAGTCCAATAGTGCTCAGAGCGATTTGCACCATTTTTTTTGCAAAAATTCCAGTTTCAGGCAGTATTTTGGTGATACCGACGAAGGCGTCACGAGTGCGACAGTTTCTACATATGAAAATAAATAATACTGTGAATATTGTGAGCTACAACTGTACTGGACCGAAATGTTTCCCTGTCGTAAACATTGTGTCTGCATCTGAGTTGTAACTGGCGACTGTGGAGAAAATGAACTCTGAAATCGCGACATCCGTCACGAAATCTGACAACGGCCGGGAGAGCGATGTGCTGACCACGTGCCTTCCGTATCCGCACCTGGTGACGTCTAAGGGCTGAGGATGACACGGCGGTCGGTCATTACGTTAGGCCTTCAGGACCTGTCCGGACGGTGTTTGTTTTTCTTCGCCAAAATAAACAGAAAAACTAAAATCGTCTACTAAAGAAACTGTCCTGTGAAATTCTGCATCGTGCAGTGCAACAATATGCGACGTCACAGAACATAACTTGCAGTTTCAGTACACAAAAGTATCAGAATAAAAATGTTTCATGAAACAACGAACGAATTTTGAAATAACGAATAACCGAAAATGTTCCTAAAGAATACCATGTGATGATACTTAAGAAACTTAGTAAATAAAAATCTTAACACTGAATGATATATAGGAAAATGTAACACTGCACTGTTACAATAAGTCTTTGTGAATAAGAAATGAAATATTAACTGATCTTTAATTAAACTGAACCTGATGATAATTTTGAAACGCAAAGCATGACTGTGAATGATCTTATCTTGTTGACCGCAATGCAACTAATCACAACAAATTTTAATGGCTTTCCTGTGGCAAGGGAAACTCGGTGCTGCTCGAAGTGATGACCGTAAGGAAATACAGCGAAGACGTAAAGTAGCCAAATGAAAGAAAATCTTTGGGCAATGCATTTCGATAACATGCAACAATTCTAAGCAGGTCATGCTTTAGTTATAGTCACAGTGTTCTAGAGAGAGCTATGTGGCAACACATAATAAAAAATTCCTAATTTTCATGGCAGATGGTGGAGGTTATTGCATTTAATAGAAGATGTAAGAGAGACTACCGTTCAAAAAATATAATGAAAAAATTCTTAACAATTACCTTGTTCTTTACAAAAATCGCTTATAGAAAAGTATATCACTCTGCCATAAAATCAATTAGTAGGATGATAAAGAGCTGTAAATCTATAACTTATGAGTGCAAGAAATGTGAACAGATTACTTTGTTTCATTACATTTCGACAGTCAAACTAACCTGAACTGGTAAACAAAAAAGTAGAGCTTCCTTTTTTCACACACACAGTAAATTATATACATGCAACCAGTGTGGCAACAAAATTACCTACAATCTTCACACTTCTCAAATTAATCTTTACCAAATGATATCTGCAGATTTCAACATACTCCGTATTTTCCTCTCTGTGCTCTACAATCTACTGCAACATCGCTCAGTATTGTGACCAACACCCGACTGACTCAATTACTTCTCACAGACAGCTACTGCAATGATATTGCTAGTGGTAACCAAAGGTCACAGATCTTCTTCTCAAAACCTCTGCGGCGTGACATATGGACGATTGGAGATAACTGTCTGAAAAATGCCAATGTACAGACATGAAGTATGACAGATCGATTAAAACAGAGTTCACGAAACTCTCACTGCATACCAAAAACCTTACATTAATCTTGTTGTATTTCGGTGATGTTCATTTTCAATTAAGAGCATATCTATCAATTCTTCATTAGTCAATAGCACTGAACCCTGGGGAACGGTTTACGCATCAATATCAGTTCGACCATGTGGATGTTTTCGAACAACACATTGTCAGTTGCACCATTCGTCATAACAAATGTTGGCAGCTCGTGATCTAGCCTCTAGCGTACAATTCCCGACAGGGTTGGAGATCTTCTCTGCCTGGGAAGTGGATGTTTGTGTTGTCCTCATCGTTTCATCATCATCGTCATCATTCGTGACAGTGGTTAGACTTGACTGTTATAACAATTGGACTGTGTACAAATTGGGACTTTGTACGGGTGCTGATGACCACGCAGTTGAGCGCACCACAAACCAAACTTCGTCGTCGTCATAACAAACTGAGTCTAAGTAGACAGTGGTTCCAAATCAGACTGACAACACACAACATGCGTATTGTCTCTATGACATAGGTGTTCTGAAATCCCTATACGTTGCACTTTTCCACCGTGGTGTATTATTAGATCTATGAAATCATCAAGATCTACTACTTTTGCGACAAAAGGCGCATTGTTTCGTTTAATAAAACTAAGTTGATTGATGTATCTCGGTTAAAAATAGAGATCCGGGAATGTATTCCTTTTTGTTTCACGAGTTACTAGTTAATTTTTGCCTAGGTCAAAAAAGACTCAATGCCTCCTGTTAAAATTAATTTGAGCTGAATAAGTCGCCTTTCGCTGTATAAGAAAATATTACGCATCGTGTATCTAATTCTTAAATCGTATTTAGTGCTAACAGACTTCCTTCGTTCCCGCTGTAGTTCTGCGAGTATGACAGTTGAGAACTGTGGCGCTGCGGTCGCCTTATATTCGTCGAGTCGTTCTTACTTATTAAAGCGTGAAAGAGTGTAAGGCCAGTCATGACTTACTGTTAATACTGGAGATGAGTACCCGATCTTGCTGCTGTATAGTAACACTTACAAGGATAAGTGACCCAAAGTCGAGATCGGATACCCTAAAACGAAGCTGTGATTAGTGAGGCTCTGAAAGTCGTGAGACGAAAATTAAATGATGCAATGTACACAACTGCAAATGTGCCCCATTAGAGGAAGTGTTATGTCTGGAATAAGTTTCTCGCTATGGCCTATGCTTCAGACAAAATACATACAAATTTCATACAGTACAAACAAAATGGTTGTCGTCTTTTTCATTCCATCTCAACCATTACAAAACGTATGTGTTGTGTCGGACGTTAATTGCGCGTAGAGGAGCGTCAGTGTTTTATCCTTGCCACAAGAAAGCTCTCTATTTCTGTATTCATTTGGTCATCGGCAAACTGAGAGTTGTGTAGCTGTGTTATTCATTTCTAAAATTTATTTTAAAAATCAAGCACCGTTATTCACATCAATGAAGACCTGAAGTAATTGACAAATTTACTTAAAATTTTTACAAGATATTTCTACACACTTTCAGACAGATGTACGTGTATATAACTGTGTAACCTACACAGTATTATAGACCTGAGTGTTTATTACAGTATCGTGTCAAAATCTGAAGTAAATGCATCTAGGATACAGGGTACTTTTCTGGCTCAATATCGTGTAAAAATCACCTACTTCTTTCAGGTACTGTTTATAATGTATATGTTTTAAAGATGTTTTGTTGATGTCCGAATATCCAAGACACTGTCTAAACATATTATAAGTATTCTGAATATTTTTGAACCTGCTTACAGTTATTAAAAAATTACAAATAAATTTATGAAATTAATTTTTCCAAAATGCTTCCTCAAATTGAGGAACCATTTAATTCAATGTTATGCATTTGAAGGATACCAAATTATTGACAGATATACATGACATGATGGGTGAGGTGCTAGACCTATTTCATTCCATCTATTATGTATATTACAAGGATAAAAAATCACACCTTATATATTTATTTTTATGATTTTCCTAATAAAAATGTTATTTTTTCCGTAATTTAGTTGATTCTACAATAAAGCTTAGGCCTGCTACGTAAGTTTGGAGTATTGTAAGTTACATAAAAGATTAGAACAATTCTTTGTAAGCTTTAGGAATGTTTTTCCCTGAATTCTGAAAAATACAATTGACGGGAAATTGCGAATGAACATACGATTCCAATTAAACTGTGCCTCAGAACAGTCCTGAAGCATAGACTTCATCCTGCAGCGTTTCTTCATCTTCAAGTTTCCTCTTGGCATTCCTTTTAGCACTTCTTGCTTCTTTGGTAACTTCAAAAGTGAATCTTTCAGCTTCATGCACCCATTGTCTGTCACGAACAAGCAAACTATCTTTCATATTAAGAGCCACATTTTATGCCTACGTTTCTCAGGACTTCCGACCTTCCTATCACTCCATCGCTGAAACATATCTACATCTACATCTACATCCATACTGTGCAAGCCACCTGACGGTGTGTGGGGGAGGGTATTTCGAATACCTCTCCGTTGGATCTTCTCTATCTCTTCTATCAACCTTATCTGATACGGATCCCACAGTATTCAAGCAGCGGGCGAACAAGTGTACTGTAACCTACTTGCTGTGTGTTTGGATTGCATTTCCTTCATATTCTTCCAATGAATCTCAGTCTGACATCTGCTTTCCCGACGATTAATTTTATATGGTCGTTACATTTCAAATCACTCATAATGCTACTCCCAGATAATTTATGAAATTAACTGCTATATTGTAGCTAAATGATAAATGAACTTTCTTTCTAGGAATTTGCACCACATTACACTTGTCTAAATTCAGATTCAATTGCCATTCCCCGCACTAAGTGTCAATTCGTTGCAGATCCTCCAGTATTTGAGTACAAGTTTCCAATGGTACAACCTCTCGGTATACTACAGCATCATTCGCAAAAAGCCTCGGTGAACTTCCGATGTTTTCCACAAGGGCATTTAGGTGTATTGTGAATAGCTACGGTCCTACGACACTCCCCTGCGGCACAACTGGTCCGATAGTCCACATGCTCTTACTTTTTTCATGAAACTACTGTGGGAAACTGTATCGAACGCTTTGCGGAAGTCAAGAAACACGGCATCTACCTGGGAACCCGTGTCTACGGCCCTCCTGGTCTCGTGGACGAATAGCGCGAGCTGGGTTTCACACGACCGTATTTTTCGAAACCTATGCTGATTCCTACAGAGTAGATTTGTAGTCTCCACAAAAGTCATTATACTCGAACATAATACGTGCTCCAAAATTCTACAACTGATATAGGTCTACAGTTCTGCGCATCCGTTCGACGTCCTTCTTGAAAACGGGGATGACCTGTTCCCTTCTCCAATCCTCTGGAATGCTGTGCTCTTCTAGAGACCAATGGTACACCGCTTCAAGGAGGGGGTCAAGTTCGTTCGAGTATTCTGTGTAAAGACTCCCCATCGCCTGGGTGCTTCGTATATGTAGCGTCATACTTCCACTGTTACCATCATAATCCTTAGAACACGATGTTCAATATGTCCTTCAGTGTTACCATGGCAAGTGTGGCAGTACTTAGGTAAGAACTCAACATCAACAACTATTCCATTCTCCAGAGAAGTAGCACTTAAACCATTCTAGGAACGATGTCCTTGACGTTGTCATGTCCCGTCAAGTGGAACAGCAATAGCCCTGGTTCCATTAATATTTAGTTTCATCTACTGCACGTTTCATAGATGCTTTAGGAACAACGGTCAAGGCACCTAAAAGTGTTTTATGTACTTGCTGAACCTATTGGGTAGATGAGAGAGGTTCATCAAACCACAAAACGTATGAGCGCCTTTTTTCCTTTTCCTATTGCACGCATTGCATACACTAACTTCAAATTCACATTATATGAATTATGTTCGAAGTCATCTTCGAGGTAGATTTATTGCAGGCTCCACGCAGAACAACTAATTTTGACGCTAAGCCCTTCCTGCTACTTTCTTGTTCAGCTCTTTTCCAGACAGCCTCCAACATCACATTGTTTACATTTCGCCACTTCCTTTATCAAAGAAGATAAAATGCACACATCAACAACAAATCCACTACAAACAGCGTCATTGTTAACAAAAAATTTGAATTACCAGGAGGTATGCCATGGGGGAGTTTCGTCCCTGATGAACTGATACATAGGTTACTTTCAAAAGTGTAGCTTGCTTTCTTTGTGAACTGGTTACCACGGAATATCCTTTTATTCAATTTCTTGATGTGTGGCATATTTTGTAGTTATTACAAACTAACGGATATATGTTGTTGTTGTTGTGGTCTTCAGTCCTGAGACTGGTTTGATGCAGCTCTCCATGCTACTCTATCCTGTACAAGCTTCTTCATCTTCCAGTACCTACTGCAACCTACATCCTTCTGAATGTGCTTAGTGTATTCATCTCTTGGCCTCCCTCTACTATTTTTACCCTCCACGCTGCCCTCCAATGTTAAATTGGTGATCCCTTGATGCCTCAGAACACGTCCTACCAACAGATCCCTTGTTCTGGTCCAGTTGTGCCACAAACGTCTCTTCTCCCCAATCCTATTCATCTTCCTCATTAGTTATATGATCTACCCATCGAATCTTCAGCATTCTTCTGTAGCACCACATTTCGAAAGCTTCTATTCTCTTCTTGTCCGAACTATTTATCGTCCATGTTTCACTTCCATACATGGCAACACTCCATACAAATAGTATCAGAAATGACTTCCTGACACTTAAATCTATACTCGATGTTAACAAATTTCTCTTTTTCCTAAATGCTTTCCTTGCCATTGCCAGTCTACATTTTATATCCTCTCTACGCCGACCATCATCAGTTATTTTGGCCCCAAATAGCAAAACTCCTTTAATGCTTTAAGTGTCTCATTTCCTAATCTAGTTCCCTCAACATCACCTGACTTAATTCGACCACATTCCATTATCCTCGTTTCGCTTTTGTTGATATTCATCTTATGTCCTCCTTTCAAGGCACTGTTCATTCCATTCAACTGCTCTTCCAAGTCCTTTGCTGTCTCTGACAGAATTACAATGTCATCGGCGAACCTCAAGGTATTTATTTCTTCTCCATGGATTTTAATACCTACTCCGAATTTTCCTTTTGTTTCCTTTACTGCTTGCTTGATATACAGGTTGAATAACATCGGGGAGAGGCTACGACCCTGTCTTATTCCCTTCCCAACCAGTGCTTCCCTTTCATGTCCCTAGACCCATATAACTGATATCTGGTTTTTGTACATATTGTAAATAGCCTTTCTCTCGCTGTATTTTACCGCTGCAACCTTTATAATTTAAAAGAGAGTATTCCAGTCGACATTCTCAAAAGCTTTCTCTAAGTCTACAAATGCTAGAAACATAAGTTAGCCTTTCCTTAATCTTTCTTCTAAAATAAGTCATAAGGTCAGTATTGCCTCACGGGTTTCAGAGTTTCTACGGAATCCAAACTGATCTGGCCCGAGGCCGGCTTCTCCTGGCCTTTTCCATTCGTCTGTAAAGGAGTCGTGTTTGTATTTTGCAGCTGTGAGATATTAAACTGATTGTTCGGTAATTTTCACATCTGTCGACACCTGCTTTCTTTGGGATTGGAATAATTATATTCTTCTTGAAGTCTGGAGGTATTTCGCCTGTCTCATACATCTTGCTCACCAGATGTCATGACTGGCTCTCCCAAGGCCGTCAGTAGTTCCAATGGAATGTTCTCTACTCTGGGGGTCTTGTTTCCACTCAGGTCTTTCAGTGCTCTGTCAAACTCGTCACGCAGTATTCTATCTCCCATTTCGTCTTCATCCACATCCTCCGCCATTTCCATAATTTGTCCTCAAGTACATCGCCCTTGTACAGACCCTCTATATACTTCTTCCACATTCCTGCTTTCTCTTCTTTGCTTAGAACTGGGTTTCCATCTGAGCTCTTGATGTTCATACAAGTGGTTCTCATATCTCCAAAGGTCTCTTTATTTTTCCTGTAGGCAGTATCTATCTTACCCCTAATGAGATAAGCATCTACATCCTTACATTTGTCCTCTAGCTATCCCTGCTTAGTCATTTTGCACTACCTGTCGATCTCATTTTTGAGACGTTTGTATTCCTTTTTGCCTGCTTCATTTACTGCATTTTTATATTTTCTCCTTTCATCAGTTAAATTCAATATTTCTTCTGTTACCCAAGGATTTCTACCAGCCCTCTTTTTTTTACCTAGTTGATCCCCTGCTGCCTTCACTACTTTATCCCTCAAAGCTACCCATTCTTCTTCTACTGTATTTCTTTCCCCCACTTCTGTCAATTGTTCCCTTATGCTCTCCCTGAAACTCTGTACAACCTCTGGTTCTTTTAGTTTATTCAGGTCTCATCTCCTTAATTTCCCACCTTTTTGCAGTTTCTTCAGTTTTGATCTACAGGTCATAACCAATAGATTGTGGTCAGAGTCCACATCTGCCCCTGGAAATGTCTTACAATTTAAAACCTGGTTCCTAAATCTCTGTCTTACCATTATATAATCTATCTGATACCTTTTAGTATCTGCAGGGTTCTTCTATGTATACAGACTTCTTTCATGATTCTTAAACTAATGTTAGCTATCAGTAAGTTGTGCTCTATGCAAAATTCTACCAGGCGGCTTCCTCTTTCATTTCTTAGCCCCAATCCATTTTCACCTACTATGTTTCCTTCTCTCCCTTTTCCTACTGACGAATTGCAGTCACCCATGACTATTAAATTTTTGTCTCCCTTCACTATCTGAATAATTTCTTTTATTTCATCATACATTTCTTCAATTTCTTCCTCATCTGCAGAGCTAGTCGGCATATAAACTTGTACTACTGTATTAGGTGTGGGCTTCGTATCTATCTTGGCCACAATAATGCGTTTACTATGCTGTTTTTAGTAGCTTACCCGCATTCCTATTTTCCTATTCATTATTAAACCTACTCCTCCATTAACCCTATTTGATTTTGTGTTCATAACCCTGTAGTCACCTGACCAGAAGTCTTGTTCCTCCTGCCACCGAACTTCACTAACTCCCACTATATCTAACTTTAACCTATCCATTTCCCTTTTTAAATTTTCTAACCTACCTGCTCGATTAAGGGATCTGACATTCCACGCTCCGATCCGTAGAACGCCAGTTTTCTTTCTCCTTATAACGACATCCTCTTGAGTAGTCCCCACCCGGAGATCTGAATGGGGGACTATTTTACCTCCGGAATATTTTACCCAAGAGGACGCCATCATCATTTAATCATACAGTAAAGCTGCATGCCCTCGGGAAAAATTACGGCTGTAGGTTCCCCTTGCTTTCAGCCGTTCGCAGTACCAGCACAGCAAGACCTTTAAACGGATATATACTTTCACAAATATATGTAGCACTTGGGCAACAAACTTTCAGTAACATATGAACACAGTGATGCAACGAAACAAAAGTAAATACTAGCGAAGGTAATCATTTAGAAACACTAGAAACTTGCACTGTTATTAATATATACAAAGTATCATAAGTATAATCGCTGGAAACAGAAAGATCACAGTTCTTTTCGAAATAATACTGGTTTCCGAAATAAAGGGGACGTGACAGCATATATGACCGCAACTTTAAAATTTAGTATATACTGGTCATTTTCCATTTGAAACCCTATAATGTATATATCAATGTAATCAGGATAGGCTAGAGAATGTAATAAAGTCATAAGAAATTTCGATATTTCCACCATTTAAAAGTACCCTGAATCCTTAACAACTTTTAGAGACATCTGTTGTCAACGTTTCGCCTTGTAATTGCCAGAAGTTTCTGAAAGTTTTTAATGCATTTACTTCAAATTTGGACATGATAGTCTAAGAAACACTCAGGACTACATACTTCTTTAGGCCACAGTTTCCCAGGACAATTTTTCGTTACATTCCGTACAAGGTGCGGTCTGATGAACCTCTATCTAACCATAAGAACAGCATTGAAAAAAATAACTTTTTTTCGTAAAATGTTTAATGCCACACAAAAAGTATTTGAAGGGCATGGAGAGTTATAATCAAAACCCACAACTTGTCCTTGACAATGCCTCCTTCATATTCTATTGAAAGGTTCCGTCTTTCTCCAGCAGAAGGCAGGCTATGATGGGGTGTAGTTCTATGCTCCACCATCAGGTGATATTTTGAGAAGATACACAGTTACAAGTCAGAGCAAAATGTCAGTTGGCTCAGGAACATCTGAAACGTTCTCGCATCTTCAACAAATATATGTGACCGACAACATCCTTTGGATACAGATATAAAACGGTTTGTCTTTAATGACTAATATCCCATTGCTTGTGACTCGATTTCTCCTATCCTTGCTAATGAATTTGATCGCTGTCCTACGTGTCAATGATGAAACTTTAGAGTCACAATGCAGTTCTAATGGCAGCAAACTTGTAAAAATATTTGTCTCATGAATGCGATTTTCCCAGCATTTTATTTTTGTATGACAACTTGAAATAATTAAAGCTAATGAAGAGTTATCTGAAGAACCGAAGCCTCGTCGGAAAAGCAAGCGATATATTGATTGGTGGAAAAAAGTAAGGCAAAACGTCGACGAAAAGCTGGGCAGCAGTATATGTCTCCAAACACCAACAAAACTGTTCATGCGGCCTTTGTCCCTATACTTCCTCAAATAAGTGCTACACAAAACTACTTGTGGAAGAAAAAACATTTTCTATTCATTTTGGACACAGGGAAATTTAATGTCCACAATTCTTACGTGAGGAGCTGCATAAAAATGGTAGTGGAAAAGCATTTTGTTCAGTTTTTAAGTACAAATGGACTAATATCTTGCAAATTTATTTTATTTTGTGTTGTTTCATTGAAGTGTATGCAAGAAAGAGACGTCTAGTAGTGTACTCGAAAGATGAACGGGCGTAAATTATAAAATCAGCTAATCTAAAAACGTTCATTTCGACTGAAATACAATGTTTATAAACGTGGAATTACCTAAAATTAATCAAATCGCATCCAATATCGATTATAACTTGACACCTTAGCCCTCTCTCCGGTAAATCATCCACATTTTCAGTCTGTAAATATCGTCTGACCCACTTCGCAATGAATGTCTTTGATTTTCTGAGAATTTTTGCAGCAGCTTTATATGAAAGCTTTGGTCCCTTTGGGTGATTTACGATGAATTCTGCCTCGCGTTACTTCATATATCTTGCACCCATTTTAATCTACAGCCGACAAAACAAAACATTAAACTCACACTATCTATGTGCACCCTACACTGTACAAAAGCGCATTTGTTATTGATTCGAGACCGCTACCAGAGACGTCGCTGCGGATGTTACGTTTAAAATTATGGCGTACCCTTCCTCATGGGAAGCAAATCAGGATTTATTTCAATCAGGTGCTGGAAACAACGTGTACAAAGATGAGGTAGAGGAACTTCCCTGATATAAAGTAATTTATTAGTCTCAGTCACCTGTAATGTATTTGTAAATGTGTAAAAATTATGAATACTGGTCACTGTATAGGAGTAGTTCGATATAAATCCTTAAAAATTTATATTTTATCTTTTAAACTATTTTCTGGGAGATGTAGTCATAAGTCACTATTGACTACATCTTCATGAGACTAACTCTAAAATGAAGTTCACGTAGCATAAAGAGAGGCAACTATTTCACAACATGCTTTGCAAGTGTTAATGAAGTGTTCGAAGTATAAAGAAGGTTTCTATTTTGTATTAAACAGTATTAGATATCCGTTGAAATTTTAAACTTGCTGTATCTCAAAACTAGTCCCATGTGGCTTTTGATCATATCCCTCCGACCTCTTCATATTTTCAAATAAATTTTAAAATTTACTTTTACGAAAATAATGAATTAAACAAAAAAATGCACAAAAATAACATAACATCACATGATAATGTTAATGCTTCAAAAACTCAAATAACCAACACTTATAATTTTAACTTTTAGTATAATTTTATTGTTACTGTACCTGTAATAATCAAAACACAAGAAACTTCCAAGTAACATTCAAAAAATAAGAATTATACTAGTACTGTACTAAAATGTACACCTTCACGGCCGGAAATATCATGCCCATTATAACCATCCGTGCTATTATGCCATGGTCGGTTGATGAATTCTGTGTCAATTCCTAACGTTTCGTCTCCGACTGCGGGAGACATCTTCAAGGGGGTCCGTAGCTCGATGGAAGGTCCAACACACCCACTGGCGAGCTACTGACTGCCGCTAAATTCCGTGTCAGCCGCAGTCTGAGACGATACGTTGGGAATTGACACAGGATTCATCAACCGACCACGGCATAACAGCCCGGGTAATTGTAATGGATATAATAGTACTGTTTAGATTTTCTGTTACCTTCTCAGAAGTTTTCTTTGAACTAACTGCAAATTTTTGTACTGCATTCAAAGCAGATTAGCTTATGGCAACAATGGCGAAGTAAGGCGACTTCTTCTTCTTTTTTGACTCTCAATTCAAATATATTTTGTGGAGCATGTTTCATACTTTCCCAATCTTTCTTGATTCTGCTACACCCAAAATAAGGTGAATGGACACACAAACTTCACAGGGTATTTGAAAGTTATTGGTACGCTTTTCAATCTGTGACTCACCAGCGAATTTGTAAGTTTCATCAAACAATTAAAGCGGTTGACCTGTGTACTGCCTTTACTGAAGTTCTGAAACAAATGATACCAGGCTTAGAACATGCGAGAATATATACATCGCAGAACCAAAGCTCTTACATTTCACAGTAACACTTCTTTCGGTATTTATCCTTTAAATTTTTTCGACGTTTCTACGTACTTTAGTCCCTTTCATTTGAGTCATGTTCTAAATCGATTGAAATAAACCGTTTGTCGTCAGTAGTAGTCTGTTCATTTGGTTTGGCTAATCTAATCACTATCTGAGCTGCTTTTTGGTTCTTTTTGCTACTGAACTTACACTTTGTGCATCTGATTCTATTCCTCTGGAAAATTGTGTGTTACAGAGTTAACCAGTGCGAGTGTAAGCCATTATTGCATCGTTTATTCGGAATGTACACTCTGAATCTGCATTTAACACGAAATGAGATCAGAATTTCATTGGTACATGACAACTCTCCAGAGGTTCAGAGCATTTGACGGTTGTTAATAATTTTTGTAAGATTTTCTGACGCTGTAGCGAGAGGATCGTTTTGGTTGCGTTCAAAACATGGTGCAGGGACATTGACTCTCGAGTGTATTAGGAGTGTACCAGACTGGTTACGACTATACCAAACCAATATATATATATATATAGTAAGCCGAAAAATACTTTTAGTTCACATTTATCAGCAACATTTTCATCATTGTACTGCATTTCTTTGTTTATTTCTAGGTTAGTCCATATCAGTCTGATACTTAGAACACCATCAGTCATAAGAAAATTAATAAAATAAGTAAGAGGATCTGGATTATTACAAAGTTCAGCAGGTGGTCACACGGTTGGCAAACGAATGATGTTACGCAGCTGAGCACAATATTGCTTGAGAAGAGGCTTCGATATTTCTCTCGTCCAAGTGAATTTCTAGGAGAACCTTTACCTGGAGATTCGGGCTCTACATTTCTGTCGTCATCACTTTGATATTCTTCCTCACATTCAGATTGTTTCGCTTATGAATTATATTCACTTTCAATTTCGTTATCACTATCTGATCCACCATTTCCTTCCAAAATGTCCAGAAACCATTTTAAAACGGTATCCTGAAACTCACGGTATGTAAAATGAACTGTAGATGAGGACCTGGCTACTGAATCCATAACACAAAGTACCAGGTGCTCTCTCAGAGACCGCTAGCACGAGAAAATCAGTAACAGTTTAGGTCCACGTAAGGTTCAAGTGGCTAGTGTCAACGGAAACCAAGGCAGTTTTGAGAAACAAGAAAAAGACGTCCCTGTAATCTCATACCCCAGACCTATGCATTAGCATCGGAGTAACAATAAACGCTAGCGGTCTATGAGCAGCACTTGGGACATTTATGATTTAATACGTACTATACATAAATACATAATAATGGTGCAGAAGAGTGCTGAAGATTACAAGGGTAGGTCACGTAACTAATGAGGTACTGAACAGAATTGGGGAGAAGAGGAATTTGTGGTACAATTTGACTGGAAGACGGGATCGGTTGGTAGGACATGTATCTGAGGCATCAAGGGATCACCAATTTAGCATTGGAGGGCAGCGTGAAGGGTAAAATTAGTAGAGGCAGACCAAGAGATGACTACGGTAAGCAGATTCAGATGGATTTAGTTAACAGTAGGTACTTGGAGATGAAGAAGCCTGTACACGTTAGAGTAGTATGGAGAGCTGCATCAAACCAGTCTCTGGACTGAAGACCACAACAACAACAACATAATAATAACACAATGGCAAGTCGTTGCTTATAACTGTTATCACATTGTCTAAAAGTTCTCGACCAAATTATTACAACTTTTTCCACTGTACTCTAATAAATGTTATGGTATACACTGGCTATATTTTTTTTAATATAGTATATACAAGCTTAGCGGTCCTTGATGGAGGAAACTTTTTATCGCTACATGGCGCTATAATCGAGTCTCTTTTCACGGGGGGGGGGGGGGGGGGTTGTGTGTTCTTTTCTAACAAAAATATTTTTTGTTCCAAGAAGCCGAAGCGGCTAATGATACCGGCTGCACCATCACAATTAATAGTATCGCATATATAATGGAACACATTTCTATTCAGGTAATGGTATGTTGCACATTTCTTTTACAGGAGTTTCTGCTTTACATTTTTATATTTAGGAGTGAGTTTGTGATTTAGGCTACCTGTATATGCTTTACTTTTCTAGGTCTAAAGAAGCTTGTTGCCGACAGAAATTCATAATCTGTTTACAAAAAGAAAAAAAAAGATTGTGATCCAAGACTTGCATTAAAACAAAGCGAATATTTCCTTCGACTGCTGAAAACATTTTCATGACCTTGTCACAATTTATAAATCTAAGAAACGTTTGGTTGGACATAGGCGACACGGTTTTAATATGTATGTAATATACGGGGTGTAACAAAAAGGTACGGCCAGACTTTCAGGAATCATTCCTTACACACAAAGAAAGAAAATACACTCCTGGTAATGGAAAAAAGAACACATTGACACCGGTGTGTCAGACCCACCATACTTGCTCCGGACACTGCGAGAGGGCTGTACAAGCAATGATCACACGCACGGCACAGCGGACACACCAGGAACCGCGGTGTTGGCCGTCGAATGGCGCTAGCTGCGCAGCATTTGTGCACCGCCGCCGTCAGTGTCAGCCAGTTTGCCGTGGCATACGGAGCTCCATCGCAGTCTTTAACACTGGTAGCATGCCGCGACAGCGTGGACGTGAACCGTATGTGCAGTTGACGGACTTTGAGCGAGGGCATATAGTGGGCATGCGTGAGGCCGGGTGGACGTACCACCGAATTGCTCAACACGTGGGGCGTGAGGTCTCCACAGTACATCGATGTTGTCGCCAGTGGTCGGCGGAAGGTGCACGTACCCGTCGACCTAGGACCGGACCACAGCGACGCACGGATGCACGCCAAGACCGTAGGATCCTACGCAGTGCCGTAGAGGACCGCACCGCCACTTCCCAGTAAATTAGGGACACTGTTGCTCCTGGGGTATCGGCGAGGACCATTCGCCACCGTCTCCATGAAGCTGGGCTACGGTCCCGCACCCCGTTAGGCCGTCTTCCGCTCACGCCCCAACATCGTGCAGCCCGCCTCCAGTGGTGTCGCGACAGGCGTGAATGGAGGGACGAATGGAGACGTGTCGTCTTCAGCGATGACAGTGCTTCTGCCTTGGTGCCAATGATGGTCGTATGCGTGTTTGGCGCCGTGTAGGTGAGCGCCACAATCAGGACTGCATACGACCGAGGCACACAGGGCCAACACCCGGCATCATGGTGTGGGGAGCGAATTCCTACACTGGCCATACACCTCTGGTGATCGTCGAGGGGACACTGAATAGTGCACGGTACATCCAAACCGTCATCGAACCCATCGTTCTACCATTCCTAGACCGGCAAGGGAACTTGCTGTTCCAACAGGACAATGCACGTCCGCATGTATCCCGTGCCACCCAACGTGCTCTAGAAGGTGTAAGTCAACTATCCTGGCCAGCAAGAGCTCCGGATCTGTCCCCCATTGAGCATGTTTGGGACTGAATGAAGCGTCGTCTCACGCGGTCTGCACGTCCAGCACGAACGCTGGTCCAACTGAGGCGCCAGGTGGAAATGGCATGGCAAGCCGTTCCACAGGACTACATCCAGCATCTCTACGATCGTCTCCATGGGAGAATAGCAGCCTGCATTGCTGCGAAAGGTGGATATGGACTGTACAGGTGCCGACATTTTGCATGCTCTGTTGCCTGTGTCTATGTGCCTGTGGTTCTGTCAGTGTGATCATGTAATGTATCTGACCCCAGGAATGTGTCAATAAAGTTTCCCCTTCCTGGGACAATGAATTCACGGTGTTCTTATTTCAATTTCCAGGAGTGTATGTTATGTGGACATGTGTCCGGGAACGCTTACTTTCCATGTTAGAGTTCATTTTATTACTTCTCTTCAAATCACATTAATCATGGAATGCAAACACACAGCAACAGAACGTACCAGCGTGACTTCAAACACTTAGTTACAGGAAATGTTCAAAATGTCCTCCGTAGCGAGGATACATGCATCCACCCTCCGTCCCATGGAATCCCCGATGTGCTGGTGCAGCCCTGGAGAATGGGGTAATGTATCACAGCCGCCCACAATACGAGCACGAAGAGTCTCTACATTTGGTACCGGGGTTTCGTAGACAAGAGCTTTGAAATGCCCCCATAAATGAAAGTCAAGAGGGTTGAGGTCAGGAGAGTGTGGAGGCCATGGACTTGGTCCGCCTCTACCAATCCATGGGTCACCGAATCTGTTGTTGAGAATCATACGAACACTTCGACTGAAATGTGCAGGAGATCCATCGTGCATGAACCACATGTTGCATCGTACTAGTAAAGGCACATGCTCTAGCAGCACAGCTCCATTGAGCGTAGGTGGGAGAAAGAAACTGAAATGGGCTCTAACATGGAAATTAAGCGTTTCTTTATTTGTGTGTGAGGAATGTTTCCTGAAAGTTTGTCTGTACCTTTTTGTAACACCCTGTGTAAAGGGGAAATATTGTTAGTAAATATCTAGAAAAGCTCTTGCCCAATTTACTTCATATCTGTACACGATACTGTAATAAACATTAGCACAGTCAAAGGTTACATATTTTTCAAAATATACAATTTATAAATATCTTTACACAATATACAAAGGCAATCTTTGTTACCAAACACGCGGTTTACTTTTTACGTGTAGACTGATAAAACTCTGGTAGTGCATCGGCTTTATATTTTGATATATATAGACATAAAAGGTATATAAAATGGAAACGTTGTTACCAAATATCTATGAAAGTACTTGACCCGTTTCCATTAAAATTTTGCATCATAATGTAACAGATATTCATACTGACATAGACTATATATTTTTAAACAAGTATTTGCAAGTTTTCTATTAAGGATAGTTGTTGTTGTTGTTGTTGTTGTTGTTGTTGTCTTCAGTCCTGAGATTGGTTTGATGCAGCTCTCCTTGCTACTCTGTCCTGTGCAAGCTTCTTCATCTCCCAGTACTTACTACAACCTACAGCCTTCTGAATTTGCTTAGTGCATTTATCTCTTGGTCTCCCTCTACGATAGGTGAGAGAAATGAAATGATGTGCTAAGGAAATATGCAGTTTCTTTACCTTTTTCACTGTCAGTTTTAACTACAAAAGCATAGGAATTAAAACATTTCTTATGTATAACTTTAAATAAAAATTGTTTACACAATAATGTGTAGTTTTGTTTTCTTCCTGGAAGTCGGTTTTAGCAGAAAATAGGTAAGTAGTTTCAGTCGCTTTTTGACTTTTGTTTAGAACACTACTGCGGATCTGAGTCATCCGAAACGTTGTAATTCTATCTGTTTTCAGATTAAAACAAAGCAAAATACTTTCGTTGTTAGCTACTATCCTCACAGACATAGCAGCCGGAAAAAGCGCTCTCATACCAACGACAGGAACCATTTCTCCATTCATTTTAAGTGAAATCATTTCCCTAGTCAAAGTTTCGTTTGCAATAACAATAAACACCGCTCAGGTCATGGAGTGGGTGACAGTGGAGATGGGAGGAAGGGCGGGGAGGAGGTAGGAGGGGTAGGAGAAGACGGACAGACGAGGGAGAAAATAGAGATGAGGAGGAGGAGCTTATGGACAGTGAGAGAGGGGAGGAGGACATGGAAAGAGAATGTTGCAGGAGGAGATTAGGACGTGTATCCAATTACCAGATATATAGCAACTGGGAAGCATGGACGGGTTCACTAGTATAGTTATACAGGGTGATTTTTTTCCACCGTATACAAACTCTAAGTACTGATCGATGAGAGGATACGGAACAAAAAGGTTTAGTGAACTTATGTTCGGAAATGCATGATTTCCATGCTAGAGACCATTTATTAAATTAAACACTGTTACAGAGATTGCGGTCTAATACGCACTTTACCACGCCACCACAGTTACAGTGTTGAAAATGGTTTTGCATGTGCTTCAACGCATGCGTGTGCTGGCCGAATCATGTTCTGTCTCACACGTTCACATAAGCCAGGCTGCATCAGAACAGTGTCGAAGGCAGCATGAATACGCTGCTCCGGTGTCTCCACATCTGGAATATGGCTTCATCTGTAAATAGGATGGATGACGTAAATCCCGGAATCTTGTTTGCCTGGAGAAGAAACCGTTGACAGAACTGTCCCCAGCGTGGAGAGTCTGTCGCTAGTAAGCGGTGCACATGCTGTAAGCGATAATAATAGTATCAGTTGTCATGGGGAATATCCCACACAGTCGTCTGGCGTACCCCGTACTGGCGGGCCAGTTGCCTAGTACTGATACTGCAGTCGCCTTCCACACTGTTAATCACATTGCCCTCCATGTCTGGTGTCCGAACATTTCGGGTAAGTCCTTCATGATTTCCTGAAACGAACCTGTCTCAGACAAAGGGTGAAACACTTTTGCAAACATTGAATTCTGTGGTTGTTGTCTCCAGGGATAGGTCTCCTGAGAGAATGTTGCTTCTTGCCGTCGATAGCATTTGCTTTCCGTAAGTAAACACCACGTCGGCAAGCTCTCGATTCGAATCCGGAAGCAAAGTGTACAATGCTGTATCACAGCCACTAAAAAATTGAATCAGCAAGAAAAGTGAATCGGACACATCGTTACCAATTACTATGGTAGGAGAGGGCACGAGGGGATGATGCATGAGGGAAAGTCCCATACTCAAGGAGGAAACCAAGCGTACTGTAACTGTGGCTGCATTATACGGCCCGTATTAGACTTAGTATCTGTAACAGAGTATGACTGAATAGATGGTCTTTAGCATGGAAACCAAGCATTTCCGGATGTGCGTTCATTAGAACTGTTTTGTTCCGTATCCTCTCATCGACCAATCCCTAGAGTTTGTACATTGTGGAAGAAAATCGCCCAATATAACTTGCCTCGATGATTTGGGCTTGTCGGCCAGTTTGTGAAGTTTCAGCTTGCAGCTGAGAATGGCTATAAAGCCGAAATCATAAATGTGTGAAAGAAATGAATAGTAATTTACAGACTAATGGAGGGATTTTTTTTATTTTGAAAACGGTTTCGTGCGTAACGGTAATGTCGAGCGTCCGCGGTTAAACACTTGTGAACTCGTGTACTCGGTCACATTCCTGAGTGAGTCGAGCCCACTTGTACGTGACACTAGATTCAAGCGACGAGATAGTTTCCGGCGGTGACTCACGAGTCTACGGGCATGCAGGGACTACGAATTCGGACATGACTTCACAGGACCTGCTGGTTAGTAACAATTAATTTAATTGCTAGGTAACGTAATCCCTTTGTCGGAAGCAGTTTTTTTGCGAGAAATATTTATCGTCGTTCGTTAATTATCTTTCAATTTGTTTAATTATTGAAGTTCCATGAATGAATCATAACTGTAGATACTGTAAACCGCAATGATTTCATCTTGAGAATCGGTTTGTATCCAGTCATCAGTTTTGTTCCACACCAATGCCACTGACCTGTCCGACATTATGATCCAGACACGACGTTCACTGATAAGAAAACACCTGTTTATCAACATTAAAGAAAAACCGAATTTCAAAGCTAAGTACTGGCACTCAATAAAAAGCATATACTGGATCAGCAACGACAGAGACTACATGTGATAACAAAATTTAGAAGTGACAATATCATCGAATATTTGCACTGAGAAGTGATTATGCAAGAGAGCTTGACACTTCATGTGATTGGTCCCACAGACTGGCTTTACTCAAAATAATGAATGAATAATTTAACCAATACCGCTAACTGGGATGAAGCTGACTCACTTCGGACTTTAAATTTAAATATGTCCGAAGTCAGTAAGACTAATACGAGTACAATTGGTTTCTCTTTCAAAGCAAGAATATTTAGCTACAATAATTAAAATCGGGTATTCATTAAGTTTGGTCTAACAGATCATAAAATTAAAAAGAATAAAAGAAAAAAGCTACATCGGTGAGTTTCCTCCACCCGGGATTGTCTCTGTTACGTGAAGTCTGTGATTTGTTTATAACTGTAGGTGACTTTAATTGTTCTGAATCTTTTTCAATAATGAAAAAATGAATGTGGCATGATGATTAAATTTTAACACGAATTTCAGATTAACAGAAAGCCAAACATGAAGAACAAAAATATGTATGCACCAGTTTGTTTTATGAAAGTCCGAAGAAACCCATACTCTTCTTCTTTACCATGAGAAAATGGCTAATCATATTTCGTTTTACATTGTCGACAATGAATTCAGTTTATCATGATGTTGTTGTTGTGGTCTTCAGTCCTGAGACTGGTTTGATGCAACTCTTCATGCTACTCTATCTTGTGCAAGCTTCTTCATAATTTATCATGATAACCTTGGAAAATTTAGGCTATCGGCTAGTTTTTTCAAGGTTATTTTTCATTGGATTATAATATCTGTGAGAGAGAATTCTAAAACATACAGACTATATTTCTTCTGTTCACCCTGTACACGTTTTTACACATGCGAAGTTTTCATACTGAAAACTCTTACAATGTCAACTGTATGATGCAACAAAAAGATCCACTGACAAATTCATGAGATAACAGCAGGATCGACTATGTCATATTGTTGCTGTGTTCATTACATAACATTGCTACCGCAGTCACGAATGTTTGTTGATAAAAGAAGCGCTCGAGAAAAGACGGCCCACTTCACTCCGATTCCACTAATAATTTGCAAAATTTTACTGATGGGTCTATAAACGGAAAAGTATGGTAGATTAACTTTTGTTACTACTCCGGGTGTCAATGCATGAGGCACATACTCGAGACGTGGGTTTTTTACATCAGTCGCTCGAACAAAAGGCTTAGCTCATTAAAAAAAGTTAAAAAGGTCTTACCTTCTCAAAACGATTAATTTTCAGAATAAGGTTCGATATGTTGAACATTTAGACATTGCTACGAATTACGAACTTCTGAACAGTAAATACAGTGCAATTTCGTCATATGATTACATGATGGAGACCGTGGCTGTTGTTTGAAGACAAATGTTGATGGTGTTAGGACAGCAACCAGCCAAAAATTTAGTTTCAGTTCCTTTATTCAAAGGCTAGCGCCACGGGTTTCGAATCGTTGTGATTCATCCTCAGACGGTTTACATGGTTTCTTTATGACATGTGGTGTGTTTTTTTTCTTTTTTACAGATTAATTGTCGTGAAACGTCGGTTTCGAGTGTTTGTTTTCATAAAATTCGTCCAGCAGATGTAAATGCATTCCGACTGCGTTCTTGTTGTTGCACACGTAAATTGTTCCCATTGATATGATTTCTACCACGCACCACATGTTTTGATACATACCATGTACTACACACCATATGTTTTGATATATGGTATGGTATGGTATGGGATGGTATGGTACCTTATAAACCGGGTTATGGCAAGTCTTACATACTACACATGCAGGCATATCATCTCAGTAGACCACGCCACACGGCCTTCATTATTGTTTCTGTTATGCTGTATTATTTCCTGTCCCATGAGTTTTTTGCTAGCTTCCAACTGTGTAGACGTTGTAGTTAAAATAGTACTGGCCGGGATTCTCCGTTTCTATAATAGTCCAGCATTTTAATGCAATGGAAATTTTACTATTAAAAACTACAACTTTTTATAAAAGAGGGAACAATTTACGTGTGCGACAATAAGAATGCACCGGGAATGCTTTTACATCTGCTGGACGAATGTTATGAAAACAAACACTCGAAACCGACGTTTCACGACAATTCATCTAAAAAAAAAAAAAAAAAAAAAAAAAAAAAAAAAAAAAAAAAAACAGCACATGTCATTAAGAAAGCCTGTGAACCGTCTGAGGATGAATCACAACGATTCGAAACCGGTAACGGTAGCTTTTGAATAAAGGAACTGAAAGTAAGTTTGTGGCTGGTTGCTGCCCTAACACCATCAACAGTAAATACAATATCAAAAAATTTAACTAAAATATTTTGTTATAACGACGTCAACTTCAGTCCGGCAGTCAGTTTCATCCCATTTGAAGGTACATAAAACTGTGGAAGAGTCGATTGTTTTCGAACAATCGACAGAAGCGATTGTTTTTTTCGGTTATTCCACCCAATGAAGCTCATTTCACCTCACCACCCCGCTGCTTTAGAGCTAGCTAGGGCGGTTATTGCTCAAACAACCGGTTTTCGGTTACATCGATTCTTTTTGTCTATAGTTCAACCCCACTGATCAAATCTCTCAAAATAACTGATTCCTGAAATAACAGATTTTAGATTTTTTATTGCTATTACTTCCACTAATAAACATAGACTTCGAACAAAGACCGTAAAATTCTAATGAAGGTAAAGCAATGAGGAGATCTCGATCGATATGGCGTTGAGGCTGTGGCAAAAACTGGTCTCATTGTCTCCAGAAAGGACCGCAAAAGAGAGGGAGACGGGTGCCGTGGCGACAAAGGGAGCGAAAGGTTTCGTGTTGATAACTTCCCTGCATCGTCATTTTTGGGTGGTATTAATGTTTCACCCTGTAGCAACCACAAGAGTAAAGGCTCGGTTATTATCCCAAGTTTATGTCACGACAACAGAGTTATGGCTATAATAACCAAATTTACCTTCTCTTCCAAGGCACATTGTGGATGTTTCCACCTTACGTGATGTCCACGTTTGTTGTTCCTCCTCTCGTTCTTAATCTCTTCAAATGAGTGAAGCATTTTACGCCATTGCCACCGCACTTCGTAAAATACTCCCAATTCTGCTATACAACTAATGCCCAAAAACGACAGCTATAAAATACCTTATAAATCGGGTTATGGCAAGTCTTACATACAACACATGCAAGAATATCATCTCAGTAGACCACGCCACACGGGAGAAGGTTCATTATTGTTTCTGTAAAGCTGTATTACTTTTTGTCCCATGACTTTTTTGCTAGCTTCCAACTGTGTAGACGTTGTAGTTAAAATAGTGCTGGCCGGGATTCCCCGTTTCTATAATAATCCAGAATTTCAATGAAATGGAAATTTTACTATTAAAACTACAATTTTTTATGAAAGTTTAGATAAAACCAAATATTTTAACTCTTCATCTATAGAAAATTGTCGTATCGACTTTTTTACCCACCTATTCCTAAGAAAATGGAAAAAATAGCCTGTTATAACAGAGGTCTAAAACTACTCAAAAATATGGATTTTTTGAAACTAAAATGCTTTTATCGGTTTAAGCCGATCGGTTTTTCACATATCTATTTAGAGCTATTGATCTGCCAAAAGCGTCGCATCCTCTCCACCCCCAAATCTTCTACTAATTTAATCATGCACTCTCACCTTACTATACTGAATATGCACAAAAACTAAACATAGGTTATTTCCTATTATTCTTGTTTTCATAATGTTAATGGCCAACAAGTTATGGGGAAAGAATATGAGAATTAATAAAGCAAAAACAAGAGTATTGGCATGCGACAAAAATCGTCAAGTGAAAGTCCAAGTTGATGTAGGCAATGAACTGCTTGAACAAGTTGATAAATTTACTTATCTGGGCAGTAATATTACCAGGGATGGAAGGAGCAAGGCAGAAGTGAGAAGCAGAATTGCTCAAGCAAAGGCTGCTTTTAACAAGAAGAAAAACATCTTAACATCTAAGAGCATCAGCCTTGAAACCAGGAAAAGATTTTTGAAATCATGTGTGTGGAGTGTGGCATCCTATGGGTGTCAAACGTGGACTCTAGGGACAGAGGAAGACCAGAAGCTAAATTCTTTTGAAATGTGGTGCTCTAGACGCATGCTCAAAATAAAATGTATTGGCAATGTCACAAACGAAGTGGTACTGGAAAGAGCAGATGAGAATTCTGATTAAGACATAAAGGAGTGCTGAACACAATTATAGAGGGATATGTCGAGGGAAAACGACCAAGTGGAACTGAGGCACATGGATCATATCGTGAAATATGTGGGATGTAACACCTATAAAGAAATGAAGAGAAAAACTTAAAGACGCACAAATGGAGACAAGCTGCCATTGTAGCTGTTACAAACCAATCCTTGGATTGACCACTACAGGAGAAGAAGAATGGTCAACAGTTCATAACCGCTACACCAAGGCAGGGAACAGAAAACTTTTGACAGTAATCATTTTCCAACGTTGGTTGCGAAAAGTACCCACATTAGGATCGTCCACTGTCTGAAATGCCTGAAACTACGCCTTTCAAATATGATTGTGTTAAATATTCTGATTTATTGAATCCACAGATGTACACTGAAGAATGCGAGGCATCTGATCCGATATAACAGATAGATGAAGATCCTAATCTATTGTATAAAACCGAGTACAGTATATACTTTTCTCAGTAGACTGCGTCCTGTTCCAGATGCTGGTCCTTGGAAGCAGTGAAGTGACGTGGATGCCCTGAACGAGAGGCTACGGCCCTGGCGGGGATCGTTGAGGCCTGTGAGTTGGCGTGGCGTCAGAGCCTGCGGCAGCGATTCCCGAGATGTCGCCTCTGAGGGATCCGGCTCCAGCTCCAGCCGCAGCCTGGAGTAGGTGGCGCCGAGCTGATTAGCCCGCGCGCGCGCCAGTCCGCGCGCGTGCCTCCGGTCGCGCTCCTTTGGGAAGCAGCCAGTAATGGACTGCCTGTGTCTCATTAGCCGCCCACGGTGATCACACGGCGCCGGGCGCCGGCTCTGGGGCGCCAACCACGCACAGTGTCCCCAGAGACGGAGCCGCAACGCAGTCGCTTTGCGCTCTGTTCCTCGACACTGGTGCGCACTATCCGAGCCGACAGTGCTGCAGGGCGATAAAGAGCTGTGTGAGCGCACGTTGATCCCTTATCACATGGGATCCAACCAGCACCATGGTAACTGTGGCGGTAAAGCCGTACTTTGTCGGTGTCGGGCATCTGAAAGGCTTATTTCAGCATTGGAACAAGGGGTGTATGCAGATTAACTGAGTTTAGTTGTCTTAACAAATTGACCTGTTTTGAAAATGTAAAGCTGTATGCTAGTTTCCAAGAGCTCCAGTTTCCAAATCTACTCACACCGGGTGATCAAAAAGTCAGTATAAATTTGAAAACTTAATAAACCAAGGAGTAATGTAGACAGAGAGGTAAAAATTGATACACATGCTTGGAATGACATGGGGTTTTATACACTCCTGGAAATGGAAAAAAGAACACATTGACACCGGTGTGTCAGACCCACCATACTTGCTCCGGACACTGCGAGAGGGCTGTACAAGCAATGATCACACGCACGGCACAGCGGACACACATGGAACCGCGGTGTTGGCCGTCGAATGGCGCTAGCTGCGCAGCATTTGTGCACCGTCGCCGTCAGTGTCAGCCAGTTTTCCATGGCATACGGAGCTCCATCGCAGTCTTTAACACTGGTAGCATCCCGCGACAGCGTGGACGTGAACCGTATGTGCAGTTGACGGTCATTGAGCGAGGGCGTATAGTGGGCATGCGCGAGGCTGGGTGGACGTACCGCCGAATTGCTCAACACGTGGGGCGTGAGGTCTCCACAGTACATCGATGTTGTCGCCAGTGGTCGGCGGGAGGTGCACGTGCCCGTCGACCTGGGACCGGAGCGCAGCGACACACGGATGCACGCCAAGACCGTAGGATCCTACGCAGTGCCGTAGGGGACCGCACCGCCACTTCCCAGCAAATTACGGACACTGTTGCTCCTGGGATATTGGCGAGGACCATTCGCAATCGTCTCCATGAAGCTGGGCTACGGTCCCGCACACCGTTAGGCCGTCTTCCGCTCACGCCCCAACATCGTGCAGCCCGCCTCCAGTGGTGTCGCGACAGGCGTGAATGGAGGGACGAATGGAGACGTGTCGTCTTCAGCGATGCGAGTTGCTTCTGCCTTGGTCCCAATGATGGTCGTATGCGTGTTTGGCGCCGTGCAGGTGAGCGCCACAATCAGGACTGCATACGACCGAGGCACACAGGGCCAACACCCGGCATCATAGTGTGGGGAGCGATCTCCTACACTGGCCGTACACCTCTGGTGATCGTCGAGGGGACACTGAATAGTGCACGGTACATCCAAACCGTCATCGAACCCATCGTTCTACCATTCCAAGACCGGCAAGGGAACTTGCTGTTCCAACAGGACAATGCACGTCCGCATGTATCCCGTGCCACCCAACGTGCTCTAGAAGGTGTAAGTCAACTACCCTGGCCAGCAAGATCTCCGGATCTGTCCCCCATTGAGCATGTTTGGGACTGGATGAAGCGTCGTCTCACGCGGTCTGCACGTCCATCACGAACGCTGGTCCAACTGAGGCGCCAGGTGGAAATGGCATGGCAAGCCGTTCCACAGGAATACATCCAGCATCTCTACGATCGTCTCCATGGGAGAATAGCAGCCTGCATTGCTGCGAAAGGTGGATATACACTGTACTAGTGGAGACATTGTGCTTGCTCTGTTGTTGTGTCTATGTGCCTCTGGTTCTGTCAGTCTGATTATGTGATGTATCTGACCCCAGGAATGTGTCAATAAAGTTTCCCCTTCCTTGGACAATGAATTCACGGTGTTCTTATTTCAATTTCCAGGAGTGTAAGAACCAAAAAAATGAGAGAGAGAATCAGATGCGCCAGCAGTCGCCGCATGTTGACGTTACTTGTAAAGGCGCTTTTAGTGGAGCTGTATTATCAGAATGGGGAATGTGCTACTTCAGTGTTACGATCCTTTCACCATAGAAAGGGGATTCGAACGGGTGCGTTGACAAATGCAGCTGTGGCGAGAATGATTTCGAAATTCGAAGCCACGGGTTGTTTAGACGATAGACCCCGTAGTGGCCGACCAAGCACAAGGCTTAATGCTGCTGAGACAGTTCAGGAAGAAATGGAGACTGTAGCGGGTTCGTCTATGCACGGGGAAGTCAGTGCTCGTGCAGTTGCACGTCGCACTGGCATGCCATACACTACCGTTTGGCTGGCACTTAGGTGTACCCTCCGATGCCATCCGTACAAAATCCATCGGCATCATGAGCTGTTACCTGGCGATTTAGTGAAGCGGAGTGATTTTGCGGTGTGAGCGTTTCAAAAGACGGCGGAAGATGACCATTGTTTGAGTAACGTGTTGTGGACCGACGAAGCTCATTTCACGCTCCGAGGGTCTGTCAACGCCTACAACTGCAGAATTTGGGCTACCGATAATCCTAAAACTGTCGTGGAAACTCCATTGCACGATGAGAAAGTCACGGAATAGGTTAGATTTACCACATCTACCATTATGTGCCCTTTTTTTTCTTCAACGAAATGCGTGATTCTGGTTTTGTAACTGCTACCGTGACGGGTGAAAGGTACGCCGATATGTTACAGAATCGCATCATCCCCAGCCTGGCTGATAAACTCTTGCTGGAACGTACGATGTTTACGCAGGATGGCGCTCCATCCCATATTGCTAGACGCGTGAAAGATCTCTTGCACACGTCGTTTGGTGATGATCGTGTGCTCAGCCGCCACTTTCGTCATGCTTAGCCTCCCAGGTACCCAGACCTCAATCCGTGCGATTATTGGCTTCTGGGTTACCTGAAGTCGCAAGTGTATCGTGATCGACCGACATCTCTTGGCATCCGACGCCAGTGCCTCACCATAACTCCGGACATGCTTTAGAGTGCTGTTCACAACATTATTCCTTGACTAAAGCTGTTATTGAGGAATAATGGTGGACATATTGAGTATTTCCTGTAAAGAACGTCATCTTTGCTGTATCTTACTTTGTTATGCTAATTATTGCTATTCTGATCAGATGAAGCCCCATCCGTCGGACATTTTTTGAACTGTTGTATTTTTTTGGTTCTAATAAAACGCCATGACATTCCAAGCATGTGTGTCAATTTGTACCTCTCTATCTACATTATTACGTGATTTATTCAGTTTTCAAATTTATACTGACTTTTTGATCACCTGGTACCTCACTTGTAACTGGCTTTTCATAGTACTTCTGCTTAGATTTCACTTACTGATTATTGGTGTGCAGTACAGTACTGGAAAGCTGCCTAAAGTGTACTCCTTGAGAAATTTTGTCTGTTATTCACTAAACAGCAAATTTTTTAAAAAAATATTTAAACATTGTTATTCCTCACTGCAGGATGTTTCTCTTGGTATCTGATTTAAATACTGAACACACTCAGAAAAATAAACACCACATTTATTGTTCTTGACCCGTGGCGTCTCGGTTTCCTGGCCAAACTACGTCGGGCACTGGTGTCGATAGTCACCACCATGTGACTTATCATTGGTTTTCCTTTGTGAGGAGGAGGTTGGGCATGGCGGTGTGAGTTGTGAACCGTACGTAACGGAAGGTGGAGGGCTGGAGCGGCCGTGCCTGGCGGCGGGGTTTGGTTGGGCAGATTTGGGATGGACAACGTATGCAGAGTGCCGGATCGCCTAGCGACTTGTCGACTGTTGGGCAGCCGCTAAAGGTCATGTTCAGGAGCTCTGGTGACGGGGCCCTCCTTAGGTTATTTGAAGAGGAGTTAAAAGGATAATTCACGGTGGGGAGACTGCAGAGTAAAATACTGCCTGAGGACATTCTAGACCTGCGCTTTAATTGCTTCAAGGAACATTGGCGCAATATCATTGTGTCGTGTTCAGTGAATAATATGAATGTTTGTTATACAGTGTGTCTTGGCTTGAGAATGGCCATTGCTTGTCAGTGCGTCTTCTTTGAATCACGTGGTTCTGCTAATTGGTAAACCATTTGTGCGCACGCGCTTGGGGTGCGATGTTGAGAATTGAAGAGTAACACTGGTGAATGGCACTGTACCCGGTGAATTTGAAATGCAATTGTGATTTAGTAAAGTGTATTCATTCTAACCCGCATTGATGTGTTTTACTTGTAACTGAATTGCGTAGGGCTACTGCTGAGTAAAATGTTTTGCCTTGCTTAAGGGTTAAACTGCAACTGCTCTGTTTGTACCTGCACCTTGTCAGTTACATGTACTCGCTTATCAACTTACCTAGACAGAGGCGTATCTACTTATTGTGTACAACCAAATCCATTCTGATTATTTCCGTCATCTTAGCAAGTTTCCGCTGACCTCATTAAAAACCTTGTGAAGGCGTATGTTGGCTTAGTGGATTCTGATGTTGATAGGGTCATTGTCAACGTAGCATGTACTTATTGTGTACAACCAAATCCATTCTGATTATCTCCGACATCTTAGCGAGTTTCCGCTGATCTCATTAAAAACCTTGTGAAGGTATGTGTCGGCTTAGTAGATTCTGATGTTGATAGGGTCATAGTCAACGAAGCAGGTGACACTTCGAGTACTGAAATGTATTACTGGGATTCGGATAAGGAAGGAGCTAAGAGATTAGCAGACGGATGACTGTAAGTAATAGCTTCAGTGGCTTCAATATTTAACTATACGGTGAAATCCTACAATAGTCTCTTACGCTTCACGTAGCTTATGCAGAAAAATTACCCTGTGGTTAGGTCCGAAATTTTCATCAGTCTTGTTTTTAATTACAATAGTACGTTAGCTAAAAACGATAACGTTTTGCGGTTTTCGTCTAGTCGTCTAAGAAGCGTATTGTAGGAGATCTGCAGTGTATTATTTTGTTAAGCTTAAAAATTGAGTGACATTCAAAGCTGTATTGTTCCTCTGTTCGTCTCTTTTTACTTGTGAACTGCAGCTGGCCACGTCACTGCAGGCTAGCTGTACCAGCTGACCGGCGAGTGCTGTCCACGTTAAGTGCGCCGGTAAAGCTGTTGTCCCGTGTTATAGCTAAGTCGATGTGCTCGTAACGTACAGCACAAAACGTACCATTATTATCGTACTTGATAGTAGCCGAGACTGAATGGCTGCATTCCCACGTGAAACCGGAATCCAATGAGGTTCCTACAAACGCGGAAGGATACATAGTGCAATGTTTACATCAGGTTTATTCCTACGATGAACGGATTATAGTACATATAAATTCATGAAATTACTTATGGTAAGATTTTCACTGTATCTACTATTTACATACTTACATTTGTCGTATTATGTATTTGCGCTGAACATATTAATCTCTTTACAGAGACATAAAAGTGGTTTTCTACTGCTAAAATTTCTTTATGTCTCTATAACAGTACAGAACTTTTAGGTTCCCTGTACTGACATCTTCTAGTAAATAACATCCGCCATGAGTGATTGAGATTATTTTATATGGTACTTCGTACAATAATTGCCATTTCCTTTGTCCAGGGACCGAGTATGAAGCTCTGCAATAGGTCTTATGGGGATAGACTTCACATCATAAACATATTCATTTATGATTCCTGGTTGATCTATAAATACTGTACAGGATATCGGGCTAGCAATTTTATTGTCCAGCCTGTGAAGCGGCAATGCAAGATGCCTCTTTCACCTTCTCATCTACCCTCTACGGAGGGTAAATGTGGAGGCTGGCCGTGTGGCATTGCCCGCTGTGCCTGTGAGTGGATATGTGGCTGCTCTTTCAACAAGGTCCGAGCAGGCACACGGGGCGAGTGGTTTATTAGTTATTGGGAGCTCCAGCGTTAGGCGCGTTATGGAGCCCCTTAGGGAAATAGCGGAAAGGTCGGGGAAGAAGGCCAGTGTTGACTCTGTTTGTTTGCAGGGGGGTCTCATCCGAGATGTGGAGGAGACCATACCGGCGGCGATAGAGAGCACTGCGTGCACCCGACTGCAAAATGTTGCTCATGTCGGCACGAATGACTCCTGCCGTCTGGGTTCAGAGGTCATCCTCAGTTCGTACAGGCGGTTGGCGGAATTGGTGAAGGCGCAAAGCCTCGCTCGCGGGGTGGAATTAGAGCTAACTATTTGTAGTATCGTTCCCAGAACCGATCGCGGTCCTCTGGTTTGGAGCCGAGTGCAAGGCTTAAACCAGAGGCTCAGACGATTCTGCTGAGAGCTGGGGTGCAAATTTCTCGACCTCCGCTATCGGGTGGAGAAATGTAGGGTCCCCCTGAATAGGTCAGACGTGCACTACACGCCGGAAGCGGCTACAGGGGTAGCGAAGTACGGTGGAGTGCACATGGGGGTTTTTTAGGTTAAAGAATTCACTCCCTAGGCCCGACAAGACGCCTCCTGAGACACGGCAAGGTAGGAGTACGCAATATGCAACAGTGAATAAAAATATTAATGTGCTAATAGTAAACTGCAGGAGCGTCTATAGAAAGGTCCCAGAACTGTTCTCATTAATAAACGGTCACAACGCCCATATAGTACTAGGGACAGGGAGTTGGCTGAAACCAGACGTAAACAGTAATGAAATCCTAAACTCAGACTGGAATGTATACCGCAGAGACAGGCTGGACAGTGAAGGGGGAGGCGTGTTTATAGCGATAAGAAGTGCAATAGTATCGAAGGAAATTGACGGAGATCCGGAATGTGATATAATTTGGTTGAAGGTCACGGTTAAAGCAAGCAGACATGGTAATTCGATGTCTCAGCAGCTGTTGTGGCTGAACACCTGAAGGATAATTTGGAAAATATTTCGAGTAGACTTCCCCACCATGTTACAGTTCTGGGTGAAGCTTTTAATTTGCCGGATATAGACTGGGAGACTCGAACGTTCATAACGGGTGGCAGGGACAAAGAATCCAGTGAAATTTTTTTAAGTGCTTTATCTGAAAAGTACCTGAGCAGTTAAACAGGGAACCGACTCTTGGCGATAACACATTAGACCTTCTGGTGACAAACAGACCCGAACTATTTGAAACAGTTAACGCAGAACAGGGAATCAGCGATCATAAAGCGGTTACTGCATCGATGATTTCAGCCGTAAATAGAAATATTAAAAAAGGTAGAAAGATTTTTCTGTTTAGTAGAAGTGACAAAAAGCAGATTACAGAGTACCTGACGGCTCAACACAAATGTTTAGTCTCAAGTACATATAGTGTTGAGGAACAGTGGACAAAGTTCAAAACCATCGTAGAATATGTGTTAGATGAGTATGTGCCAAGAAAGATAGTAAGAGATGGAAAAGAGCCACCGTGGTAAAACAACCGAGTTAGAAGACTGCTGCGGAAGCAAAGGGAACTTCACAGCAAATACAAACATAGCCAAAGCCTTGCAGACAAACAAAAAATACGCGAAGCGAAATGTAGTGTGAGGAGGGCTATGCGAGAGGCGTTCAATTAATTCGAAAGTAAAGTTCTATGTACTGACTTGGCAGAAAATCCTAAGAAATTTTTGTCTTATGTCAAAGCGGTTGGTGGATCAAAACAAAATGTCAGACACTGTGACCAAAATGGTACTGAAACAGAGGATGACAGACTAAAGGCCGAAATACTGAATGTGTTCTTCCAAAGCTGTTTCACAGAGAAAGACTGCATTGTAGTTCCTTCTCTAGATTGCGCACAGATGACAAAATGGTAGATATCGAAATAGACGACAGAGGGATAGAGAAACAATTTAAATCGCTCAAAAGAGGAAAGGCCGCTGGACCTGATGGGATACTAGTTCCATTTTACAGATTACGCGAAGGAACTTGCCCCCCTTCTTGCAGCGGTGTACCGTAGGTCTCTAGAAGAGCGAACGGTTCCAAAGGATTGGAAAAGGGCACAGGTCTTCCCCGTTTTCAAGAAGGGACGTCGATCAGATGTGCAGAGCTATAGACCTATATCTCTAACGTCGATCAGTTTTGGAATTTTGGAACACGTATTATGTTCGAGTATAATGACTTTTCTGGAGACTAGAAATCTACTCTGTAGGAGTCAGCATGGGTTTCGAAAAAGACGGTCGTGTGAAACCCAGGTCACGCTATTCGTCCACGAGATCAGAGGGCCATAGAAACGGGTTCACAGGTAGATTCCGTGTTTCTTGACTTCCGCAAGGCGTTCGATACAGTTCCCCACAGTCGTTTAATGAACAAAGTAAGAGCATATGGACTATCAGACCAATTGTGTGATTGGATTGAGGAGTTCCTAGATAACAGAACGCAGCATGTCATTCTCAATGGAGAGAAGTCTTCCGAAGTAAGAGTGATTTCAGGTGTGCCGCAGAGGAGTGTCATAGGACCGTTGCTATTCACATTGTACATAAACGACCTTGTGGATGACATCGGTAGTTCACTGAGGCTTTTTGCAGATGATGCTGTGGTGTATCGAGAGGTTGAAAATTGTACTGAAATGTAGGAGGATCTGCAGCAAATTGACGCATGGTGCAGGGAATGGCAATTGAATCTCAATGTAGACAAGAGTAATGTGCTGCGATTACATACAAAGATACCCACGTCTGGCCATCCTGATTTAGGTTTTCCGTGATTTCCCTAAAATCGCTCCAGGCAAATGCCGGGATGGTTCCTTTGAAAGGGCACGGCCGACTTCCTTCCCCGTCCTTCCCCAATCCGATGAGACCGATGACCTAGCTGTCTGGTCTCCTTCCCCAAAACAACACAACCCCAACATAGAAAGATAAGTTCTTTATCATTTAGCTACAAAATAGCATGTCAGCAACTGGAAGCAGTTAATTATATAAATTATCTGGGAGTACACATTAGGAGTGATTTAAAATGGAATAATCATTGCATGGGGGCTTAATTAAATAGAATGCTAATAAATCGCTGTGCAAGTAACCGATACAAAAGTAAATACACTCCTGGAAATGGAAAAAAGAAGACATTGACACCGGTGTGTCAGACCCACCATACTTGCTCCGGACACTGCGAGAGGGCTGTACAAGCAATGATCACACGCACGGCACAGCGGACACACCAGGAACCGCGCTAACTGCACAGCATTTGTGCACCGCCGCCGTCAGTGTCAGCCAGTTTGCCGTGGCATACGGAGCTAGATCGCAGTCTTTAACACTGGTAGCAAGCCGCGACAGCGTGGACGTGGACCGTATGTGCAGTTGACGAACTTTGAGTGAGGGCGTATAGTGGGCATGCGGGAGGCCGGGTGGACGTACCGCCGAATTGCTGAACACGTCGGGCGTGAGGTCTCCACAGTACATCGATGTTGTCGCCAGTGGTCGGCGGAAGGTGCACGTGCCCGTCGACCAGGGACCGGACCGCAGCGACGCACGGATGCACGCCAAGACCGTAGGATCCTACGCAGTGCCGTAGGGAACCGCACCGCCACTTCCCAGCAAATTAGGGACACTGTTGCTCCTGGGGTATCGGCGAGGACCATTCGCAACCGTCTCCATGAAGGTGGGCTACGGTCCCGCACACCGTTAGGCCGTCTTCCGCTCACGACCCAACATCGTGCAGCCCGCCTCCAGTGGTGTCGCGACAGACGTGAATGGAGGGACGAATGGAGACGTGTCGTCTTCAGCGATGAAAGTCGCTTCTGCCTTGGTGCCAATGATGGTCGTATGCGTGTTTGGCGCCGTGCACGTGAGCGCCACAATCAGGACTGCATACGACCGAGGCACACAGGGCCAACACCCGGCATCATGGTGTGAGGAGCGATCCCCTACACTGGCCATACACCTCTGGTGATCGTCGAGGTGACACTGAATAGTGCACGGTACATCCAAACCGTCATCGAACCCATCGTCGTACCATTCCTAGACCAGCAAGGGAACTTGCTGTTCCAACAGGACAATGCACGTCCTCATGTATCCCGTGCCACCCAACGTGCTCTAGAAGGTGTAAGTCAACTACCCTGGCCAGCAAGATCTCCGGATCTATCCCCCATTGAGCATGTTTGGGACTGGATGAAGCGTCGTCTCACGCGGTCTGCACGTCCACCACGAACGCTGGTCCAACTGAGGCGCCAGGTGGAAATGGCGTGGCAAGCCGTTCTACAGGACTACATCCAGCATCTCTACGATCGTCTCCATGGGAGAATAGCAGCCTGCATTGCTGCGAAAGGTGGATATACACTGTACTAGTGGCGACATTGTGCATGCTCTGTTGCCTGTGTCTATGTGCCTGTGGTTCTGTCAGTGTGATCATGTGATGTATCTGACCCCAGGAATGTGTCAATAAAGTTTCCCCTTCCTGGGACAATGAATTCACGGTGTTCTTATTTCAATTTCCGGGAGTGTATAAAGCATAGATACAATTCCCTGTTCCGCTCATAACACTTCTCCATTATTTGCCGTATGCTAAAGATCTGGTCCTGACAACCGCTAAGGGGCCTAAATCCACTCTGATTTTCATCCATTTGGTCCTCAACTAATACTCGCACTTTCCTTTCAACAATACCTGAGAAGATTTTACCCACAACGCTGATTAAAGAGATACCTCTATAGTTGTTACAATCTTTTCTGTTTCCATGTTTAAAGATTGGTGTGATTACTGCTTTTGTCCAGTCTGATGGAACTTGTCCCGACTCCCAGGCCAATTCAGTTATCCTGTGTAGCCATTTAACACCTGACATTCCACTGTATTTGATGAGTTCTGACTTAATTTCATCGACCCCAGCGCTTTATTGCACTTACTTGGCCACTCATACGTTGCCTGCGGTTCATGAACTAGTACATGACTACAGGAACCCACACCATGACATATACCTGCATACAGTAGTTTTTCCCGTATCAGATTTATACATGAAAGGAAAATAACATACATATTAATATTTTGTTATGGTACACTGTACCTGAAAAGGATTACAATAGTACAATAAATGTTGTGTATTGTGGCCCCACGCTGCGCGCCTATGTGGCGGGTCGTAGTATCGTGTTGGGCAATTTCAGCAAGACTTCAACAAAACCAGTTACTTAATATTAATTTAACATCAAGTTTTATTTATTCACTGCTTTCCCTGACTAATTATCGTTATTTTGTTGAAGAAATCTCCACCTGGGAACGTGTAGCAATGTCGTCTTTCAAGCAGTGTAAATGGCGCTAAGTTCATGCACAAAAGTGATCATATACAACCAGCAAACAAGCTAAACGCATGTTTCGTAATTTCAGCTGTACAGGAGGAATAATTTTTAGCAGTCATCAGTTCTGTTGCGTAATAGTCTCATTACTAGTTGCAGATAGTCTTTCGAATTTACCGCTACTGTTATTTCAGATGGCTACAATTTTCTTTAAGCAAAATGAACAGTTATGACACAAACTACCACATGCACACAACACTAATGTATTGTTCCCTGTCAAAATATTTATAAAAGTTGCTACTAAATAACTAGGCTTCATACGTCAGCAGAGAACAATTATTTTTATCACATAAGATGCTGTCTGCATAGACATAAGTTACTGTGTTTAAAGATTATTCACAATCTAAGTGCAATTTAAAACGAGTGGGTTCTAGACCACCAATACACAATTGTTATCGTAATAATGACCATCAAGATTTATGTGTGTATAAAAATTCAATTTAAAACAGCTGCTGCAATATTTCACGAAGATGGCGGCTAACAAAAGCCAGGCACTTACCGCTTCTCCTTCAGGCACTGTTTTACTACTAACAAATGATAAATATTAAATCTTTTTGTGGCTTTACTATATGTGTTAACATTGAAAAGTATTTATCAATGTCAATCGCTTATTATTCAGCATTTACCAATAAACCGCTTTGTAGATCAATAGCGCTAATGGCTGCGCTCCATTGTAGCCGATCAGAAAACTTAACATTTATATAGGACGAGAATCATAGTGAAATAAAAGTCCAAACAAAGAGCATTCATTTCAATGACACAGAAACTTTATTTTTGAAATACTGCTTAACAACATAATACAGTTTGTTGCAGACATCTGTGACACGAGACGTCAATGACATCCGATCAGTAGACAGCCGAAAAAGGAGGATTATTCTAGATGAGTCATAGATAACAGAAAAAGGGGATTTTGATTATCTTTTTCATGAGCACTGTCTGAGATATAATTTCCTACAGAATATTAAATTATGTCATTGACAATAATTATTCTTTTATTATCGATGAAGTCCTTTTTATTAATATCACGACAATGTTCGTTCGATACACATACACAATACTGTAGCGAATATGATTCTGAATGAAATAAAGGCGTGGATATTACAGCCACTACCTTGGCGGCATTCTGACCACGCTCGAGTTCTAAGTTATTGCCGCGAAAGCGCTTTGCCGTGTCGTCTGTCATACCTAGCAAATGTTGAGTAGTTGTCTTGTTCCTTGGAGCTGGAGCTGGGTTAAGCGACTGCCGTCGGGTTTGTAGGCTGTGGAATTTGGTGGGTTTAACTCATCAACTTTTGTAAATTATGATTCAAGTTTCATTCTTCCTGTTATAAACTCAGATGCTTTGTGTTTATTGAATACTGTTTTCTTTTTTTCTTATGTTCGTAAATTTCAGTACTTTGTCACTTTGCATGTCACTATAATTATGATGGTTTCCATGTTGTTATAACTCTGAAATTTAATTGATCAATATGTTTTGCTTAAATAAATGTTAATTTGCTGAAAACGACGAACTATATGATGCATCTCACTTCCACGTGCTGATGTTTGATCCTTTCCTATCCTGAACTTGTTGCCTGGGTTTCAGTTCTAAACATTGGCCGTGATTCTCTTACGGCTAAATTATGGTACAATCGTCCAGCCATTACTGTGGGTTCTTCAATTGCTCTGGAGACGGGAAATCGTAACTACATCTGAAATATTAGTTCACTTTATTACACGAATGATGAAACGATGAACTTAACTTGATACATTTCTTTTCCACAGGAATGCTGATAATTTACAGCTGTTATTGAATATTAAAGCATCGTCTTGAAGCACTAGTTGACGAACTCTTCTCTCGAAGTACAATGTTCAACATTCACAAAAGTACATTCCAACATGAGACTTAAATAATTCTTTAGCTCTACTCGATGATATTGACTACTTCAGCTGGCTCACTTTAGTGGACAGAGCGTTTCGGTGATTCGCTCTGTTTTGACCTCCATGCAAGGGCCCTCCTGTGCTGACTGAAAGGGCAGTTCTTATTCAGCCTCTCCCATTCGTCGTTGCGGATTGCAGCGAGACACGGCTAAAGTCTGCGATATCGATGAGCATTGTTGATTTTGGTCCGGTGCTGTAATCTTCGGATGATGCCACAGAAATAACCTGAGAATCTAATTTCCTAATTTGTAGCAGTGCTGTGGATAAATTATCCCACCCCTTTAAACTACTCCCTTGAACTTGCAGATATTTATTATTTTAACTATAAGGAAATGTTCCATATTTAAGTTCTTGCGTTACTATTTGCATGCACTCTGCAGCGTAACTCTTTCCCTCATTTCCCCAACCCTGTGCAATTTTCATGAATCTACAATTTGCTTTACATGCAGGTCATCGCGTCTTCCATCTGATTTTTGTACAATTCGCCACACCGGTGGTTTTTTGCTGTGGCTCTCCTGCAGAGACTGCAAAACACTTCCTTCCCAACAAATAGAGCTGCAGTTCTGGATTTCTTCAGCTCTGCTTCTCTTACCTGTACTTTTAGCATCGACTGCTCCTCAGCTTACAGATTGCTAGGCTAGGCTCACCTCTGGAAGTTTTGTTTGAAGGTTTCATCATTTCCGTCGGATTCGGCGATATTTCTTGCATGGATACCTGCAGCCCTCATTTGGCCTGCCATAGCTTCCTCTGTATTGATATTACGGGTCAACCCTTTTCCTTTTGCGCTTTTTCCTTATGTCCTACATGCTTAAACCGAACAATTCCTTTTCAGCTTTTTGGAAAACACTCTCCTGTGCTCAAAAGTATTTCGGTTTTCTCATTTTTTATTTTAAGTATACCTGTTAAATGTAGCTTGAGGCACTCTTTGTTTGCGCCAATATTAATTTAATATATGATCTACATTTAAATGTACTGTTAGAGATAACTGCACGTCATCTGTTCCCCACTTCCCGAAAAGTCTTTTTCTTGTCATACTGTATTACAATTTAATTATTTAATTAATAACCTAGGATAAACAGAAAAAAGGGTTACCACGTGATTTCCAAACATTATGTTGCATTAATAATGTAAGTAGGCTGTTTAGGTTTTTTTATTGGTAACGCCACCGCCACATAGCGCTCTGTATGGAAATCACTGGCTGTGCCGTATACAGTCTGTGGCTGGTTTGCATGTTGTCTGCCAGAATTCTTAAATGTTTTGAATTTACGTGCAGTAATGAACAGCTTATAGTCAAAATCATCGTTTCGGCGGGTAGCACGTCGTTCATTGTTACGTCGTGTCGGCAGTTCCATCTCAAAATTCGGTGCACCTTGCCACTTTCTTTCACAATTTCCGAAATGCCCTGTGTTATTATTTTGTGGCTTTTCCGTATTTCTAAGTCCCTCTTCCTGTGTTGGAGCGCGACTGTCCTCTGAAATACGTAATTCTTGTATTACCTGTGTCAGCTGATCTTGCACTTCCCGGATTTCTCTTTGGTGTTGTGTATTAATTTGATTCTGATTTTGTTTGAATTTCCTAATTTGTTCGCACTCTTCTGTATATCATTCAGATCATCATCTACCTTTGTAGATAAGTTAGTGAACTGATCTGAAAGTTCGGCTACTTTCTCCGATAGTGAACACATTTCCTCAGTGTGTTTTTCTGAACCAAGTTTCAGAGTGTCCATTTGTGTTGAAATCGAATCTACTGTGACCTTTAAGTTTTCCTGAGTTCTTGCAAGTTGCGTAACCGAATCGGTGGATGCAACTGAGTCCATTTTAGCTTGCAAGGTGTCGTGATTTTCCCGAACAATAGTTTGCAGTTCTTTTATGGCTGCTTCATGATTCTGTAATGCATTTTCATGCCGCGAAAAAATAGGTTGAAAATGCTCACAAATTTGTGTTTTTACGTCATTACAGATTTTTTGGCATTTCGATTGAATGTTATGTAACTCAGTAGTTAAATCGTCACGTGTTTGTTCAAGTGTGCTGTCTAACTTCCGAAGATTTTGTTCCATTGTGTCTAACTGTTGCTGTGTTTGTCTCTGGTGTTGTTCCATTGTGTCCAACTTTTGAAGATTTTGTTCCATTGTGTCTAACTTTTGAAGATTTTGTTCCATTATGTCTAACTTTTGAAGCTTTTGCTGTGTTTGCCTCTGATTTTGTTCCATTGTGTCTAACTTTTGAAGATTTTGTTCCATTGTGTCTAACTTTTGAAGATTTTGTTCCATTATGTCTAACTTTTGATGGTTTTGTCCCATTTGTTGCATTAATTGTAATAACAATGCACTGGTGTCTGAAACATGTTCCTTAGTGCTATTGGGCAATGCATTTGAACCGGCAATATTTGGAGTTTGAAAAACAGAAAATGTGTCTTGACTTATTTGAGAAAACGGTGAGGACGCAAAATCTGAATCTACAGTATTTGCAAGATTGTGTCCTGTCATTTCGGAATCCTAAGGCGAGCTGTTGCCGACTGATCGATCGATAATGCTTCCCTGTTCACTAACTGTTCCACTGCCTACACCATTATTTGCAACCCGCTCCATTTCCCTATGCACAATTACCAAATTACTACTTTGAACATTCGATAATTCATTACATGGTGGCGCTAACACACTGCTTTCGTCTTCACTGTCATTTCTCAGTTTACTTTGGAGCCTAGTATTACGTTTTTCACACGCCATTATTGTCACAATATTTCACACGATAACACAGAAAAGAACAATTTGAAGAGCAAAAAATAAGAAAACACATTAACATAGCACTGAAAATAATATCTCGTTAATTGCAAGCCCAACTGCGAAATACTTGGTGCAACTTTGCATGCATGCCACAACTGTTTTACTGTACAACAATGAAAGACAGCAACTACAGACGAAATTCTCTCTACAATTACGCGCTAGTAATAAACAGAGGCTACACTAACTACACAAACTACAAGAAGAAATCAGAAGATTGCAGTGAGGTATCCTTGGCTAAGGGTCGACATATGAAACGTCCCCCCCCCCCAAAAAAAAAGTTATACAAGACTGCTTAAACTGACACACAATATTTTTAGCGCAACGCAATCTGACTTTCAATAATCCCTACAAAAGAATGGCCCTGCCTAACATTAACCTATACCTTTCACTAATCACTTACCTCACAAAAAATCTTCGTTACTCTAACTACTGCAATACAGCGAGCACCACTACTGCCAGCTAAATAAAAGATTCAAACTACGGAAGGCACTAATTACTGATAGGCACAGTTAGCAAATGAAAGATTTTAATAGAGAACAAACAATGTATTTACCTTAATCATCATTATATATATATATATATATATATATATATATATATATATATATATATATATATATATATATATATCAGTTCATGACATCAATTCTTACAAATTTCAAAACTCCGCCATCTCTCTCCCCCACGTCCACCACTGCTGGCGGCTCACCTCCAACTGCCCAACGCTGCGCGCTGTTAGCATCCAGCTGCCGCTGCCCAACACTACAATGGCAGACAACAATGCAAACCAGCCACAGACTGCACACGGCACAGCCAGTGATTTTCACACAGAGCGCTACGTGGTGGCGGCGTTACCAATAAAAAAGGCTAAACAGCCTACTTACAATAATGCTAAACGCATTATTCAGGATTCTCTATTGTCCTTGGTGTAGGGGTAGCGTCTTTGATTCATAAGCGAAACATCTGCGGTCCCAGGTTCCAGTTCCGCAGCTGGTTTTGATTAATAGTCGCATTGGTGGCCGAAAACTTCCGGCATAAGAAGTCACACTCATTCTGCCAACGGCCTTGTCAAAGAGGGCGTGGAGCGGACAGAGGTTCAGAGTACTCTTTTGTCCTAGAGGTGGGAAGCTGCCCTCTAAGGCCGAAGTATCAGCAGTGATGAACGGCATCAGAAGGCATTGGAAACAACTGCATTAAAGGCACGTGACCTGTATCCACAGGACATGTGGCCTGCAATTGAAGAAGTGTCATGATGGTCTCTCAATTGGTAAAGGATTTCGGAATACTATCCCAGTCTCCAGGAGTGGACTGCCAAAGGAGAGTTTACCACGAGAAAAAGAAGTAATCATCAACGAAAGTATGACATACTACGGAAACCGGGTTGGTAGGTAGTCAGAGAGCGAACAGGATAAGGCTAAGGTTGAGGATGGGACCGTAAACAGCTACTGTGAGTTGCTCAGTCAAACACAAAACTTTATTTTTCTAAGAACCACTTATTTACTGATTAGCTTAAAAGATCGCAACTAAACAATACCCCTGAACGCCTAGTTGAAGAAAACTTGAGATGCTTTCTGGGCTAAAGGCCCAAAACCACACAGCAAACACAAGAACGGCTGAAGGCCTGGCTTAGAAATCAAATGCAATAAAAAAATAGAAGGTATTTTTTCAAAACATGCAATGAAAATTATCAAAGGCTGAAGGCCTACACTACACGTCTGAAGGACGACTATAAATAAGGCACATTAATAAACAATTTTTTTAAGTAAGGAAATTTCTTTTTAAACTAAAACAGAACTGCCGAAACCTGCTTATTGCACGGCTGAAGGCCACAAACAAATTTTAAACAACGGCTGAAGGCCTGAACAAGAAGTCAGATGAAGAATGTAGAGTAAACCACTTGCTTCCTATTAGAAAAAAAATCTTTACAGAATACACATGGCTGAGAGGCTTATCATGGGGTTCACGCAAATCCTCAGCTGAAGGTCAAACGTAACCCATGGAACAACGAACGTCTTAGGGCCTGGATTACATACAATTTCAGATTGTACAATTTATAAGAATTTTTTTTAAACAGTCAATGCTCAAAATTTTAATTTAACGTGGCTGAAGGTCTTTGTGTCATATTTTAAAACAACTGAATTAATAAACGGCCAAATATCTATCACAATACTTCAACTAAAATGAAAATCACAAAATAAAAACAGAACAATTTAGGGCTCAGAAGTGTTCCAACGGTCGGCCTGGGAAGGTATCTCAAACGTAAGGTGAGGTGAGACAGGCAGGCAAGAGTTGAAGTTAGGTAATCGGATGGTAACCCAAATTAGAGACGGCCTAATGACCGACCAACAATTTAACCAGTTCCCTTCTGTATGACCAACGGCACAATGATGGAGAATATCAGCCATGGATGAGAATACAAACAGTGCTATGCCTCCAGAAACTGGTGTCTAAAATCAGTCAGTAGAACAATAATCATTCTAAGCAAATATGAACCAAACAACTTAAAGGTCTGTCGAACTTCATGCTGTGCTGGACAGCAACAACACGAAGTGGAAAAAGGCACACTGCCTACAAACTACACTAACGACCAGGGCAGATAACTGGAACGTAAACGGCCACAAGGCAGAAAATACCGCAGGCGCACTTCCCTGATATGTAACAGTCAATTTAATAATTAATCACAACATAAGAAGACTGCTGCAAGATTTTGCTGACTCCAACACATCATACGATGCTGCTAGCCTGAACACCCAAGGGGGCAACAACTCGTAAATGAACGAAGAGATGTCACAATTGTTGAGGTTTCATAACACATTAAGTGATCACTGAACTTAAGCGTCCAGATTCAGTTTGCAACAAACTTTGCGCTCTCACAGCTAGTGCCTCACGATCCGACAACACGTGAAGACTGCCAGCGGCCCCAGCCTGGCTACGCGCGGCGGAGACTTGCCTTCTGCTCAGTCCCAACTGACTCACGAGCACACGCAACACCGCCCGGAAATACTAGCGGTCACCCCAGAGGTAGTTCGATAGTAAAAGTGTCGATAAGCACTGCTGCTACCACTCAAGGATACAAGCCAGCAACTTGGATATGCCAGTAAGTAAGGAGGAAACAAGACGCCACTCGATGTAAAAATGCCAAAGGAACAATACCTTGAACGCGAGCCATACACGGCTCATCTACGTGCTACAGAAACTAGAAAATCTGAAAAGGTAAATGTAAAGGCTCAGACTAGATATTGTACGGATCAGGGAAGTGGAAAGAAGCCAAGGATTTCTGGTCTGATGAGTTCAGCGTGATATCAGCAGCAGCAGAAAATGTTATAATGGGATTCGTTATGGAAAGGAAGGTAGGGCAAAGAGTATGTCACTGTAAACAGTTCAGTGACAACGTTGTTCGTATCAGAATATACAGCAAACCGACACCGTCAACTACAGTTCATGTAAATATGCCGACGTCGCAAGATGAAGATACAGAGAAAGTGTTTTAGGATACTGAGAGGGTAATACAGTATGTAAAGGTGGATGAAAATGAAGTAGTCATGGGGGACTGGAATGCAGTTGTAGAAGAAAAGGTACAGGAGAATAGGGCCTTGGGACAAGGAATGACAGAGTAGAACACGTTTCAGCTAGTAGTAGCGAATATTCCGTTCAAGAATCACAAGAGGAGTAGGTATATTTGGAAAAGGCCGAGTGATACGAGAACATTTCAGTTAGATTATATCACGGTCAGAAAGGGATCCGAAATCACATACTGGATTGTAAGGCGTACCCAGGAGTAGATATACACTCAGATCGCAATATGATAGTGATGAAGATTAAACTGAAGTTTAAGGCATTAGTCAGGAAGAATCAATACGCAAAGAAGTGGTATACGAAAGTTCTAAGGAATGACGAGATACAGTTGAAGTTCTCTAAGGATATAGATACAGCAATAAGGAATACCTCCGTAGGCAGTACACTGAAGAGGAATGGGCATCTCTAAAAAGGGCCATCACAGAAGTTGGGAAAGAAAACACAGTAACAAAGAGAGTAACAGCAAGGAAACCATGTGTAACAGAAGAAATACTTCAGTTGATTGATGAAAGGAGGAAGTACAAAAATGTTCTGAGGAACTCTTGAATACAGAAACACAAGTCACTGAGGAATTTAATAAACAGGAAGTGCAGGGAAGGTAAGACGAAATGAGTGCAGGGAAGAGGTGAAGACGTCGAAAAAAAAATGATTTTTCTGAAGGACAAACTGGGCATACAGTAAAGCGAAAACAACCTTCGGTTACATTAAAAGCGTGGGTGATAACATAAGAGTGCAACGGGAATTCTACTGTTAAATGCAGAGGAGAGGGCGGATAGTTAGAAAGAATATATTGAAAGCCTCTATGAAGGGGAAGATTTGTGCGATTTGATAGAAGAAGAAAAAGGAGTCGATTTAGGAGAGATAGTACTAGAATCAGATTTTAAAAGAGCCTTGGAGTACTTCAATTCAAGTAAGGCACAATGGATACATAACATTCCATCATAACAAAACGACTATTCAAGTTGGTGTGTAGAATTTATGAGTCTGGCGACATACCATCTGATTTTCGGAAAAGCGTCACCCACACAATTCTGGAGACGACAAGAGCTGACAAGTGCGAGAATTATCGCACAATCAGCTTACCAGTTAACGCGTTAAAGTTGCTTACAAGAATAATATACAGAAGAACGGAAAGAAAATTGAGAATGCGCTAGATGACGATCAGTTTCGCTCTCCGAGAGAGGCAATTCTGACGTTGCGGCTGATAATGGAAGAAAGACTAAAGAAAAATGAAGACATGTTCACAGGATTTGTCGACCTGGAAAAAGCTGTCGACAATTTAAATGGTGCAAGATGTTCGAAATTCTTAAAAAAGTAGGGGTAGGCTATATGGAGAGACACATCATATACAATATGTACAACTGCCAAGAGGTAATAATAAGAGTGGACGACCAAGAACGAAGTGCTCGTATTAAAAAGGGCGTAAGACAAGGATGTAGGCTTTCGCCCCTACGGTTCAATCTGTACATCGAAGAAACAATGGTGTAAATGAAAGAAAGGTTCAGAAGTGGAATTAAAATTAAAGGTGAAAGAATATCAAAGATACGATTAGCTGCTGAAATTGCTATTTTGAATGAAAGCGAAGAAGAATTACATGATCTGCTGAATAGGATTAGCAGTCTAAGGAGTACAGAGTGCGATTGAAGAGTAAATCGAAGAAAGAGGAATATAAGGAGAAGTAGTGGAAATGAGAACAGCGAGAAACGTAACATCAAGATTGATGGTCACGAAATAGATGAAGCTAAGGAATTCTGCTACCTGGGCAGTAAAATGACAAATAACGATCGGAGGCAGGAGGACATCAGTAGGAGACTAGCAATAGCAAAAAGGGCATTCCTAGCCAAGAGAAGTCTACTAATATCAAATATCGGCCTTAATTTGAGGAAGAAATTTCTGAGAATGTACGTCTGGAGTTCAGCATTTATGGTAGTGTAACATGGACTGTGGGAAAACCGGAACAGAAGAGAGTCGAAGCATTTTAGATGTGGACCAACAGAAGAAAGTTGAAAAATAAGTGGACTGGTCAGGAGATTTGGCGCAGAATCAGAGAGGATAGGAATATGTGGAAAACACTGATAAGGAGAAGGGACAGGATGACAGGAAATCTGTTAAGATATAGGGTAATGACTTCCATGGTACAAGAGGGAGCTCTAGAGGCGAAAACTGTAGAGGAAGGCAGAGACTGTAATGATATACCCAGCAAATAATTGAGGACGTGGGTTGCAAGTGCTACTCTGAAGTGAAGAGGTTAGCACAGGATAGGAATTTGTGGCGGGCTGCATCAGAAGACTGATTACAAAAAAACAAATACCAGATGAGAATCGGAAACTTACAGGGGAACATTATAGACGACGTCGCCAATTTCTCATTGTCAGTTTCCTGCAAACGAACACAGATTCATGACTGTCTGAAAACTATATTTAATGTACATTGTGTTGCCACTTATCTGATAACAGTAATTCTCTTCACAATGTACGCAAAAGGTTACATGAGAACCACAACAAAATCAACGCTGTCTTCAGACGATCTGGTCCTCAAAACACGGAGCTCATAGCTGACAACATGACCCGAAGCAGCACTTCGATATACAAAACGTCGGTTAATACATTCTGTACGAATATTATAGTATTTGTAAAAATTAGATCTCAGTACATTTTACTCAGCTCTTTCGTAACTATGTAGTTCTAGACGACTAACTACAGTATTGAGAAAGTTTCCTCGGTGCAGTTCTTGTACGTTTCTGTATAATATTTGTTTCTAGGTACATCGCCAAGTTGCACCTTAGTACATTATTTTAATTTGGGAAAACATTAATTTACCTGAGCAATTTTCATGATTTCAGAAAAGGACTGCAGCAGTCAGAATGTGTTGTGGTTTGCAGGAGAGCCAACACAGGGTTACTAAAGGAGGTCGAAATGCACGCGTTTTAGGTCACGCAGGCTGGCGTGAGGTCTGGAACATGACAAGGGCATTAGAATTGAGAAAAACGGACGTAGCTGGTGGAATACTTAACTTGAATCCATTAATGACGAATGTCGCTCTTTATGGTACATGATTCACAATGTCAATAATACGGATACTGGCGCCTTGCTAGGTCGTAGCAAATAACGTAGCTGAAGGCTATGCTAACTATTGTCTCGCCAAATGAGAGCGTAGAAGTCAGTGAACCATCGCTAGCAAAGTCGGCTGTACAACTGGGGCGAGTGCTAGGAAGTCTTTCTAGACCTGCCGTGTGGCGGCGCTCGGTCTGCAATCACTGATAGTGGCGACACGTGGGTCCAACGTATACTACCGGTCCGCGGCCGTTTTAAAGGCTACCACCTAGCAAGTGTGGTGTCTGGCGGTGACACCACAGAATGCTGTCACTTACTAAAGGAACAAGAAAAGATCTTAAACTTCTATTTCAGAGCTGACCTTAGGTGAAAGTCTGAGGGGTGTCCAAAGGTACAATTGTATATTAGTTCCTGACGCGTTTTGGTCATCGGTCATCTGCATAAAGACATCCGACCGCGACCGCGAAGTCATTACCCCTCGCTATACGGCGCGGCCCAGTGGACTCACGTAGCAACCTCACACGCGCCGACGCTCAAGACGGACAAGTCATCTTGTGTCTCAGTGCACGACCAGCCAACCGATCGATCCAATCCCCAATGACCATTGCCTGAGCAAACTCGAGCAGACTGGCGGCCTAACGCGCAGACTCAGATGCAGGAACTAAGCCCGGTCCGGGCGACCACTCGCTGAGTTCTCTCACTAGCGGAGTGGAAAGATTCTCATTTTGCCGGCTTTAAAGGTTAATGCGAAAGACAGACGTACTAGCACTCCGAACGACAGGCAGACACTAACTGCGTAACAAATGCGGACGTGAGACAGACTAGCAAGCTGGGGACGAGAGACTGACCCAGACTGACCGACTGGCGAGCTCATAGCGCCCCTTAAAAGTACGTGAACAGGCAGCCTATACCCTTTCCCATCAAAGGGAGACACCAAAGGTGCGATTGCCACAGTGGTACCACTGCCAGAAACGGAGGGCGACTGCTTCAAACTATGCGCTGCGGCGCGCTCTTCAAAACAGCAATTTCTACCATGGCTCATGAGCATCAATGCTTTTATTAGCGCTTGGAGCTCTGCTACTTTCCTAACACAACTACAACAATTTACAACTGTTACGCAAATGGTTCCTGAACTACTTTCTTCCTATGTTCGGCCACCACCCTTTTTGACTGAAGCCCTGTTTGTGTTTTCCCGAGACCCTCTAACGCAAAAAACCATCGAATCCACTCCACACAGCCCCTGCTATCCGTGTAGCCGCCCCCTGTGTATACTAGACTCCTGAGCTATTCTGCAGAACACGAAACCCATCCACCTTTTGGTGCCAGTCAAGGAATCTGCAGCCTACACGCTCGCAGAACCGTCTGAGCCTCTGTTTTAGACGCTTCACTCGGCTCTGTACCAGAGGTCCGCTATCGGTCCCATCGACAGTGCTGCAAATGGCCAGCTCTGCTTTCATCTCGGAAGCAAGACTGGCAGCCTTTACCGCTTCTGATAGAAAGTGACGATCATTGGCCCCTACGTGAGCCACCACCTGCAGTTGTCTTGGATAAAACACTTATTGAATGCGTTCATAAGTAGAGGTGGCAGAGATATAAAAACACAATCTCAGTTGTAACACAAAGAAATGGAATTCAGTTACATAACATTTGGTTCCTGCCTTTCCTTACTTTTAATCGAGAGCGATGACATCGCCGAAGACAATGAGGCATTCGGCATCCTGTGACAGATGATACTCCTCTCTATACACCTCTATAGAATCGGGAGACCCTTGAGTGTTTAATCATTTTGCTGCTTTTCTCAGAAGATGTCCCCCACAGTCATGGACAAAACATCAGAAAATAGTAAATCTGCGGCAATACAGGGTGTTACAAAAAGGTACGACCAAAGTTTCAGGAATCATTCCTCACACACAAAGAAACAAAATGTTATGTGGAAATGTGTCCGGAAACGCTTACTTCCATGTTAGAGCTCATTTTATTACTTCTCTTCAAATAACATTAATCATGGAATGGAAACACACAGAAACAGAACTTACCAGCGTAACTTATCACTTTGTTACAGGAAATGTTCAAAATGTCCTCCGTTAGCGAGGATACATGCATCCACCCTCCGTCGCATGGAATCCCTGATGCGCTGATGCAGCCCTGGAGAATGGCGTATTGTATCACAGCCGTCCACAATACGAGCACGAAGAGTCTCTACGTTTGGTACCGGGGTTGCGAAGACAAGAGCTTTCAAATGCCCCCACAAATGAAAGTCAAGAGAGTTGAGGTCAGGAGAGCGTGGAGGCCATGGAATTGGTCCGCCCCTACCAATCCATCGGTCATCGTACTTGTGAAGGCACATGTTCTAGCAGCACAGGTAGAGTATCCCGTATGAAATCATGATAACGTGCTCCATTGAGCGTAGGTGGAAGAACATGGGGCCCAATCAAGACATCACCAACAATGCCTGCCCCAACGTTCACAGAAAATCTGTGTTGATGACGTGATGGCACAATTGCGTGCGGATTCTCGTCAGCCCACACAAGATGATAGTCAAAATTTACAATTTGATCACGTTGGAATGAAGCCTCATCCGTAAAGAGAACATTTGAACTGAAATGAGGATTGGCACATTGTTGGATGAACCATTTGCAGAAGTGTACCCGTGGAGGCCAATCAGCTGCTGATAGTGCCTGCACACGCTGTACATGGTACGGAAGCAACTGGTTCTCCCGTAGCACTCTCCATGCAGTGACGTGGCAAGCGTTACCTTGTACAGCAGCAACTTCTCTGACGCTGACATTAGGGTTATCGTCAACTACACGAAGAATTGCCTCGTCCATTGCAGGTTTCCTCATCGTTCTAGGTCTTCCACAGTCGCGAACCATAGGCTGGAATGTTCCGTGCTCCCTAAGACGCCGATCAATTGCTTCGAACGTCTTCCTGTCGGGACACCTTCTCTCTGAAAATCTGTCTCGATACAAACGTACCGAGCCACGGCTATTGTCCAGTGCTAATCCATGTATCAAATGGGCATCTGCCAACTCCGAATTTGTAAACATTGCACTGACTGCAAAACCACGTTCGTGATGAACACTAACCTGTTGATGCTACGTTCTGATGTGCCTGATGCTAGTACTGTAGAGAAAAGAGTCGCATGTCAACACAAACACCGAAGTCAACATTACCTTCCTTCAATTGGGCCAACTGGCGGTGAATCGAGGAAGTACAGTACATACTGACAAAACTAAAATGGGCTCTAACATGGACATTAAGCTTTTCTGAACACAAGTCCACATAACATCTTTTCTTTATTTGTGTGTGAGGAATGTTTCCTGAAAGTTTGGCCGTAACTTTTTGTAACGCCCTGTATGTAGAATATTATATTCGTGAAGTTTTTATTAAATATGTATAGAGTAGTCTACCAATAACCAACGGAACAGTCAGTAACAGAAACTTGTTTACTTTCCTATAAACGTAAGACTATTCGGTACCATTACATTTAATGCTTATATAATAAAATTAGAATTATATTAATACCTTCATTTGCTGACGGGAGTTGATATATATCAACGGGGACAGGCGAAAGTGTGCCCCGCCAGGGACTCGAACCCGGGATCTCCTGCTTACATGGCAGACGCTCTATCCAGCTGAACCACCGAAGGAACAGAGGATAGTGAGAGAGCTGGTACTGTCTCGCGTCTGCCACGATACCTAATTTCTCACCATGTACGTCCACACACTACATTCGTAGTGTCCCACCCCAACACACTCATTAGTCGTGGAAGACATTTTTACCTAGTGCCGTAGTATAGAAGGTCATGGCCGGTATTCGGACATGTCCGAAAGAACAGACACCATATCTACATGCTTATATAACAGGATTACACGAGAGGAAAATAACACAAAGCCTTGCACTTCTGTGTTAATGGCTTTCTGTAATCTTCCTTCACGTGAAAGGAACAACTATGTGTAAATGGAAGTATTTGTTTAGTCGCCTTTGTTTTACGTTTGTCATTCCGGTTTGTGGATAGCATCACAAAGATTACACTCTCGGGTGTCGCAGAGTGAGCGTCATGGAGAATCCAGATAAGTGGCGAAATTACTTTGCACTGTATTCGGTTAATGTTGTTTGCTCGCTCGCAAGCGGCCCTTTATAGCTCTCCGTTTGTACAAAAGAATACACGTGAGCATAATTAGTCCGCAACAATTTTTCTCACGTCGCAGACCTTGCTATTTTTCCTTTATTACGCAGCGAAATATAGGAGAAGAGCGCAATGAGACCTGCGAACTCACACCAGCGTCTCATATGTGTAAGTCACACTATGTAGCAATGACACTACCGAGGTCTGAAGTCGGAGCTCATTGTTTTTCCCACATAAATATCCACGGGTTTCCCTGAATACTGTAGTATCTAATGCTCAGAATTAACACTCCTTTCAAAAAAATACAGACATCTAAAACAATATACTGGCTTCAGAAAACGATCGTTACCCACACTTGATGCAGGATTAGGTATGCAAAAGCAAGGAAAGTTTTGAGTATTTGAGTTTTTTGTCAATTCAGTCACACTTAGGAAAGCAGTAATAGAATGTTCGAGCTTTGTCATTACGTTTCCTCGCAATATATGTTTGAAACGATGTTTTACGTCCTCAGGTGAGACACACACAAAGATTAACGTATCTTACAAAATATCTAATGAGAAGAGTGAACTAATTAAGTGACAAATACTTCCGACATGCTCAGCACAATGAGTTGCCTCTGTCATCATTGCAGGAGTTATCTACATCTATATGTACATGTTGTTGTTGTTATTGTTGTTGTTGTTGTCTTCAGTCCTGAGACTGGTTTGATGCAGCTCTCCGTGCTACTCTATCCTGTGCAAGCTTCTTCATCTCCCAGCACCCACTGCAACCTACATCCTTTTGAATGTGCTTAGTGTATTAATCTCTTGGTCTCCCTATCCAATTTTTACCCTCAACGGTGCCCTCCAATACTAAATTGGAGATCTCTTGATGCCTCAGAACATCTCCTACCAACCAATCCCCTCTTCTGGTCAAGTTGTGCCACAAACTTCTCTTCTCCCCCATCCTAATCAGTACTTCCTCATTAGATATGTGATACACCCATCTAATCTTCAGCATTCTTCTGTAGCACCACATTTCGAAAGCTTCTATTCTCTTCTTGTCCTAACTATTTATCGTCCATGTTTCACTTCCATACATGGCTACACTCCATACAAATACTTTCAGAAATGACTTCTTGACACTTAAATCTATACTCGATGTTAACAAATTACTCTTCTTCAGAAACGCTTTCCTTGCCATTGCCAGTCTACATTTTATATCCTCTCTACTTCGACCATCATCAGTTATTTTGCTCCCCAAATAGCAAAACTCCTTTACTCTTTAAGTGTCTCACTTCCTAATCTAATTCCCTCAGCATCACCCGACTTAATTCGACTACACTCCATTATCCTCGTTTTGCTTTTGTTGATGTTCATCTTATATCCTCCTTTCAAGACACTGTCCATTCCGTTCAACTGCTCTTCCAAGTCCTTTGCTGTCTCTGACAGAATTACAATGTCATCGGCGAACCTCAAAGTTTTTACTTCGTCTCCATGAATTTTAATACCTACTCCAAATTTTTCTTTTGTTTCCTTTACTGCTTGCTCAATATACAGATTGAATAACATCGGGGAGAGGCTGCAACCCTGTCTTATTCCCTTCCCAACCACTGCTTCCACTTCATGTCCCTCGACTCTTATAACTGCCATCTGGTGTCTGTACAAATTGTTAATAGCCTTTCGCTCCCTCTATTTTATCCCTGCCACCTTTAGAATTAAAAAAGAGAGTATTCCAGTCAACATTGTCAAAAGCTTTCTATAAGTCTACAAATGCTAGAAACGAAGGTTTGCCTTTCCTTAATCTTTCTTCTAAGATAAGTCGTAAGGTCAGTATTGCCTCACGTGTTCCAGTATTTCTACGGAACCCAAACTGATCTTCCCCGAGATCGGCTTCTACTAGTTTTTCCATTCGTCTGTAAAGAATTCGAGTTAGTATTTTGCAGCTGGGGCTTATTAAACTGATTGTTTGGTAATTTTCACATCTGTCAACACCTGCCTTCTTTGGGATTAGAATTATTATATTCTTCTTGAAGTCTGAGGGTATTTCGCCTGTCTCATACATCTTGCTCACCAGATGGTAGAGATTAGTCAGGACTGGCTCTCCCAAGGCCGTCAGTAGTTACAATGGAATGTTGTCTACTCCGGGGGCCTTGTTTGGACTCAGGTCTTTCAGTGCTCTGTCAAACTCTTCACGCAGTATCGTATCTCCCATTTCGTCTTCATCTACATCCTCTTCCATTTCCATAATATTGTCCTCAAGTACATCACCCTTGTATAAACCTTCTATATACTCCTTCCAAGTTTCTGCCTTCCCTTCTTTGCTTAGAACTGGGTTGCCACCTGAGCTCTTTATATTCATACACGTGGTTCTCTTCTCTCCAAGGGTCTCTTTAATTTTCCTGTAGGCAGTATCTATCTTACCCCTAGTGAGATAAGCCTCTACATCGTTACATTTATCCTCTAGCCATCCCTGCATAGCCATTTTGCACTGCCTATCAATATCATTTTTGAGACATTTGTATTGCTTTTTGCCTGCTTCGTCTAATGCATTTTTATATTTTCTTCTGTCCTCAATTAAATTCAATATTTCTTCTGTTAACCAAGAGTTTCTACTAGCCCTCGTCTTTTTACCTATTTGATCCTCTGCTGCCTTCATTATCTCATCCCTAAAAGCTATCCATTCTTCTTCTAATGTATTTCTTTCCACCAATCCTGTCAATTGTTCCCTGTTCAATTGAAACTCTGTACAACCTCTGGTTTAGTCAGTTTATCGAGGAAGAGAATGTGATCGAAGAGTGGCATAACATTTCACTGGAGAGTATACAGTCATTATATGCCAGTATTCCAAGAAGAATCTCAGCTGTTTTATGGGCGAATGTTGGTCCAGCCCCTTATTAATGAATTCCCAAGTAAGGGGGTCCAACTGACCAAGCAGTTTGGTCCCTTCCTCACCCCCCCCCCCCCACCACCCCCTTTTAAACCTACCAGCGACCCAACCCAACACAACCCAAGTAAGTATAGGTGGTCACATTATTTTGCCTAACCCTTCTAGGTGTCTTAATAGGAGGAGGGATTTTTGTCTATGGATGGAGACAAATGGATACTGTAGTAAGTAGGTTTACTGACTTTGAACATTAAAATTATCCGCTGACATCTCATAAAGGACCATTAACAACCAGATAAGGGAATACAACTTATAACATACCCTTGGGAGAGGTGCGTAGAGAGGATACAACGAAGTTGTGTTAATAACTTACAGATTCAGCCAGTGACATCGTAGGTTGGTTACTAGATGTAGAAAGTACACTGCAAGATAGGAGCGAACACCGACGTTGTGCCATATTACCAATCGACCAGTGCGTACATAAAAAGGCTGACGGATGGAAGATTTGCTTTCACACGTCTTTCTGTACTTTGTGCTTCAGTACTGACGCCTTCAAGCGGCAACAAGGATCACCAGAAATCTCCTGAGGTGTTCAAATTACGAAACCTGAGAAGGAGTCCTTACGGCACGAACGCCTAAAGCAGACTGTTTTTCCTAAGATCCGTATGAAACTCGTAAGTCTTGCTGCCAGAACTGTACATCGCTGCCTAATGAGAGCGGAAACTCCTAGTTCCGGCTAATGAAAAACACATTACAGTGTTAAACGATCTCCTACTCTATTCTGTCATATTTAAGCTCCGCCAGTCGCACAGACGAGGGCACCTAGAGCCGGGAAATTTCATCCACTTCATGGCACTGCCGAATATCACAGCGTGAGCAAGTCAGGAGGCTGTACTCTACATTACTGGTCATTACAATTGCTACACCAACAAGAAATGCAGATGATAAACGGGTATTCATTGGAAAAATATATTATACTAGATCTGACATGTGATTACATTTTCATGCCATTTGGGTGCATAGATCCTGAGAAATCAGTACCCAGAACAGTCACCTCGGGCCATGATAACTGCCTTGATACGCCTGGGCATTGACTCAAACAGAGCTTGGAAGGCGTATACAGGTACAGATGCCCATGCAGCTTCAACATGATACCACAGTTCCTCAAGAGTAGTGACTAGTGTATTGTGACGAGCCAGTTGCTCGGCCACCATTGACCAGATGTTTTCTATTGGTTAGAGGTCTGGAGAATGTGCTGGCCAGGGCAGCAGTCGAACATTCAGAAAGGCCCGTACAGGACCTGCAACATGCGGTTGTGCATTATCCTGCTGAAATGTAGGTTTTCTCAGGGATCGAATGGAAGGGTAAAGCCATGCGTCGTACCACATATTAAACGTAACATCCACTGTTCAAAGTGCCGTCAGTGTGAACAAGAGGTGACCGAGACGTGCAACCAATGGCACTCCATACCATCATGCCGGGTGATACGCCAGTATGGCGATGACGAATACACGCTTCCAATGTGCGTTCACCCCTATGTCGCCAAAGACGGATGCGACCATTGTGATGCTGTAAACAGAACATGGATTCATCCGAAAAAATGACGTTTTGCCATTCGTGCACCCAGGTTCGTCGTTGAGTACACCATCGCAAGCGCTCCTATGATGCAGTGTCAAGAGTAACCGCAGCCATGGTCTCCGAGCTGACAGTCCATGCTGCTGCAAACGTCGTCGAACTGTTCATGCAGATGGTTGTTGTCTTGCAATCTTCCCCATCAGTTGACTCAGAAATGGAGACGTAGATGCACGATCCGTTACAGCCATGCGGATAAGATGCCTGTCATCTCGACTGCTAGTGATACGAGGCCACTGGGATCCAGCACGGTGTTCCTTATTACCCTCCTGAACCCACCGATTCCATATTTTGCTAACAGTCATTGGATCTCGACCAACGATAGCACTACAATCCTACCTTTATCAAAGTTGGAAATGTGATGGTACGCATTTCTCCTCCTTACACGAGGCATCACAACAACGTTTCACCAGGCATCGCTGGTCAACTACTGTTTGTGTATGAGAAATCAGCTGGAAACTCTCCTCATGTCTGCACGTTGTCAGTGTCGCCACCGGCGCCAATCTTGTGTGAATGCTCTGAAAAGCTAATCATTTGCATATCACATCATCTTCTTGGTGTCGGTTAAATTTCGCGTCTGTCGAACGTCATCTTCGTGGTGTAGCAATTTTAATCGCCAGTAGTGTATATGCGAACGTTATTCCGAGGCTTCAAAACGAAAATCCACCCCAGCCTGGTGGTTTCGTATCTGGCTCGAAGGGCTTCGATGGAGAATCTGATGCTTCCCTTCACGAAAGAATGTGTTCTCCCTATCCCTTATTGACAGCACGTCAACGGATGAGAACGCCACGCTTGCTACATGTCGACGGGCCATTTCCCACAGTGCTACACTTTTACAGCGGCAAATTTCTCTTTAAAACTCATCTCGAGCATCCATCTTTTGAAGTTTACGGTCTTTGAAACCAGCAAGAGCTATGTAAGAAATGCAGAAGTGGAGCGAGAATTATCCACTGGCAATTTTTATCTACTTCTGCAATTACAGAGCAGTACTTGACCAAAAGAATTTGGCTATCAATCTGTGAAATATGTTAGTGGACAGTTTCAGTCGAAAACGGTCCACGTTACATTAGACAGCAGTAGTTTCGTGGTACACAGAGCAGTTGAGGATCGATATACTTTCTCTGCCGTCTTTCGTTTGGTTTGTATGTTATTACATGGATCACATACACGGAAGAGCAAACTTTATTTTATTCGAGTAACAGTTTCTTCTGGAGACCACCATGTAACAAAGATTGAGATCTGTACTCAAAACGTACGTTAGTTTTCATATGGACGTGTGTGTGTGTGTGTGTGTGTGTTTGTGTGTGTGTGTGTGTGTGTGCTCACACTCGCGCTCGTGTCTGGGTGGTTCTGTGCCTGCGTGCTTGCGTGGGAGCCTGCGTGTGTTCGTCGAACCACCCCGTCACAACCCCTATTTCTGCAAACCACGGTCGCTGTCTCATGAGTTGCTCCCTCGTGTACCCACTGCAACGTTCCGGCGGTGCGCGCATCGCATGCAACTGCCACAGAACGCAAGATAGTAGAGAGATCGCCATTCGAGCTCCAATTAGCCTTAACGAGCGTCCCGGAAGCCCGGTTTCGCTTGACGCCCTGTGCAGTACTTCCACAGTAGCGCCACGAGCTGCACAGTGGCCAACAGGCGAACTGCCGGTCACTTGAGTACACTTGGCGCGAGAACAGCTTGCGGATGCCAAATAGTCGCATATCCCGTCTGCCGACAAGCAAAGCAGTGCTACAGCCGTTCCGCTCCCTAGTGGCGAGTACTGAATAGTCAGATACTAAGTGAATTTGAAGTTTGTTCTTCAGATTATGTAGAGCTTGCTGACGATGAATCTATTTTCGTAATTATGTGCCAGCACAAAGTAATAACTCAACTCGCTGACCCTGCTTATGCTTTACTGGTCAAATATGCCCTGTAGCTCATCGCAGTAGCCGCTAACGTGCATGAATGTTATCCAAAATTTTACCTGAGACGGATCCTGTTCCTAATGTTATCTTCCTGGAATTTTCGTTCCCCAAGCATAAATTCTCTGTAATGTGGAAATAAAGGAATTCGACTGGGGCCAGGACTCTACAGTAGGGTGGCATCTCAACAGTCAGTACTTGAATTTATAGATATTTACACCTTTAAAGCACTTTTCATCGTGACTATTGGAAGATTTTTTGGTACCACAAATGTTTTTATTAAGTCACTCAAGGAGCGTTTTTTTTTTTTTTTTTTTTTTTTTTTTTTTTTTTTTTTTTTTATTTATACAAGTGCGTCGAAAGAAGACACAGAGATGTCCAGAAACGCCTGTTATGAACGTTGATGGAGGTTAACATTATTTTGTCTTTCGTTTTCGGCGCTGGTTCATCAGATTAAACACTCTTAATTCTGTAGGAGTGCCAACCAGAGGCACCTCCACGTTGTAAGGATGGTGTTATAGAATCTGTTGAGCGTCTTTTGGAGCTAATAAAACAAGACTAGCAAGTTAGTATTTATTCAGATTTACGGTTCTTGTCAGCCTTGGCTGATGCCTAGTGCTAGTGATATGGAGGAATTCCACTGAGCCGGCCGCGGTGGTCTCGCGGTTCTAGGCGCGCAGTCCGGAACCGTGCGACTGCCACGGTCGCAGGTTCGAATCCTGCCTCGGGCATGGATGTGTGTGATGTCCTTAGGTTAGTTAGGTTTAAGTAGTTCTAAGTTCTAGGGGACTAATGACCACAGCAGTTGAGTCCCATAGTGCTCAGAGCCATTTGAATCATTTGAATTCCACTGACCCCTGTTGTTGGCTCCGCTGTACTAGCAGCCGAAACCGCTACATCTGCAGTTCGACTGAAGCCTTGAGGGCTGCCGTCTGGTAGGCGAAGCTGTAGTGAGAAGCTTTTCCTCCACACTACATTAGTGGGGCCGCGATCCCGTTCTGGATGTTTACTATGACTTGCCGTGATCCATAGAGATGCACTGCGCCGATGGGAGTTGTGTAGTCGGCCAACGCTGGCCCCAAACCCGGAATAGCCTGCAGCCTTGATTAGAGACAGAGGTGCTGGATTGCCCTTTCGCCCAGAAGTGACTCTGTTGCAGGTGCGATGGTGGTGGTGCTTAGTGTTTAACGTCCCGTCGACAACGAGGTCATTAGAGACGGAGCGCAAGCTCGGGTTAGGGAAGGATTGGGAAGGAAATCGGCCGTGCCCTTTCAAAGGAACCATCACGGCATTTGCCTGAAACGCTTTAGGGAAATCACGGAAAACCTAAATCAGGATGGCTGGAGACGGGATTGAACCGTCGTCCCCCCGAATGGGAGTCCAGTGTGCTAACCACTGCGCCACCTCGCTCGGTTGCAGGTGTGATAGCCATCGCGAGGTGTACTACATCTACATCTACATGACTACTCTGCAATTCACATTTAAGTGCTTGGCAGAGGGTTCATCGAACCACAATCATACTATCTATCTACTATTCCACTCCCGAACAGCGAGCGGGAAAAACGAACACCTAAACCTTTCTGTTCGAGCTCTGATTTCTCTTATTTTATTTTGATGATCATTCCTACCTATGTAGGTTGGGCTCAACAAAATATTTTCGCATTCGGAAGAGAAAGTTGGTGACTGAAATTTCGTAAAAAGGTCTCGCCGCGACGAAAAACGTCTATGCTGTAATGACTTCCATCCCAACTCGTGTATCATATCTGCCACACTCTCTCCCCTATAACGCGATAATACAAAACGAGCTGCCCTTTTTTGCACCCTTTCGATGTCCTACGTCAATCCCACCTGGTAAGGATCCCACACCGCGCAGCAATATTCTTACAGAGGACGAACGAGTGTAGTGTAAGCTGTCTCTTTAGTGGACTTGTTGCATCTTCTAAGTGTCCTGCCAATGAAACGCAACCTTTGGCTCGCCTTCCCGACAATATTATCTATGTGGTCTTTCCAACCGAAGTTGTTCGTAATTTTAACACCCAGGTACTTAGTTGAATTGACAGCCTTGAGAATTGTACTATTTATCGAGTAATCGAATTCCAACGGAAGACGCTCATTCTATGAGTGATGTGATAGGCAGCCAGTGAAAGGTCCCACGAATGAAAGGCGTGGTTACCTGGATGTTGTCATTTTGGGAACCGCATGCAGCATGTACATGAAATGTGCTGTAACATCTAATACAATGATGTCACTTTTTTTCTTTTTTGGTTATCAGTCTACTGACTGGTTTGATGCGGCCCGCCACGAATTCCTTTCCTGTGCTAACCTCTTCATCTCAGAGTAGCACTTGCAACTTACGTCCTCAATTTCCTTGACGTATTCCAATCTCTGTCTTCCTCTACAGTTTCTGCCCTCTACAGCTCCCTCTAGTACCATGGAAGGCATTCCCTCATGTCGAAGCAGATGTCCTATCACCCTGTCCCTTCTTCGTATCAGTGTTTCCACATATTCCTTTCCTCTCCGATTCTGCGTAGAACCTCCTCATTCCTTACCTTATCACCTTATCAGTCCACCTAATTTTCAACATTCGTCTATAGCACCACATTTCAAATGCTTCTATTCTCTTCTGTTCCGGTTTTCCCACAGTCCATGTTTCACTACCATACAATGCTGTACTCCAGACGTACATCCTCAGAAATTTCTTCCTCAAATTAAGGCCGGTATTTGATATTAGTAGACTTCTCTTGGCCAGAATTGCCTTTTTTGCCATAGCGAGTATGCTTTTGATGTCCTCCTTGCTCCGTCCGTCATTGGTTATTTTACTGCCTAGGTAGCAGAATTCCTTAACTTCATTGACTTCGTGACCATCAATCCTGCTGTTAAGTTTCTCGCTGTTCTCATTTCTACTACTTCTCATTACCTTCGTCTTTCTCCGATGTCACTACACCACAATAATCACTGAATCAAGTGCTTCAGCACAAACGCGATCGGTCCTGATGACCAACTCAGTCCAGTGCTGAAGAACTGCAGTATGAATGGAGATGGGCAGGAGGTAATGACGTGACGCTCTGTTCGTTTTGACCGAATGTGCCTGCTTCTTTACTATTGGTCAACGGTTGTCGTTCCACTGTGTTTGCTAAACGGTTTGCTGCAGGCTATTAGCTACACTGTCAAGCCTGTGAAAGGACTTATTGTGTCAGACGGATGGCTTGCTGCTCCACACAAGAGCTAATGAATGTATCTCTCTCTCTGTGGACGTTCTGCTGAATGTGTGACTTGTGCATGGCGATTGGTACTGATGTGGCAAAGTGTGTTCATATCTACGACTGACTTAGAGTTTTCACTGTGTCTTTCTGCCGAACAGCTATTTCACCATCTCTGTGTGATGACGCCTGTAGCTGTACCAGTGTGAACAAGAATAATGTCAAATTCTTTCCTATTGCTATTCCTTGGAGAAACAGTTCACTATTGTTTCATTTAAGGCATGAAGTTACCACCCAATATCTGAAGGACATACGCATATCAGGGCATAATAACGAGTGAATCACAGCTGGAGCTCAAAGTCATTCACTTTTTCACCTAGGTATGTTCAGGATTCAACATATGGGACGCTAGGCACATTCAAAACTTTCTTAAAGTTAATTAGAGATGGGAAACGCATTTCTACTATCGTGTTATAATTTCATGTATTGACTCCTTCCATGACCACGGAACAATAAATAAATAAACAAATAGATAAAAGCGTCCTCTTTGTTCTCATAATTTGTAATGTCTTTCAGTTTGTTACTCTTTAATTGCCAAACGCTTTGTAATTTGGTGCTGTACCTAATTTAGTGAGGAAGTGGGATACGGAAGTACTAAGGAATGACGAGATACACTTTGAAGTTCTCTGAGGCTATAGATACAGCAATAAGAAATTTTCCAGTAAGCAGTACAGGAATGAAAAGGAATAACCATCTCTAAAAAACGCAATCACAGAAGGTGGAAAGAGAAACATACCTATAAAGAAGGTAAATGCGAAAAACCATGGATAACAGAAGAAATACTTCAGTTGATCGATGAAAGGAGGAAGTACAGGGATATAGCAGTAAAAGTCGCTGAGAAAAGAAATATATAGGATGTGCAGGGAAGCAAAGGCGAAATGACTGCATCAAAAATGTCAAGCAATCAAAAAGTAATGACTGTCGGAAGGACTTACTCAGCATAAAAGAAAGTCAAAATAACTTTAGGTGTAATTAAGAGGGTGTACCATTAAGAGTATAACAGGAATTCCACTGTTCAATGCAGGGGAGAGAGTGGATAGGTGCAAAGAGTACACTGAAGGCCTCTGTGAGGGGGACGCTTTGTCTGATGTGATAGAAGAAGAAACAGGAGTCGATTTAGAAGGGATGGGGGACTCAGTACTTGAATCAGAGGTTAAGAGTGGTTGGAGACTTAAGATCAAATAAGGCAAAAGGGATGGATAACAGTCCATCACAGTTTCTAAAATCATTAGGGGAAGTGGCAACAAAATGACTATTCACGTTCGTGTACAGAATCTATGATTCCGAAGACAACAAGAGCTGACAATTGCATGAATTATCGCACAATGAGTTTAACAGCTCATGCATCCAGGTTGCTTACAAAAATAATATACAGAAGAATAGAAAAGAAACTTAGGATGTGTTACATCACAACCAGCTTGAAGGTAAAGGCACCAGAGAGTCAATTCTGACGTTGCGGTTGATAATGGAGGCAAGACTAAAGAAAAATCAAGACACGTTCATAGAATTTTTCAACCTCGAAAAAGCATTCGACAATGTAAAATGGTGCAAGATGTTTGAAATTCTGTGAAAAATAGCGGTAAGCTATAAGGAGAGACGTGCAATAAAAAATATGTACAATAGCCATGAGGGAATGACAAGAGCGGACGAATAAAAACGGTATAAGACAGGGATGTAGACTTTGACCTCTAATGTACATCGAAGAAACAATGATGGAAATAAAATAATAGATCAGGAGAGGGATTAAAATTCAAGGTGAAAGGATATCAATGATACGATTCGCTGATGTCATTGCTATTATGAGTGAAAGTGAAGAATGAACAATCTAATGAGTACATAATATGGATTGAGAGGAAATCGACGAAAGACGACAGTAATGAGAAGCAGTAGAAATGAGAAGAGCGTGAAACTTAATATCAGGTTTGGTGTCACGAAGTAGACCAAGTTAAGGAATTCTGCTACCTAGGCAGCGAAATAAGCATTGACAGAAGGAGCTAGGAGGATCTCAAAAGGAGATTAGCAATGGTGAAAAGGACAATACTGGCCAAGAGAAGTCTAATAGTATCAAACATAGGCCCTGATTGGAGAAAGAAAGTTCTGAGGCTGTACGTTTGCAGAAAATAATAGCATGATAGTGAAACAAGGACTATGGGAAAACTGGAACAGAAGAGACTCGAAGCATTTGAGATGTGTTGCTACAGACGAATGTTAAAAATTAGGTGGACTGATAAATTGAGGAATGAGGAGGTTCTTTGCCGAACTGGAGAGGAAAAGAGTATGTGGGAATCACTTTCAAGGAGAAGAGGCAGGGTCATAGGACATCTGTTAAGACATCAGGGAATGACTTCCATTGTACTAGAGGGAGCTGAAGAGGGTAAAAACTGTCGAGGAAGACAGAAGTAGGAACACATCCAGCAAATAATTGATATGTAGGAATTCGTGGTGGGTAACATCAAATGAGTCGGAAGACTGATGACTCAAAAAAAGAAATAAATTCTTCCAGTCAGATTTCGTGCCTTGTTTTAGCCATACCTAAAATAGTCTCTGAGTAAAATAGCGCAGCTGCATACCTCTCCCGCTATACTAATGAAAATGTACTGAACAGATAGGTTTGCAAATAATACTGGGAGTCAGTTAAGTATTATTCACCCTCTCCCAAGGCAGTCGGGGATACTTCATATGGATTTCACGACTGAAGGTCTTAGCTCCTTGAATCTCTTGCGGGTTGTGTGTCTGTGATCCATGAAACTTTTCATGCCATGCGTTTCCCTGATAGGTGCAGTGTACATCTTCCGCTGAGTCGCCGACTGAGGGTTAGGCGGTCGAAAAGTGACATAAACACTGTGGAAGAGGGTCTTGGTAGAGTTTACAAGTAATCAGCAGTGATAATATTTGTCGGAGATAAAAATTAATTGTTGATTGCCGTCTGTCAGACATAAAACTCATCTATCGACACTTAGAGCCTCTGTGCTTATATTCCTAAATTTCGTGTATTCTTCTTTTCTTGTAAAGGCTGTCATCGTATTGCTACGTTTCGATGGTCTCTCCATATAACCGTGGATAAACTTGACAATAACAAAAGAATATCTTTCTTCGATGTTTTAATTATTATCAGACAAACCGATGGAAGGGTGAAACCTTTTCCGAAAGTCACACATAAGGACTGAAACATGCGTAAGAACTCGCACCATCATCCACTACAAAAGAGGAATATCATAAAATTCTTGTTGAGAGAGACAAAACAAATTGCACGCGGGAACACCTGGAGACCGAAATTAAATTATCTGAAGCATGCTTTCGATAAAATGGCTGTTCATAAAAAGAAGTAAATAGTGTTATCCCGCGCGGCACATCCACGTAAAAGGAAGTCTCAATGGAAAGTGTTTGTTGCTGCCCGTCATGATTTATCTGCAGCGCATGTTCATCTCTCGCGAATACTTTATACGACCCAGTACATGGCGGCTGAAGAGGTGTTGGTACAGCGTCTGTCCTCAGCCACGCATAAGGGCAGCCACTAAGCTGCTTGTGTACGAATGGCGTGTTGGTACCATGTCGAGAACGAGGGGTCGGTCGTAGCTGTCCCATGTGGCTGTGGACCTGTTGTAAGACGTACGGCATATCGCCCGCCCCCCCTGCGACGGTTCAACGAAAAACTCTGCCGGCAGCCTGAGGTTCTCTCCGTAAATCAGTTCAGCCATGGATGCACCTAGTCTCATTTTCAGGCAGTTCGGAGACCTAGCAGCACCAGCTGTCCTTATGTTACATTGATGCTGTCTTTAATGTCCTGTGCCACCGCCACCATGCCGTTCCTCACCGTGTTATAAGTGGTGGTGCGGTGATGGCGGAATCCACAGAGCTTGGCTAATTGTTGGAATAAAGTGGATTCAAACTGTCATCTTTGATCGGTTGTCACGTGTATTGGATATCCAAAACGGGAGATCCAAGAAGCCAAAAATACTCGAGCTACCGTCTCTGCTGAAATGACCGATAGTGGAGAAGCTTCTGCACATCTTATATACCGGTCCACCGATGTCAACAAATACTTGTATCCTTCCGAAGATGGTGGAGGGCCCACAATGAATCTGGGAGAAACCTCTTTCTTACCTGGGGAAAATCTCCAACTGCTTTACGTACATGTCATCCAATCTTGTTCCTTTGTCACAGCATGCTTGTTGCTACCTAACCGCGGCAATCGTTCCGTATACTCGGCCAGACAAAACGTTCCGTGAGTAGTTTGATAGTTGCTCTGCTACCCGAAAGACTGAATCCGTGTATGCTGTCGAAAACCTCTTTCCGTAGTTGCCTTGGGATGAAAGGCCTGGGTTTGTTCGTAGCTATCTCGCAACATATCTTCACATTCGCGCAAACCAGCTGGATTAATTTTAACTGAAGTCCGGTTGTTACGTCCTGTATGTACTGTTGGAGTTATGCGTCATTAGCTTGTGCCGCGATCAATTTATCGTGGTCTGTGGTATGTGAAATAACCGAGACCCGTCACAGGAAGTCGGCGACTATGTTTTCGGCTCCCTTCTTGATGTGCATGCTATCTATAGCAAATTGAGTGATATATTTTAAGTGGCGAAATTGACGTGGAGAATATTTATCCCGCGACTTGCAGAATGCAAAGATTATTGGTTTATGGTCGGTGTATACCGTGAATGCTCTTGCCTGTACATTCGGGTGAAAGTACCGGATAGCTTCATATATCGCTTGTAGTTCTCTGTCGTATGTGCACTATTTCCTTTGTGGATCTGTAAGTTTTCGTTAGAAAAAAACTAAAGGCTACCAGCTCGTGACAAATGCTGTCTATAGAAATTTACCGCTCCTAAAATATTTTTGAGTTAATGGTAAGTCTCGGAGCGGCTCACGTTGTCGATTACTGCTATCTTGTCCTCTCGCAGGCGTAAGCCCTCCGCCGAAACTTCATATGCTTGAAACGTCACTTCACGTCATATAGTAGCGTACGCTTCCTGTTTTCGTTGGGATAAATTTTTCCGATTTTGTGAAGTGGCATTGCCGTATCAGAAGGGGGTATAGGACCACATGCCCCAGCGTCCCACCTTGAAAGTGACGCAGTGTTACTGGCCTGTTTAGCAAAAAGGGACATAATGGCTTACGGGTCAACAGCTATCAGTGATTTTATGTTACTTACAATCCGTCTAGATTGCAATTTTTTTATATTCATATGACCGGTTTCGGTTGATTCAGGACCATCTTCAGATCTGAAAAAAATAATGATAATAATTTACTGTTTCACGGAAGCAATTTTTTTTTCTTTCATCCTATCTAATCAACATGGAATGTACCAGAACGTACCTGATTTTTCAGTTACAGGAGTAACCCGGCCAAATCCAGCAATTTTCACATGCTACGTCACATAAAATTGGTTGGCAGAGTGCACGCCATTTATATTAATTATAGCACTATTACCGACATGTGGCGTCTGGTACATTTGTTGCATTCCATTTGCGCATACTGTACTGAGTAGATCTTTTTTTATATATATTAAAAATATTTAATTAAAATGTGTAGATGTCAAGGTTAAAATCTGTACTTGTCAGAATTAAAAAACAGTAAAATTATCATTTTCATACGATCTAAAAAACATAGGGCGATTTATATATCTATGGTGCTGGTGTGAACTTGTTTTCCTCTACGGTCTGCTTCCGTGGTTCCCGCCATTTCAGTGTTGTGCCGCCGTCCGCTCAGTCGTATGATGTCCATCGTCGCGGGCAAGAGGGCCGCACAGGAGGGCCCCGTCAACGACGTCAGGCACTGCACGCGTCTTCCGGCTTCTCCACCGCGCACCATCTCTCATCCCTCGGCCTGAATCTCCACACGCAACAGTTGTCATCTTAGTAGGTCGTCATAAATGCTAAAATAGGCGTTATGATTGAATTCGCTTTGCTCGTTGAGGATTAAATCCGGATCTTTATTTTTATGGGTGTATATTTCAATTTCTTCCAAAATGTTAAGAAACTTTCCCTTAGGAGCTCTGTTAGAATGTCTAAATTGTGTTCAATGTTAGTGACTGAGTGCTTTGTCGCAGCCATATGCGCCCCAAAACCTGTTTTGTTTTGAGAGTAGGTGTGCTCCCTGAATCTTGTTTCAAAGTTCCTACCAGTCTGCCCTATATATTGTTTACAGCAGTTATAACATTTGATCTTATATACACCTGAATCCTGAAATTTATTCCTACTATTACATATTCTATGCCGGAGCTTCAATTTTAACGTGTTATCTGTTCGGAACCCTATTTTAACGTCGGATTTACGAAAGCATCTTTCAATTTTATCTGTAATTCTTCACTTGTAAGTCAGAACTACGTATTTTTTCTTGTTGTTCCTCTTAACTGCTACTTGACTTCCTTCTATTTGTTCCATTTGCCTCTTCTTTACCTTCCTATAAATGTTCATTCGCGCCGGCCACTTGTTTTAAAATACTTAACTCCTTTTCTAATTTCTGTTGGCTTAGTGGCAATCTTAGTAGCCTGTATACCATCGAAGTAAAATATGCCCATTTGTATCGCGGTGGGTGACAAGAGCGCTCATTGATAACTAGATCTGTACACGTAGGTTTTCTGAATATGCTAAATTCATGCTTCCCATCTTTCTTTATTAGTGTAAAATCTAAGTAATCTATACGATTGTTTTCTTCAAATTCCATGGTGAATCTAATTTTCGGGTGTTGAGAGCTCATTTTCCGTGCTAAGTTTTCCATACCATTTTCATCTCCTTTGTATAATAAAATGGAGTCGTCAACATATATCCTGTAATATACAATTATCTCAGCGATATTAAGATTTTCGTCAAAGAATTTGTGGATAAATTACCTGTCTCACCAACCCAGATACACCGCAAAAAACCTGTGATGCTGTATTGTATCATATCACAACATTGTAACATATCACATGCCCCAGCGCCACACCTCGAAAGTGACGCAGTGTTACTGCCCTGTGGATAAATTATCTGTCCCACCAACCCAGATAGACCGCAAAAAACCTGTGATGCTCTATTGTAACATATCACAAAATAATTGCTGTTACGGTTCAAATGGCTCATAGCACTATGGGACTTAACTTCTGAGGTCATCAGTCCCCTAGAACTTAGAACTAATTAAACCTAACCAACCTAATGACATCACACACATCCACGCCCGAGGCAGGATTCGAACCTACGACCGTAGTGCTGTTATGGAGTTCGCATTTTGCTGTGTTGACTATTATTCCGTACTGGTTTATGCGGGCGAAGACTGCGGACAATTACTTCTATTGTGCTTCTGCCGTCGCTGATGAGATTAATATGTCATCAAGATACGGGAATCATCCTTTCAACCCGCGCAATATTTCATCAATAAATCGTTGCCATGTCTGAGCTGCGTTCTTTAACCCGAAAGGCATTCAGACATATTCCAATAAACCGAAAGATTTTGTATCTGCTACTTTCGGTATGTCTTCTTCTGCGACAGGTATCTGGTGATGAGATTTTTTACAATCAATAATTCTAAATATCGTTGCCCCAGTTAATTGAGTTGTGGAATCGCAAATATTAGGCACTAGGTAATGATCTGGTATAGTACGTGCGTTTTACTTTCTGTAATCGCCACATGGTGTCCAAGACCCATCTTGTTTCTTTGGCAAATGTATAGCTGACGCCCATGGGCTGTCTGATCTACGTATGACACCTGATACGAGTAATGCCTCGAATTCTGCTTTTGCTGCCACGAACCGATCGGGTGCTAACCTGCGCGGTCGTTGATGTATTGGCTGACCGGGCGTGGTGCAAATGCGGTGTACAGTTTTGTTACTGCGAATTTTTCTGCGACCGTGTTATCATTTACGGCTCGTGACACCGCGTCACAGTTAAGCCGGTAATGCACTAGGCAGCCAGGCTGCGGCAGCCAATAAAACAATGACAGTTGACTGCAGGCCGCGCGCCAGGCCCCAGGATTTTGTGGGCGCGGCAGCAAACAGAACACGAGCGACTTCACGGCAGCCGTGCGGCTCTAGGTGCTTCAGTCTGGAACCGCATGACCGCTACAGTCGCAGGTTCGAATCCTGCCTCCTGCATGGATGTGTGTGATGTCCTTAGGTTGGTTAGGTTTAAGTAGTTCTAAGTTCTAGGGGACTGGTGGCCTCAGACGTTGTCCCATAGTGCTCAGAGCCATTTGAATCATTTTTGAACTTCTCGGCAGCCAGGCGGCTGCGCGCAGCCAGTGGCGAGCTGCGGGTCCCACAAAGAGCGTGTGTGGCGGCCTCAGTCTGCGTGCACTTGTCCGAGCAGCCACACCTTGTCTGCACCCCGAGCCAAAAATCGAAATGGCTTTCGATACTGAGCAATTTATGCACGAAACTTAAAGACGTAGAGCAATCTGCCACGTACCTTGGTACAAATGGCTCTGAGCACTATGGGACTTAACGTCTGAGGTCATCAGTCCCCTAGAACATAGAACTACTGAAACCTTACTAACCTAAGGACATCACACACATCCATGGGCGAGGCAGGAATCGAACATGCGACCGTAGTGGTCGTTTGGTTCCAGACTGTAGCGCCTAAAACCGCTCGGCCACACCGGCCGGCGCGATGTATCTTGTGAGGAGTACAGTGTCCGTGACATGGGAGGAAGTCACAAATATAATGTGTGAGAAGAATATGACGAAAAATGGAAAGAATGAATTCGGTAAGTCATTTATTATTTCTTACATAATAAAGATGGTTATAGGTACAATAATCAAGAAGAGGGTTTCATTGTACATTTAACAATAACACACAATAATTCACATGAAAGCAGTAATAGTCACATCCACAGTTCAATGAACACATATAATTATTACACCAACGCAATTCTGTTTTGCCATTCCAGTGGATTTCCATTTGTAAAATAAACCGCAATAAACCTCTGTTGCTGATTCTGATGATCGGCACCCTGCTCTTGTAGGATCTGGGGAAATTTCCAGTTCTGGAGGGATGTACAGCGTGTCATCAAACTTGTAGTCATCTCTTTCTCGCTCATAACTACGTGGTTTTATTACGACATTTGCAAATTGTTCCCGAACATCCGTAGGGCGATAAAAGATTGTCCATTTATTTGCCAGAATGCCAAACGTTCATCCTATAAATTGCCTAGCCCGAGACAGTCGGTAGTTAGAGATTCTTTTTTTGTGTGTGTTAACCTCCTTCCTCCATAAGGACGCATTAAATTTTCAGACATACTAAACGCCTCGTCTCCGACAATGAAGTACTGCATCGGTATTCCACTGTTTGATATTGAGCTTTCCTCTGGTATTTGTAAATTTTTGTTTAGGAGTTTTTCATATAGAAATGATTTCTTAAAAATAGATGAGTCGCTACGTTTTCCATATGCTCCAACATCAATATAAGTGAGTTTATATTGTGCCTCGAATAAAGCAAGCAAAACGATAGAAAAATAATTTTTGTAATTGTAGTAAAGTGAACCTGAATGACGAGGTTTTATTGCTCTGATATGTTTCCCTTCGATGGCACCGATGCAGTTGGGAAAGTTTGCATATCTATTAAATCCATTTGCTATTTCAATCCATCTTTCCTCATTTAATTCCTGGAAACGCAGTCTGTCTCATTTTGTCCCAAATCACCAAGCTTCATATATGACTTCTCGGACAGTAGTATATCCGATCCGAAAATTGTGACTCGGTGTTGTCATAGTACATCCTGTAGCCGGATATCTGAAACGAAATATATTTTCATGTGTAAAAATGAAACCCACGTACATCAGCCAGGAACTTTATTACATTATTATAATAGATTAGTCATATGAACATCCCCAGGTCTTTGATTGTGTAAATCATGGAATTCTTTTAGATAAGCTAAATCATTATGGTTTGAGTGGGGCAGTGCACAAATGGTTTAATTCATACTTAACTGGAAGAATGCAGGAAGTTGAAATAAGTGGTTCGTGTAATGTTAAAACAACAGTTGATTCCTCAAACTGGGGTGCTATCAAGCATGGGGTCCCACAGGGTTCGGTCTTAGGTCCTTTACTGTTCTTGATATACATTAATGACTTACCATTCCACATTGATGAAGATGCAAAGTTAGTTCTTTTTGCTGATGATACAAGTATAGTAATAACATCCAAAAACCAAGAACTAAGTGATGTAATTGTAAATGATGTTTTTCACAAAATTATTAAGTGGTTCTCAGCAAACGGACACTCTTTAAATTTTGATAAAACACAATATATACAGTTCCGTACAGTAAATGGCACAACTCCAGTAATAAATATAGAATTTGAGCAGAAGTCTGTAGCTAAGGTAGAATTTTCAAAATTTTTAGGTGTGTCCATTGATGAGAGGTTAAACTGGAAGCAACACATTGATGGTCTGCTGAGACGTCTGAGTTCAGCTACGTATGCTATTAGGGTTATTGCAAATTTTGGTGATAAGAATCTCAGTAAATTAGCTTACTATGCCTACTTTCATTCACTGCTTTCGTATGGCATCATATTCTGGGGTAATTCATCGTTGAGTAGAAAAGTATTCATTGCACAAAAACGTGTAATCAGAATAATTGCTGGAGCCCACCCACGGTCATCCTGCAGACATCCATTTAAGGATCTAGGGATCCTCACAGTAACCTCACAGTATATATATTCCCTTACGAAATTTGTTGATAATAATCCAACCCAATTCAAAAGTAATAGCAGTGTGCATACCTATAACACCAGGAGAAAGGATGATCTTCACTATGCAGGGTTAAATCTGACTTTGGCACAGAAAGGGGTAAATTATGCTGCCACAAAAGTCTTTGGGCACCTACCAAACAGCATCAAAAGCCTGACAGATAGCCAACTAACATTTAAAAATAAATTAAAAGAATTTCTAGATGACAACTCCTTCTACTCATTGGCTGAATTTTTAGATATAAACTAAGTAAAAAAAAAAAACTTAATCATTAGTGTCATGCAATATTTTGTGTAATGTAATTTCTTGTACAGACATCTTTTATTAACCTGACACGTTCCACATCATTACGAAGTTCGTATTCATGATCTATGGAACAAGTATTAATCTAATCTAATCTAATCTAATCTAATCCAGTTACATCTCAACGGCGCCACTAACAGAGCCATTTTGTGCACTCAAATCTCTACAGCAGAAGTGGAAGCATATTAGGACAAGTTTCGGCAGGGAATTAAAACGAAGGGATGGTGCCAAAAGTGGATCAGCAGCTTTTCGTAAAGGCCCTTACGTGTTTCTCGATCAATTACATTTTCCTAGAAAACTGTTGTAGACAGTACAACTCAAGGTCGCCTGGATGAAACTAATGTTGCTGAAAGTAAATATGGGGGATGTGGCGTTAAGTCCTCCACTTCTTCCCAGAAAGAAGAAGAAAAGTAACGACGACAGATTGATTGATGTACTACAATACAGTATCTCACTGAGGGAGGAGCGTGAAAGGAACCAAGGATCTGATTCAGGTAGGCTATTTCTGGTTTCATTACTAGAAGATATGAAAAAGATTCCGGAACATTGCAAGCTTACTACCAAAATGGAGATTATTGACGTCATAAAAAGTGCACAAATGCTTCCACTGCGGACTCATCACCAAGGCTATTCTGCTAATGCGTCAGAAACAACAATGGCTGGAGCATATAGCAATAGGTATGAACCAGAAGCCTCGAGTAGACAGCAGTTTCAGCATGTATGCGTACTAGAGTTAATGATGGTTGAATAGACTTCAGCAGAGGTCAGAAGGAAAGTCGCTGTGATTATTTTACGCGTATGACATACAGATAGGACACTGCCGCCGAATACGATGAGCTGTCATCGCCCAATGACTCAACTGTGTCAACTCAGAATTCTGAAATACTTGATCTGTTCCAGTCATCAGTACTAAAACTACTTTAATATTAATGTTCTTTCCATATATTTTTATAATTGATCATATAACATTAAAATAATAAAGTCATATCACCATACATGTTGTGTTATTTTCAAACTACCACTTCTGTTCTCTGACTGCCGGCCGTGGTGGCCGTGCGGTTCTAGGCGCTGCAGTCCGGAACCGTGGGACTGCTACGTTTAGAATCCTGCCTCGGGCATGGATGTGTGTGATGTCCTTAGGTTAGTAAGGTTTAAGTAGTTCTAAGTTCCAGGCGACTGATGACCTAAGATGTTAAGTCCCATAGTGCTCAAAGCCATTTGAATCATTTTTTTTAATAATACATTTTCTAATACGAGCGACCATTATTAGTCACAGACATAAATCTTTGGTGTTCATAGTTGCTGCAGAATTTGGAAATGGCAAGTAATATTTTTTTCTCTAAAAAGAAATAACTAAATTGTGACTTGTCTTTTTATCCCCTGGCCAATTATTTTCAAATGTTATTAAAAATGAACTGTCATATTTGATTCTGAACTCACCTCAAAATAATCAAAAATTTTTCTTCCGGAGTTACACAATCTCGCATAAGAGTATCAGTACCCGTTATGGAATTTCTAATATTTTCCAGGAGATTATCAAAAGATTCCATGACATTTTTGTATAGTTAAAAACGATCTGGATAATTTCGAAGGTCCTTGAAGTAACTTTTTTTAAAAAAACTTTGTGTGTCGCTCCAGCAGCAGAGGATGAATCAAGTATCTATGTTTGGCTCTTCGATTCTTCTGAGACAAAAGGTGGACAACTATCGCGTCTTCCACGTCCATCTCGCTCGGCCAATTCGTCTCGACTGGCCGTCAGCTGGCTGCTCAAAATTGCGTCTGCGGCAGCCGGGCTGCCTAGTGCGTCACCGGCCATATGCTTACCAGCGCGGTACGTCTCACGTCACGTGATGCCATGTGCTGTCTCTTGATTTCGTATAATCTGTGCATTAGCAAGATCTACGGTAATGTGCACGTCACAAAGAAAGTCTGCACCCAATATCACCTCTGACACCTCTGCCAGAATGAAGGTCCACTGACTGCTTTGCGAGAAACCTAAAGCGACTTAGATTTCACGTGTGCCATCAGTAACGATGGGCGACTTATTTGCTGCGGTTAATTGACGCTCACTCCTTGTACGCACATGGCTGCGAGCACTTTGTTGCTCTATCCGCGAAGCGTTGTGGTACCAACATACCCATCTTTGTTGAATTTCGCCGTTGACCTTGTTGTTTTCCTTCTGCAACAATTGTGACACCTATTGCAGCAATAATGTCATCTGTCGTGTTAGTTCTTGTATTTGTTTGTTGACGACCGTATGCTGAGTGTTCTGTATTGCCTCTATCACTTCTGACGCTTCTTCCCCGTTAACGATTGCCATGCAATCCATCTGTGGATTGCCCACGGTCGACTGGACTTTGTGTGCAATGTCCAAGAGGTTCTGCATGCCCTATTTTTCATGAGTTACTAGTGCGGCTTTTACCTTGCTTGATAACTGATCTAACCAGATGTGTATGAGCGTCGCATCTGACAATTCTTCTGCGTTGACGATACCGCGTAAATGCTTCCAGAATTCCGGCGGTGTCCTGTCACCTACAGCTTCTTCTTTAAGCACCAACCGTATGCGTTGATTTAACGGTTTACGTATTCTGGCAATACGTTTTTCAACGCCGTGTACGGTCGTTCTGCTGGAGGTCGCAATATTACATATTCAGCTACGGTTGCTGCTCTAGCATCCAAAGCATTCACCGTTATCGTGAACTTCGTCTGCTCATTATGGATCTTCGTTTGGACAAACGTGAGCTCAACCATTGTAAACAATAGCTGCAGTTTGTCTGGCAGGAACTGCGGGATTTAAATTTTTACGTGCTGCATTTTTTCCGTCGGGCTATTGGTTTGCACGGCCGCACCCGTATTTGACGTTGGAGTAATAGGCATCTCTGCATTCCTCCATCAACTTTCTGAAGTCGCTAAATTCTCTTGTTTGTACATCCTAATTTTCTTTATGTTCAGTGTTTGGTGTTACCACTAAAGCCACTGAGGCTAATTAATAATTATTTTCTTGAGAGGATGATGCGTTCAAGAATATAACTTTATTTTAGCATGTCGTTGAGCACAGAAACAATATCAAAAGCCATGATATACAAAGAGAACGCATAGCGCTAGAACAAAACCAAAGAATAAGAACATCGTAAATAACATTCTTCACAGAATAAACGCAAAGACCACTGCGCGACTTCGTTGCCACAAGGCGGTTCCTACAAAACTAACTCTGTCTTTTATGCTTTCACGACTAAACTGCTTAACCAGTTTTGATGAAATTTGTGGAAGAGGTAGCTTGAAGCCTGAGGAAGGACATACGTTACTATAGAAAAACTGTGGTACAAGAAATTTATTGATTTGGAGAATATTACGTAAAGTGGGGAACAATAATTACTCTTTCGAGAAGATATATACTGTTTAACTTTTGAGCTTATGATAGTTGTCGAAATGCGTTTATCGTTTCATGTGTTCCACATAATACGACTCAACGTAATGAACACAGCTCTTATACCACAATCAATTCATATCAGTCACAATCCCGTCGCATTTTAGGAATTGATCGTCAAGCGTTTCTTATAACTTCCGAGACTTTTGATGACTAACAACGTCGGTTTCATTTAAATATCATACGACAAACACACGTCGTGTCCTTATATGTAGAACTTGGAAGGCCTTTAGTGAGGCTGCATTTGATTAAGAATCGAGCGCAGCCACACGTAATAGGCAGACACTTGGGGGCAGCTGACATTTTTGCACGTACAAATATTATAAAATTTGTACTGCACTGAACTACAAATTATTTCCTTTAAAATGGCTCTAATGGTTCAAATGGCTCTGAGCACTATGGGACTTAACACCTGAGGTCATCAGTCCCCTAGAGCTTAGAACTACCTAAACATAACTAGCCTAAGGACATCACACACATCCATGTCCGAGACAGGATTCGAACCTGCGACCGTAGCGATCACGCGGTTCCAGACAGAAGCGCCTAGAACCGCTCGGACGCACCGGCCGCTGTATTTTCTTTCTTCGTTAGTTTAACATATCTGATAACTTCGGAAAGTCCAGATTTTAATTTAATACCGTGATGATCACTCATGACAGCACGACTACTGGCGGTTCATGGTCTTCTGGTTAGCAGTGCTGAACCTCAATTACGGAGTCCTGAGTTCGATTCCCAGCCGGATTGCATTTTCTTTATTCGGGACTGCGTCTGTGAGTTGTTCTCCTCACTATATTATCACCATCAACACACAAGTTGCCGAAGTGGCGTCAGATAAAAAGCCTTCCATCAGGCGGCCGAAAATTACATATAGCATCTCCTGGCCACTAAAGCTATACGAAAGTTTACTTTCATTTTACTTATATCGGACGAAGCCGCACGTATCAGCGAGAACAAAATTCTTGTACAATCATCGACATGATTAATGCATACTTCCGTACTAATAGAGAAATGTCAGTTACCTTTTTACAACTAAACAGGTGAAACGATTCCGATAAAATTTGGAATGGAGACAGATTGAACCCTGAAGAAGAACATAGGCTACTTTAGGCCACAGAAAAAGGGACTGGCAAGGGTGCGATGTAAGGAATAAAAATATTTTCTTATATCAGTCAACAAAAGAATCATGTAAAAATTATTAACTTTGTATAATGTACAATTATCCACTCTCCTCCACTCGCAATTTCCGCACTGACGCTGCTCTTTCCGTGTCGTCTTCCATTGGTGCAGTTGGAGGAATAGTCACATCACGAACTAGGCAACCACGTGGTGGCAACTGACGTTACTGCACATATGGAATCTTTCTTATCCTCCATCACTCAGCATAACAGAAATACGGATACGAGAGCACCGCCACGAGTAACAGATAGTAGCGCATTAGTTTGAAATGGACCATGTGCCATTTGAATAGACCTGAAATGCTACTTCAGTCCACGTAAATCCGTACCCAGTCCTCCTTAACGTTACTGGAAGGCGGAAACGACGGGGAAGTATGGAGTAGACCTGCAGCAAAGTGGCCTCGTGCGCTGGAGTTCGCCTGCTTGAAGTTGAAACGACTTTTGTAACTAGTCTATTTGTAACTGCTGCTGGTCCATTAGTTCCTGCTGTTACGCCAGCAGGCAAACGCATTTAGCGTACGTCCTACTGAACAAAATCTTTTTTTCCTCGTCGCCAATGGCATATCCGCGAGTAGCCAGATATCAATTCACGCGTCAGAGCGCCGGAGACAAAAAGGGTGAAGCGTGAAAAGGGAAAACATGTATGAGAAAGAAAAAATGACACCTAGAGTTGAAAATTAAATGATCGTGTGGCGTTGTTGTCCGGAAGGCCCCCTCCGGGGATGTTCGGCCTCCGGGTGCTCGTTTTATTCCGGGTAACGCAACACTGGGCGATTGGCTCGTCAGTGATGATGACTGCACAACACCCAGTCCACGAGTGGAGAAAATCTCCAACCCGACCAGCAATCGAACGCGAATCCGTTGCATGGTAGGTAAACACTTTGTCTCTTAGCTAATAAGTCGGACGCACCAAGCGGCAGTCAAGCTAAATACGGCTGGCTGACAGTGCACAAGGCGCTCTACAGGACAAGCAACAATCATGCAGCAGCGAGGTGCAAAGTGAAATCTGTGCCACGACGATGTCTACAAAGAGCAAAGAGAGACACAATCCGATACGCGACCAGAAAGAAGAAACAAGTGCCAAGCAAAGTTGTATCGAACAGTCCGTGAGTGCAGAACTGACTGATCATCACAGGACAGAGGGGTAGTTTGTTCGCTATGAGTGCGCAGCGCTAGGCGATGCCATGTTCTCTAACGACCATCCAGGTCCATCTCCTCCGGCGGGCGCTAAACTTTCACAGAGCCCGATGCAAGATATTCTGCACGCAGAGTACTTTTTCATGATTCTTGCCCTATTATTTCACACCAAATCTTGCGACACTTGCATAACTAGTGGATAACTGTATGGAGCAGTCATACTTTCGTGGCTTTATGTTGTGCGATAATGCAAATTTGCACATGGTCAGATTACACGACCGGAGTTTCTATTACTTGTCTCCCAGCTTGCCAAACCCTACTTTGGCCAGCAACGTCACCAGATCTCTCTCCAATTGAGAACTCTTGGAGCAAAATGGCCAGCGCCCTCCAACCACCTCGGAATTTTGACAGTCTGTGGTGCCTATACGACAGAATAGGACAGAATTTCAAACGATACCTCTCAGGAGACCACCCAACAATACTATCAATCAGTGCCGAATAATTTCAAGTCGTTTTGCAATAACCATTACTCCCGATAACAGCTCAGTCTGATGCTGGTTGCAGCCTGTTAGTAAAATCTCTGGAATTCCCATAAGCGGTGTGCTCAGGAAGGTCGTGAAGCCCAAATTTCCCTTAAAAGTTGAGGAGGCAGTCAACTGTAAAGGAATATACATAATCAAGTAATGGAAACAATGACTATCTTGAATAAGCACCAATGGAACTAATAGAAATTACGCTCAATTCTGTCAAAAAGCAATAACGAAATTCCCGAAAGAGGTTTCCATTCTCATTTAGAACACTACAGGTGGAATAAAATCCTTAACGTATAAAGCAAAACGCTTCCAGCACAGTCCTGAAATGTTCATACACAATGGTTAATATTTGGTAGCTGCTTAAGTTCGTAGCGTTTTCTCATAAGTTTAATAAACACAAGAAATACACATACGGTAACAGAGACTTTAGTCGTGAGTAACACTTTCTCCTTCACGACTGTAGAAAGCACATAGTGTTAAGGCGAAGAAAGCATCGAGCCATGCTCGGAGCGTGTTTCCATACGGAAAGAAAGCTCCCAGAAAGTAGTTCGATAGAGAGCGGAAAAGGTGAAAATATGAAGGCGCAGGAACAGTTCAATAAGGGAATTATTTCCGAAGCCAACTCCTCTACAGTGTTTTTTGTCAGTCTAGCAGAATGCGGGCAGGCGTTATCGTGGAGTAGAATCAGTAACTTCGCGCAATCTTTCGCGTCGTTGTTCTAAGATTGCCTCTGGAAGACGTCTTATTTGTTGGTAATAAATGTCAACAGTGATGGCTGCACCTCGGAAAAGTAATTCTTAGTAGGCCACACTGTTTCTCTTCCACTAGATGAATACCTTTTGTAGATGTCCGCATGTCTTTTACCGTGGAGTTACTGCTTTCTTTGGGCTCAACCATTCCTTTTTTTCTTTACGTTACTATAAAGATTCCATTTCTCATCACCAATAATGGTACAGAATAGGAACTGCCGGCACTGTTCACGAACCAAATGATGATGAGTAAGCAAAAATGCACATATGACTACCAGCATATGGCCACCCACAGATATATTGATTTTGACATAGAGCATATGGTACTCATAGATTCGACATTTTGAACCTTACTCATTGCATGTAAATTTCGCACGATGATGGACTGATTATACTTCATCACACTTGGCAGTTCTCGATTACAAATGACGTGGATCATTGTGAATTAACGCCTTTAAACGAACTTCATCAAACTCCGAAGATTTTTCTGAACGTGGAAAGCCACTAGTATCAAAACGATTCGCCTTAAAAGAAGAAAACCACTTTCTTGTCGTAATCTGTCCAGTGGCATTATCCCCATACATACGAACGGTGTGCCATAAGCAGGAAGCTGCTGATCGATCCGAAATTCCGAAACCGCTCATCATTCATGCAAATTCAAAATGAACATAAGCAGTATCAACCACAAGAAGCGTATATATTTTGTGGTTACCGGTATCAGTCCGTTACAGACCATCTTCAGACCTTATACCATGTTAGTAGGCTGCCGTTCTTGGAGTTGGTAACGCCTGCTCCGTTCACTGTCACCGCCTACCAACGTGGTATGCGGTCTGACGTACGTCAGTAAGTGACTGAAACGGTTAACCACATAAATAAAGGTTTCTTGCGGTCGAGTCTGTTTATGGTCATTCTAAATTACAAAGTGAAACTGCTGTTCTCCATGAAGAATGTTCTCAAACATTATTGATTCATGCCATTGCCCGTAACAGAAGAACCTGTTGCCGAAATCGTAAGAGCTGGACTATGCAGCAATGGATGAAAGTCTTTTGGTCGGATGAGTCTTGTTTTTCACTATGTCCAACTTTTGACAGAGATTACGTCGTAAGAGTGGAAAATGGCGCTGTTCTGTGATGATTTCGGGAGTCATACCATGGTATTCCATAATCCACATGGATATTCTGCACGGTTGTATTACTGCCATGGATTATGTGACCTTTGTGGCTATCTTCTCTTTCGTACCATGGTAACTGTTTAAGAAATCCCTTTTCATCACCATGAGTTCTTAGTGTGTCCATTCTTGCTGTTAACTCCGATTTGATTCCATACATTGGGACCGGGATCGTCAGTGTTTTGTGAATTGTGAAATTAAACATATGCACTTCTGTTACATTTAAAATTTCGCCTAATAGCATCATTCATTAAGTCTGTGTATTTTATGTTGAAAACTAACTTAGTCTTGTTGTGATATGCTGCATCTCAACTATTTCAGATATGTTACTTGCTACGGTCGCAGGTTCGAATGCTGCCTCGGGCATGGATGTGTGATTTTCCTACGTTAGTTAGGTTTAATTAGTTCTAAGTTCTAGGGGACTGATGACCCGAGCAGTTAAGTCCCATAGTGCTCAGAGCCATTTGAACCATATGTTACTTGCTTCACTATACTCCAGTTTCTTGCAATTTAGGACCTGAATTTTATTTCCCATAAGTTGCCGCCACATTTGTTTTGTTTTATGTAAGTTAATTGAACCACAGTGCACCTCTAGCCCATAAGACCGAAAATTTTTTAGGGTAGGCTATTAAAAAAAATAGATAAAAGTCCTTCAGTTGCTCTATGTGGTCACCTCCTCTCCCACTCCCATCCCCTCACCCCCACCACATAAGTGAACTGCACGAACCATTCACCCAACTATGGAGAATTGCCGGAACAGTCCTCCGTTGGGGTATTGTTTAACTAGCGCATCACATCGATTTCAGTACCAATTGTATTGACAAAGTGTTAACCATTCACTTGAATTTATGAATTTCGTCGTCTTGTGGAAGGTTTGTACTGGTAAAACCAAGTCTCATTACCCGTGACGATTTTTTCTGGAAAATAATTGTCCGCGTTTTGCATTTTAATCAAGTTGTGGTTGATGTCCATGCTCCGTTGTTTTCATTCTGAAGTCAACGTGAAAAGCGCAATCTGTGAACAAACTTTCCTCTCAATTAAAACACTCTGATTTGGAGATGTTGCTCCATTTTTGTGCGACTCAATGTTGCATCTGACTGATCGAATGCTTGTCTGTTGTTTACATTTGTGAGTTAAATCTGCCACCGTAGTTACTGGGTTGACGTCGCTTATATGCCAGGAATAAAATCCATCTAAGAACGTCGGCTTCGATTCATGGCCGGGCTGGTGACTTTCTCTGCCCGGGGACTGGGTGTTTGTGATGTCCTCATCGTTTCATCATGATTCTCAACATTCGTGACAGTGGCTACATTGGACTGTGAACAAAAGTAGACTCTGAAGAAATTGGGACTTTGTACGGGTGCTAATGACCGGGCAGTTGAGCGTCCCACAAACCAAAGATCAATCATCATCATCATCTCAGAACTTTTTGAGCGGACGGGGGTTTGCTGCAGTAGGTAGATTAGTCTCTATGTTAACAATAACTGCTTGGCCATCAGCATATTGATGTGGAATATAAGAGTAAAAGCGTGAAACAGTAGTTGGTTTATCCATTCTAAAACGGTTTCGCCTATTCAGGCATGAGATGCTGGATATGTTTCCTATGTTTTTATTTATTGTAGTATGGAGTGATCTCATTGTAAACTAGTGATCTTAATGCGTGATTCTGGTTAAGATTAGACATAACTGGAAATAGAATATATATATAACATGCACTGATGCTTGTGTCATGCTGCATAAGTGCAATGGCCACACTGAGGTTATCTAAGTAGTGACATAAGGGCGGCACCACTCCAATTTGATATGAAACTGATGGGCAAACTAGTTAAATTGATCAATTAATTACCCTCACCAATCCCCAACCCCATCCACAGACGACGTCTTGTGTTTTCCCTTCGCCGCCTCTTCCCCTCCCCCCTCCCCACGCCTCCCTCTTCCTCTCGCCCAACTGCACTATCGGTCGGAATTTCGAGTATTGGTAGGAGTTTGAAAACTGGCGGAAATTTCTCAGTCCCAAGGTTGTGCAAATCTCCCACCCCAACTCCACACCAAGGAAATGGCGGGAAATTCAAAATGGCAGAGCCCTTTCTGGGACTCGAACACCAGTCCTTCTGGACAAAAAGCCCAAGTGCAAATTCCAACACGTGAAAATGGCCCAGATGCAAGAGAGGTAATTGGGTTAGTGTACTTTATTTATTTTGATTTGGAAACTGAAGCAAATGAAGGTTCTAATTACTAATTAGTTATACACATTGTTTCTAATTGCATAACTACGTGGATAGCGCTGCACAAGGAACTCCTAAAATATCAATTCAACTCAAAAATTGACGATGACATTGAACTGGTGTTATCCTGCTGGGAAAAAAGAATTCACAGTACCACTCAAAACTAGCGGCAGACATACTCAAACTCACTTAGAAGCTGGAGGGTATAATTCTGGATGAAAGGTACTGTCTTTATTTTTCGTAGGAACTACGTTCAATTGACGAGATGCTGGTGTTGGACAGAGAGGAAGCTATTTAGTGTATTATCTGTAAGCATACAGCTGAGGACTATACCGGTCGCTGTTTGACGTCAGAGCTCACAGTTGCTTCCGCAGGCATTGCTCCACGATCACCCTGCCACTCTCGTAACCGAAATTCAGGAAAGCCAGTACACGCTACCACATCTGTTGGAAAATGCTTCACTGTTTTAATTACACATCTAAATTGTCTTGAAAAAAAAGCACTCGTAATCAGTGGGTGATAATGCAACACATATAGTGAGGACTGGGGAAAATCATTGTCCCAAAAGATTGCAATAGAGAGAGGGGCGGAAGTTGAATGTACTCTCTTCTTGATGCTTGGTCATGAAGTAGTCAATATAGAGCGACTCTTACCTCGATCTCATTACTGTAAGTAAGGCTTTATCAAACGGTCAGCTGCTACTGCTTACGCGAGCTACCTCTGCTAACCGCAGCCTCCTGCCGTGTCTTGGGGCAAAGTCTTCAATCGAGCTCAACCCCGGTGAGCTTGTGGCTGCATGGTTCATGTAACGGATCATATGATTTATTCTTTCCTCGATCCTTTCCTTTTGAGTAAGGTAAGAAGCTATTTTGTGCTTGAGTTAACGTTCTGATTTTTTTTTAAAGGGAAGAGATACGCTCTTCAGTTGATTAATCTCTGTATCTTCACCTGTTTGCCCCTATAAGTGGTAGTGAGTGGACGAATTACTAGGTCCGCCGTGTTAGTATTGTTTAAAACGTGTATTACAATCGCATACTAAAAAGTGTTGTTAAAGTTATTAGGAAGACATGTTTACTGACATTAATATATATCAATAAATTCTATGGACACATTCATAGACTCCCATCTTCAAGGCTAACTCACAAGATTTTCACAGACACTGCAAAACTGAAAAACATGCCATGGATATAAGTCAAATATGACTTGGAAAAGTCACAGATAGGAACATCAGACATTCTAGACAGGAAACTTTACCATCAGAAGATAAATAGATGGGTAGTAAAGCCAGAGAATAAAGTCCCTAAAAGATCGGCGACAAAGTGGTCAGAAGAAAAGAAGAAAGTACACAGCGAAAGAATGAAAGCCGTATGAGCTATTAGAAGGGCGAATCATAAATGTAATGCGTGATCCGACACGGCCCATACCCACATAATAATAATACACCAATAAGACCCGTCTGTTCATCATTTGGCCCGTGACGAGAATCCTGCATCTGGAGGTTCGAAGCAGACAACTGGAAATTTGCTGGAGCAGTGGAGGGGTGATCCTGTACTGGTAATGTCATAGTTAGCTCTACGCACAATGGAACAAATGAGAAGTGGTACGTAACATTGTATGATGGCTCTGAGCACTATGGGACTCAATATCTTAGGTCATAAGTCCCCTAGAACTTAGAACTACTTAAACCTAACTAACCTAAGGACATCACACACACCCATGCCCGAGGCAGGATTCGAACCTGCGACCGTAGCAGTCCCGCGGTTCCGGACTGCAGCGCCGGAACCGCACGGCTACCACGGCCGGCCATTATATGATGAATATAGATCTTAAATGTATCGACATTGAAGGTCTGTTGATATTAGTACCACTTAAAATTCCCCATGATATGTGCACCTTCAAATTTCTTTAAATTATTGTTTCCAATTAATTTTTAAATATTTAAGCAGCAATTATTAATAAGTTTGTATTATTTCGTCCTCCCCCACCCACACCCATTCTTAGGGCGACCGTTTAAAGGACGGCGCCGAGCGGAATATGAACAGACTTTTCAGCTGTTGAGATAAAAAAAAATAGAGTTATTTGATTCATTTTACTGTCACAAAAAACTAATGAGCATTTGTTGTATTTGTTACATCTCCGTGAGATTGTAAATAAGAAGAACAATGAAGGAGCGAATTAAAATTAAATTCTGTCTACAAAGGAGACGAGCCGGGAATGCTGGTTTCAGCGGTAAAGGCAGGAAGCTGCTGCGCTGTATACTTATATGGGCGCGCTTGGCGCCGTCTCTCTAACACTAGATAATCTCTTTTCCTTCCAATTGATATCCTTTACGGAAGATGAATTTCTATAGAAAGGACGAAAATTTGTTTAAAGTCATCATTAAAGTGAAAGTTAAGTCATCAAATTCTATAAGACTGTGTCAGATAATAATAAGATTCACTAGTGAAAACGCAGATAATTTACTTTAGTTGAAAAGTACCGCTACAGACTAAATTTCTTTTTTGAAAAAAAAAATGTTCATATTTTTGTTCACTGTTCACAATTGAGTCAAATAAAATGGCCATTGTTGAAAATTTCTAGCAAAATATAATATGGCAGGACGTCGGAAATCCGAGATGGCAACAGTTGAAGGCAACGCACCGACTACTGACTCGTGAAGTCGACGACGGCTACCAAATCAACAAGGTTGTTAAAAATGAAGACACTGTTAATGTAATTAATCATAATTTGACTTGTGTTACGCTCGATGAGACAATTTTTCTGTTCTCGCCGAGAACCGATTTTTCAAATAGTTAAACTGAAGCGCGCCATGGCGGAAATTCCTTTCATTATTTCCTCAAGACGTCGCGAACGCAAGAACAGGAAACAATGTAAGTGCTAGTGACACACACAATTTGATACAACTCTTGCTACTAATAACACGACAGTTTACAAAACAACAGGAATTTCAGGAAAGTGTAACACAACGACTTAAGGGTATGACACAGAAGTTCACAAGACGACAGGAAAATAAAGGACAACAGCTTGCACAGCAAAATCAGGTATTTAACGATTTCAAGGACGGTATTAGTCAACGGTTCAGTGAGGTGAGCGAAACTATACGCACTACATTGTCTGACGAAGTTCACCAAGCTAGGTAAACAAATAAAACAAGAAATAATTACCGACATGACCCGCAGTATAAATACGTTAACGAAAAAAGTATCATCCGTAGACGATAAACAGGAACAACTTGCAGGTGAGTTACGACACGTTAGTGAAGCTTATTCTCAACATGAGGACATGAGGAGACGCAATTCCAAGTGAATGCGTCGGTAAAAACTGTGACGGACGCAGTCAGCGAGCTGCAAGACGTATGCAAAAACTTACCAACAGAAGTACAAAAGTTAAGTCTAAGAGTAGATCAGTTAAGTTTAGATTCAAAATTTGCCAAAAAACAGAGAAATAAGATATGTGCACATATAAAGGAAATAACTGATATAGCTGAAGCCGAGATGCTGGATAAGGGCAGCATCCTTGCTGAAAAGGTACTGTCAGATTGTGAAGTTTGGGTACATACTTAGAAGAAGCTCTGAAGGAGAAAGTAAGTCAACTTCTAGCTAATATAGATTGCGGTTTAAAGGAAGTAGAGGAAACGTTACGAGGCAGTATAGCTAAACCTGACATTCCAAAACATTTTACAAAAAAGAAACCCTTGCTTTTAGAGAGGTTAGATACTTTCACTGATTAACTACAATATGGGGCTAGCCTGTCGAAGGAAAATAGCAAAGGTTGCAGAACGCAAGTATTATTGCCGGCGGCTGTAACTGTCGAGCAAGGGAAATCGCGATGTGCTATGCCACAAGCAACACAAACACACTTGTCACATACGGTGCGGCGTGTTTGTCAATATTACTTGCAGATGAGGGATTAGTTAGGCATCGACAGTTTTCGGTATTTAACTCTGAAGGGAAAAGGACAAACCCATTGGTCTTTAACAGAGCATTTCGATACGTTTTACCTCGTATCTGGACCGAAGCCCAGAAAATTTAATCTGCTGTTGGATAGACACGGGGCTACGGACATGGTGGAATGTTGCCACTACTGTGAACAATTAGAGAGAGACTGTCTGGATATGTATTGGTCTGAGGCTGTACAAGAGAGGCTCAGACGTGAAGTATTCTACCCAGATCCATTTAATAGCAAACATGGAAGCTTAAGGGGCTATTTTGAAAATATTTGAATAAAACCAGATACAGGGCGAACCCGGTATCTCAAGTATATGTGCTGAAAATATTAAAGAGCCGTCTTCCTGCCTACAAAAGGGAAAAAAACTCATTACCATTCCGGAACACGACACCGAATGCTTTCTGTTTGTAGTGGAGTCAATGGATTTGGTATACGAAGAGAGACCAGTCCAACTCAAGCCCGTTAATGCGCACATGGCGCTACAGAGATTTACGGATCAACTAGTAACAATGGATTCGTAGTACAACACGGATGGCAACCTAATCCTACACAGTCTAGTGGTAACAGTAGCGGTAATCACAACGTAAATTCAAGGGCGGATATAAAAGCAATGAGCAAAAAATTTAACAAAACAACTGCGACGGGCAAGTAGCGTATGGCCAGCCTATACAATATGCACAGACACAAGCTACTGCCAAAAATCAGCCGATCGCTTGGCAAACAAAAAACAATACCAGACAGCCGAATAATCCACAGACAGCGAGATTGGACCAGCAAAGTAAGGCACATATGCCGAATAACGCGCAAAGGAAAAGAGAATTTCAGTTGAGAGCCTCATATGATACCAATTGGCGCAATCAAACACCAACGGTCCATATTGTAGAAGTTAAGCGTAGCCCAGGTACCGATGTCTCCGTGACGACGGAAAACTTGAACCGGTCACGGGAGGCCCCCGTTCTGTGACCTGGGAGGAGAATGGGGCACGAGCTTGATCGACCCTTGCTCTGTCAGATACGATCAGATACGATATGTATACCCTCTAAGTTGTTTATATGTTTCATAATATTAGATTTAGGACGATGGAAAATCACTTTCCAGAATTTATGTTGTTAGTTGTTAAGAAAAAAAATTGTTTGTATTTTTTTCTTGTATGCCAAATGCGTAAACGACAAGATGAGTGGATGTAACATGGAAAAATTTTACTTTTATGTGTCTAGAGACGACGATACTATAAGTACAACGCTTCGCCCTGCGCGTGATCCAGATTTATACAAACAAATGAACTTGCGAAATGCACGGCAGCACGCAATGCAATATACAACTCGCCGTGGCCTAAGTGGTTTCAGAGCGCCACAGCGCATGCGCATTGGGGGGCAAGCTAGTCAACAAACCACAAGCTCATGCGCGTCAGACTTGCACAGCTGGAAGTGCTGAGGGCGGCCAAAACAAACAAACCCTATGAGCTACAGCCTGTACTAATAATTATAGAGCCTACTGCATAAACAGGGACACCGAAAATTAAAGGAGAGTCTATACAACAACTACGACTATCTACACAATACACACATACAAAGCTAAGCTAGGGCATTACATACACGGAATGTATATATGTACCACACTTAACAAATTTAAGAATTGAAAGTACACGAACTATTTACGTTTGATGGACGAGAAAAGTCTTGCTGCAGGTAAACAAGCGAGTGCAATATAAGCGGCAAACTGAATAAGATGTCGCACGACACCTACAATACATTTTATCTTTCACAATTATAAGTTGAGACGCACACATGCCATTAAAGGAGTTTTGTGTTCGCACGGCTGATCACTGAAGTGAGTGACACATGGTTGAAAATATGAAAAATATATCAGTAGCCATCGAGCCACTATACACTTAACTATGAAGATTTAGTTTTAAGTTAATGTAAATTGTATCGTGTATCCACAGGACATGTGGCCTGTAGTTGAAGAAGTGTCATGATGATCTCTCCATTGGCAAAAGATTCCGGAATAGTCCCCCATTCGGATCTCCGGGAGGGGACTGCCAAGGGGGAGGTTACCATGAGAAAAAGATTGAATAATCAACGAAAGGATAATGCTCTACGAGTCGAGGCGTGGAATGTCAGAAGCTTGAACGTGGTAGGGAAACTAGAAAATCTGAAAAGGGAAATGCAAAGGCTCAATCTAGATATAGTAGGGGTCAGTGAAGTGAAGTGGAAGGAAGGCAAGGATTTCTGGCCAGATGAGTATCGGGTAATATCAACAGCAGCAAAAAAGGTATAACAGGTGTAGGATTCGTTATGAATAGGAAGGTAGGGCAGAGGGTGTGTTACTGTGAACAGTTCAGTGACCGGGTTGTTCTAATCAGAATCGACAGCAGACCAACACCGACAACGATAGTTCAGGTATACATGCCGACGTCGCAAGCTGAAGATGAACAGATAGAGAAAGCGTATGAGGATATTGAACGGGTAAAGCAGTATGTAAAGGGGGACGAAAATCTAATAGACATGGGCGACTGAAATGCAGTTGTAGGGGAAGGAGTAGAAGAAAAGATCACAATATAGTAGTGATGAAGAGTAGGCTGAAATTTTAGACATTAGTCAGGAAGAATCAATACGCTAAGAAGCGGGATACGGAAGTTCTAAGGAATGACGAGATACGTTTGAAGTTCTCTAACGCTATAGATACAGCAATAAGGAATAGCGCAGTAGGCAACACAGTTGAAGAGGGATGGACGTCACTAAAAAGGGCCATCACAGAATTGGGGAAGGAAAACATAGGTACAAAGAAGGTCGCTGCGAAGAAACCATGGGTAACAGAAGCAATACTTAATTTGACTAATGAAAGTAGGAAGTAAAAACATGTTCCGGGAAAATCAGGAATACAGGAATACAAGTCGCTGAGGAATGAAATAAATAGGAAGTGCTAGGAAGCTGAGACGAAATGGCTGCAGGAAAAATGTGAAGACATCGAAAAAGATATGATTGCCGGAAGGACAGACTCAGCATACAGGAAAGTAAAAACTACCTTTGGTGACATTAAAAGCAACGGTGGTAACATTAAGAGTGCAGCGGGAATTCCACTGTTAAATGCAGAGGAGAGAGCAGATAGGTGGAAAGAATACACTGAAAAACTCTATGAGGGTGAAGATCTGTCTGATATGATAGAAGAAGAAACAGGAGTCGATTTAGAAGAGATAGGGGATCCAGTATTAGAATCGGAATTTAAAAGAGCTTTTGAGGATCAAATAAGGCAGAAGGGATAAATAACATTCCATCAGAATTTCTACAATCATTACGGGAAGTGGCAACAAAACGATTATTCACGTTAGTGTGTAGAATATATGAGTCTGGCGACATACCATGTGACTTTCGGAAAAGCGTCATCCACACAATTCCGAAGACGGCAAGAGCTGACAAGTGCGGGAATTATCGCACAATCAGCTTAACAGCTCATGCATCGAAGCTGCTTACAAGAATAATATCCAGAAGAATAGAAAAGAAAATTGAGAATGCGCTAGGTGATGATCTGTTTGGCTTTAGGAAAAGTAAAGGCACGATAGAGGCAATTCTGACGTTACGGCTAATAATGGAAGCAAGAATAAAGAAAAATCAAGACACGTTCATAGGATTTGTCGACCTGGAAAAAGCGTTCGACAATATAAAATGGTGCAAGCTGTTCGAGATACTGAAAAAAGTAGGGGTAAGCTATAGGGAGAGACGGGTCATATACAATATGTACAACAACCAAGAGGGAATAATAAGAGTGGACGATCAAGAACGAAGTGGTCGTATTAAGAAGGAAGTAAGACAAGGCTGTAGCCTTTCGCCCCTAATCTTCAATCTGTAGATCGAGGAAGCAATGATGGAAATAAAAGAAAGGTTCAGGAGTGGAATTAAAATACAAGGTGAAAGGATATCAATGATACGATTCGCTGATGACATTGCTATCCTGAGTGAAAGTGAAGAAGAATTAAATGATCTGCTGAACGGAATGAACAGTCTAATGAGTACACAGTATGGTTTGAGAGTAAATCGGAGAAAGACGAAGGTAATGAGAAGTAGTAGAAATGAGAACAGCGAAAAACTTAACATCAGGATTGATGGTCACGAAGTCAATGAAGTTAAGGAATTCTGCTACCTATGCAGTAAAATAACCAATGACGGACGGAGCAGGGAAGACATCAAAAGAAGACTCGCTATGGCAAAAAAGGCATTTCTGGCCAAGAGAAGTCTACTAGTATCAAATACCGGCCTTAATTTGAGGAAGAAATTTCTGAGGATGTACGTCTTGCGTACAGAATTGTATGGTAGTGAAACATGGACTGAGGGAAAACCGGAACAGAAGAGAATAGAAGCATTTCAGATGTGGTGCTATAGACGAATGTTGAAAATTAGGTGGACTGATAAGGTAAGGAATGAGGAGGTTCTACGCAGAATCGGAGAGGAAACGAATATGTGGAAGACACTGATAAGGAGAAGGGACAGGATAATAGGACATCTGCTAAGACATGAGGGAATGACTTCCATGGTACTAGAGGGAGCTGTAGAGGGCAAAAACTGTAGAGGAAGACAGAGACTGGAACACGTCAAGCAAATAATTGAGGACGTAGGTTGCAAGCGCTACTCTGAGATGAAGAGGTTAGCACAGAAAAGGAATTCGTGGCGGGCCGCATCAAACCAGTCAGTAGACTGATGACCAAAAAAAAATATTGTTTCTTCCAGGGAACGGTGCATCGACACGTCCTAAAGTGAAGAAATATAAATGCATGTAGAGTGTTAAGTACCATAAGAAATGATTACACCCCAAGATAAATGTAGTTATAAGTTCATGACACGTGTGAATGCGATCGTGTGAAAGTATGTCAAGAAGAAAACAGTTGCAGTACATCACATATCACAATGCGTAACATGTCGTATTGATGATACAGCTCGGTGTATGAAAAAGTATCCTTTATGCAATGAACATAGCAAGTGGATGTGGAGCTGTGTTTTTAAACACTGAATATGTATTTGATACGATTGGTATCGTCAGATTTGAGTTTTATTTATAAACAACAAACTATTTTGTTCTTGGGATCACAATTAAATCCAGGAAGGAGAAGTAACCGTACACATAAATGCCTTTTCGTGGAATTTCCTCAACCCTGTAGTATGTAGAGCCTTCCTGGAGAGTGCCAGAAAGGCGAGACCATACGTTGTCATCTGAGCGGCGCTTAGTGTCTATAGTAGCGAATATTGATTACTTCTTTTATTCTTTGGAATTGATAAATATGCTCCGACAAGAAGTCACTGGAAATTGAAATGAAATGTATGTCAATTTATGCCATAAAGGAAAACAGAATCTGATATTGTATGAATGTTACTTGCATAACCAACATGGAGTAGAACGTGTACTCATATAATAGGAATCGACCAATGTAACTAATTTATAATTTAAGAAAAGGTACTAAAACAAAACGACAAGCAGATTCTAATGTAAATAAGTGATGATAATGGCATGTCAGCAAATGAATAGGATAAGTGTATTCTGTAATTGTAATTGTATTTTTTATATTATGTGTGTAGTATGTGGAAAGAACACTACAGAAACCTGATGTAAAGCAACTGTATGAAAGATACTCAAAAACAAAGTGCAAAAACATACGAAACCTGGCTGCAAAGTGTTAAGTGTGCATGTGACGTACGTGGGTGTGCACGTGATAAACTAAAGATGACAATACTTTGTGTAAGATGAATTTTCTGTGCTCGACAATGTAGTAAAAGTGCCAAGAAACTTACCTTGTCGACGGATGTCGGATGTACGGCTGGTTTCCTCACTGAATAAGTGAGAGCGATGAGATGAAATATATTCATTGGGCTGCTGATATGGAAACCAGTCGTCACCGCATCGAAGATACCACAAAGGATCACACTGCTGATCACGAGCTTCTTGAATTAGTGGAGTGAAAGCTACTGTAAACGAACGAAACGTACACTCTGGGCATTGTATCGAACATGTAAGCACGAAGGGATGAGTACGGACTTTGACATGTGAGTACATGCTCCACGAGCTAAACACTGTGCACATACTTGCTGACAACAATGGGACTATGTGGTTACCGCAAACACTTTGTTAATAAAGAAAATTTATTTGCGTATGTGTTAAAAGGAGGTAACGTGTCCATATAAATCGATAACCATACAGGACAACTCCAAAGGCAGGAAATAAGGGCTACGCCCACACCGGCTGGGGTGTCTTCGGCCGCCAATGCTGATTATTTATCAAAATTTAGGCAGTGGCTGTGATCGAACCCGGGACCGAAGACTTTTGATTATGAATCAAAGACGCTATCCCTAGACCACGGCTGGGGTTATCCAGCCACACAACAGAAATAAGCTCAGACACTGTGCATCTCCATATGACGTCAAAACAGCGGTAACATTACAAGCTATTTTGTGTTTGGGATAATGTCTTAAAAAAAAAGAGAGAAGATGTACGCTCTTCAATTGATTAATTTCTCTATCTTCACTTGTTTATTCTGTAAGTGGTAGTGAGCGGACGTATTACCAGCACCACCGAGTCAGTATTTTTGAAGAACGTGTAGTACAACCCTATATTAAAAAGTGTTATAAAAGTTATTAGGAAGACAAGTATATATATATATATATATATATATATATATATATATATATATATATATATATATATATATATATATATATATATATATAGGAGGTCTGAAGCAGACGAGAGAAATTTGCGTGAGCAGCGGAGAGGGGCGGTCCTGTTCCGGTACTGTCATAGTTAGTTCTACCTACAATGGAACAAATGAGAAGTACGTAACCTTATATGATGAATATTGATCTTAAATGTATTGGCATTGAAGGTTTATTGATATTAGTACCAGTTCAAGTACCTTCTAATTTCTTTCAATTATTATTTCAAATTACATTTTTAATTATTCAAGAAGCAATTATTAATCATTTTCCTTTTATTTTCCTGGTCCCCTATATGACACTATTCATCCAGACGGGCACTCTGCAGTAATGATGCCAGTATACACAATTCGTTGCAACACCCCCATAATGAAGTGAGATAAGTGGCAGCCACCGCGGCTGCAGCCTATGTGTCTATATTGCAGCTGCGCCACACCGCGCTCTATGCCACCCCCACGCCTCCGGCAGTTCCATCCACAACTGCATGCCACTCATTATTTCGAAACCTCCAGTGAAATGAAGAAAAAGCGAGAATGTAAACTCTGAAAAAAAATTCTAAGCAATTTCTTTCAGCTTGATGGAGAAATTACATTTCTTGGACGCACCCCTCACCTCCAGATAATTGTCTGTAAATAAACTGTCATGCACATGTGTATCACAAACATTTCAGACATGTGAAATAACATTACAGAATACAGCCTTTCACACCACTTGCTCACATGTCGGAGGAAACACAATCATTTCATGATCGACAACAACAAGCTGTAACTCAATGGGGTATCGTTGTTTGGTACACTGTGGTAGGTTTCGTTTCACCAATGTGATGCACTGGCGTTCATTAAACAGATCGGGAGAGCATGTCGTGTAATCGTGTAATAGAAGCTCCTAACATCACCTAGTACGGAACCCTATAAGATTCCTCCAATACATCGAAAATAAATACCACCTGCGAGCTTACATTTGATATTTTTGCTCCATAACTTCCCTCCATCGGTGTGTATGAAAAGTTTCTGTCCTCCAGCAGACAGTCCTTCACAATAGCAGCATATTCTTGTGTTCTAGTTTCATAAGCAATTTGGTCATCACATAACAGCGTGTTTCACACAATCTACTGATATGTCAGAAATAGCATTTCTAGATTCCACAACGAGCTATAATTCAAGTGGTGTCTATTTTATAATTAGAGGCTATGAAGTATGAAACACCAGGCTTGCAGCAACACTTATTTTTAAATACACAGTTGTGACGATAATAATAAAAACAGTCATGATTCCATGAGAACAGGTAAAGTTGATTTCTATTAGTTTTATGAGCAAATTATTTGTAGTTTGAGAGCATTATGCATATTAAAATAACAAACTGTCATACATGATGGTGTTATATTCATTTCATATGTATGATATACCGATACATATCGGTATGTATACAGTCAGTCCACTGGAAAGCACTTTCCATCGGTATTTTCCAAGATACAGAGCTCATAAAAACCAGTCGTTCCCCTTCTCGTAATGGAAACTCCAATAAGATTTTACCACATCTCTCTCTTCTGATATATCAAAAAACAAATACGATCTGATTGTTGACATCAAGCAAATTAACATATATGTATCACTCCACTGGAGCACATGACCAGTGGTCGAAGTCACTTGCACAGACCTCTGTAAAGTTTGTTGCCTGTGCTGCAGGAAGTCCATATCCAACAGGCTATCAATCACAAGAGAGGGTTAATGTGTTTTTCTTCCATTAGAAATTTAATAAATTGTTTTCTCACCACAAACAATCTTGCCAGACGAACATTCACAACTAAGCATTATACCAGAGGTTCAAAATCCCACATTTTGGAAAACCGCTGGTTGGGCTAGGTGTTTTAAAACCTAAGTCAGCCGCAAAATGACACCAGAAAGTACTATGGACAACTACTTGTGTAAAGAAATATGCAACAAACACCAGGACATTAACACCGAACGCCGTGGTGGATGTGTACAGGACTTCGTGTATTACTAGTAAGTGCAGAGCACATACGGTTGTTAATGTCTTGTGTCAGTTTGGCACTGACTTAGGTTTTACAGCACATAGTCCGACTGCTGTTTTCTAAAATACTATATGTAATTTTTGGCTTTTTAATGTGTATTACTCTCTAGAAACTATTGTTATCTCTGCTCTGTTGCTGTTTGCAGTCTAACACCTGAATATGGACACATTAGAGCCCAAAATCGGTTGTGTTCAAAGTGGAACCTTACAACCTAAGTGGGACTTTGAACCTATGATATCGTTTTTGTTGCTGGAACACATCGAAGCAGTGTATGGCTATAACTTTGTACACAGCCATACAATTCCTTTTTCTATGAGGACTTTGAGGTTTTTATGAGGTTCTTCACTGACATTAACACATTTGGATCTATTGTCACCCACAGAAATCTGAACATGGTGTAAACTATGCTGCTCCCACAACACACAGGATGGTAGAAAGAAAACACCGAGATGATGTTTTGCTTTGACAAAAATGAGTAAGATCGCAACATGCGGAAGCTGGAAGAGTTTGCGCCATTGAACAATAATTATAGGTGTCCAATATTGAACGAAATCGAATTACTTAATAATCACCAGCAGCGTTGGTACCCCCATCAGGCACCTCCCCGGGTGGCAGATAGAGGAAAGCTTCCTAGATATAGGTGGTCTGGGGAAATTAAATACCCAGGGTGGACCAAAAACAAAAAAAAAAAGACACAAACCCAATGGCGTCTGTTCAGCATATGGTGGCCAGTGGTCAGTGTCGGTTCCTCTAGTTGAGGAGGCTACACTGATATTTTCTGCAACTCAAAAATCGAGTCATATACCTATGGTCTCAACAGAGATCGCCATAAAAACGAAAATTCAACTTGAATGTGTGATGGGAACACCACCACAGAGTCATCACTCCAGGCACCAGTTGATAGATGGGTTTCACCTGATCATCGGGTTCTGGTGGATAAGGTACACCAAGTGGAGAAAATTTGGAGCTTCTCAATGACTTTTCACACTCTCAAAACGAAATGTAAAAGCGTGTTGGCACAATTAATGTGCCGGCCGGGGTGGACGTGCGGTTCTAGGCGCTTCAGTCCGGAACCGCGCGACCGCTGCGGTCGTAGGTTCGAATCCTGCCACGGGCGTGGATGTGTATGATGTCCTTAGGTTAGTTAGGTTTAAGTAGTTCTAAGTTCTAGGGGACTGATAGACCTCAGAAGTTAAGCCCCATAGTTCTCAGAGCTTTTGTGAACACGCTCACTGAAACAGGAAAATTAAAGCAACTCACTAAGAGAATGGGAAAATAACTGCACTGCGAAAGACAAGATTCATGGATAAGGACACTTTAATACAAAGAATTACAGGATCTACAAGGGCAAACTTGCCATAAAAGTAAAATGCAAACTACCACTTTTCGGAACAGGACTCGGAGTACACACTATACTGGGCTCAGTTATTGAATTCATGTCTCCCATGAAAGAGTCTCCCTGTTTTCAGTAGAATCACCTAATGAAGCCTACACTTTTATCGAGGTACATGCCCCTGCAAATCACTAAAGTGAAAGACCCTGAAACAGTGAAATATTTCTGGGAAACACTAGAAGAAACAAGAAATAAAATACCAAGGCACCATGTGAATATATTATTAGGTAATTTAAGTGCACAGGTAGGCAAGCAAAAAAAATTCAGAAATACCACTGGCGCTCATATCAAACGATAACGTAACAACAAAAATGTTGAAAAACTAATCGAGTTCTACTGAAACTTCGGACTTAAAATCATGAGTACACTATTTTAAAAACCTGCACATAAATTAACCACATGGACATCACCCAGTCTTAGACAGGGTGAATAACCAACTGACCATGTTGAAATTTGCAAGGAAAACATAAAAGAAATTCTGACGTCAGAACCCACAAAGGTGTCCTTGAATTAAATCATCATGTTCTCGAAATAAAAACAAAATTCTAGCCCAACAGAATACTGAAAAGGCCGCCCAAATGTAACAAACCAAATCATGTACATCTGAAACTCAACAAAGAAAAAATCATCATGCAAATCAATCAGGAAAAATGAACAGATCGAAGGAGACTAACAGAGAAAATATAGGAAATCATGAAATTGGGACAGCGTCCTTGCACTAGGAAACATCGCTGGTCGAACGCAACGTGCGATCAGGCAATCGACACCCTGCATGGAAAAAATTTTGCAGTCACAAAACAGAAAAAAATGGGAGAACTTTCTTAAAACACAAAAACAGACCTCAAAAATAATTAGAAGAGAAAAATGGTCTTATGACGACAGACTGCGAAATCCAGCAAGATTTCATCGAAAATAATGCAAGAAATTTCTATAAGACTTTAAGAGAAAGCTTACAGGGATACCAAGGGCTTAGTTTGTGCTTCAAAAAATCTGATCGTTCTTTGGAAACTAACATGAAAAATAACTGCAAAATCGTATCCCGATATTTCAGTTTCCTCCACCTCAAGAAAAACTTATCTTCTCCACTTCTCACACACACCCAGACTCACATACCCTCGATCTCGAAGAAATTATGGAGGTAGTCAAATAGCTGAAAAATAACAAAGGACCAGTAGAAGATGGGATAATTTCTGAATTTTGGAAATTAAACGATCTTACGGAGAAACTGCGTCATATAATATCGGACATATGGATGACGGAGGCAATTCCAGAGAACTGGAAATGCGCTCTAATTCATCCGCTACACAAAAGGGCAACAAGACAGACATCAACAATTACAGAGGAATTTCCCTGCTCCCAGTCGTTTACAAAAGTGTTTCCAAAACACTATTAAACAGGATAGAATCGCAAGCAGTTACACTAATTGGTGAATACCAGGCCGGATTCAGTAAAGGACTATCATGTGCGGAACAGATCTGGTGCTTACAGATGACATTACAAATGAGAAAATGCAGAAACACAGTAATTACTTTCATCGATTGCAGAAAAACACACGATTCAGTGGAACGTGAAACCCTTTTTACAACCATGGAAGAATTTGGAATCGACCGAAAGACATGAAAAATGGCAGATCAGACACTTACAGGAACAACATCGAAAGTGAAATTCATGGGCGAAATATGAGAACCCTTCGAAATCAAAAACGAGTCCGACAGGGAGACAGACTTTCCGCAATGCTTTTCAACAATGTTCTAGAAAAGATCAACAGGGAACGGGAATTTCATGTGAAGGGCATCCAAATTAGTATAAAAAAAGTGAACCGAATTAAAGTCCAGTGCCCTGCTTTCGCTGACGATATTGGAACTATCACCGATAAAAGAACAGAAGCGATTCACACAGTGGGAGACCTACATTAAATTTCACAAAAAAACAGACGACAGATATGAATTATATGGAAAGAATATATATGGAAAGACAGCCACAAAATAAATCCCCTTTAATCATAGAACATCCGGAACGTCCGGAGATGACATTATGAATTGAAGTTCAATTGCTGTCCTAAAGGGGAACAATTGTTATAAAAATAATAAACACCAGAAGTAACAAGAGTAGAAGAATGAACCAAAGCAGCAACAGGAATTGCATTTCCACACAGCTGTCCTAAGGTAGTGACCCGTAAAATTAATCTCATCTTCCACAATGACAGTAGCAGGTGTCTCGATGTTCTGTTTCAAGAGCGTTGTTTGCTCGTTTTGAAATCATGTGCATGACTGTTGTTCCAGTGTTGACCATCGCCGGAAGGTGCTCTTCACAACATGCACAGGATGGTAGAAATAAAAAGAAGTGCCGTTATCTTACTGATGAAAAAAATATGTGGAGGTCTTCATAGCATACGGAAACAGAATGAGTCTGCAGCATTGAGGAACACTTCCAAACAATTATCTGAGGATGATCACCACAACATTTAATCACATTCTCCTCACTAACAAGTAGTGTTGGTCAATCACTATGTGGTAATCAATATTGTACCAGTGGGGAGATGGGTGGGAAAAACACCATTAATATACGATGGCATTGCAGTTTATAGTACAATCAATTTTAGCAATTTTATCAGTTGTTTTATAATCTAAACACCAGCAATGACATAGCAGAATGCTTCCCACTTTATGTATCATCCCTAAACCACCCCTCAGCTACCACATACTGGACTGTGAATGCAAATAGATGACTGTGCATTACATCCATTCGATCAGATAGATCAAATTATGCTAGCCAGCGTCCTATACCGATGCAGGTAGGTTATCTACATATTTCTAGCACATCGATCACAGTGCAAAATTTACGTTTACGACTGACATTTTTTCCTTGTGTGGATGGGAGTCACAGACTATTCTCGCCTTTGTGTGACACATTCTGAGACTGAAGGACCCCGGTTTGTCCTTGACCAATCCTTCTTCCAACACAGACGTCAATTTGATCTGTAACTGACCGGAAGTATCAGGGTACTATAAGCACTACATTCCACATCTCGTGAAGATACAAAGCGAGCTGTGTCCTTAACTGCTTTTCAGCGAAGACTGTTCTGCACCAATCTTACACAAGGCAATCATCCATGAGCACAAGATCACTCCCCACGCATGTATAGTGGTTCTGAGAGTTTTAGGGTGATATAACACACAGTTAAGGAGAAACGTGTGCTTTATACATGATGAAATCTTGATGGATGGAGTTTGAAACATTTTACGTAAATCAGCTGTGCAGTTCTGGCAGTGTCTTGAGTCAATACAAAGAAGGTTCTGGCATGAGAAAAATGATCACAGGGCATAGACACACTCTCCTATGGCTTCACGATTCTATACCTAAAAATCCTGTATTGTTAAAAGCATATGGTTTCCAAAATATTATTCGTGTGAAATGTCATGCTCTTAAAACTCTACTGCAGGACATATTTGTCCAACAACAGACATACGACCACGGTGCAAGTTTGCTACCCTTATCACTAAAGTGACAAACTTTAAAATGGTAAACCTACTTCCTTAGACACTATTCTGGTGTTCTAGGAGGTGACCAAGCTGATCCTCACTATGAAAGCAACTTGGGTGTATATCCGCTCTACGAGCTGCTTCTGAATCAACTACAACGAATTCGGAAGACTGTGCTGTCTCTAAGGAAACTGATCCATTATATAGGTCTTTTTATGTCTGAAATGCATGTACCCCCAACCACACTTCCTGCAACAGTTGTCCTTAGTATTAATGGTAGTAGCGGTTTTGACGAAGGCAGCTATGCCTCACTAAAAATGGATTGAGGAAATAATGGCATGAATATTTTGGATAGTTGATATAGTTGATACTATGAGTTACCACCAACACCTTACTGCACAAAGGTGGACATGAAGCAGCAGCAACTTGTTACAAGGGAGCGAGTACCACGCTCCCCTCCCCCCCCCCCTCCCCACACCACCCCCACCCTCTCCGAAATGCATGGAGATGGATCACTGTATACAGGAAATGTCTTAGGATTTTTGGTATAATAGTGAATAACATATGCAAATATTATAGTGCCAAATCTTTACTAACTTTTTCATATACATTTACTTACGTAAAACAACTCTTTCATTATTTTTGTTAGGTGTAGTCTTAATAATTTCCAACTAAATTTTGAGCTTATAGCTTTAATCCACATCTAAATCGTCTGTTTCCTTCTCCAGCCAGTAATCTGACAAATACAGAAAAGGTATAGTCTCGAATTCAAGTATGTATACATCTAATTTTCTTCTGCAAATTACCTCTTTTATGGCTTTAGTAACTAGTTCTGTTCCTTCCAACAGTTGTAGACGCGGTTGATCGAGGATGTTTAACAAAATGGATATGTGCAAGGGCTTAATATCAATCCATGGCTGCTGCATGGAAGGAGATCGCCAGAGAGACAGTAATGTGATTGTGCACAACGATCAGCCAGTTGGAATAGGCTGTTAACATGGTTAAGCTCCAGTTGTAGTGAACAGGTATAGATAACAATTTTGTATGACTGATCGCAAGTGATTAAAGATTTTGGTAACCACATTATAGATTTTATAAAGTGTCAGACATGCGACTATGAGAAATTTTTACAGCTTTCTTGTCTTTATCGGGTTGGAGGCTACAATATACTACTGCAGAATGGATCTTGTATTGGACTCAGTGCACTAGTGTTCACGTGTATTCCACACAAACAAACAATATTTACATAGTGCTCCACGATAATGTGTGCCACTTGGTTCCATGTGGCGTCAATTAACGGATAACGTACAGAACAACGATTGTGTTTTATTTAATAACGTTCTGCATTTTGTGTACTGTACTAACGAGAATGTCCGAAAATTAACAGGTGTACATGTTCTCCAGGTCCTCCAAACTGAGGAGGGCTTATCAGCTTTATTCTGTCTGCATTAAGTTTTAATTACCTACTTATAAACTAAGTGGAGATTCTCAACTCTGATCCCAAAAAAAGACGATATACGTATTATACAGAAGTGTTACTTTTAGGAGAAGAAACTTCTTTATGTCAGTCTAGAGCACTGTTCTCCACAATGTTGTCGTATATACATACTGCAGAGTTGGGATTAGTTGACATGAGCAACGTTACTTCACAAGTTCTAAGAAAAAGAGTAAATGACACAGACTGAAACCTTTTGCACGGAAACGAAAACTGGAAATGGAGGGCATCGAAGTAAACAAAAGAAAACTGGAGTGTACGGAGAAGTTAACTGATATAAAGAAGAATATAAGCAGCACATGGAAAAAGAAGAAGCTATTTGGATATGCAAGACAGGTTTACATATGCCTTTAAACACCGTGTATGCAGGAATCAGACTCGACTGAGGAATAAAAGATAATAGCATTTACTGTAAAGAGCTGTGGCAAGTGGCCATATGTTGGAGTCCTGGCTGAAATGGAGGGATTGGAGCATCCTCACTACGTTAAAAAGACACACGAAAAATCGGTTCATCAACCTCCATTCCTCGTTGGGTCTGTTTGAAAAGGATGGATGCGTTATATCTAAATGTGTTGGGCTTCTGCCATACACTTAGCTACAGAACAACTGTTTGCAGAGGTTAAAACCAACAGAACAACAGCCTTTTTTTGGCAATTCGTTTGCAAAAGTTTTAAACGTAAAGTTCCAGAGGAATTGCGGCAGACGAACAGGCAACCACCATCCAAGAAGGTGTGGAATGTTACAACAACAGTAACGTGCAGGAAGTAAGACGAAAAATTAAACTCCCCGACTGATCTAGTCTAGAACTGCTGGAAGGGACAAAACTAATTGTTAACCCTTAACTGGACTGGTGGAAAAAAACTGCATTATAACTCTAGTGGGGTCTAAGGAACCCCTTATGATTGAAAATAAGATGTTATCATAAATAATTTCATTTAATTGTCAAACAAGATACATATTATTACATGTGAATGTGTAACACATGAACTATGTGTATATACACAAATTATGTGGGGTTACATAATTAAATTGTGCATGTAAAATATGTCATGCTGTTTTGCACAGTCTGGGCAGATACTTGCACTGTGTTCCAAACAAAGTATCTTATGACATTTCACACAAGAAAATGTTGCCTTTCTGTTTTTTCTAGAGATTACAACTGACGACGCCCCTTTCTGACACGTGGCTCTGGACTCGCCACTCCTTCGTCTCCACCTCTATTTTTTGCAACAACCTGCTGCAGCTCCCTTGGAAGATATCTAGTTTCACATTTCTCTCTATGCTCTTTGATAAGTGACATGCGTAATGAAGTCAAAAATTTCCTGCTTGGTATTTTCTGTGCTGTTGAATTAGCACTGTTTACGCCAGTAATTTCCAAAATTGCGAAGAAAATAGTCATAGGCCAACTCCTTGTGCGTCTCGAAGTAGTGTATTTACCACACAGCTGGTCAACGGTATCCACCCCACCCATTGTCTCATTGTAGTTGGTTATCATTTAAGGTTTTACAGAGTCTGTTATCTTCCGGTCGTGATGCATGGTAGACAACAAAATAACTGCTGTGTTCTTTTTCGTAACATTTGAACAAAGCGTGAGGTCTGCAGTATGTCCAAAGACAGTAGCTCCAATTTGTCTAGGCCGGCTAGCTTTGAATTCTTGTTGGAATTTCACATTTGTTGGCTCTCACCGTTCCCAGGATGGTGTGCTTCTGTGTTTTCAGTTTCCTAGCAAGTTCAATGGAGGTGAACCAATTGTCCACAGTCACATTTCGGTTTGTTCCTTTGATGGGTTCAATTAATCACAGCACTGTTTGCCTTGGAGCTGACATGTTTCTGTGAACTTCACTTTCTAAACCAATATAAATTAAAGCAATATTCATATAGAAGGCCCTGGAATCTGCAATGCATGGAACTTTTATTCCATATTTATCAGTTTTTTTAAGCATATACATTTTAAAGTGGCATCGTCCCCGAAATGGTACCAGAATTTCGTCAACGGTCACAAAGCTTCTCCGGCCGGAGTGGCTGGGCGGTTCTAGCCGCTACAGTCTGGAACTGCGCAACCGCTATGGTCGCAGGTTCGAATCCTGCCTCAGGCATGGATGTGTGTGATGGTGTCCTTTGGTTACTTAGGTTTAAGTAGTTCTAAGTTCTAGCAGATTGATGACCTCAGATGTTAAGTCCCATAGTGCTCAGATACATTTCAATCATTTTTCATAACGCTTCCAACAACAAAATACTGAATACAATTATGGATGAATGCATCCCAAATTTCACGAATGGGAACATGTTTATCTGTTTCGCTTCGCTCTGCTCGTGTCTGGGTACAGTCAAACCGCAAGGCTGCAAGAATGAACAAGAATCTCTTAACACTCATAGTGGCCCGGAAGATCTCTCTACCTGTACCATCTGAAGCAAGAAGGCTTGAAACATCTTCGTTTCCTGATTTCAATACACCTGCCAGGTATAGCAGTTCTACCACTGCTTTGACTTCAGTCATATCAACATTATCCACAAATGATGGCAGAGGTTGTTTATACCTGCTTCTCATTTGACGGATTTTGTAATTTGAATGATTCACTATAATTTGTAGCATGGTGTCAGTGAAGCATAATTGCCAAATACCTAAAACGTCATTGTCACGGACGTTCTTAGCAGCTCAACGAACACCAGGAAATCTAATAACAATGTTATGCGCCCGTGTACGTCCAAGTGCAGGGGGTTCTTGCTCCACTCGAAGCATTTATTCTTCCCATAGAAATAGTTGGAATCACAAGTGGGCCCCCAGTCTTCTTTCTCGCTGACATCAGTGTCCTCTAAAGATGATATGTCACCAGGCTCCACTACACCATCTGAGATGTCCGAGGAAGATGATAACTCATTTTTACTGATATCACTGAGAGTTGGGTCATCCAGTAGACGCTGTATTACTTCGTCTTTCAAACGCTTCCTCCAAGCCATGGAACTGTAACCCATGCAAATATTACAAACGTTTAGAGCAAAAATGGGAGACGTTTTCCAATAAAATGTTCACCTTAATGGAAAAAACACTGACGTTAATGCTCTGGTGGGGTCTTACACGTTCCGGACTGCTCCCAACTGACAAACCGTTTGGAATGAATTCAATGTAATGGCGCGCACAGAGACATCTACAGACCATTAGAAAATACCAAAACCGCAAGCGCCATCTGTTGCCTATTTATGGAGGTACGTGCAGAAAAATAAGTCCTTGCGTCTGTCAGACCCCACTAGACCAGTTAAGGGTTAAAACCATAAAAGAGGTAGTTTTCAGGAAAAGAATCGATATATACTGGAATTAGAGAACATATCTTCTCTTTATTTGTAAAATTACTGGCAGGAGAAAGAAATAGATGATTCAGATGTGGATTTAAGTTATAAGTTAAAAATTAAATTAGACATTGTTAAAACAACACCTAAGAAATAAGGAAATAGTTGAAACTTCCTGGCAGAATAAAACTTTGTGCCCGACCGAGACTCGAACTGGGGATATTTGCCTTTCGTGGGCAAGTGCTCTACCATCTGAGCTACGGAAGCACAACTCACGCCCTGTTCTCACAGCTTTACTTCTGCCAGTATCTCGTCTCCTACCTTCCAAACTTTACAGAAGCTCTCCTGCAAACCTTGCAGAACTAGCACTCCTGAAAGAAAGGATACAGCGGAGACATGGCTTAGCCACAGACTCGGGGATGTTTCCAGAATGGCTCATTAAGGAAATAGTTGATTTCCGTATGTAAATGTATATGCAAAAGTTTATAATTGGTCCTAGGGTATTTGCTTTTGGTAATGGCTGATATACCAAAAATTCTAAAACGTTTACTATATGCAGTGATCTATGTCATGTATCTCGGATGGGGAAAGTGAGTAGTTGGGTGACCTTTAAATGTAGTTGAAACTAGGTAGTTGAGACTGTACTCCCTACCTATGGTGGAGAGAGGGAGGGAGAAGGGTGGATGAGGGGAAGTAAGAGTGGCTCAAAGTTGGCTAGTAAGTGACTACACAGGGAGGAGAAGGCACGTTCAAATTCTGTTCCCTTCTCCTGATGCAATACTTTTGGACAACGATTTTTCCAGACTCATTATATGCGTTGCATTATGACCCACAGATTATGAGTGCTGTTTTTTGTTTTCACGACAATTTCGATGTGTAATTAAAACAGTGAAGGAGTTTCTTTCAGTTGTAGTGTGTACTGGGTTTCCTGACTTTCGTTTACCTCAGCTGCAGGATGATTGTCGAGCAATGCATAGGGAGGCGTCTGTAGTGAACTATGATATCAAACAACGTTAGTTATCGTCCTCCGCTGTGTGGTAACAGGTAACCTCGTCGTTGTTCAGGCGCTCCAGTTCGGAACCGCGTTGCTGCTGCAATCACAGTTTCTAACCCTACCTCAGGCATGGATGTGTGTGATGTCCTTAGGTTAGTTAGGTTTACGTAGTTCTAAGTCTAGGGGACTGATGACCTCAGATGTTGAGTCCCATAGTGCTCCGAGCCATTTGAACCAACCTCGTTGTTCAACATCAGCATCTCGTCAGTTGTACACAATTCCCAACAAAAAATAAAGATAGTATCGTCTACTCCATCCAATTTTCTGCCAGCTTGCAGGTGAGGTGTAGAGAATGAGAACGTGTACCACTAGTTTCGACTGGTTGTGTCGATTGTTTTTCTAGCAGAATGACAGTAGTTGCATGGCATCATCAATTTTTGAAGTATATTGCGAGTTTAGGCGCACGTACTCTAGTATTTTGTGGATGTATTCCAATCTCTGTCTTCCTCTACAGTTCTTGCCTTCTACAGCTCCCTCTAGTCCCATGGAAGTCATTCCTTATCTCTTTTAGATGTCCTATCTTCTCATTGTCAGCATTTTCCACATATTCTTTTCCTCACTGTTTCTGCACAAAAGCTCCTCATTCTATACCTTATCAGTCCACCTAATTTTCAACATTAATCTGTAGCATCACATCTCAAATGCTTCTGCTCCGGTTTTCCCAGAGACCAAGTTTCACTACCATACAATCTATACCCCAGACGTACATTCTCAGATATTTCTTCGTCAAATTCATTAGTAGTCTTCTCTTGGCCAGGAATTCCATTTTTGCCATTGCTAGTCTGCTTTTAATGTCCTCCTTGCTCACACCAAAGTGAATAGTCGCTTTTTGCCACTTCCCCAACGATTTTACTCATTCTGAAGGAATGTTATCCATCCAGTCTGCCTTGTTTGATCTTAAGTCATCCAAACCTCTTTAAAATTCTGGTTCTAATACCGCCTTCCCTATCTGTTCTAAGTCGAATGATTCAAATGACTCTGAGCACTATGGGACTTAACATTTGAGGTCATCAATCCCCTAGAACAGAACTACTTAAACCTAACCAACCTAAGGACGTCACACACATCCATGCCCAAGGCAGGATTCTAACCTGCGACCTTAACGGTCGATCGGTTCCAGACTGAAGCGCCTAGAACCGCTTGGCCACACCGGCCGGCCTTCTAAATCGACTCCTGTTTCTTCTTCTACCACATCAGACAAATCTTCACCCTCAATGTATTCTTTCCACCTATCTGCTCTCTCGTCTGAATTTAACATTGGAATTCCGTTGCACTCTTAACGTTATCACCCTTGCTTTTAATGTCACCGAAGGTTGTTTTGACGTTTCTGTATGCTGAGTCAGTCTACTGACAATCATGTCTTTTTCGATTCCATCACATTTTTCATGTAGCATTTTCTCTTAGCTTCCCTTCTCTTCCTGTTTATTTCATTCCTCTGCGACTTGTGCTTCTGTATTCGTGAGTCTTCCGGAACATTTTTGTACTTCCTCCTTTCATCGATCACTTAAAGTATTTCTTCTGTTACCCATGGTTTCTACATCTACATCTACATCTACATCTACATCCGTACTCCGCAAGCCACCTGACGGTGTGTGGCGGAGGGTACCCTGAGTACCTCTATCGGTTCTCCCTTCTATTCCAGTCTCGTATTGTACGTGGAAAGAAGGATTGTCGGTATGCTTCTGTGTGGGCTCTAATCTCTCTGATTTTATCATCATGGTCTCTTCGCGAGATATACGTAGGAGGGAGCAATATACTGCTTGACTCTTCGGTGAAGGTATGTTCTCGAAACTTTAACAAAAGCCCGTACCGAGCTACTGAGCGTCTCTCCTGCAGAGTCTTCCACTGGAGTTTATCTATCATCTCCGTAACGCTTTCGCGATTACTAAATGATCCTATAACGAAGCGCGCTGCTCTCCGTTGGATCTTCTCTATCTCTTCTATCAACCCTACATGGTGCGGATCCCACACTGCTGAGCAGTATTCAAGCATTGGGCGAACAAGCGTACTGTAACCTACTTCCTTTGTTGTCGGATTGCATTTCCTTAGGATTCTTCCAATGAATCTCAGTCTGGCATCTGCTTTACCGACGATCAACTTTATATGATCATTCCATTTTAAATCACTCCTAATGCGTACTCCCAGATAATTTATGGAATTAACTGCTTCCAGTTGCTGACCTGCTATTTTGTAGCTAAATGATAAGGGACCAATCTTTCTATGTATTCGCATCACATTACACTTCGCTACATTGAGATTCAATTGCCATTCCGTGCACCATGCGTCAATTCGCTGCAGATCCTCCTGCATTTCAGTACAATTTTCCATTGTTGCAACCTCTCGATACACCACAGCATCATCTGCAAAAAGCCTCAGTGAACTTCCGATGTCATCCACCAGGTCATTTATGTATATTGTGAATAGCAACGGTCCTATGACACTCCCCTGCGGCACACCTGAAATCACTCTTACTTCGGAAGACTTCTCTCCATTGAGAATGACGTGCTGCGTTCTGTTATCTAGGAACTCCTCAATCCAATCACACAATTGATCTGATAGTCCGCATGCTCTTACTTTGTTCATTAAACGACTGTGGGGAACTGTGTCAAACGCCTTGTGGAAGTCAAGAAACACGGCATCTACCTGTGAACCCGTGTCTAAGGCCCTCTGAGTCTCGTGGACGAATAGCGCGAGCTGGGTTTCACACGATCGTCTTTTTCGAAACCCATGCTGATTCCTACAGAGTAGATTTCTAGTCTCCAGAAAAGACATTATACTCGAACATAATACGTGTTCCAAAATTCTACAACTGATCGACGTTAGAGATATAGGTCTATAGTTCTGCACATCTGTTCGACGTCCCTTCTTGAGAACGGGGATGACCTGTGCCCTTTTCCAATCCTTTGGAACGCTTCGCTCTTCTAGAGACCTACGGTACACCGCTGCAAGAAGGGGGGCAAGTTCCTTCGCGTACTCTGTGTAAAATCGAACTGGTATCCCATCAGGACCAGCGGCCTTTCCTCTTTTGAGCGATTTTAATTGTTTCTCTATCCCTCTGTCGTCTACTTCGATATCTACCATTTTGTCAACTGTGCGACAATCTAGAGAAGGAAGCACAGTGCAGTCTTCCTCTGTGAAACAGCTTTGGAAGAAGACATTTAGTAATTCGGCCTTTAGTCTGTCATCCTCTGTTTCAGTACCATTTTGGTCACAGATTGTGTGGACATTTTGTTTTGATCCACCTACCGCTTTGACATAAGACCAAAATTTCTTACGATTTTCTGCCAAGTCAGTACATAGAACTTTACTTTCGAATTCATTGAAAGCCTCTCGCATAGCCCTCCTCACACTACATTTCGCTTCGCGTAATTTTTGTTTGTCTGCAAGGCTTTGGCTATGTTTATGTTTGCTGTGAAGTTCCCTTTGCTTCCGCAGCAGTTTTCTAACTCTGCGCAGTTACCTTCTGTGTACTTATATTTTCCTTCCCAACTACTGCTATCCCCATTTTTAGGGATGTTCATTCCCCTTCAACTGTACTGCCTACTGAGTTATTCCTTATAACTGCATCTATAGCCTCAGAGAACTTCAAAGGTTTCCCGTCATTCCTTAGTACTTCCGTATCCCACAGCTTTGCGTATTGATTTTTCCTGTCTAATGTCTTAAACTACAGCCTAATCTTCAGCACTACTATGTTGTGATCTGAGTCTATATCTGCTCCTGCTCCTGCTATTGCTCTTACAATTCGGTATCTGATTTCGGAATCTCTGTCTCACCACGATGCAATCTAACTTAATCCTCCCGTATCACCCGTCCTTTTCCAAGTATACCTCCTCCTCTTGTGATTCCTGAATAGGGTATAATCTGTTACTAGCTGAAGTTTATTACAGAACCCAATGTCACGGAACTGTCATGTTAATCCCATAACTTTGAACCCTGTATCTTCCCATCACACGTTTCATTTGGTAGTGAGTGACACGTTTCTGTTGCATGTTTGTGTCTTTGATAGGCGAGAGAGGTAGTGCGCGAGTGTAGCTCTCGTACTGCTGGACTCGCCGCCGTCAGCAAGCTCTCGTTAGGGCGCCGTAATTTTAGCAAATAGCCTGGGGACACCAACCATGGCGCTCTGCGGTCATGCGGGCAAGCGCTGCAGTTAGCGTTACGACGCATAAAGCGGCCGGCAGCAAGTCGTTAATGAAATACACCTGGGACGTGGTGACGTTTCGCAGAGAGCAAATTACATGGTGCCCACACGTACCGCCGTTTCCGGGTGGCACCACGCATCGTGTCACTGCACTCCGTCACTCATCAACGAAGTAGAACGAGTTTGCGTGTTGTTATAAGCGATGAGTAATGGGTAAACTATTGTTTATAATGTACTGTGTCTCCCTGCTGTCCAGTTACGTATCACCCTCTCTTCATGTGAAATGCTCATTTCATGTTATTGCTATCTGAAACACTGGATTAACATTGATTTAGTCTAGCAGTATACGATTCTGCTCTTTGTTATATAGAAGTAATATCAGGGTGAAGGATAGCCTAGGGAAATATAGCTCGGTGATTTTATTGTTCTGTATTTCACATCAGCAACCTGTGTGAAACGTGGTGGTCAAGGAAGGCAGGATTCGGTTGCGATTATGGACGGGGTCGTAATCAGTCACTATTGATTCCCTTTTGCAGTTACACACATTTATTGTACGGTAATTCCAGACTCAGTAATAAAGAGAGACATCACACTTTATTAATGAAAGAATAAACAACTGTGAAATTAATTGTACTTCCAGTACGTTACAATTACTAAATGAGCAGAAAATACAGACACAGCAAATGATGTTTTCAAAACAAGCCAATGTGATCCCAATTAGAATTTGGAGGCAAGTAACCACAGACATGACCGAAGGCCTTTAACGCCAAGAACTGAAATTATATAAAAAAAATAACAAACAAACTGTAAAACAGCAATGCAATAGCAAGGGTTAATTTAAATGACAGGCAACTGATCATCTAATGGGTAAGAAAAAATGATGGTAAACATGGTAGCACAACCATTATTTAAACCTGCTGTAACGCCAAGAATGGCAATTATATAAAACATTTAGAAACATACAATAAAACAGCAAATACAATAATAAACCACAAGGGTCAGTCACAGACAGTGCACCAGGAATCGACCTCTGACTAGGACTGGCAAAAGAAAAACCTTCGCGAGCAATGCCATAGGTAGCCAAGCGTTGTATTCACTTCACAAGATGGTAAATCAGACTAGTGGCAGCCTAATAGATGCTAATGGTAATCTTGCTGAGGCTACCTGACGTCGAATAAACCAAGTGCAAAGATGCAAAAATACGCCAAAGCAGGAACCGGCGATCTGGAGTCCATCCACAGAATACTGTGCTTAGAGCGCCTGGAACGAGAAAGGAATCTCTGCCACCAGAATAGAAGAACCATCAACCAACCTATAATCAAGAAAGCTTTCAAAACTACACGCCTCACTGGACAGAGGCGGCAAGGCGAGGAAATGGGAAATGTACACTCCCATTACATACACTAACCCCCAGGGCAGGTAACTTGGGTGTTAGCGGCCACGAGGCAGGAAAATTACAGTTGGTTGAACTTAACAAATGGTAGCATACTGAAAGCAATAAAAAGTAATGAGATCCGCCTTCCCCAAGCACACCACTAGCTGCACTTCACCTCAGAAACACCACGAGCAACAACACGAACCCAAGTCACTGGAGAATCTCAAGATCTCACAATGTTGGAGGTTTCTCTACTTGAATCCAAATGCACTCACCTTAAAGCTTGGAGTATCCGGTTTACGACGAGGTCGTGCACCCTCATGTCCACAGGCCTTCGATCTAGCAGTCCATTTGCACCGCCAGTGGTCCCGGCGTGTTCTCACACTGTGCGGACCTCGTTTCTCCTCAGTCCCCAACCGAACTGCACACTGACACGACCGGGAGGAACAACGACGTCACCCCCAAAGAGAGGGCCACAGTCACTGTATATTGATAACCGCCGCTGCTTCCACTAGCAGACGGGCAACCCTTATGAAACCAAGTGGCGCCAGTCAACACGAGAAGAAGACAAATAACCGCAACCATGTCAACTAAACGATATGGTCTGGCCTCCAACAGAGTACGGAAACCCACAAACAGCACCAAAGCGAGCCGCAGCACAGCTCACTGTGTTATGCTCCTCCCATAATCCCCATCACGGATAAGCTCTATAACGTGTGGGTGAGTTATTGGATGTGTACTTGTAGCTGAAGAATGAGGGTAGATTTGTCTAATTATTTCTTTGTTAAGACTAGATAATTTTCCATTGAATCCTGTGCTCAAACTTGGCTTGTGGTCTGAGGTAGCCAGGGACGATATATGTCCTTCTGCATTTTTATCAAGTAAAATGAAACAAAGGTAGCGGCGGACTCTTCCATTGCATTTTCTGTTCAAACATCAGTGGGAACACGGCAACGATCTTTTTGGTAGTGTACTAGCTACCACCCGATTTGGTAAGCAGCTGGCATCTCTTCAGCATTTTGCCGATTCGTCGGCTAATGTCCTCACTCTGTCAAGATGTGCTGGCTACATTGTAGCCAACGTTGATTTCTAAGATACTGGAAGACGGCACGGCGACTGTGTCAAAGTGTGAGCAAGCCATGCTCTTACGAGCTGATGTAACGTAAGCTCTTTTTGGTTATAATCCCTTAAATAATACATAGTTAAGTGTAGGTAATCACTGTGTTATTCTGATTCGGTACCTGAAGCATAACCGCTCTATCCTGAAATGTGAAAAAGCATTATTGTTTTAACATCTGTTGCTATACAGATTGCAAAGTTTGAGTCAAACTGCCAATCAAACCTCGTTCCGATTCAAACATCACTACCGATTGTAGACATCAGAAGCAGTGTCTAACCAGTCGTCCATGCTGTCTCAATCGACATCTGCAGGCTCACCAGGACGACACACCCGAAGAGCAACAGAATGAATGGTCATCTGAGAGTGATGTGACAATTTTGTAGTCCTGCCTGATCCCAATGGGAGTTCTACAATCTGTTTCCAGCACTCAGAATATAAGAAGATATTTTATGGACCTTACGAAGAGCAGCATACGGAAAAGTGAAGGGAGATCGGGCAAGTAGCCTCGAGAAAAAAAAAATCATGGATCTTCTGCGCAGCACCTTCTGTGAGAAAATGGTCAAGAACCTTCGCCCACGAGCAGCTCCTCCAACCAGATTATACAGGTTATCAGAAGTCCCTAGTGAGAGCATTCCACATTGGTCCAACGTCAGCAATATAGGAGCAGCAACGTACGGCTTGACCAAACACCTGACTGGTCCGAGTTTATCTTTGGGGAAGTACCAATACTATATCCAATATTTCTATTTAATTTGTGCTTCTAGAAGAACTTCATCTTAGTGACAGTGACTGTTGGTGAGTTCGTAAGTAGTCCCTCACTTCACCATGGCACCATTAAATGACTTCTTGCAGCTGATAAACAATAAATTCGAGAACAAGCTGACGAGACTTATCGGGTTCGTGTTCATCTCAACTTCATTCCTGTTCGAAAAAAACTGTTATGGTACGGATAGACGGTGCCGCCATGGGATTTCCCCTAACTCTAGTTGTGGTGAATTTCTTTATCTAAGTTTTCGAGGCTGAGGCCCTCGAACAAACCCAAATTAAAAAAAAAGAGTCTATCGTTTTCTGAGTGACGCATCCATTGTTTGGCCAAACTGATGTGACACCTTAGACGAATTCCTCTATGACATCAGCTCGCTTCACCCCATCATACAGTTTACAGTGGAGAAGGAGCAGGATGACGTCTGCCCATTTCTTGCCTTCCTGTTCAAACGGAAAGCTGGTACGAAGGCATTTTATCCTCACTTGTTCAGAGGATGCATCAATTTGTGACCAAGACAGCCTCCCAGGTGAGCTGAAGTACCTGGAGAAGACATTCCGAAAGTACAGGTACAGCAGCAATCAATTGTTTTGCTTGTTTAGATAGGAATAGAAGCACAAACTACTAGTGTGCATCCAGTTTGTTGGTAATGCCACCAGTACAAATGACACAACTTAAAACGTATGTTTCGTTCACCTCCTAAGATTTCGACACTACTTGGTTCAATAAAGGATGATCCAGGCCTGCACAAACCAGGGGCCTAAACTTCCTCTACGAATACGGAAAAGCAAACATTGGGGAAAGTTCATGGATAGTAGAAGAGACGTGTCATGGACATACATGCTATAAAGAATTAGGCCAGGTCTCCTTATCCTCCCTCCACGAACCATGGACCTTGCCGTTGGTAGGGAGGTTTGCGTGCCTCAACGATACAGATAGCCGTACCGTAGGTGCAACCACAATGAAGGGGTATCTGTTGAGAGGCCAGACTAACGTGTGGTTCCTGAAGAGGGGCAGCAGCCTTTTCAGTAGTTGCAGGGGCAACAGTCTGGATGATTGACTGATTTGGCCTTGTAACACTAACCAAAACGGCCTTGCTGTGGTGGTACTGCGAACAGCTGAAAGCAAGGAGAAACTACAGTCGTAATTTTTCCCGAGGGCATGCAGCTTTACTGTATGGTTAAATGATGATGGCGTCCTCTTGGGTAAAATATTCCGGAGGTAAAATAGTCCCCCATTCGGATCTCCGGGCGGGGACTACTCAGGAGGACGTCATTATCAGGAGAAAGAAAACTGGCGTTCTACGGATCGGAGCGTGGAATGCCAGATCCCTTAATCGGGCAGGTAGGTTAGAAAATTTAAAAAGGGAAATGGATAGGTTAAAATTAAATATAGTGGGAATTAGTGAAGACCGGTGGCACGAGTAACAAGACTTCTGGTCAAGTGAATACAGGGTTATAAATACAAATTCAAATAGGGGTAATGCAGGAGTAGGTTTAAGACACGAAGCCCTTGCCTAACAGAGTAGCACAAGTTTATATGACAACTAGCTCTGCAGATGACGAAAAAATTGATGAAATGTATGATGAGATAAAATAAAATATTCAGGTAGTGAAGGGAGACGAAAATTTAATAGTCATGGGTGACTGTAATTCGACAATAGGAAAAGGGAGAGAAGGAAACATAGTAGGTGAATATGGACTGGGGCTAAGAAATGAAAGAGGAAGCAGCATGGTAGAATTTCACACAGAGCATAACCTAATCATAGCTAACACTTGGTTCAAGAATCATAACAGAAGGTTCTATACATGGAAGAATCCTGGAGATACTAAAAGGTATCAGATAGATTATATAATGGTAAGACAGAGATTTACGAACCATGTTTTAAATTGTAAGACATTTCCAGGGGCAGATGTGGACACTGATCATAATCTATTGTTTATGAACTGTAGATTAAAACTGAAGAAATTGGAAAAAGGTGAGAATAAGGAAATGGGACCTGGATAAACTGAAAGAACCAGAGGGTGTACAGAGTTTCAGGGAGAGCATAAGGGAACAATTGACAGGAATGGGGGAAAGAAATACAGTAGAAGACGAATGGGTAGCTTTGAGGGATGATGTAGCGAAGGCAGCAGAGGATCAAGTAGGTAAAAAGACAAGGGCTAGTAGAAATCCTTGGGTAACAGAAGAAATATTGAATTTAATTGATGAAAGGAGAAAATATAAAAAATGCAGTAATTGAAGCAGGCAAAAAGGAATACAAACGTCTCAAAAATGAAATCGACAGTAAGTGCAAAATGGCGAAGCAGGCATGGCTAGAGGACAAATGTAAGGATGTAGAGGCTTATCTCACTGGGGGGGGGGGGGGGGGGGGAGATAGAGTCAGCCTACAGGAAAATTAAAGAGACCTTTGGAGAAAAGAGAGCCACTTGTTTGAATATCAAGAGCTCAGATGGAAACCCAGTTCTAAGGAAAGATGGGAAAGCAGAAAGGTGTAAAGAGTATATAGAGGGTCTATACAAGGGCCATGTACTTGAGGACAAAATTATGGAAATGGAAGAGGATGTAGAAGAAGATGAAATGGAAGATATGATACTGCGTGAAGTGTTTGACAGAGCACTGAAAGACCTGAGTCGAAACAAGGCCCCGGAAGTAGACAACATTCAATTGGAATTACTGACGGCCTTGGGAGAGCCAGTCCTGACAAAACTCTACCATCTGGTGAGCAAGATGTACGAGACCGGCGAAATACCCTCAGACTTTATTAAGAATATAATAATTCTAATCCCAAAGAAAGCAGGTGTTCACAGATGTGAAAATTACCGAACTATCAGTTTAATAAGTCACAGCTGCAAAATACTAACGCGAATTATTTACAGACGAATGGAAAAACTGGTAGAAGCCGACCTCGGGGAAAATCAGTTTGGATTCTGTAGAAATGTTGAAACACGTGAGGCAATACTAGCTGCATCAAACCAGTCTCAGGACTGAAGGCCACAACAACAGCATACCGTATCAGCCGTGGACGACTATAGTACAAAGCTGGTCATACTGTACACTTTAACTTTCAAATAAATACCCCTGCTACTGACAACGGGGAAGGTGATATAGGAAGTCTTGTGTGTACCTTTATGTTATGGGAGGTACCTCTCTGTAGACATATTATCGGAAGATACAAATTCGCTTAAAGATGGATCTTTTTTTTTTTTGGCTTACTGGTAATGGTGTGAATGCGTATTGCACGAGTTTTGAGTTATAGAATGTGGACTCAAGAGTGGATAATGCATTAAAGTGTAAAAAGTTTGGCCTGTATAAAAATAGTCATACTCTATCACATACTGCTATGTCAGCTTATAAAACAGAACATGCGTTCTTGGGACTTGTATGACAGTGGTATGTCTCTTCACAAAAAAATGTTAGAGAAACATGGATTCCACTTATTGCCCCTTCCGCCGTTCCACTAGAATATTGTAAACACGTGCCCTCAGAGCTCTTAGGGATGACATATTCCACAAAATCTTCTTCGTTTACGTTCTGCGTCACTTTTAGTTAAGCACTCGAGCTTTCGAGAGCTGTCTCCGCCATCGTCATCAGGAGTTAGAATCAGTTCAATACATGTCTGCTTTTCCTGTCAGTGGTTTCATCTTCCATAAAGTACACGGCATCAACTGCTTTTGAGCGTCTTATTATAACACTTACCATTCTTATACAGGCTGAATGAATAACTTTCTGAAAGTACTGCCCACACGAATAGAGTTTCATGTGTACTTCACCAGAAATCACTTCATAATGACGTTGTTGACTTGGAGAGGGGAGCACCACATTCTAGATGTGTCACCGCTATGCCATTAAAAAAATTCAGCGCTAATTTTTAGCTTGGAGATGGCACTATCTTGGCAATGAACCGCTATCTCAAAAAAACGTTGTCTTATCATACGAGCAGATCCCAGTTTCTAACTTGCTTTGATATTTCCACAAGGTGCTGAGCAAGATTTAGTTGGTGCTTTTACATTAGTTGTGATTGACACGTTGTAAACGGTGCACTGCACAACAGATATGTCACACAGAACACCGTTACTACTAAACTGTTTAACAAAGATATAAATTCTCTGGGCGCTCACTCTGGATTTCGGAACCTTGCATACATATGAAGTAGAAAAAGTAAAGAAGCAACAGATTACCACAAGCTATAAATGACAATGTTTGTGACCTATTGAATCATGAACTACTTCTCCTCATGGAGAGGTACTGATACAGGAACCCTATGAACAATCGACGTGGCAACCATTGTCAGAAATGACGTATTGAGTGGTCTTCCTTTTTAAAATAATTCATAAGATTAAGCCAGATGGGCATATTTTGTTGTTTAATTTACTACCTTGGTTTGTTTCATTAGTATTTTATTAATATTTTATCATTTTCTATCTGCTCACATCAATTCTTTTTTTCCCCTCAAGATGATTCAGCATGCGGCGGCTTGCAGCGTTGCAAAGTTCCACTCACCTGGTGGTGAATCTCTTCTCACACGCACGCTTCCTTGAAGTTACTGAAACGCAGTTCCCAGTCGGAAAAAGGTATAGTTGAAACAGCTGTACACCTCGTAAGCACAAGTACAAAAAAATTGTTTTGTCGGTGGAAGAAATAGTTAAGTTAAAGTACACTCCTGGAAATGGAAAAAAGAACACATTGACACCGGTGTGTCAGAACCACCATACTTGCTCCGCACACTGCGAGAGGGCTGTACAAGCAATGATCACACGCACGGCACAGCGGACACACCAGGAACCGCGGTGTTGGCCGTCGAATGGCGCTAGCTGCCCAGCATTTGTGCACCGCCGCCGTCAGTGTCAGCCAATTTGCCGTGGCATACGGAGCTCCATCGCAGTCTTAACACTGGTAGCATGCCGCGACAGCGAGGACGTGAACCGTATGTGCAGTTGACGGACTTTGAGCGAGGGCGTATAGTGGGCATGCGGGAGGCCGGGTGGACGTACCGCCGAATTGCTCAACACGTGGGGCGTGAGGTCTCCACAGTACATCGATGTTGTCGCCAGTGGTCGGCGGAAGGTGCACGTGCCCGTCGACCTGGGACCGGACCGCAGCGACGCACGGATGCACTCCAAGACCGTAGGATCCTACGCAGTGCCGTAAGGGACCGCACCGCCACTTCCCAGCAAATTAGGGACACTGTTGCTCCTGGGGTATCGGCGAGGACCATTTGCAAACGTCTCCATGAAGCTGGGCTACGGTCCCGCACACCGTTAGGCCGTCTTCCGCTCACGCCCCAACATCGTGCAGCCCGCCTCCAGTGGTGTCGCGACAGGCGTGAATGGAGGGACGAATGGAGACGTGTCGTCTTCAGTGATGAGAGTCGCTTCTGCCTTGGTGCCAATGATGGTCGTATGCGTGTTTGGCGCCGTGCAGGTGAGCGCCACATTCAGGACTGCATACGACCGAGGCACACAGGGCCAACACCCGGCATCATGGTGTGGGGAGCGATCTCCTACACTGGCCGTACACCTATGGTGATCGTCGAGGGGACACTGAATAGTGCACGGTACATCCAAACCGTCATCCAACCCATCGTTCTACCATTCCTAGACCGTCAAGGGAACTTGCTGTTCCAACAGGACAATGCACGTCCGCATGTATCCCGTGCCACCCAACGTGCTCTAGAAGGTGTAAGTCAACTACCCTGGCCAGCAAGATCTCCGGATCTGTCCCCCCATTGAGCATGTTTGGGACTGGATGAAGCGTCGTCTCACGCGGTCTGCACGTCCAGCACGAACGCTGGTCCAACTGAGGCGCCAGGTGGAAATGACATGGCAAGCCGTTCCACAGGACTACATCCAGCATCTCTACGATCGTCTCCATTGGAGAATAACAGCCTGCATTGCTGCGAAAGGTGGATATACACTGTACTAGTGCCGACATTGTGCATGCTCTGTTGCCTGTGTCTATGTGCCTGTGGTTCTGTCAGTGTGATCATGTGATGTATCTGACCCCAGGAATGTGTCAATAAAGTTTCCCCTTCCTGAGACAATGAATTCACGGTGTTCTTATTTCAATTTCCAGGAGTGTATTTATGTGCTTAAAATTTCACTCTATTACGGTAAACTTGCGTACATCAGTCACTACCAAGCTTTATTCCGTGCCTATATTAAGTCGTCGAGAGTTGCGGCGACTTGAATTCCCTCGCCGCCTGTTCGGGACTTGCTGCGGCGCAGCGCCGGTAGCGGTGCGGGCGTGGCGCCGTCTCCTGGCAGCCGGTTCTCGCCGGCCACGTCGCGACCTCCCTTGTGATCCAGCCATCCGTCTGCGAGGGTCGATCAGTCGGCTCACCTTTCTGCAGCACCGCCTCTGGCTGCACCGCCGTGTTAACATCTTGATCGGTATCTGTGTCAGTGCCGCTGCCACTGAACTTTGTTTTTACAAGTGATTAAGAAAGACTTCCTGTTGGTAGTGGAACCTGTTGGCCGCTGCTGAAAGACTTAGCCGATATTCTTTAGCGAGATTTGAGACTGGTTATTGTGCCGGTGCTATTTAATGCAAGCAAATTTGTTCTTTTGGTAAACTGACACGTGTTATGGATTTCCCATGGTATAAAATTTTTTCGACAATCTTGTTCATGAACAGAGTATTGAATTTTTCGTGGTTTATGGTGGCGCAGAATGTTGAATTATGTGAAGAACTTAGTGATGTGCTCACTGATGGTTACTAAAGTGAAAGAAGCAGAGTATAAGATCGAGATGACTCGAAACAAAAAAGTAGTCCTACAATCTATATCCCTTCCTGATTTGCATTCTTGCTTCTCTTGTTTCAAAGGGCAAAGGTCTTGACCCTCTGACCGAGGAGTCCAAATCGGGTTGCTACTGATTGGGCGCTGTACAAACATAACACGGTTCCTTTTTAACTATCTACAGGGACGGTGGTCCTGTCAGTTATCCTAAATAGGTTTTTTTTCTGATCATACATTTGAGAGTTAGTACCTTAATGATTCACTAATTCTGAGTGAGAATTTCCAGGAGCACACTGCTCAGACTGTTGCGGAAGACAGCTGTTAATGTCAAACCTTCCAAGGTAAAATTTGTGCAGCCTGAAATATTTTTCCTGACCCGTATTGTTTCTGGGAAGGGGATTGTGATCGATCAGAGTCGCAATGAGGCGATCAATTCGTTTCCACCCCTAAAAAGGTCAAAGCGGAATAATCAATTATTTCCGAAAATTTGTGCCAAAACTTGCCCAGCCAACGGCACCATTAAACGATTTCCAGAAAGAACTAAAAAAAATTTGGAGTGGGGTGCTTCCCAACTAGCGACTGTTGAGACCTAGAAGAAGGCCCTTCCCTGTGTTGGCTGCGGCTGATTTCAGGAAGGGATTTGTGGTCCGAACAGACGCCTCCATGTCAGGAGCTGCGGCAGTCCTTTTGCAGGAAGAAGAGTCTGTGGACACGTCATATAGCTTATGCTCTACCTAATCTATCGCCGTTAGAAGCCAAATATTCAGTATACGAAGTGGAGGCTTAAACAGTCTCGTTCCCTCTTGATTTTTTTTTGTTACGAAACAAATGAAACAAATAATCACGCTCTGAGATGGGTGTTGGCAAGGCCAAAGAGAGTTGGGAGAATTGCTAGATGAGCAGTAGGTATTTCTGCATTTCAATTTAAAATCAGACAGTTTCGGAAAATGTTGTGGCCGATGGCTGAGCCGATTGTTCAAGCAGGATTCAGAAGATCAACTGGATGGTGAAGAAACTCCAGGGGAGGCTACCGGAGGCACTGGTTAATCGAAGTTGCTCCATTCTTAGTGGGGTTCAGCTTCTGCTTAAGGACACCGCCGTGCATCAGTATGGGGGTCCAGTGATAAGGCATCATCATCAGGTGTCTGCTATATTAGCAGGTCCTTTGTCTCTCCATTTCCTGCGATCCATTGCTTCGTTCTGAAGGCTGCTGTATGTTTTACCGTCCATCAAGTCATCCATTATCTGGAATCTCTTCCTTCCTCGCATCCTTTTCCCGTCTACATAACCTTCTAAAACTGTTTTTATCAGTCCGTCATTATTTCTTAATATATGCCTAATCCAATTTCTTTTTCTTCTCTTTATAACATCTAGTAACTGTCTTTTCTCTTCCACTCTTCTCAGTACCTCTTCATTATTTAATCTGTCCATCCAACTCATTCTTTCGATCCTCCGCCATGTCCTGATCTCAAAAGCCTCCAGCCTTTCTCTGTCTTTCTTCCTCATAGTCCATGTTTCAGAGCCATATAGAAGAACACTCCATACAAGACATTTTATGAGTCTCCTCCTGAGTTCTCTGTCCAGACCACTTCAGAAAATTCTCCTTTTCTTATGAAACGCCTCTTTTGCCATTGATATCCTTGCTTTAATTTCTGTGGTGCACTTCCAGTCGGTGTCTATCCTGCTTCCTAGATACTCTAAATTTTGCACCTGTTCTAATATTTCTCCATTCAGCATAATGTTTATTTCCTTATTTCCTCCTAGTGTCAATACTTTTGTTTTATTTGTGTTAATGTTCATTCCATATATTCTTCCGTTAGTTGCAATGGTGTCCACCAAATCCTGTAATTCTTTTTCGCTTGTGGCTAGAAGGACCATGTCATCAGCAAACCTCAGACACCGTACTCTTCTTCTTCCAATTTCTACTCCTTTGTCATCTAAAGAGCATTGGTCAATCATATTTTTCAAGTAGAGGTTGATAAGAGTAGGTGATAGACAGCATCTTTGTCTTACTCCTATTCCTAGACTGATCCAGTTTGTACTTTCTCCTCTCACTTTAACTGAAAACTTTTTGGTTAAGATATAATGAGTTCATAAGTCTTCTGGTTTTCCAGTCCACTCTCTTTTCCCTCATTATTGTAGCCACCTTGTCCCAAAACACATCGTGAAATGCCTTTTCTAGATCGATGAAACACATATATAGGTCTCTTCCTTTTTCAATAAACCTTTCTCCCAAGATTCGTAGGAGCCCTATTGCATCTCTGGTGCCCGTATTCCGTCTAAAGCCAAACTGCTCCTCGCTAAGATTCTCCTCCATTACTTTTTCAAGTCTTTTATTAATTATTCTTAACATCACTTTGGCTGCATGTGAAATCAGGCTGATTGTCCTGTGCTCGCTGCATTTCTTGGTTTCTTGTTTTTTTCGGTAATGGAATCATTGCTGTTGTCAGAAAGTCCTCAGGCCATTCACCACTGTCATATATTTTATTACATAACCTCAGTATTTCTCTTATTCCATCTTGGTTCAAGCATTTTAGTATTTCTTCCGGTATTGTATCTGTACCTACCGCTTTGCCATTTTTCGTTGCAGCTATGGCAGACTTTATTCTTTCATTATGATGGTTGGTCCTTTCTCGTCACCACTTACACTGTTGTGTGATTCAAGTTCCTGAGTTTCTAGTTTGCTATTTGTGTTTTATAGCTCGTTTAGATATTCTCCCCGTCTCTGGAGGACATCGTCACGATCTTTGTACACTACCTCTACGTCTTTACTCAAAATTTCCATAGTAGCACTTCTTGCTCTGTTTTGTTCCCATGTCATAGTCTTTACTCTCTTGTATAGTAAGTCATACCTTCCCTTCCTGTCCAGTTTTTCAATTTCATCAAATTCCACTTTTAGCCATTTTTTCATAGCTTGCTCTGTTTCTCTTCGCAGTTCATTATTTGACCTTCGGTATATCTTTCTTGCATCATCAGTGTTCTTGTTTTTCAATTTTCTTCTCTCCTTCATCTTGGAAATCATTTCTTGTGTGACCCATGGTTTTTTTTTACCTTTTCCCTTTTACATATCCTATATTTTGCTCTCCTGCTTTAATGATTCTTTATTTCAGCATATTCCAGTACTCGTTGACATTGTCAGGTGGTTCTTTGTGTCGTAATGTGTTTACAAACTCCCGAGACAGCATTTCTGTAATTTGTTCTTTGTTGGATCTTATCTTCTCTAAATCCCACTTCTTCACCATGGTCGCGTTATTCAGTTTTTTCATTCTTATTTCTATTTCTTCCGTAATTAAGTTGTGGTCACTATTAATATCTGCACCTGGTAATGTGTGCACCTTCTTGATTCCATTGCTGTATCTGTTTCTACCAGTATAGAATCAGTCTGGTTTCTGTATTTATCCACTGGTTATTTCTAAGTGCAGAGCCTCCTCTTGTGGTTCCTGAAACATGTATTTCCCGTTATCAGCTGCCTTTCCCTCCAGAAGTCAATTAACCGTTCACCTCTGTCATTTCTCTTTCCAAGACCATGACTGCCTACTATGTTTCCCTCTTTCCCTTCTCCCACAATGGCGATCCAGTATCCCATTACTATTTTGCAGCATTTTTTATTTTCGTCCATTATTCTCTCTATTACATTTTACGTTTCCTCTACAATTTGGTCATCATGTTCTGAAGTTGGCATATACACCTGGACAATCAGTAAATCTTGTTGTGCTCCTTTAAGCCTCACATCAATAACCCGCTCATTTTCATAGTCTACATATTCCACACATTTAGATAATTCCTTTGTCATAATCATTCCTACTCCGTTCATTCCTTTCACTTCTCCTCCTCAGTAGTACAAAACATATTCATCTGACTGCAACTCTCCATGTCCATTCCATCTTACCTCAGCAACTCCTAAGAGGTCCATATGATTCTTTCCCATGTCTCTTTTAAGGTTTTCTAGTTTTCCTGCATGTAGCAGAGCTCTAACATTCCAGGTACCAATTCTCGTTTTGATTTTTTGCCTCCTTTCAGTGATAAGTAGCATTAACGAAAGGGTAAGGAAAGTAGAAAATGCCAGGCCATACTGCATAAAGGGAAATGCAATATGTTGCACTGACCGTGGGAAACGAGATGAGAAAGTTGTGTTGCGGGGTGACCTGGTTCCCTTAGTCTTCAAGTGCTATCATGAAACTCCGATGGTAGGTCATTTGGGAGTGCTCAGAATGCGCATGAAGCTCAGGGAAAACTTTGTTTGGAAGGGCATGGAGAAGCCAAAGAGATGGTGTTACGTTGTAAAACCAAACCTGTGGCATCAGTAAACCGGTCTTCAATAAGCGGCAACGCCTTTTGTCGTCCGACGTTCCAGAGAGGGCAAACGGTATGTCTTCGTTGGCGTAGATGCGTTCACGGGCTTGTTCCGGTTGCTTCGCATTCAAAATATTACCACCCAAACGTCCATAGAGTGTTGGAAGGGTATTTTTGATACTTTTGGACCTTGCCGCATACTGGTTTCTGATAACATTGTGCTACGCATTATGTAATTTTTGCTTCGAAATAAGTGAGGCTCATAGTACAACCACACCCTTTTATCCAAATGCTTCCCCAGCGGAACGGGTGAATCGCAATTCAGAGCGGCCTTAATCATACCCGGTGGTATAGTTCCTTTTCCTGGTTGGGATAGGCCTTCAATACGGCTAGGCACGAGGCCTACAAGGCCACACGAGCTAGCTTGATGTTTGCGTTTAATTCGCCATTCGCGAATTTGTGGCCACTCAATGATTTGCTTCCGGAGATGATTGACGCTGCTCATATCCTTGCTAGTTGGAAGCGCGATCGTAATAATAATAGCCCAAGGAAAGATGCAAAATCGTTATAATGCTGGAAGACTGACCATCTCGATGAGACTAGGGGATCAGCTGTGGGTGAAGAACTTAGGGGCGACAAGTCGTGGGGCAACTAGAATAATGGAAAAGGCTTTGCCCAGATTTCTGGCATCTGCGCGAACTTTGTGTTTCTTCACCCCATCGCCTTTCTGGTCAGGAACCCCACAAAATAAGAGGATTTTTGAAACCCATATATCTCAAGTTAAACCCTATGTGAAAGAGGAGGCACCAACATAAGAACGTGTACTTCTGCTGATAGAACTAGTGTTACAACTGTTTGTTCCTCATCATAGCAGTTGGATCGAGTGTCTTGCTCCAGTTGTTTAGGCCGCCATTTGCTTTTCCTTGTTGGAGATAACGCCGTATAATTTAGAATCCAATATGAAGTGTTTTCTTGCTACTTACTGTTATAAGATGGACTGCAGAATTGTGTTTAATGTACAAGTGCGAGTTTCAACCAGGATCCGCTGCCCATGAGATTCAGTTTGGCGGGGAAGGATCTGCCGACATCAAGTCGTCAAGAGCGTGGCGACTTAAATTCCCGCGCCGCACACACGGCAAAATGACCACTTTAGGCGGCCAAAATTCAAATATGTTAAATAATATGTATATTTGCACTTGCACTTATTTTGTACCACTTGTAAGTTTCTAAACAGATTTTTGCTGTTTCGATCCAAAAGGCTTGTGACTTTAGGGTTGATATAAACTCTGACTGGACAAGATTTTGAAAGTACCTAGCAACCTAAAAGGTGATTTATAGATAGCTAAAAATGAAAAAGTAGAATGAAAATCAAGTAAGTATAAGTTACTTAAGCTTTACAGACAGTAAGACAGTTAGTATCTCTCATCATAATCATCCATTGTTCCGTCGTCGTCGTCGTCGTCATCATCATCCAATGTTTCTTCGCCACCATTATCTTCAAGAATTTTCATAACAGGTTCTTCTAACATTAACAGTAGCTCCATAGGAAAGGGTTTTCATTTTTAATGTGCCTCCTCCTCTTCGACGCAATGATAGGATTTGAAGCTATCAGCATGCAGTGGACAATATCCGTATTGATATGTGTTCTTACAGTGTTCCTTGCATGGAAAAGTCTTAAACCTTTATATTCGCTCTGACTAGATTCCAAGACATCTTCTGAAAAATTCTCACGGGCAAAGGTAGTTCGTTTATTATGTCTGCACCATGTGTTAGCAGCTTGTGCACAGATGCACTTATTTTGTACCACTTGTACGTTTCTAAACAGATTTTTGCTGTTTCGAGGCAATAATTTTTAAAATTACTCTAATTAACATTAACTCCGCAAGACAAAACGCTTAGGATGTTTGCAAATCTTTGTATGATATCGGGCTCTAGACCTGTTACAGTCGCAGATTTAGTGGGCTCTGCAAAACATTTTCTTGCAGTATTCCCGTCATTGCAGTTACCTCCTCCCTGCATGGGGTGGTCTACCACTAATCCCATTTCACCATAGAATTTAATGGTTATTTCTTCTTCTTATATTTTCTCTGGCTTCTTTATCTCTTGGTTACCACATTTGATACATGTAACAAGTACTCGTAACATCTAAGGTATGAGTGTAAAACAGATATCCCAAACTTAAATGAGCTAGTCGTAGAATATTGTTTTTGCAAAAGTAAGTCAAGGTTGTTGAGTTCTTTGGGTGTTGCCTTACACATATTACACGCTTGTGTTGACGAAGTGTCTGTGAGCACATAACACGTTTTTCCGTCCATCGTAGTACACACAGCACGACGTTTAATTGTGTAAGGTTTATCCCCAAGGGTCACCTCAGTAGGCTCCAAATTTGATATTTGTTCTTCAATTGCTTCGTAATGGAGTTTTACTGATTCATTTGTCTCCTTTTCAATCTCCAGGCAAATGATGCGATTATGTCCCGACGAAGAAGGCCTCGGGTTTTCCCAGAAAATCTGTTGACGGTTCGTTGTGACCTCTGACATTTGCAATGGAACTATAGTACATGGAATTATGTTGGTATCTCCATACAGTGAGTTGTTGGCAACACATTGTTGGTAAATGGAACGTTCACCACTACCGTTAAGGCCGCACTTGTAGATGACTTCAATCGCTGAGTTTGCAGTGTGATCGTGGTGTAACAGAAGTACATACATCCTGCTGTACATGAGCTAGTCTTTTGATTATGTAGTTCAAAATATCTTGAACTGCAATTAGCACTTCGGTCTCCGTGACTGTTATGTTACTCGGGTAACATTGCTTCTTTGTTTTTGCTATGACATTATAAGGTGGGTAGATGATCGCGCCTCGAGATTTCGCCCCTTTTTGCCAATGAATATAATCTTCTTTTCCTGTGTCAGAGTCAATAATGAGCGCTAAGGCTTCTTTTGGTGAGTAAGGTTTCATAACCGAATATGACGGCTTTTCGTGAATGTGTTTCATGCGTTTGTATCTGCGAGGGCTTGTGGTTAGGACTAAGTTTACTACTTGAGCAGATGTTCTTTTTCCACTCTTATTAAGGCTGCTTTGAGCAGCAGTGCACAAAAGCTCTGGGGTTGACTCAGCGATAATTGGTTGCAGTATTCTTTGTTTTGATTGTTGAGAGCTCTCTTCAAAAGATTTAGCTGGTCTTCCTCTGGGTTTTTTCACGTGCAAATCCTCGTTTGTGGTTGTACTGCTTAAAGCTGGCAAGAGCAAGTCGTTTTTTAACCAGTCTGAATTAGATTTGGTAAAGCTATCCCTATTCCAATTGGATTTTTTCAGTTTTGTAGCAATTTTGAGACAAATACTTTTAAAATTAACTTAATTTTAAATACACTGTCTTTTGACTGTTTATATTCACAAAATTTATCCAATATGTGAGTCGTTAATCGTTCTATACACTTAGACTATGATTGTTTGTAAAAATTCTCCTTTTTAACACTAAAACTAGATCCATTTTCCTCATATTTAATTCCGAGTGACTTGGTCCACTCCGACTACCTGTAACGAAAAGAGTCTGGTGTCACAATGAGTTGGTTTGAGTTCCTAGAATTTTCAATACTAATAGTCAATAAATGCACAAGTCTAAATATTTAGGACAGAAAGCTGGACTAAGCGGAATCTTTTTTGAAAGTCTAAAGAAAAATATTTTTTAATAAATCATCATTTATTATTAATAAGGGTAAAAAATGAAATGTAACGTTGTCTATTTAATGAACACACCTGTGGCTTCCACCTACATGATAAATACTGAGATTTTCGCATGAGTTGACCAAAAAATCCACCTTATAATACTTTCGAGTTTCGAATGCAACTTGCCTGTCAGACCCTCGCACGACTTTATTGTCAACATAACTAAGGATAACATGTGGAGACTGTCTCAGGTCGCACCTGAAAAAGGCAACGAGTTATGTGGCCGACATATTGTGCCACAGAGACACAAACATCCGGCAGTAGACCCGATTATTCCACATGTCAAGAACTCGCCGGGAAGGCCTGAAGAATTACATAACTAAGGATATTTTATGGCAGTGCGATATACCAGTTAACTGAGGTGAAGAATAAAAGGACGTTTAGACCGAATCTTTAAGCGTGAAAATCGATTTTTGGCCGCCTATAGTGTTCATTTTGCCGTGCGTGCACCGCCTCGTCGGGAGTTGCTGTGGCGCGGCGCCGGGACCTGCGCGAGTGTGGTGCCCTCTGCTGACAGCCGGCCCTCGTCGGCCACGTCGCGACCTCTCATGATCCAGCGGTCCGTCAGCGAGGATCGATGGATCGGCTCGCCTTGAGGCTCGCCAGTCGCCGCGCAGCCATGTTAACATGTTGGTTGAATCGGTGTCAGTGGCGCTACCATTGAACTCAGTTTTTACAAGTGGTTAAGAAGGACTTCCTGCTGGTTGTGGAACCTGTTAGGCGCTGCTGAAAGACTTAGCGGGGATACTTTAGCTGGAGGTGGGGCTCACTATTGTACAGGTACTATTAATGCAAGCAAATTTGTTCTTCCTGTAAACAGACGCGTAATGTGAGATGCCTTGGGTATAGAACTTTGGAGGCAGTCTTATACATGAATGGAGTGTTGGATTTCTCGTGATTTAAGGTGGTTCATTCTGAAGATCATTTATCTGTGTACTAGCTGGGGCGTTCAATTCATTAAATTATAACTTCAACTGACCTTTTTCATTGGAAACAATAAATGGTGCACAGTTTCAAACAGTTTTGTCAAGTATTATATTAATTATTTCTCTTTGTGTTGATGTTGGGCTTTCAAAAAGTCTGCTATAATGAATTGAAGTTCAAAAGACTGTCATACCCATTTCCTCCTAGCCCTTCCACTCACGAGTTCTATTACAGCTGTAAACCGTACAAAGTCCACACGTACACATAATTCATAAGCGTAGGCAGTTTACGGCAATTATGAGCTATCTGACACCGAAAGTTGACAAATGGCTTGTTTCTTTCAGAAAAGCTTGTTCCAAAGTTACTATAATCAGTGTCACGTAACAAGAAGTTCACTATGTGGCTAAACAACACGGCATGCCCAATTTAGTTACTTAAAAAGTCGCCGAAAGCTCTAAACTTCACACTGTGCATTAAATCGTAATGCCTTCCACACTTTACGGCACTTCTCAAACATTTTGGTACCGAAATACAACAATATTAATAATCTTCATCGGATCACATATTAACAGGTCTGAGATCCAAGCCCCGACTCTATTCCTCTATCTACTCAAAATAAGTTTACAGTTCCCAAAATACGCGCGATTATGCTAATTTCTAATTGGCAATCATTCACAGCCAATCAGAAACCAATATCAAACCATCTCAGTTCCGCTCATAATACAGCACCAATCAAATTAGTCATTGAGTTACAACAGTACATTAAAATAAATCAATGTGAAAAATCCAAATATACAACATTAATTCAAATAGTTTAAATGTCTCTAAGCACTATGGGACTTAACATCTGAGGTCATCAGTCCCGTAGAACTTAGAACTACTGAAACCTAACTAACCTAAAGACATCACACACATCCATGCCCTAGGCAGGATTCGAAGCTCCGACCTTAGCAGCAGCACGGTTGCGGATGAAGCGCCTAGAGCCGCTCGGCCACCGCGGCCGGCCAAAATTATTCCCTGTTAATAAAACGACGTTACCGAAATCATAATATTATTTCGCCAGTACCATAATATGACGTAATTGTTTGTATCAAATTCCCATGCAGGAACGATTAACACACACGTCGTTCTCGAACTTTCCTCGCGGGACCTGTTACTTCAATGTATGGTGTAGAAACTTTACGTAAAATATTATTTTACATACATAACCTCAATCACTCTAATAACTAAGCACAATTATTCTAGTAATTAATTAACAGTTAGAAAGCAAAGAAACAGAACTGCAAAAAATGACGGTATTTTAACTGCAGCTCAGCTTCCGTCAGCTGGTGGCCTCTACCAGATCGTATACAAACTATATACACATCGTCAACTCACCCGCACCTTTCCTGCGCGTGACTCATACTTTACCTGTGTTCGCTGGTGTTGCCATCTCAATAGTCACGATGTAAGGAGTTAAAAACTAGCGCATTTCATTATTAAATTATTTTTATTTCTTCATTACACGTCAAGCATAGCAACATTTATCCAGAATCTACGATATTCCGTAAGTCATGATGAATATGATATATATTTCAATAGTGCGACAAGATGATTATTCCACAATGTGCACGCAATACCGAAATAACGTATGGTTCCAATACATGAGGTCACGCTAAGGTTGGAACTCTGTGTAAATTTATTGTGCAGGGGTACAAACTGAAGAAAGTGAATCAAAATCAACTAATTTGCTTCCGAATAGTCCCCGGCTGCATACACACAGCGTTGACACCGATGAGGAAGGTGTTGAAAGCCACTGTCTCTGCCGTCATTTTGTGCATCCTTTTGCCGAAATGCCGTGAGGATTTTCGCCCTGTTTGCAAGAAGCCTCCAATGCAGCGATTTTATGAGTTGTGGATTGAGGTCGAATTCGCAAGGACTGAGGTCTGATAAGCTGGGTGGGTGGGTGTGGGAGGATCCATTTTGTAGCAGGGGCAGCCTCATAATCAATGTTTCAGCGGCTGGCAACGAGCCATCCTTGCGTGCGGTCGCTATCTGTCGGTTGATGTCGGTAATGTTTCCTGCAGTCTTTCGAATGTGTTTACTGCGATAACGCCGGCCGTTGTCGCTGAGCGATTGTAGGCGCTGGAACCACGCGACCACTACGGTCTCAGGTTTGAATCCTGCCTCGGGCATGGGTGTGTATGATGTCCTTAGGTTAGTTACGTTTAAGTAGTTTCAAGTTCTAGGGGGCTGATGACTCAGATGTCAAGTCCCATTATACTCAGAATCATTTGAACCATTTACTGCGATTACGGTGATGCTGCACGTTCGCACGATGTACTATGGTTGCCGTGACTAATGGAATGACCCTCGATTCTCTATTTCTGTTCAATCAGCAGCTGATGTGGAACACTAAGTCTTCATACGGAAATATATCGCTAAAAAGATAAGTATAATCGCGAATTTCTCCCTCTCCTTCATGGAATGCATTGCATGAGAATAAGAGGAGGGCGAAGTTGAAACGGAAGATTAGCTTGACGGTGTATTAAGTCCAAACTGTGCATCCAGTGAGACTTAAGATCCTCGTAGGAAGTGTATTAAGTCCAAACAATGCATCCAGAGAGACTTAAGATCCTCGTAGGCACATGTGAATATGCGTGTGTGAAGCAACACCATAACCTCGAAGTCAGCGGCATCAGAAGTTATACAGCCTGTAAAATCTTAGAAAGCATTCTCTGATTTGGACATAACGATCGGTATAAAAAGCTAAAGATAAAGTAAAATTAGTCTAGATCGCTTTTTCAGATTTTTTTTATTTTTTAGCAACCGGTTACAATGACAACTCTATTTCTACTTATCTCGCTCCGTCTGCCCCCACCAGTAGACATAATGGAGGTGAAAAGCGCGAAGATGGTCTGAGGAAAGAGCCTAAACCGGCTGCTAACAAAAAGTCTGAAAACGTGATGGACATTATTTCTATTTGATTTTTAGTTATTCAGACTACCTGGACGTATCTGTGGCAAGACAATTATATATCTGTTTGATCAAACAGACTGAGACTGCTACGCTCCAGTTGTCGCAAACTAGCGATGTATTTACCATAAATTGTTTCGAAGCGAAATTATCACATTGGTAAGTACCATAAAACAAGGAAGACACAAATCAATGCAAAGTCAGCAACAAACATGGGTTGTCAAACGTAAAAATACTCTTTTATTAATACATTATTTTGGTATGTAACACTCCCACATTCAACTGAAGGTAGTTACCTCGAACTACCAAAGCTATTACCATCTTGTAACGTAAACACCGCAACCCGCAACAATGATACTGCGTACAGAAAAATGCAAATTCTAGAAACGAGAAATGCACCTACGCGACCAGATTTGTATCTGTACAGAATAAACAACAGGAAACATTAAAATTTAGCTATCATCAGATACATTTAGTCTGCCGCTGCTTTTCAACGAGGTCACCGCTAAACTGCTTCCATAATTCCGCCTTGGACGCTTCTGTCTTTTCATTCAACATGTTGATTAAATTTTCGCTACCATACCGGTACTCTTTGAACCTAATTTTAAAACTTATTCCGGTTTGCCTCATACGTTGTGTTGGCTACTGCGGGAGTCAGCACCGACACAAACAAGGAACGACAGACGTTGTAATGGCTGGTGGTTCAAATGGCTCTGAGCACTATGGGACTCAACTGCTGAGGTCACCAGTCCCCTAGAACATAGAACCTAAGTAACCTAAGGACATCATACACATCCATGCCCGAGGCAAGATTCGAACCTGCGACCGTAGGGGTCCCACAGTTCCAAACTGTTGCGTCTAGATCCGGTAGGCCACTCCAGGCGGTCAGTGGCTGTTGGCAGGAATCTAAAAACATGTGTGCAAAACACTTTGTTTCTAAAATTAGAATGAACATGATTTAACTTGGCTCCTGTGCTTCCTCTGCCTCCTACATACAAGTATTTTACACTCCATTACTACTCGCAGAACGCAAGCTACATAACGTCTTCCTCTTATTCAGTACTGACGGTTTCGAAGACTGCTGTACAGGATGGGCGGTGGGCGTTATGAAATGAATAGGACAAAATTTAGACAAAGGCCATTTATTGGCGAAACCATGTTAAAAACGGGTCACGTAGGCCTAGGGCGGTGAAGGTGAGCCAAAGCGCAGAGTTTGGCGAAACATAGGGGTAGCGTCTTTGATTCATAATCAAAACGAGGGCGGAGGAGCGGATAGAGGTTCACGGCACTCTCTTGTCCTAGGGGTGGGAAATTGACCCTAAAGGCGGAAGAATCAGAAATGATCAACGACATGAGGATGCAGAAGGCAATGGAAACCACAAGCATTACAGACATGTAACGTGTATCCACAGGACATGTGGCCTAAGTTGAAGAAGTGTCATGATAATCTCCCCATTGGCAAAAGATTCCGGATTAGTCCCCCATTCGGATCTCTGGGAGGGGACTGCCAAGGGGGAAGTTACCATGAGAAAAAGATTGAATAATCAACGAAAGGATAACGTTCTACGAGTCGGGGCGTGGAATGTCAGAAGCTTGAACGTGGTAGGGAAACTAGAAAATCTATAAAGGGAAATGCAAAGGCTCAATCTAGTTATAGTAGGGGTCACTGAAGTGAAGTGGAAGGAAGACAAGGATTTCTGGTCAGATGGGTATCGGGTAATATCAACAACAGCAGAAAATGGTATAACAGGTGTAGGATTCGTTATGAATAGGAAGGTAGGGCAGAGGGTGTGTTACTGTGAACAGTTCAGTGACCGGGTTGTTCTAATCAGAATCGACAGCAGACCAATACCGACAACGATAGTTCAGGTATACATGTCGACGTCGCAAGCTGAAGATGAACAGATAGAGAAAGTGAATGAGGATAGTGAAAGGGTAATGTAGTATGTAATGGGGGACGAAAATCTAATAGTCATGGGCGACTGGAATGCAGTTGCAGGGGAGGGAGTAGAAGAAAAGGTTACAGGAGAATAAGGGCTTGGGACAAGGAATGAAAGAGGAGAAAGACTAATTGAGTTCTGTAACAAGTTTCAGATAGTAATAGCGAATACCCTGTTCAAGAATCACAAGAGGAGGAGGTATACTTGGAAAAGGCCGGGAGATACGGGAAGATTTCAATTAGATTACATCATGGTAAGACAGAGATTCCGAAATCAGATATTGGATTGTAAGGCGTACCCAGGAGCAGATATAGACTCAGATCACAATAAAGTAGTGATGAAGAGTAGGCTGAAGTTCAAGACATTAGTCAGGAAGAATCAATACGCAAAGAAGTGGGATAAGGAAGTTCTAAGGAATGACGAGATACGTTTGAAGTTCTCTAACTCTATAGATACAGCAATAAGGAATAGCGCAGTAGGCAGTACAGTTGAAGAGGAATGGACATCTCTAATAAGGGCCATCACAGAAGTTAAGAAGGAAAACACAGGTACAAAGAAGGTAGCTGCGAACAAACCATGGGTAACAGAAGAAATACTTCAGTTGAATGATGAAAGGAGGAAGTACAAACATCTTCCGGGAAAATCAGGAATATAGAAATACAAGTCGCTGAGGAATGAAGGGCAGGAAAAATGTGAAGACAGCGAAAAATATATAATTGTCGGAAGGACAGACTCAGCATACAGGAAAGTCAAAACAACCTTTGGAGACATTAAAAGCAACGGTGGTAACATTAAGAGTGCAACGGGAATTCCACTGTTAAATGCAGAGGAGAGAGCAGATAGGTGGAAAGAATACATTGAAAACCTCTACGAGGGTGAAGATCTGTCTGATGTGATAGAAGAAGAAACAGGAGTCGATTTAGAAGAGATAGGGGATCCAGTATTAGAATCGGAATTTGAAAGAGCTTTGGAGGACTTACGGTCAAATAAGGCAGAAGGGATAAATAACATTCCATCAGAATTTCTAAAATCGTTAGGGGAAGTGGCAACAAAACGACTATTCACGTTGGTGTGTAGAATATAAGAGTCTGGCGACATACCATCTGACTTTCGGAAAAGCATCATCCACACAATTCCGAAGACCGCAAGAGCTGACAAGTGCGAGAATTATCACACAATCAGCTTAACAGCTCATGCATTGAAGCTGCTTACAAGAATAATATACAGAAGAATGGAAAAGAAAATTGAGAATGCGCTAGGTGGCGATCAGTTTGGCTTTAGGAAAAGTAAAGGCACGAGAGAGGCATTTCTGATGTTACGGCTAATAATGGAAGCAAGGGTAAAGAAAAATTAAGACACGTTCATAGGATTTGTCGACCTGGAAAAAGCGTTCGACAATATAAAATGGTGCAAGCTGTTCGAGATACTGAAAAAAGTTGGGGTAAACTATAGGGAGAGACGTGTCATATACAATATGTGCAACAACCAAGAGGGAATAATAAGAGTGGACGATCAAGAACTAAGTGCTCGTATTAAGAAGGGTGTAAGACAAGGCTGTAGCCTTTTGCCCCTACTCTTCAGTCTGTACATCGAGGAAGCAATGATGGAAATAAAAGAAATGTTCAGGAGTGGAATTAAAATACAAGGTGAAAGGATATCAATGATACGATTCGCTGATGACATTGCTATCCTGAGTGAAAGTGAAGAAGAATTAAATGATCTGCTGAACGGAATGAACAGTCTAATGAGTACACAGTATGGTTTGAGAGTAAATCGGAGAAAGACGAAGGTAATGAGAAGTAGTAGAAATGAGAACAGCGAGAAACTTAACATCAGGATTGATGGTCACGATGTCAATGAAGGTCAGGAATTCTGCTACATAGGCAGTAAAATAACCAATGGAGGACGGAGCAAGGAAGACATCAAAAGCAGACTCGCTATGGCAAAAAAGGCATTTCTGGCCAAGAGAAGTCTACTAATATCAAATACCGGCCTTAATTTGAGGAAGAAATTTCTTAGGATGTACGTCTGGAGTACAGCATTGTATGGTAGTGAAACATGGACTGTGGGAAAACCGGAACAGAAGAGAATCGAGGCATTTGAGATGTGGTGCTATAGACGAATGTTGAAAATTAGGTGGACTGATAAGATAAGGAATGAGGAGGTTCTACGCAGAATCGGAGAGGAATGGAGTATGTGGAAAACACTTATAACGAGAAGGGACAGGATGATAGGACATCTGCTAAGACATGAGGGAATCACTTCCCAGGTACTAGTGGGAGCTATAGAGGGCGAAAACTGTAGAGGAAGACAGAGATTGGAATACGTCAAGCAAATAATTGAGGACGTAGGTTACAAGTGCTACTCTGAGATGAAGAGGTTAGCACAGGAAAGGAATTCGTGGCGGGCCACATCAAACCAGTCAGTAGACAGATGACAAAAAAAAAAAAAAGTTCGCGAAGCTAACGAAAGTGGTTGTCTGCCAAAACTAAGCCCACAGTGCCGCAGTACCGGGGAAGCCGAAAGGTCTATACTGCTACAGGGCGCTCGTCCGCGGGTGAGCAAGAATACAAGAGAGCTGGCCTGGCGACGGGCGGCCTGGTATATTCGACGCACCACGCGGCTTCCTCAGCCCTGAATAGTCGAGATGAGAAAACCATGCGGCGAGCGGCGTGGAGTTTTCCAGAGCGTCGCATGCTAAGCGAGGACTGGGTCGGCGTTACCTTTTTAGCACATGAGAGGGGAAGGTGGTCCAGGTGCCCTTCGTCGGTGCTGACTTCCTGTTGCTAAACCGTGTGACGAAAGAATTTACAGGCAGCTAACACTGCCGGCCATGGCTTGGCCGTAATGGAAAAATGAAGTTACCGTTTGATAGCTCATTTAATAATGGCTCTACTCTCAGGCTCATCCTTTACACTGCGATCAAACTGGGCCTACCAACAATGGGCGGCTGATTAAGTCCACCGGGTTCCCGGGTTCGATTCTCGGCGGGGTTAGGGATTTTCTCTGCCTCGTGATGACTGGGTGTTGTTTGATGTCCTTAGGTTAGTTAGGTTTAAGTAGTTCTAAGTTACAGGGGACTGATGACCATAGATGTTAAGTCCCATATTGATCAGAGCCATTTGAACCATTTTGATCAAGTCCGAGTTGACAGACGGGGCACTGAATAGCTTCCTGGTGTTGTGGCGCTCCCCGCTCTTTCCATTGGCGCGTCAGGCAGCGCCTTCTTGATGACGTTTCGCGGCGTAGCACTGGTAGGTGTGCAGTCAACGCTTTATCACTGCATATTCCTCCCACCCAAAATGATTCGCCTTTGTTGCATAGAGAGGCATCTTACAACAACGACCGGGGGGTTGGTGGTGGGGGGGGGGGGGAGGGGGGAGCGCAGAGGCAGGATGCTGGGTGGCGTGAGGAACCAGCAGCAGCAGCGGGAACTCATATCGAGACCCCATCGCTCCCCGACATGTCCTGCGCTCCGATGGGAACGTCGATCGGAAAACCCCCAGAAAGTTGCCCATCCTTTCCCTGAGCTGCTCCGACGGAAAACGGAGACGCCAGCGATGTCGACGGTGGCGGGGATGACGACGACAGTACGGGGTCCACGGCAGGTGCCGGGACGAGCGCCGAAGAGGGATATGAGAGTGGCCACATCGACCGTAAGGTCCCGGTAGGGTGCGAATCTGGAGACAGAAAATCGACAAGCACGAATTTGGTTCTGATGGCGGCGCAGCAACGCAACAGTACTTTTAATTAAATACATGCAAGTACCCAAATTTAGAAGAATCGTTGCTCTCCCAGTGCCTGGTGCGACCAAAATCTCTGGAAAGAACAGAATCATTAGCCTCAAAGCGATACTTACGGAGTATGGGAGGTTTCATGCGCTGCGTTGGGTGCAACAACTGCAGCAGCGTGCGGTATCGCCATCCATGTAGAAGCTCAGCGACTGGCCGTTGTGGGGCTGGGAGCTGTACGTGGCAGTGAAGAGCAGAAGTTCTTAAACCTGAGAGTGGGAGGCAAGCAGTTTGTTCGTCTGTTGCTTGAACGTACGCACAAATCGTTCAGCTTCTCCGTTCGACTGAGGATGAAACGGAACACTGGTGAGTGATACCATTGGATGTACAAAATTGTTGAAAGTCCTGAGCCGTAATTTGTGGTCTATCGTCTGTAACCGAAACTTCAGGCAATCCTTACACAAAAGAAGCGTAAATGGTACTCCAAAACGTAGTCGAGTTCATGGGCACTGCCGGCCGCCGTGGCCGAGCGGTTCTAGGCACTTCAGTCCGGAAACGCATTGATGCTACGGTCGCTGGTTGGAATCCTGCCTCGGGCACGGATGTGTTTGATGTCCTTAGGTTATTTATGTTTAAGTAGTTGTAAGTCTAGGGGACTGATGACCTCAGATGTTAAGTCCCATAGTGCTTAGCTCCATTTGAACCATTCTCACTGCAAACGGATTCTTGCTAAAAGATTCGAAAACAATAAGGCGACAAGTGTTCCAGCAGGGACCATCAAAGTCAATATGCACTAACCGTCACAACAATTGAGACTTTGGCCAAGCTGGAAACGTTTGCGGCAGGGACGACAGATTTTCAGCACAAGGGCGATACTGTGACGTCTTCTCCTCAATATGGACTTCCATGCCTGGCCAAGTACATTGCCGTCGCTCTAATTGTTTAGCATGTAATTCCGAAGTGCCTTTGGTGGAGCAATCGCAGCACACCTTTCTGCAATACTTCAGGAATAAGCTCACGCTATTGTCAAGAGTCATTTTCCAATAAAATCACATCATGCTAGACGGACAAGCTATGCCGACGATCAGAATATCGGCCCAGAAAAGAATTCAGAAGGTTTGCCACTGAAAGGGACCAAGCAGTAAGGATGAAGTGCAACAAAAGTTTCAAGTCAGACTCTGATTCTACGGCATATTCGATTTTCCTATAGTGCAAAACAAAGTCTGTATAAATTCAGCGTCCTGTGCGTCGATTTGGCAAGTTTTGTCAATAGCGTCGAACTCATAATCAGGACAGACAGGAAGGCGAGAAAGAGCGTGAGCACTGGCAAGCTTCCAAATAGGCCTACGCAATATTTCTTACTCACACTGCGACGATAACAAAGCCCATCGTTGGAGCTTCTGAGCTGCACGTGGTGGAACGGATTTGTACAGATGAAACAAAGACTGAAGTGGCTTACGGTAAGTCACTAGGTAAAATTTCCGATCAAACAGATAATGATGAAACTTTGTCAGCCACCGGTAAACGACAGCGCTTCCTTCTCGACCTGGGAATAGTTACAATGAGACTTGGTGTCTTCCTTGGAAGCGAATGTAGTTGACCTGTCCTGTGAACCAAATCCATACAAGAGCACAACTTCCATTCCGTACGAAGAAGCGTCCATTGTGAAAATCACAGGCTTAGAGGGATCGAAATGAACACGGCATCTGTAAACCCAAAAAGACATTTTTTTTTAGTTTTTGGAATGCATCTTGACACTGTTCGTTCCTAGCAAAAGGCACATTCTTCCGGCGCAAATGATGCAACGGAGTCGGAATCTGAGCTACGTTGGGTATAAACCGTGTGTAATATGCCAAGTTCCCGAGAACTGACTGCAATTCCGTCACGTTCCATAGGCAGAGAGACAAATGTGGATGAAGGAGATAAACACCTTGGCTATTAATAACATTGCCTCAGTACTGATGTTCACAATGAAATTTTCACTCTGCAGCAGTGTGTGCACTGAAATGAAACTTCCTTTCAGATTAAATCTATCTGCCTGACCGAGGCTCGAACTCGTGACCTCTGCCTTTCGTGGGCAAGTGCTCTACCATCTGAGCTACCCAAGCACGACTCACACGACCCATCCTCACAGCTTTAACTCCGCCAGTACCTCGTCTCCTACCTTCCAAACTTCACAAAAGGTATTGGCGGCATTACGGCTCTGAGGACGGGTTATCAGTCGTGCTTGGGTAGACAGAGCACACGAGTTTGAATCTGTATCCAGCACACAGTTTTAATCTGCCAGGATGTTACAGAATTTGTCTGAAAAAGAAGCATTTGCGCAGGTGACACTTGAAACCTGCAGCTGAAAGTACTCGCAAAAGCGTACAGAGGTTACTGATGTGTTCCTCCAGTGTACATCCTGACACCATTATATCGGCCAAGTAATTTTAACAAAAGGCAACTGTTTCCCGCCGGCTCTAAGTAGCGTTTGAATATGTCATTCGTCGAAGGGCTGCGAAAGGGTAAGCGCAAAAATTTGAACAACCATAAATTGGTGTTGACAACAAGCACTTAGTGGGACTCCTCATCTAGCGGTATTCGCAAATACGCATCACGTAAGTTTTTTTTTAAAAAAAAAGCGACCTGCACCAAGCTTCTCTGTTAATTCCTCAGGACGAGCCAACCGATAGGTATCAATTATTGTTTGTAGATACACAGTGGATTTGAAGCCAACACAAAGATCAAATCTTCCAGAAGGCTTTGGTGAGATGTCTAAGAGAGAAACCTATTGACTAGCCTGGACAGGAGGAATAATATCATTGTCTTGCCATTCTTTAAGTTCACTTGAAACTTTGTAAGTGCTTGAGGCATGGGAAGAGCCTGAAAAAGTTTAGGATGCGTATTGTCCTTAAGCGTAGCGTCCGCCAAAAATGTATTAAGTTTGCCACGTCCCTCAGAAAATAAATCAGGAAACCCCACTATCAGTTGAGTGAAGCTGTCTTTATGATTGAATTAGAAACAGAAAGTACATTGTCCTGAATACGTAGACCAGACAAACCATGAACTTAACCCAAATATATTTTCACAGCCTCGTGAACGCAAAATTGTAATTGGCACAGTCCTGATGAGAGTCTGGAGTGTGGCAGGCAAACTACATGTACCCAGAGCTGGAACGTAATGACCGTTATACGCATTAATTTGCTTACAAGGTTTAGTCAACTGTTGCGAGCCCAAATCTTCGCAAATGACACGATTAAGAGAAGGCTTACTATATTTTGATTCAAAAACAGATTTTTTTAAAAAACTGCACTTTTGGATCCATAAAAGTGTATAGATTCCACCTCTGAAACGATTTTTCCGAATACGGAACGGAAATGTTTGTTATTCGCGGTTGAACAGTAAAATGCACCTTCCTGAAATCGGCCTTTTTTAAGCACCAGTTTTTTTCTTTCGGAGGACGAATTATTGTACCTGTTCTTGGGAGGAAACACACAAAATTGGAACGAAAGTTTGAACGCTTGTGTTTGGAAGTTAGCCCCCAAGAATTTGCATTCTGGTGCGAAGACTGTGGAGACTGCTGCTTTTCTGGCAGTAAGCAGCTCCAACGAAGGGTGTTCAGCAATTCTGAAGATCATGACAACAATAGAGGTCACCCTGGGACTCTATTCGACACAGTTTGCCAAGCATTAGGACTACCACCGGATTCAAGCGGCCGAAAACCGCTTGTCACCGGCCGTACGAGCGCCTTTGGTACAGCGCAGGATGGCCCAGATCGAGCAGAACGACCTCTATGAGGAAGAGGAAGGATTAGTTTATGGACCAGAAATAGCAGATTGAACGTACGTTGCATTTATATGTAGTCAAAACTTGAAACGCGTTTTTCTCTAAATGCTTTTTTTTTTCTTTTTACGATGTATGGTAACTTCAAATCTCCTGACCCCATTGGCATGATTCTTTGTTTCCAACGAAGCTAACTAAATTGTCTAGAAGTTGTACCACTTTTATGCCGATGTGTCAAATAGAAATATTTTTACTTGGCCGACGAAATCAAAAAATCGATGAAAGAAACCCTTTTTTTTCTTCAAATGACCCCATTTTGTTTCCTATGATCCAAATAACTTAAGCGAAGTACAACCCCTAAAGAATCTTATATACTTCTCTAACGTCAACTCAAATTTGATTTCGGACGAGCCGGCTGACCTGTGACATACCACGCGTGGAGGTCTACATTGAAATTTTGTTTCGTTCCGACGGCACTTACACCTTTGCTCTTCGACATTTCCGGTCGAAATAATTCGATTTTGTACAGGAAATACCAATACATATTTTGCTCAAATTTGACACTGATATCTGCAACACATTCCGATACAAAATTCTCAACAAACATGCCTTTTTCTGGCCAAAGATAGTAAACCTAGTCTTAAGCAATGTAACGGAAGCCCCGGTGTCTAACTAAAGTCGTCTGGCAATGACTACGTTCACAAAGAGTATGTCTGACTGTCGTGGCACATCACTTGGCCGGTATGAAGGCACAGGCTGAATTTGAACATTACGGGTACCGGCACCTGATTGGGAAAAAAACTACATTCACTGAGTGAGAAGGTGCTCTGCGTTTACGGGAGCGGACGCGGGTAGAGTTCTTTTTCTGTTGAAAGCACGCAGTCTGTACATGACCTGGTTTCCAACAAGGAAATAAAATAGAGTTCAGCGTGAAACAGCGTGGAAGAGCAGCGGGAACATGATTTCAGAGCAGACATACTAGCTGACACTTGTTTACTTTGTTGACGGCGTGGTGGCCTGTTTTGCCAGTCACAGGGCCGTAGTTGTTTGTCATTTTCTGTTACACTGCAGATGGGAGCTACTCAAAGTTTTCCGGGGCCAATAAGACGATCCTGATGTTCAATAATTTTCAAAGTGGGATCAGAATGTGTGAGAACTTGATAACGAATCCTAGCGTTTGGAACATTGTACGTAACTGCACCACGAATCATTGGATCACAATTATACTGTCCATACCTATAGTGAAAACAACACTGACGTGTCAACCCGTGAAGTTCAGTGATCCACTGACGGTATGTCTGTTCTGGTTTTTTCAGCAATCGAAAGAACTTGTAACAAGCTGCAACAAACCCTACCTGATCCCAGTAAAATTTAGTCTATTGGCCTACTACACGGGAACAACATCTGAGCTACGCAGTCAATTACCGTACCGGCCACTGACAAGAAAAAAGTAAGTTTCGTCGTACCTTGCACTGGATGTGTAGCATAATGAGCGTCTAACTTAGCATACTTGTCGTTTCATTCCTCTTGTTGTTCATAGAATACTCGGAAAAGTAGAATCAACGGAGACGATGTCGTGGCGGAGTTGATGCAATTTGTGCATTAATGAGCTAGTGGACTGCCGTCATCAACTGCGACTACATTAAATCAAAGCCAGCAGCAGCCGAAGTCATAGGCGCAGGTGGTGTACGAGGCGAGTTAGAGATCAGTTTTATAACTGGAGCGCCGTGTAAGTAGATGCTAGGCGAATAGCGGCTGGTCTGTAATAAAGAACATAATTAGTGGCAGCTTGCCCATGAAAGAAAAGGGAGAAATATTAGTGACACTATGTGGCGAAACAGTTGACATTTGGAAGATACAGAGGCGAGAGAATGTGCTGCAACTTACCCCACTTACTGCTAGTAGCGCCACGTCACCACAACGCATCTGTGCGTAGCACACAAGTATTGCACCATAATCTAAGAATGGAAGGTTGCTTTTCCAAACTTTATCAGCATGTTCTTTAGTATGTGCTTTAGTATGTTTAAACTGTCAAATCACAGAATGGTCACATGAATATTTTTCCCTAAATACATCGTTTTAAGAAAAAAAATGGTCCTATGCAATAAAGCTGGGTACACAAAAATTGGTCATAATGTGCAGACGTATGTCAAAATTAACTGGTACAAGTCTCAATGTGATTAAAGCAATATTTCGATCAGAATCCACGTTTTTAAGAAAAATTAAAGGCGCTAAATATTAGAAACTAGCTGTCCCAGCGAATTCTGTTCCACCCTAAAGCCCATAAATAATAAGATTTCAGATGTTAAGTTCAGTTTTTTTATTAGGAAATACAAATAAAAAAATAAGTATTTTAATGATTCTTTATTTTTATGTTTTATGGTGCATAGCTTCCACTCTTCAATTAAGTACCTTGTGATACAAGACATTTTTTTAATTACCAGGCGCAAGAAAAAACAACGCAGATGGCCTTCTGACCCGTGAACATGCCACACATAATTGACCATGTGAAAAACATGGATATTCCAGGTTTATACCACAAACTTTCAAGGATTCGCCGTGTAATGTGTTAATGATCACGGCGAATGCAAGACGGATCGGAAATTGATGTCTTTTAAACCCAAATGGCATATCGCTTGTGATCATCGGGATCCTCGGAATGAGAACTTTCTCACCTTTGAATTTTTCTTTGAGTATCGTCGCGTATATAATATTGTTCATCAGTTCACTTACCACCAAACGCGTACCGTTTCACAGTGATTAAAGAAACGGACAGCCAACGAGCTGTAGTTCGTAAAGATGCCAAGCATCACAGCGCGAGAGTGAAGAGATTAAAATTTTTTTAATGGCTATACGAAGACTCGTGTCCAGCGTGCAGACACTCTAAATATACACTATGATCCGCTGGGCGTAGATATTTAAAATCATTGGCGCAGCGCTTGATAGCAAGAAGCTGCGAAACAGAAGAAAGAACCATGTATCTTTTGTTAAGAAATATTCTAGAGACTTCATTATCCCTTGTAATTTAAGTCGCCGACATGCTAAGACGTATTGCCTAGCATTGCTACAAGTTTTTGTTTAAAAACTATGTGAAACAACGAACAAACATTTCGGTAACTCGGGTGTGGATACAATGTACAATGATCATGGAAGGACATTTAATTTTACGAAGGAACGGACTGACAAAGCAGCGATTATTGGACTGCGCCATCCACAAAATAAATATCAGATGCAAGTCATGCATTTATTGTGTATTTGTCAATGTTTACAAGTTTAATGCCATTTGTTCAAAATATATTAATATTCTACGATGCAGTAATTTTCTTCTTATTCTTTTCTTTCATTAACCAAAAATGATGTTCAAATTGTGTATGTGCTTTGTTACAGGTTCGCTCTTTATAGCGGTGTCTGGATTGTGTTTGGGAGACCAGTAATGTGTTCAACTTCGGGTCTGTTAATCTGTTTCTCACGAAATTACACTAATTTGCTTTCATTTCAATTTTTATATTTAAATAGGTCCCTTAGGTATTTTCATCGAAGATTCTGATTCCGAGAAAGCAATACGGGTCAAAAAGTCAATTATTTGCGTAATCAATCCGTACTTCTCCTGAATACGATCGAGAACCTACGCATCGGTGATCAATTAATAATCTATCTTTCTCTTTTAAAGTCGTACTAAAAAACGGCCACACGGAATAGCCGTAACTACGCAATCTGGCGTTAGGTTGCATTGTGTCAGTAAATATTACTAACCAACACTTACAGCATCACTAGGAATAATAAGCAAGTTACTAACGCCAGATATGATGATAGCAAATAATGTGTTTATCTGACTTGGAGATGCAGAGATAATGGCTTCCCCGACTGTCGTATCCCAATGGGTGTCGTTTGCTAGTAAATTGAATTCTTTACATGCAGCACGATATGTTGTGAATATTATACCATTAACAGTCTGTAGTGTCTCAAATGACGTTTGCACAACAGTAGGATGACGTTCGTGAATAGGAAATACGAATATACGCCAAATCGCTTTGTTGCAGTTCACATAACGACCAACCTGATATCGCGCAGTTTTATTGTTGTTACTGAAGGATTGGATGCTAAAAACCGCCCTATCGCTGCCTTTCGAGACATATTTGCAAATGCATTTAATCGACTTTACTGAATTGCAATACTCAACGTTGCAATGTGTCTTGTACGTTTGGGAAATAAGTGGCGAATATGGAACAATCCAACTGTTCTCGACAACGAAATCCATTCTTATCACTTTTGTTGTGATAGTCCGACCGTTATCATCAGATGATCGACGCCCATACAGTGGAAAATCATCGTTGCCAGTGACGGTCTCCGCCGATAATTTCCGTGGATATCGTTTTGAACACTTTTCGTCGACGTGCAAGATGATTGGGGATTGATGGCGCTACACGGTCCATGAATCATATTTATAATTAATTACAACATCATGTAGGTCTGGACCGGTTTCGTGAACGGGAAACCACTAACTAAATAAGAATGTGTGCGTGCGGCATTCCTCCTTTTTGCCATTCGATTGAATACATCCAGCATTATGTATCTCCAAAGACGCGTTGTTTAACAACGTTGTTCATCAGGGACCGCATTTTTTGCCTGAATACGCGAGCTGCATTGTCGTGTCGATCATTTGATGTTTGTCCGGGAAACAGCAATTGAACAATTTCCATGCATTTAGGATTACAGGTAAAAGTAATAAAGAGATCTGGCTGACAGTAATGACGAACATATGTCATTGCATCTTGCGCATATTCATGCATATGACCTTAACTGCCTATGTACGTCGCCGGCAGAATAGGTAATCGACACGTATTAGCTGCATTTCCTTCAGTACCAATCGCATCACGTAAATGGATATACTCATCAGAACGCAGTTTGGCTTTGTTTAACCTAAGGAAAGTTAAACTCTCCGTTTCTGTTTTGAGGTACACGCCGACGCAATACTGCTGAAACAATATACGAAACCTTAGCAAATAGTTTTCAGCATTTTGACGAATCATCAAATGGTATACGTAATAATTCATCGAGCTAACTTTCTTTATACTTTCTTCACCCGAAACTAAAACAGTAGATTTATTATTTTGTATGTGAATTTTTAGCATAATTATCAATGATCGGTTTAGGTAGTGCAATTTCGCAAGATTTAGGTACGTTTGCTTAACATGGATATGACTTGCAGTCCCAGAATTTTGTTTGCGGTACTTTGTTGCGTAAGCTTAGTATGCACCTACATATGAGTTACTTGTAATCCCTGCATTACATGTAAAAAGTATTAAATTTTATGTTAATTTTCGAAATGATATTGTTGTTAATCTATAATTTGAAAATAATATATTCACACTCTAATAAAAATAGGCGTTAGACGAAGATCGCGCATAGCCTTTTTATTGACTGTAGGTCAATACAGTGACCACGGAAACATTGTTCCGATGGAATATATTGTTTAGGAGGCGGGTGGTTTTGGCTAAATTTTACTAATATATTATTACTGTTTTTTGTATGTTTAAACCGTCCACCTTGTAGATCTTCACGAGTTATTTTTCTGCCTTTTGGTCTGACCGCTCAAACTTATATTTTTTATTTTTTTATTGCATGTGGATTATGATTCCGCAACCGCGCTAGCGATCTATCGATGAAACAACATACATTTTAAGAAGAGTGATCCACTTTTTGGACTTCAATAACTAATAAGTCTATTACCTGCTACCTAACAGTTCAAGGCCGATTCTACTGCTGAACAGCAAAGTAGTCATTTAGCCAAAAAATAGCATAACTGAAGCTAATGGTTCATTATTCCAAACCTGTTCCTGAAGACTAATTCAACTGCTAGGCAGCGAGAAATATGACAGTCGCTGTAATTGCAGACGTTATTTCCCTCATCATCTCCGAAGATCCTGGTTTTATAATGATGATTTTTTATGGAACTACCCTTAAGGTACAATTGATTCAACAAAAAAGAAGCATTTGAATTGGCCCAGTAGTTTTTGAGTAAACCATGAACAAATATTTAAAAAAATATATAAACTTTTGAATTGAATAACCACTTTTTATATTGGTTGAAATTAACGTCATATTTTATTTTAGAAAAGCATTTTCCCATATGTAAGAGTAACTGTAAATATTGTCACATGAAAAAAATATACTGTTGAAAGAGAAAGAGTTCCGCAGTCCCGCGTCTTATCCATATTTACCATAATGTTTGAGGTCATTGACTCCTAATTGCAGTACCTAATCCGATCACTGGCAATTATAAAGGGGTGAAGATAAATTATTTAAAATCGGTTGCCAGTCAGTTGTCCAATTTTATCTGCACAGACAACCCCTAATCGTTTCCTGGTAATAAGCACTGAAATTGGTCTTTCATTGTAAAACAAAGCCAAACAATGTAAAATGTACGTCATGTTGAACTATGATATTGATACTCAACATTCAATGGATTTATCGTTTTGATATTGAAATAATACCCATCTTCTCCTTGCCAAAACATAAGGGGGTATTGCAACTTGAACGATCTGTTTCAGATATTCGTTCCAGTTTCCCAGTATCGAGACGTATAAGCACAATATCGCATCTTTCCAAGTGTTCACCAACAATCGGGATGGCAACTTCATCTATTGTTGGAGTGTTAAATGTGCGTTCGTGTTTTCCCGATGGTCGTTTATCTGCTCTGATCACGACTTTATAGTCATCATTTGGCATGCGCTCTAAAGCACTCTTGAACAGCCTGACCAATGCATGATGTTCATGAAGCAGTTGCTGCAAATCTTGAAGAGTTGCTCTTTTCATTGTTGCACTGATCTCTTGAGGTCGATCAAGTTGTTCTTCGAAGTTGCCCATGAAGTATATTTGTAAAAATTTGTGCTGTACATCTTCGAGAGTTAGCAATGATCCAATTCGAACGGTGAATCTGTCATGTATCTACAAAATAAAATATTACTGCTTTGTAAACACTTTGTAACAACAACAACGACGCTGTACTATTGTACATATAAGTAAATTTTTTTTCCATCTGAATTTTCGATAAACTTGTGTAATTAATGTTCTGCTTTCATTTCTTTTTTTGTTTCGGACCATTGTGTTAAGAAAACTGTAAACGAGTTTCAATGTGAAAATTAATATTTGTTAAGTCAAGCAATATTGTAATAGAATTGAAATGTAACAAATGTTGAAACTGTTGTAAGATGTTGATAATTGTAAATGTGCGTCTGGTCCATACGTAGGCAATGTATTAGGATATGTAGAATACAAAACCTCGGGTGAATACCCGGTCTGTATGGGAGCGGTAAAAGGTCGAGCGTGGGAAAATGTACACGAACACTGCAAGGGCAAAACGGGCTCAGCAGCATAGTTGGAGTCTGGCACTGGTTTGAGCAACACGTCCTGGAGCGAGGAGGCTCTCCTGGAAGACGTAGTTTCACTGAGCCTCGGGGATGCCGTTCCAAGTCCCAGACAGCATGGCAAAATGCCATAGGCACTAAATGGAAAAGTACTGCGGGGCTAAGAAGAATTAAATTGCCGATATATCAAGAGCCTTATCTGTGGTTGTATGTGTGCTCTGTACATCGCCATCTCGCCGCCCGCCAACCGCTGCATCGATAAAAGCAGGTTGACACTTTTAGTACTGTATTCGTGTGGACCATAGAGTGAACTGTTCAATAATTACCTAAATTTTACCAGAACTTTCCCATCATTTAATTATCCTCACAACTAACCTAGGCAGGCTCCTTCCCAAATGTTGTGCAATTCGAGTGTCCCGAAATGAAAAATTAAATTTTGTGTTAATAATAATTACTTGCAGACCTAACTATGTTAGAATGGTGTTTAAAGAACTGTTTTGTTAATGAACCAGTAAATGAATAACGAAGGTCAAACTAAGTTGAAAGATAACTTTAATATTGATACAGTAATGAAGTTTAATTATTTCGAGGCAGATATAAAGGTATTTAAGTGAACAGCAAAAACAAAACAACAACAAAAGAGTAGTAACTCATATACTGGAAAATGTGAACGCATAATAAATTCAGTAATCAAATTTTTTAATACAGTGATCATAACAGTTTCATGGTTCCCCCATTTTTTTATTAATTTGAATTCTGAAGTGTTCTAAATTGGGTTGACCAGCAAAAGTTAATATCAATATAAAAGTCAAAATTGATCAGTGTTTCATCTGCACCAAAATTGACATTTTGTGTGTGTCACGAAATTGCTATTGCTAGGGTAACCCACGCCCGATTTTAATCAGATTAACAGACAGTATAAAGATTTGTAGTATACATTATAGTGTAGTGTTATGTATTCATGGTTTTTCCATATCAGTACAGAACGTGAAACTATCAGTTCAGTAGATTTTCAGGTTCTAAAATTATACTATATTATGCAGTGTTATTACTTGTTAGCCGGCCGCGGTGGTGTCGCGGTTCTAGACGCGCACTCCGGAACTTCTACGGTCGCAGGTTCGAATCCTGCCTAGGGCATGGATGTGTGGTATGTCCTTAGGTTAGTTAGGTTTAAGTAGTTCTAAGTTCTAGGGGACTAATGACAACAGCAGTTGAGTCCCATAGTGCTCAGAGCCATTTGAACCATTTTTTACTACTTGTTATTTTGCATGAATATACACCAACTTGTACAGGAAAGAAAGATAATGCCTAATTAGGTTGGCGAGCGTATTATTCTTAAATTGGTAGCATCTTCAGTGTTGCTTTTGGTCCATGCTGACGTGCAATTGTATTTCGAACTTGCTTGACGGATCATTGTTATTACAAAGTGGGTGAAAGTCTTATTTGCCACCATTCAGGTACACGCGCTCGATATTTATACAAAAATCCTTTGTCATAAGGTGAACCCCGCTCACTTATCATAGTACAGGCTTTAATGAGTATTGTGTGCCCCGCAACCATGTTCCAAGTGGCTCCCGGTGACAGGACATCCAGTTGTTGTCGGTCAAAAATTAACGTGAATACCAAACAGTGGATGTTCAGTGGCACGAATTGCAATGTTATTTAGTGAATTAAATAACAGTGAACGTCAAGTACGGTAGTAAGGTGTAACTTGCGTTCGGTATGGAGAAGAATGTTAAAACAGTAGATGTGCCGAGCGTAATGGAAGATGCGGCTGGCAATGATAGGAGTTTACGTGGCCAGATAACAGATGGCATTAGCGGTAGACAATTGGCGTACATACAATACCACGAACATGTTAACGAACAGATTGAAATGTCGAGATTGCCTCGAACACACCAAGGAATAAAACAGGAAGAAGAGGATGACTTTGTAGATGATAGTGGCTACGTGAACGAATCCACTGACATGTTTGATTCACCACAGGTAAAGAAAAAACCGAAAGAAAATTTTGAAACAGGATCGGAATACACCGATTCCGTAGATCAAAACAGTGTGAAAATTTTAACCATGAACGATGTATTTGAACGATTAACCAAACAAATTGCAAGACAGAGTGAGCAACTCAAAACACAGAATTATCAGCTTAAAACACACGTTGACGAGCAGCTTAAAACACAATTTGGTCAAATTAAAGCACAGATCGAAGAACAAGGAATTAAAATTAGTAAACAAATAGAACAGGTTGAACAAAAAGTGGGTAATTTAAGCTCTGTAGTAAATACTATGAAGTCTGAAATGTGAATACTATGCAGGGGGAAATTGACAACATTAACAGTAGGTTTGATGATGAAATTGTCAACATCCAAGAGAAAGTAGAGCCTCTAGGTGAAACAAAAGCAGACAAAAAAGTTTTCGGTCTTAAAACTGAGATCGTAAACGAATGCTTACATGAAATATCACAGTTGAAAAAGGCAGTTTCAGATACTGAAAGAGATTTAGGCGAAAAAGTTATCGGATGTGTGCAAAAGTTTAAACAAATACATCGAAAATACAAAGGCAAAATTTTCTATCTGGAGAGTAAAATCAAAAATTGGCCTTGCGTGGTCTGTAATGGCTCGCCACTTACGAAGCTGTTGGAAGGTGAGGAACGCTTCGATCCCACCAAAAAACATAACGGATGGCATCCGTTGGATTTAATCAAAAATTACAAGAAGATGTTTCCTGAACACTTGTCTGGTCAGGAACAGATAAACGTAGTAATTAGCGCCTTAGCAGGTGACGCTAAGGGCTGGGGAATTAACTTGACTACGTAACTAATGACTTTCGAAGAGGTTAAACAAAAATTTACGAAAGAGTATTGGTCCTAACAAAAACAGGATCATTTGTGGTGCAAGTTTATCATGGCTAAAATTCATGATAACCGGGGCAGGAATTCTTTGAAAGATTTCTGCGAATATTGGTACCGAAAGCTGACACACTTAAGAGGGAGAGGATCCGATTCTCAAATCGTATGGGAGCTATATCAAAAGCTTCCAGAAGATTCGAAGAGATATGTGGGGAGCAATCATCGCAGCTTCCAAGCGTTTTTCGAAAGGGACGAAGACGAAAATCACTGGCGCGAAAGATGTGCCAATTATCAGAATTTTAGTAACAGGAATAACCGAAATAATGACGAGAGAAATGACGGCGTCAACATGATACAGAGAGGTAGAGGCAGAGGAAGAGGAAGAGGGAGTTATCCAGGTCGCGGTAGAGGGTACACCGCTCAAAATAATAACGAAGCGGAAAACTGATTTCCGCGAACGTTACGGGCCAACGGAAGCGGACAGAACATACAGGCCCCGATTTAAGAAACATTACCGGACTGCCAGTGAAGTTATGAGACAGCTTAGGGACAGGCGTGGAACGACCCAGCGTGTTGTGGCGAAGCAAGCTCAGGTGCGTGTGCAGATGACTCATCTTCGCCGCGCAGAGCGATACATGTTAACAGGCGAGTGGAGCATCTGAGGGCAACGGCCCAGCGTAGCAGAACAGCTGTTCAGAAAGAAGCCGTTGGCAAGGCGGCAGAATTAGGTACAAACATTGCCGTAAGAGCTGGCGAATACATTATGAGTGGTAATTCCGTGGCGAAGGAAATAATAGATGGAACAGTGGATACACAGAGAGGTGTGGTTAGCAGGGTTAGCAACGAAGTAAATGGCGAGAATGTATTAGCAGAAGTAACTGATTGGCGTGTGCAGATCGACGATCTGTACAAGGGTCTCAAGCAATGTGAGCGGGAGGATTTTAAGAAGGAGTATGAGGTAAGGAGGTTAATTAGTGAAAATGGAAACAGTAGGGACGTCGATAAGGTGACGTGGCCCGAATTTGAAGACGAGAGAGTAAATAGCGCCGCGCAATGTACGCGTGCTGCCGATAGGACGATGGTTAAAGATAGGAAGGAATTGGAGAATGAAATCCTAAGCATTGACGAGGAAGTAACTACTGTTAATGATCAGCCAACGATACAAGCTGTTACCGAAAGGCACTGTGGGGAAGGGGCAGGTAATTACCTAAGAGTAATTGAAGTCCACGAGGATTACACTAAATATGAAGTAACAGTGGATGTGAGTAAATCTGATAATGAGGACGTTTTGGCAAAAGAGAATACTGAGTTAAAATCAAAGTCTGACGAAAACGCAGAGGAAGAACTTAGTGCCTGTCTCAGAAAAGCTTTTATGTTAGAGCCTGAAAGCGATCCAGAAGGGTCGTGTTCTGACGATAGTTCAGATGACGAGTATTTCGGTACTAGTGAAAATAATAGGAATACAGGTAATTGCGATATTGTACCTACTGACGACGAAGTTTCAAAACAAAATCCAGATGTTGAGACTGAACACAGAAAAAAAAGGAGCCACCGGACGACTCAGTGTCAATGTTACAAAGCGTTCAAGTATTTAATGACTTTGAGCTCCGGGAACCAAAGAAACCGCCAGATATAGGTGATGTGCAGGTCACAAGCATATCTTGGGACGATGTTATCGTCGACCCGGATTTGCTTAGGGAAGAACACAACAATGAAAGGCATTTGACGGTTAAACGAACTATAATACCTGTTGAAATTTATAATGTGAAATTGCAAGTACTTCTTGATACAGGATCTCACAAAAGGCGATCTCCCAATCATTTTTCGAACACATCTTTGATAAGTCTGGACTAGTAATTATGTCAGTGACTGGTGTAAAAATTGTTGGTGCTACTGGCATGACTAGCAAGCCGGTAAAGAATCAGATATTGGTTGAATTTAGTATAAAAGGACAAAAGCTTGAACACGATTTTTTGGTTGTGCCAGACTTGAGTACTGAAATGATTCTGGGTAGAGATTGGCTAGATAAAGAAAAAGTTATTATTGATTGTAGCCGGGAAGTGGTCAAAATTAATAATGCATCTATGAATTTGGAAATAAAATTTGAGGAAAATGGGAAAGTGGTCGATTCAGAAATTGGTTCTTTATTGTTGGAGATCGACCAAGGAAATGATGGTCTGACAGACATGTATGAAATGTACCATGTCAAGAGGTTAATAGATGAGAGTGACAGGCAGGGGCATGATTTTAAAGAAATTGTGGAAAATTTGGAGGAGATATCTCCTGATCAGAAAATAGAATTGGTTGATCATTTAGAAAATAATAGCACCGTATTTTCGGAAAACCTGGCCTAGTTAAGAACTTTGAATACCAGATAGAGACATTACGGCATTAACCTTTCTTCTAAGACCGTTTTCGGTACCCATATGAAAGAGGCAGGCTGTTCAAGTGGAAATAGATAAAATGATAGAATTGGGTGTAATCGAACGGAGTATCAGCGAATATAATGGTCCCCTTATCATCGTGAATAAAAGGGATGGGGGGATAAGGGTAGTCATTGACGCCAGGACTTTGAAGAAAATTGAAAAGAAGGAATTAGACAGACCTGAAAATCCTGACGAAATGCTCCAAAAGTATTATAATGTGAAGTATTTTTTTTTTTTTTTACCAGTCTGGACATGACCGCCGGTTATTGGCAAATCCCATTGAGCAAAGAATCCCATAAATATACCGCTTTTCTATTCGCCGGGAAATGCTATCAGTATAAAGTAGCGCCATTTGGGCTCAGCACTTCTGTGGCGGTATTTATTAGGGCACTGGACTTTGTATTAGGGAGAGAATTGAGTTCCCGGCCAACCATTGTGTAGATGACTTACTGATTGCTACTGAGGAACGGCAAGAGCATTGTGAATTACTGCAGAAAGTTTTTGTTGCTTTACAAGCAGGGGGCATGACATTTAAGTGGAAGAAATGTGAATTCGTGAAGTCCGAAATAAAGTTTAAGGGGCACATTATTACTACGACTGGTATTGGCAAGGACCCGGAAAAGTTAAGTGCAATAGCAGGGTGTCCAGCTCCTAGAAATAGAAGACAGTTGAAAGGCTTTTTAGGTTTATGTGGGTTCTATAGAAAATTCGTCAAGGGGCAAGTTTTTATTAGTCTTCATTTGAATAATCTACTTAAGAAAAATAATGCTTTTCTTTGGACTGAAGGCTGCATGAAAGATTTTGAAAATTTAAAAAGTGAACTTTTGAATGACAATATTTTGCATCACCTCATACTGACAGAACCTTTCCACATGAGTACTGACAGTAGTGCTTATGGGATTGGTATAGCAGTTTTCCGAGAAATCTGTGATGGCAAAGAAATCGCACACAGGAGTATCGCGTTTGCAAGTAGAACTCTGACAAAATACGAGAGAAACTACACTATATCGGAAAAGGAGGCTTTTTGCCATTATATGGGAATTAAAGAAATTGAGGAATTATCTGTGGGACCATAAGCTCATGATACATACTAACCACAAAGCTTTAACTTTTCTTAAAGATTGTCGTTTGCTGAATGGCAAGCTAACTCGTTGGGCTTTGTACCTATAGCAGTTTGATTATGAAATTTGCTATGTTAAGGGTACTGAGAATCAAGTGGCAGATGCTTTATCTCGATTGCCTAATGGTATGAGTGAAGTGCCCAATGAATATGGTGAAGAGGGTACTTTCCAGATAAGGTACATGAAAGAAGTTTCAGGAAAAATGAAAATTGAGCAAATATGTAAAAACTTGAGGTACCATCAGAATGAGGATCCAACATGGAAATCCGTGAAGGTAAATTTTGACAGTGTGCAGTATCCTCAAATTAAGAAATACTACAAAATCTTTAAAGGCACTTTATACAGGAGAAAAGATTTAGTCACTGAGGAATGGAGAGTATGTCGGTCTCTAGTTGTTACTGATGTCATAGACTATTTTCATTTAGCATTGGGTCACAGTGGGCCAAAGAAATGTTTGGATAAATTGAATAATGTAATAGTGATTGTTGGTAGTGTCAGTAAGAAGGTAAATGAACAAATTAAGTCGTGTGATGTCTGTCAAAGGGCCAAAGTACCGAACAGAACTAGCAGAGGTTCAATGCTAAGTACATTACCTGAGGACACCCTAGAATTATTATCAGTAGATTTGTATGGTCATCTCCCGAAGACTTCGGGAATTTGTGGATATATTTTAATAATTTTGGAAGTATTGTGTAAGTTTGTGAAATTATACCCCTTGAAAAAGGCAACAGGAAAAGCTGTATTTAGTAGGATGGTCGAATACTTCGGAACCGTTGGGAAACCCAAGGCACTGCTATCTGACAATGGACCCCAGTTCATATCCAAAATTTGGAAAGAAGGAATGGAGCAAAATGGTGTGGAGATTAAATATATCTCAGCCTACCACCCAGCTAGCAACCCGGTTGAGAGGTACATGCGAGAAATCGGGAGATTGTGTAGAAGGTACTGCAGTCATAACCATAGAGCCTGGGGCAGGTTTATATCGGACTTTGAGAATGTCATGAACACATTACATCATGAAACTACTGGGTTCCCACGGGAATAAATTTTGTTAGGCAGCAGAAGTAAAAGTTTAATTGAGGAAAAACTAGAGTTTCCACCTTGTACAAGCTTGGGGTTGAGTCAAAAGAAAGAATTAGAAAAAGGGCAAAGCAAAAAGCTGAATCTAAGTCTAAAAGACATGATAAAAACCTGAAAGTTTCAAAATGGAAAACTGGGGATTATGTTCTTTTAAAAACCCACGAGAAATCTAATGAACTGAACCATGAAATTTCCAAATTGAAATATATTTATAATGGCCCTTATATAATACAGAACATTCCACACAATAATGCTTACAACCTGATCTACCCAAAATCCAAGAGACGTTTAGGTATAAGAGACGTTGTGGATCTGACACTGTATGTTCCTAGGAATGAATGACCTAAGTACAATCAGAAAGCAATCTGCACTAAATGTACTGTATCTTATGCTGAAACTATTTTATTCTAAATGTAACAAATCTTTGTAAATGTATGTATACCGATGTCAGTGTGCTGATGTACATATGTGAGTTTTAGATTACCAAATATACCATAAATGTAAAGATGTATGGAGAAAAGGGCAGAAAAGAAAGGGTAAATACTGCAAGCCAAATAAAAGATGACACTGCCAAACCCCAAAGAGGGCAGATAAGTAGTCAAAGGAGAATTGCAAGTGTGGTACTGGTGATGTGATAAAATGGTGTGACATGGACTGCTAAAATGTGAATAATAGGCAGCAAATACGTGTAGTAATTTTTTTAAATAGTATTGTGTGTTTATTAGTAAATAAGGAAATGGACTGCCATTCAATCCAAACAGCAACAAATTGTCTTATAGTGTATATAGGTATTTGTATATGCTTTGTAGTTAAGTGTTTGTGTTTCAGATTTTGAATTTATTTCTCTGAGAAATTTAATAATAAGTAATTTGCTATTTAAATCATGTTGTGATAGGAGGTTGGACTGTGCCAAAGGCACTTGTGCAAATGATAGGAAGTTTTGTGATATAAAATTTTCTGATGGCACATTCACACAAAGATTCAGAACCTTGTATAAATACAAATTTCAGTGTTCCCATCAAATTGGCACTTAGTGAAATTTACTGGAAACAGGGGCATGTGTAACAATAACAACGACGCTGTACTATTGTACATATAAGTAATTTTTTTCCCTCTGAATTTTCGATAAACTTGTGTAATTAATGTTCTGCTTTCATTTCTTTTTCGTTTCATGCCGTTGCGTTAAGAAAACTGTAAACGATTTTCAATGTGAAAACTAATGTTTCTCAAATGTCAAGCAATATTGTAATAGAACTGAAATGTAACAAATGTTGAAACTGTTGTAAGATGTTGATAATTGTAAATCTGCATCTGGTCCATACGTAGGCAATGCATTAGGATATGTAGAATACAAAACCTCGGCTGAATACCCGGTCTGTAAGGGAGTGGTAAAAGGTCGAGCGTGGGAAAATGTACACGAACACTGCACGGCACAACGGGCTCAGCAGTATAGCTGGAGTCTGGCACTGGTTTCGGCAACACGTCCTGGAGCGAGGAGGCTCTCCTGGAAGACGTAGTTTCACTGAGCCTCGGGTACGCCGTTCCAAATCCCACACAGAATGGCAAAATTCCATAGGCACTAAATGGAAAAGTACTGCGGGGCTAAGAAGAATTAAGCCTTAGCTGTGGTTGAATGTGTGCTGTGTGCATCGCCATCTCACCGCCCGCCAACCGCTGCATCAATAAAAGCCGGTTGAATCTTTTAGTTCTGTATTCGTATGGACCGTAGAGTGAACTGTTCAATAATAACCTAAATTTTACCAGAACTTTCCCATCATTTAATTATCCTCACAACCAACATAGGCAGGGTACTTCCCAAATGTTTTGCAATCCGAGTGTCCCGAAATGAAAAATTAAATTTTGTGTTAATAATAATTACTGGCAGACCTAGCTAAAGATAACTTTAATATTGATATAGTAATGAAGTTTAATTATTTCGAGACAGATATAAAGGTATTTAAGTGATCAGTAAGAAAAATAAAAACAAAAAAAACAGTAGTAACTCATATACTGGTAAACTTGAACGCATAATAAATTCAGTAATCAAATTTTTTAATACAGTGATCATAACAGTTTCAGGGTCCCCCCCCCCCATTTTTTTATTAATTTGAATTCTGAAGTGTTCTAAATTGAGTTGACCAGCAAAAGTTAAAATCAATATAAAAGTCAAAATTTATCAGTGTTTCATCTTTATCAAAATTGGCATTTTGTGTGTGTCACGAAAGTGCTATTGCTAGGGTAACCTATGCCCGATTTTAATCAGATTAACAGACAGTATAAAGATTTGTAGTATACATTATAGTGTAGTGTTATGTATTCATGGTTTTTCCATATCAGTACAGAACATGAAACTATCAGTTCAACAGATTTTATGGTTCTAAAATTCTACTATATTATGCAGTGTTACTACTTGTTATTTTGCATGAATATACACCAACTTGTACAGGGAAGAAACTCAGTTAATGCCTAATTATGCTGGCGACCGTATTGTTATTAAATTGGTAGCATCTTCAGTGTTCCTTTTGGTCCACACTGACGTGTAATTGCATTTCTAACTTGCTTGACGGATCATTGTTATTACAGATTGGGTGTAAGTCTGATTTGCCACCCTTCAGGTACACACGGTTGATATTTATACAAAAATCCTTTGTCATAAGGTGAACCCCGCTCACTTATCATAGTACAGGCTTTAATGAGTGTTGTATGCCCCACAACCACGTTACAACTTTTCTTAGAAGTAGCAAACATAATAAGTACGAATAAGTATAGTAAGATATTCTTCTATTATACTGTGTGTGAGTACAAAAATAAATAAATAAATAAATACGGTGAATGTCAGATTCAATTCTCGTTTTGCGATACTGTCTGCCCAAATGAGGTCATTTGGAAACATCTATTGTATTTTTGGGTGTTTGCAAGAAAATGACGTATTTCGCCACAAATCAATGAATGCAATGGCTCAGGTGACGGGGTCTACAATGGCAGTTTCACTTTCCCACAAAGGCAGCACAATCTGTGCGTTTCTCCGGAAAACTTCCGTGCGCCACAACACTCGCGAACAACGTCCATCGGCCCAATGCAATCACAAGGATGCAAGCAATAATCAGTGCTGCAATCGTATTTAAACGCTGTTCGATTCAAATCATCACGTGATAAATCTGTTCTTCTGCGTCGAAAATTAATTACATGTTGATCTCTGTTGCTCTTGTGATTGAGAAGCACGAAGTCGAGCCATACCAAGGCGGCGTTCTTTACGGGTAATTTGTTGTTCTTCTTCAGTCTTTTCATTCGCTATGTTTTGTATCCTTCTTGCATTACGGCTTTGTCAAGAAATATACGATCGTCTCTGTCGCAGCATTGTTAATGATCAATCAAAGGAAAATAGAAATTATTTCTTTAAATTTCAATTATTGATGTATATTGAAACTTAACCATAGACGTTTAGCTGCCATCTGCGTATTGTTATTCCATACCAGATGCGTTTTTGATACACCACGTTTTATAGGTGTCTAACGGGATAAAAAGTGTCCTATGTCCGTCCGTTGGTTCTAATCTACCTCTCCACCAATTTTCAGCCAAATCTGTCCAGCCGTTCTTGAGTTATAAGTAATGTAACTAACACGACTTCCTTTTATATATATATAGAAACTAAAATTTGTATGAAGCTTCAGTGTAGTAAAAAAATATTTATTGGCAACCCCACTGAGCTACATGTAATAGTTTCCGCGTAATTTCCTCAAAAAGAAATTTGGAACAAAAAATTCCTTATTTGTGGCACATTAAGTATCTGTTATAATAATCGTTGAAAGTTTTGGTTACAGCACATGATGAGATCCATGAAATAATAGATCTATAAAAAGTTTCAATGCCTGGATGTAAATAATAACAAACACAAGGTCTCTTAAAATTATAGTTCAGAGGTCAAGTTCTACTGTCAGTTCTGTTCTAAAAATTCTAGACGGCTAGACTAACTAAAACTTTTTCTCTAATTTTAACCAACTTAACTACATTCACTCAAAAATTAAGAAAATTCTATATTGATTCAAGACATTGTTATAAAATATTGTATGTCCCAGAAAGCAGCCGTTTTGAGGCTGCTATCGTGGGCATAGAGCGGATAAAAGAAGATTCCCGTGGCTGTCAGCTGCTTCAATATATAAACAGTGGCCGAGAGGCCAGGCTAGTCATCACTTTGCACCAAGTCACCGTATGATCCGTGTCAGTCAAACACCGGAGTACGGGAAGCCTCTTGGATGATGTCACAGCCAGACCGCAGTTAAACTCACATTTTCGGTACAAATAGGAAGTGAAATCTAGAGGACTGTACACTATCCGGTATCGCTTAGATTTCGCGTAAGTACCTGTTAGTGTGCCACCCGTAAGGTTAATAAATCCGTGGGGCTAGTGGTGACAATTATTTTCAGCTTTTGTGGAGAGCAATTATTTTTATTATCAGAAGTCAGGGTGGAAGACAATTTAATAGGTACGTACCATAGAGATCGCCTCTGAACTGCTCGTAGTCCTATTTAGGATGGAGAGATTTATTATTAGTATTAAGAAAATGAGTAATAAGATGCTGTGCATGTGAAACTTTACCGAACTCGAAATCTTCATTTATAATGATTGTCCTGATCCCGCTGAGCAAATAGAGAATAGAAACCTTTCTTTCAGTAGGATGGAAAAGAATGTGAACTTGCAGACTCGGAACTTTGTTTAGTATGTTTTCCATCGCTTTCTGGCTGACCACAGAAATAATTTCCAGGGTCTCGTAAAATACGGTAAACAATATTTCATATATTCTGTTATTATTTTCCTGTGACATATTTATTATTATTGTTAACCCGCCGTCCCACAACCATGTGATGGAGTGGCGTAGAGCCAAGTCATCGTTGGTTGTAGGATCCTCTTTACCACATGTACTGTCGGTTACTATGGGAGTCAGCACCGACACAGATGAGGAAAGGGATAAGTTGCGGGGGCTGTTGGCTGGAATCCAAAATCATCTGTACTGAACACATTAAGATTAATACACAAATTTGTTCAAAAAGGAAATAATCACAACTTAACTTTATTCCTTTGATTTCTATACTTCCCAAATACAAGTACTTCAATCGCTATTGTTACTTGCACAATGCAGGCTACGAAACATCTTTCTATCACTCAGTACTGATGCTCTCGAAGACTGCGACTAAATTGGGCCGACCAGCGACGGGTGGCTGGTTAAGTCAGCTTTGGCATGGGGCGCTTAACTCCTCGAGGTGTGGTACTAGTCAGCACCTTCTTGATATTTCGCGGCACTGCGCTGGTCGGTGTGCAGTCGATGTTTTAGGACTACACTCCGTATACTTCACTTCACAATTCTGACTTAATTTCTTCCCACTTTGTGCATACATTTTGTCCGTTCCAGTCTTATGCTTCAGCCTCTGCCTCAGTTAGCTGTCCAACCTGAATGCAATTTTAACCCCTTTGTTGTTGAATAAAGTCGCCTGCTTGTCAGGGATATTATTCCTCAATACGACATTACTTTATATATCTGAAGCTTTATCTCTGCATAAAACTCCATCTATTAATTCTCTGTCAACAACAAATTCTAGCACTATTTTTCATTTCTTTGGCCTTGTTGTTACGACTTTGTATGGTGATATTAGCTCACTATATCGAACTTTTCAAGACTGCTGTTTTGTCTTTATGGCGTCGCACGAGATATTAAACACCAGTGAACATGAGTGTACTATATATTCCATTGTTGTTCTTGTTCTCAGTCCAGAAATAATAATTTAAAAATCCTTTGGCCAGTGGTCTAGTTTAAATAGTATAGTCTTATACATCTCATTAAGGTCGTTCTCCAGTTCATTTATTTCGCTGATGGATCCTTGCTATTCTATTAGTATAGGGTCTCAAAGCTTTTGTAGTTTATTACTGTACTTAACATTTTGTTTAGAAAAACTGTTTGATTTGTTTTCAAGAAGATAGCCATAATTTGCCCTGCTAGTGCAGAAACCGTTGTTGAACCTTTCTCTTCTACGTAAAATTTACCACGCAACATTAAGTAACTGAACATTAAGACAAATTTTGATAATCATATAAAATCATCGACTTCAATGTCAGATAGTTTACCATGCTCACGTAAGTCGTTTTCTGTAATTTCTACCATTTCCTCAAATGACACTGATGTACACAAATTAGCTACATATAATAAAGCAAACCTTGCCCCTGATTTATTTTTCACTCTTGTTTCAGGTTTGTCACCTGTCTACTGTTTTTAACCAACATGATTTCATAATAACAATACCCTTTATGAAAAATCCCACTCAACCACGTCAATAATATTGCTCCAGACTCTTTCGTCCCTTAACAATGGGCCTAATTAATTCTTCTAATTCATGGGTCTTTATCCTACCACACAGTAATATTTTGTTTCTTGGTAAGCAAAACTTGAGTTTCTCTTAAATGTTTCTGAAGTTCTGCTTATAACGTCAGGGTATTTGTTTCTGAAACCGTATTTTGAAAGTTAAATTAATGATTTTATGCTTGTAATAATCTTGCTTCATAATGGAAACTTTATCCACCTTTTATAACCAATGCCTCATTTTCTTGTAACTTCAAATTTACTTCTTCTATCACATTCACTCCACTCCCTGGTGGAGTTCTAAAAAATCACTTGTCCTATTTCTTCAAGGAAATTTGTGATAGTCTAAATGGATTGTCAATTTATATATAATATTTTAGTACATACATGTAAGCTTATTTTTTGGAATGGGAGGAATAATAAGATCATGTACGTCAGTTAGGTAATATGACGAAACTATATTAACCTTTTACCTACCACTAGGCGCAGAGTTGTGTCTGTGATGTTTAAGATCTTCTCTGTTAATTTTAATGAAATTTTATGACTTTTGATAATTTGTCGAGTTAGTCCTAATTTTGGAGAAAGTTAGAAAAATTTACCTATGACTTTCTGCTAAGGTGTTGGTGCACATTTCCTTCCATATGGGTCTCACTCACCCATGTGATTAGAAGAAATTTGTCAACAACCAGATATCTGTCTCTGCAGCTTGTGATACATCATTTGCCATTTGTCATTGTCGTCACTCTTCTTTCAGCTTTCGACATTCCTCCTTTGAAAAGCAAATTTGTGTTTTAGTGATTTATTTCACAACAACTGTCTTTCTACAAACTGAAAATGTTACAGAGAAGAGTACTATCAGATGAGGAGATAAGGTAATTGTTGGAGCAGTCTTCTGATTCTTAAAATCCACGTAGTGAACATGAATATTTGAATCTTCCAGTGATGATGAAATGAGGCACATCTCGCAGAAAACTAGAGCTAAACAAAGACGGTGACAATGAAGAATGCCTTTGCAAAACTGGAGAACAATTTAGTGGAAATTCTGTGTCGTATGACTTATTGTTTATTCGTAATAGTAATAAAATACGGGCCACAGCTCCTCAAGCTGGAATTTCTGGTAGGCGGAGCAAAAAGGATGTACTGAAAGAAGACCAGGGATCTACAAATTATTCGATTAGGAATTGTTATACCGTAGAATCTTGTTTTATGTTGTTCTTTCGTGTATACCTCATTTACAGTGTGTATGTGGACCAACAAGGAAGGTCGAATCGTTTAGACCTCTGGATGGATGCAGACATGCATGGAGTGAAACAGTTTATTGTTGTTGTAATCCTACCTGGAGAGTACAAGTCAAGGAATGGAGATATCAGTCAGCTTTGAAATGCTGAGAATGACCGACCACTGTTCAATGAAATAATGTCTTTCAACCACTTCATACAATTCTGAGGGATTGCGCTTTGACAGTACAACAGCCAGACGTGAAAATAGGTCACGTGACATATTGGAACCAATCGGAGAAGCTTTAGAGATTTGAGAAATTACTCTTAGGGATGCGTACATTCCAGGATGGTGAAGTTGATCACATTTCGAGGTTGGTGTCCATTTCGACAATGTATCCCATCAAACTCTGGTACTGGGCAGCAGCGGTCACCAGTATCGAATTGATGCACAGAGCAATGATGCTTCAGATGGATCAAGATCGAAGAGTCATGGACGAAACGAACCATAGTCTGGTTCTTCGGCCATGATACTGCGATGTGGAAAGGAAATCGAAAGACTACCATATTATTATATTTCCTGAACGTTGGAAGATGGAGGATTATGATGGCGTTTCCTGGAGTAAAATATTCCGGAAATAAACTACTCCCTAGTTCAGATCTCTGGGTGGGGAGTATTTCAGGTGGTGTCATCAAAAGACATGAACATTTTAGTTTCAGGATTGGGACATGGAACGAGAGAACACTTCAAATAGTAGGAAAACTGGAAAATCTTAAGACAGAAATGGACAAATGTGAAGTGAACACAATGGGTTTAAGTGATGTGAGGTGGACAGATAGTGATGAAATAGTATCAGGTAATAACACAATCTTTTATTCCGGTGGTAAAATTTTTGAACGTGGCGTAGCAATAGTGATGGGAAATGAATTAGTGCGAAGTGTGAACAAAGTCGTGTGTTATAGCGACCGTTTAATGATTGTGAAAATAAGTGCAAAACCAGTAGACATTCTAACAATCCAAGTGTACATGCCAACATCAGATCATGATGACGAAGAAGCAGAGACAATGTATGATGAAATAGAAGACATCATTCAGTCTGAAGGAACAGGAAAAGTAAATATCATAGTCATGGGTGACTGGAATAGTGTGGTTGGAGAAGGCAATGAAGGAAACATTGTTGGACAATATGGATTAGGAAAAAGAAACAACAGACGAGAAATGCGAATGGAAATCTGTCACCGAAAAAATTTGGTGGTGATGAACACTTGGTTCAAGAAAAGGAAGAGTGAACTTTACACACAGAAGAGCCCAGGAGATATGAACAGATATCATATAGTCTACATGCTCGTCAAACAGGGGTTCAGGGGCAGTGTGAAGGACACCGAGACCATGCCGGCTGCTAACATCGACTCGGATCACAACCTTTTGGTTGCAGATATCAGCACAAGGCGAAGAAGATCCGACATCATGGGAGGAGAAAACAGAGATAGGATTTGTAAAAGATAAGAGAGAATAACGCGGCAGTAAAAGAATTGTTCGAGAAAAAATTTAACGAAGTGAGACACAAAAATAAAAGTGCAAGTGCGGAAGATCAGTGGCAAAATGTTGAAATGGTTTTGTTAAATACTCTGAAAAGTGAATTTGGGAGGGAAACAAAGACAACGAGAAAACCCTGGATCACCAATGAGATGCTGGAGAAAATAAAGGAAAGGAGAAAGTGTAAAAGTGTACTTAGAAGAAATGTGTGACGAAATAGAAGAACCACAAAGAAGAGGAAGGTACGACCTCATGTACCAGAAAACGAAGGAACTGGGAGAAGGAGAGAACTTAAGTGTAAGGGCGTTCGGAATAGAAGATTCTAGAGGACATGTGGTTACTGAACGAGTGGAAGTACTGTAAACATGGGAAGAATATATAAGGAAACTATATGATACAGAACATCGCCCAGATGACATCGACATACAGCCAGAGGAAGCTATTGACGAAGATGAAAAATGGCCCAGTATATTGACAAGGGTAGTGAAGGAGGTGATAAAGGACATGAAGTGTACGAACGTTAAAGGGGATGACGATATACTAGTGAATATGCTTAAAGAAATCGGAAATGAAGTTTGGAAGTTCTGACACAACTCATAAACAAAATCTATGAAACTGGAGAATGGCCTGAAGACATTTTGGACGTCACATTGGTTACTCTTGAGAAGGAAAAGCAAGCCAGGAAGTTTAGTGATTATAGAACAATTACTCTGATAACGCATGTGGCAAAGATCAGTGCAAGAACACTAAATAGATGGTTGGAAAACAAAATTGAAGAAGTGATGGGAGAAGACCAGTTTGCCTTCAGGAAAGAAAAGGGGACCAGAGACGCCATTGGCATGACGAGGATATTGTCGGAGAGAGTTTTGGCCGTCAACGAAGAAGTTTGCGCTTGTTTTATAGACTGGCAGAAAGCCCTCGACAGAGTCAATGGGAATATATTGAACATCCTTAAGGAAATAGGAATCAACTGGAGAGATTGGAGACTTATAAGGAGCAGGCCAGTGTGGCCGAGCGGTTATAGGCACTTCAGTCTGAAACCGCGCTACTGCTACGGTCGCAGGTTCGAATCCTGCCTCGGGCATGGATGTGTGTGATGTCCTTAGGTTAGTTAGGTTTAAGTAGTTCTAAGTTCTAGGGGACTGATGACCTCAGATATTAAGTCCCATAGTGCTCAGAGCCATTTGAATTTGAACTTATAAGGAACTTGTACCTGGGACAAAGCGTAAAGGTGCGACTGAACTATGGAGAAGCGAACAGTGCGAAAATAGGAAGGAAAGTGAAACAAGGATGTTGTCCGTCGCCAAGTCTCCTCAACCTGTATGGAGAAATGCTGGCGAGAGAAGCGCTGAAAGGATGCTGAAACTTCAAAGTAGGAGGACGTCTCATCAACATCATCAAGTACGCAGACGACCTGGTAGTGCTGGCCAAAAATCAGAGACAGCTGCAACACATGATAACAATTTGATGGAAACGGGAAGAAAATATGGTATGCAAATGAACATCGAAAAATCAATAGTGATGCTCATATCAAAACGTGAGAAACACTTGCTGATAACTGTTGACAATCGGGAACTGGAAAATGTGAATCAGTTCAAGTACCTGGGAAGTTTTATCACAAAGGATTCCCACTGCACAAACGAAATCCGAGCAAGAATCGCCATGGCCAAAGCTGCTTTCAACAAGAAGAGGACTCTGCTGACCAGCAAGTTGAGTTTGGCACTGAGGAAAAAACTGATAAAGTGCTACATTTGGAGCATTGCACTGTATGGAGCAGAGACATGGACCGCGAGAAAGAAGGAAAAGTAATATTTAGAGAGGTCTGAAATGTGGTGCTTGAGGAGAATGGAAAAGATCAAATGGACAGATCGCATAAAAAAATGACGACGTACTGCGAAGAGAAGGACACAAGAGAAGTATTCTGCGTACAACTCTTCAGAGAAAGGCCAACTGGATTGGACATGTACTTAGACACAAGGGACTCATACATGGTGTCATCGAAGGTAAACTCAGAGGAAACGCAGGATGAGGAAGAAGAAGAATTCAACATCCTGATGACATAAAAGATGGAAGGAGATACAAAAGACTGAAGGAAGAAACTGAAGACAGGGAACAGTGGAATCAGAAATTCTCCGTACGAAGACATTTACCTGCCACCAGGCACAATACTACATAAATAATAATAATCCCACCAAAACTTGGTAGACATGCAATTAAATCCTGTGCAATTTGTGACAGTGCGATAAGCTTCTGCTGTAAGATGAAAGTATATTAGAGGAAGGAGTGATACCAGAGCCATGTGATTTGGAGAGAATTTTGGGAAAACCCTGGTGATTGAACTTGAAAAGTCTGTACGTAATATCAGCCGTTATAACTTTATACAGCTCTCAATTTAGCTCATTATTCGCTGCCAATAGATCAGACGCTAATAGTTGCTATCCGAAGAAACATGTGAGCTGCTAGCCAGTTTTGTTACACCTAAAGAACGTGAATTATACTCTATTTTATTTGGTTTACAGTCACATGTCATGATAGCCTCTTATGTTCTTAAGGAAAACCATTTTCTTACTGTCCTTAGCTATCTTCATTACCAGCCAAGAGTGTCATCATCACAAGTAAAGGTGAGTCAAGTTGTAATGACGCACAGTGCCACAAAGAGCAGCACTGACACCATCGATCAGAAGACATGATGCCACAACGTGAAGAGAGAGACAAGGCGCTGGCCATTAGTGGTTTTCTTCAACATGATCGAAGTAAGGGTAATGAGTGGATACGTAATTTGGATGATGCTGGCTACGAATAAAATTGAGGCACTGAACTTCCATGATATAATTTTGGAAAGGAACAAGCAAGGGTAAAGAAGTCAATGCATTTATTAGTAGTATCCAGTGAAATCATCATCTAAGAAATGGAGTAGACATGCATATTGTGTAGAGAAGGGAGATATAAAATTCAAATTACATATAAGTACACCAAACCTGTATACTTGGAACATTGTTCTATTGTCTGTAGACCCTGTGAAAATTTTCAATAGCAATAAAAGCTATCGGCAAAAGCATAAAAATTTTAATTTAAAGTTTAAATAAATACCATTTACTTAAAAGTATTTTTACATCAAATGTCGTTCACATTATTAGTAGTCGAAAGGGTATCCATTTATGTCAACTTAAATAACACAGGCGAGAGGGTCTCGACTGGTAGGCAATGCTAGACAAATCCTCTGGTAAGACGAGGCTGAAAGAAGCATAGGAAGGTGATTCTTGTGGCTGTATTCACAGCACCATTCACTTTCTAACACGTATTTCAAAGGGAAGTGCAGACAAAAAGAAAAAATGATACAAGTGTGGTTACAAAAAAATCACAGGTCTAATTTTTGTTCTCTTGTATGGAGTGCCTTTCTTGCCTGGATGATAGTCCAACAATAGTCGACAAACATTTTAGGCATCCACTATCTATTGTATCAGTTTTCTGTGGAAGGTATGTAACCTTTATCTCTGTGTTGGTCCGATACGTCACTGCAATACTCTGCAAAGAGGTCCATGTGATACTCTAGGAAATGTACTCTAAAAGATATTTGCAGCCATATACTTGATAAGCTTTCATTTAATTTGCAGCTCCTCTTCTCCCAAGGAAGTTTTCTGATATTTTCTTGAATATTGCCATGCTCACGTTTCTGTGTCAGTCATGCATGTTTCACAATTTTGATCAGCTCAAGTTCCCTTATTTGCGGGCAAACAACTACACCTTCTTTTGTTTTTGCTACTGACATACAGCGATATTTTTCGACAAGGTTTGCAAAACCTCTGGCATTCTGAGCCATCGCTTTCAACTTCGCTTAAGTTTAGTGAAATTGATGTGTTGATGTGGGAAAAGATGACCTTCACTGGCTACCAGACTACAATGTTCAAAATTCTTTTCAACCACATTTAAACTTGGTCTAGGATATAGCTCTCTTATATAGGGAAGTTTGTATTATGACTATCCACTTCACACACAAAATACGCATGTATTGTGTAAGCGTTTTGCATTTCCAATAACAATGCAGTTACTTTGAATCTCCTACAAGTCTTCCATCTTTCCTCTACATATTTAATTAGTTTGAGAATATTTCTTAAAATTTCCTATCTTTCTATGATAATATTGGTACTAACCTTTGGAAAAAGGATTATAGTGTACAGCCTCACTCTTCCCACCTCCATTTTAATGCAACGCTTTTTTTATTTATAAAATATGGAAACTAATTTCTTATGCATTAATGATTATCTTTTGTCTTTATAAACTAAAGCACTGGTATCATTATATAATTCTTCAAATTGTGCTGTAGAAAGTGCATTTGATACCCATAAATATACTTGGTACATAACATAGACTTCTTGTACAGGATCATAAGGTACGATGTCACAAACTTTTCAGGAATAATGGAAGAGGTAAAAAGCATCAATGTGAGGTACGGAAATCCGGTCCAGAGACGACCAAATTGAATGTTAGAATCAAAATCGTTGTGATATCTTAGTAGTATACACGTACTGGTACTGTTGTTACTAAGATTGTAGGGTAGGAAACTTTCATTACTGGTAATACTGACCAAAACAAGAAACAAATGTCTTTTTTTGGTCAATGTATAGTAAACATAGACTCTAAAACGCTAGCCACAAAAGCTGTTAGAACTTGCTCATCTCGGATACCGTGAAATATTCTCTTATGCTGCAAATTCGTTGGTTTACGTTTTTTTAGAGTTGGTGGTATGGACTAAGACAGGAAAAAAGTCCACAAAATATGCGCTCTAAAGTGCATACCTTAAAAGCTATGGTGCATCTTCAAAACCTCTTACCTAACCTTATGGGTAAACCGTTTTTCACATTCATTTCAAAATATTTTATGACATGGGACTTCTATCACCTTCATCACATTGGAGTTACATCGCTTTCTGCAAACCGTCTGTTGAAACTGATGTGGTGCATCACGATCATAAATTTAATGTAACCACCACAGTACCTGCTTACGTTTCCACATATTTTCTTGCTGCATGTAACAACGTTCAGACCTTGCAAAAACTACTCGTCATCTACAAATGGAGCATATCATTTTCAGAATTGATGGCTACAGGCTTGCTGTCACTGGCTTTTAGCATTTAATCAAATAGAAAGGTACTCAACTGCAAAGCAACTTAGATAACCATTAAAGCATCATTTTTATCAAGAGAAATTCCAACTAAGAACGAAATTCTGTCAATGAAATATCATCTGCATTGTTTAAGTGGTGATTAAAATACTTATTTTGATCAGGTATTGTAAATTTTTACATTAAGTCCGTTTTATAACAGCTTACATGAATTCCTATTTAGTAAATCCCCAAATTCTGGAAACAGATTTAAATCTTTGCCTTCCATGAGAAAAAAATCCTAATACTCAGCTTTGGGCTGCAAAAGTAAGGTGAACGATATGTGCCATCAATTAACTAAATGATCCTGAAGAAGATTATGGTGCTAAAAAAGATGTAAGAAACTAAGAAGAAGTGCTGAAACGGGCAATAAAATCACCGCTGAAGATATTTATTTCATGCTTTCATAACATAAGAAGCCATTAACAGTCGACAGAAAAATGAAAATGCAGCTCCTAGAAAGCCTAGGCCAAGTAATCTCCAATAAAATAAGATTAAAAAATTACAGTCCGATAGGCTAAACTATATGTTACTCAATAAAGCAATCTGCTAAATCACCGGTGCAACTGATGAAGCGTGGAGGCGTAGTGGCCACCACACTAGACTCGCGTTCAGAAGATTGACGATTAGTATTCCCACCCATCCGTTCAGATATAGTTTTTCCGCAGTTTCCCTAGATCGCTCGAGGGAAATGCTGGGATGTTTTCTTTGAAAAGAGTACGGTTTGTCGCTGTGTTGCTGCTTGATAAGATCGTTCATGTTATTGGAGTTATACGCAGGTACTGCATATCAACAATAATATATTATTAATTATTCCTTGCTAACATTATTTCTTGGCACGATTTACACAATTTCTGGTTGCGAGAAGCAGTGACGGAAATAAAAGAAAACCTGAAGAGATGGATTGTAATTCACTGTGAAAGAATATTAATTATAAGTTTCGCTGGTGGCATTCCTGTTCTCAGTGGAAGTGAAGAAGTATTACAGGATGTGCCAAATGGAAGAAACAGTTAATGTGTGAAGAATATGCACTGAGAATAAATCTAAGAAAGATGAAAGTGATGAGAAGTAGAGACAATGAGACGATTGCGAAAATATCAGGACTGAGGATGACCAAATAGACATTGTTAAGGGATTCTGTTAGTTAAGTAACAAAATAACCCATGATGGGTAGAGTAAGGAAGACATATAAAGCTGACTAACACTAGCAAAAAACGCGTTCCTGGCAAAGAGAAGTCTTCTGGTACCAAACATAGGTCACGACATGAAGAAAAAAATTTTGAGAATGTACTTTTGGAGCATAGCTTTGTATGGTATCGAAACGTGGACTGTGAGAAAGTCTGAAGTCAATCGAAGAATTGGCGATGTGACAGAAGAATACTGAAAATCAGATAGACTGATATGGTAAGGAACGAGGACGTTCTCTGTAGAATCAGTGAGGAGAAGAATATATGGAAAGCACTGACGAGAAGGGACGATAGGACATATGATATTAGAGAATAATTTCCATAGTTCCAGAGGAAACTGTATATGGCAAAAACTATAGTAAATAGTTGAGGACATAATTTACAATTGCCACTCGGAAGTTAAAAAAATTGGTACGGAGGACGACTGTGTCAGGGGCTGCATGAAAGCAGACAGATTACAGTAGGCTCAAAGGCAAGGAAGTGTTACTTACACTTACTAAGGAAACTGACTTTACGCAGTCTATCCTACGAATATTCTAGTCGCTTCAGTCACCCTTCCCATTAGTTTAACTCATTAAATGTTTTGTTAGTGGCATAGTGACTTTGTTCATATGATGAGTACAGGTTCTCATTTTACATACTACATGTCATTTTTTAGCTAGAAAGATGTGTGTTATCCAGTTCACCTTATTTATCTGTGTAGTTATATCGAGCCACATCTAGACACTCTCCCTCATTTCTATTTTCTTGTAATTTATTTATACTTTAAATGCATTAAGAGACTCATACTTAACAGCGACATTATACATTCCACGAATCTCAAATGACATTTCACATCAGACGTAGCTTCCAGTATTCTGAACATTACGTATACCATTGTTTGCATACATTTTTCATCAAATAAGGTACCCTGTCACGATGGTGCAACTTGAGAATATATGCCTACTATTTACTGTTGCAATTGGAAACTAATTGTTAAACGCTCAGGTAATGTTTGTTTCCCTTGCTGCAGTCAGATTGGCTTTGTATATTAATAACATCTGGGATAACGTTGTCCAGGATAGGGTATAGCTCTCCAAATCCTCGCATGCTATGATTTACTGAAACTAGTAATACTACTTTAAACTCAGCAGTCATCTTACGTTTCATCCTCACTGGACATGGATGACCCACTCCTGAACTGAGTTGAAGACCTAGATCCTTTCAGGAAGTGAGAGGTCAGTGACTCAGAATAAAGAGTTGGGAGCTCTTCGCATACAGAAGGCTTGGTTCAAATGGCTCTGAGCACTATGGGATTTAACTTCTTAGGTCATCAGTCCTGTAGAACTTAGAACTACTTAAACCTAAGTCACCTAAGGACATCACACCCATCCATGCCTGAGGCAGGATTCGAACCTGTACCGTAGCGGTCGCGCCGTTCCAGACTGAAGCGCCTAGAACAACTCGGCCATAGCGGCCGGCGCATATAGAAGGCCTTTCTAATTACAACAATGTGTGGAACGAAAACTCTAGGGCAGCCAGCTGCAAGAGCAACCTACCCAGTGTTTGAATTAGTGACTGTAACATAGAGTGTACTTTCCTATGTACCTAATTGATGAAAACAGCTCTCATCAACCTCTCAAAGAACAGATAATAACAAAAAGTCACCCCTTTAGTGCACTGCATTAACACTGAAAATACTTCCCCACCTTTTATTTCTGCTTTTAATTTGAAATTACAGCTTGCAAGGAGCTGCTGTGTCAGTCCATTCAATGCTTGACAATGAAAGATGATGTTTTGTTAGCAGATCCAAGTGGTTCCATTCCACTCTCAACTCAGGTCACAAATGTCTCGCGAGTCACTGCAATGTTGCCTCACGTACTGATTCACCTCCCAGCAAGTGCTCATTGCTCCAGACTCCATGTGGAGTGGATCGGCAGTCACCCCGCTCTTCCCATTTGTGGCACATTAACTCATTTGGCTCACAGTGCACTTGGTACACTAACAGATTCAAGTCGCAGTTCAAATTGAACCTTGGTCTCACCACTCTCCATTCAAGTTCAAATCACCACAGATATTGTTCATTATAACAATAGTGGTATGTGTACTACATTAGTGAATTTTGCATATATATTAGTGCAGTTATAGAGTGTGGAAAACACAATTCATATTTTAAAAGCTACAGGACGAAAGTCAACCCTGTCACGTTTTTTACAGAAGTGTTTCAGGTGACATTTGGTATCATTTTACCAAAATGAATAAAAGAAGTAAAATGCTGTTTCTATTAGCGACAGCTTCCCCTTCTTCTTGGCTCTCAAGTAACCTGAAGATATTTCTACGTTCAAACATCCAACAGAACATCAGAAATGGTGTGAGTCAGAAAGAACATCAAGGACTTAATTAACTGATGATCCTTCTGCATCAAATCGGGAACATTTCCCCATTAATCATCCTCACATATGTCTGGTTTCACTTTAGATGGAGCTCTCAGTTCAGGAAATCAAAGGGAGTCTCCATCTGTTTCCAGCCTTCTACTGTCGTTTTGTTCCCAACAACATTCTTACTTACGGTTTCTTTCCTGACACCCTCACTACAATCGATTTTCAATTGCAACAACAGATAAGTAGGTCTATAAGTGCTGTGAAGCTGATCACATTAAAAAAATTGTTAATGCATTGCACTATGCGTCAAAAGCATTTTAAATTTTTGTGTGGCCCATTACCTCTCCAATGTTACTCTTTTCGCTTTTCTGTTGCAGTTTCTCCATTTGTGAAGTTTTCAAGCGTTTACAAAGTGTAACACAGCATAATGAGAAAGCATGATACCAGATTAACATTAGGTAGGAACATTTTTTGTAGTTTTCTTACATTCATGTGCAAAAGTTGATGTTATGTCACAAAAATAGGTTAAAAATAACATTATTATACCACTATGTCAGTTTTGATCGTAATATAGTCATTGGTTGTAACTAACACTTTCGATTTGTTATTTATGGAAAGCAACAGTTGGCCAAACAGTAATAATATTAGTTTCTGTGGACTCATGGCAAATTTTGTAGGTGATAAGATTCACTTATAGTTGTACACTCTAGAGTGCATCCAATCTGAAGAGAGATACACTGCAGAAAATATTTCAAATTGAGTAAAGGTTGATCCAATGAAGTATAATTTCAAGTTTATAATCACTATCATATAGATTGACAATAATTCAAACACAAAGTCAGCTGTGAGGCTTTTCAAACTCCTTATGTTCCATATTTTGCCAGTTCTTCACATCGCATTATACAACAAGCAGTGCAAAAGTAGATACTGAAAACTGTTGATGAAATTAAAAATCCGTTTTGATTTTCAGTAATAGTTCTGTTGCCTTAAGAACACTTACTGAAATACAAATAATTTAAATGAAAGGTCACTCAATTACTGCTGTAAAGAGGGGATATTGCTCGATATGGAAGGTGTTCAACGATATCATCAGTCCATTTCAAAGAAATCCACAATACAAGGTTTGCAGTGATTATCAAACTAGACATATATTGTTCCATTGATTGTAAATGGAACTGATGATAGTTTCTTGAAGTAGAAACGTAATTTCAGTTAAGTTTCAGTTTTTGTATTGAATTTTGTTTTCAGTAAGATTATAAAGAAGTGACAAGAATGGGCTATTTTTATAATTCCTGACATTCTTATAAAGAATTTTGTTATGATATTTGTGATTTGTACTGAAGAACAAATGTAAGGCTCTTCGCAAATCTTAAAATTATAAGGCAATTGACGGAAAATTATTAGGCCACTTCTATCTGCATTTGAAAAAGTTCAAAATTCGGTAAAAATACAGGTACAGTGACGTTCAGTTACAAAGGGAATGTGTGCTTCTTTCATTTCTTTTTGTAAGTGGAACATGAGTAGCAAGTCATGAAAAAGAGCTTATTCAATCCTGTCAATAGTGGTTCTGACTTGATCCCTGAAAGGACAATGTTTACCCATATCGAATTCTCATCACACCAAACCTTGCTATTTCGAACCATGTATGAATACTTCAGTCTTTGTGAATTAGAATTTGAGTAAGTTCATACGATCTTCATGACAGCTATGGACTATTGTTAGACACAATGATCGTTGATCTGACCACCTTGCTGTTGTACGGACAGAGCATATCTCCATCGTGTGATCAAACAAAAATTTCAGTTGTTTATTGTTCGTCACTTGGTAAAACTTCCGGCCAAACAGATAATGGTTAAACTTTGTAACGACATAGACAACAGCGAGAGTTTCCTTCTCGATTTGGGAATGGTTACATTGAGCTCTGGTCAATAACTTGGAAGTGAAAGCAACCGGCTTATCAAGTGAACCAAATCTGTGAGAGAGCACAACTCTGTTTCCGTCCGAAAGAATCCACTGCCAAAACCATACTCCTATCGAAATCGAAATGTACAAGGCAACTGACACTCAACAATGCATTTTTTTCTGGAATACATTTCCCACTCTTCGGTCCAAACCAAAGGAACATTCTTGCGATGCAACACAGCTGCGATCTGGGCTGCGTTGAGTATCAACCACATGTATCATCTTCCTGAGAACTGACTGCAATTCCTTAACGTTCCGCTCAGCAGGGAGGTCCCGGACGAACAGCAAATGTGAGTGAAAGAGATGAACACGTTGGATATTAAGAACATGGACAAAGTACTTAATTTCGATCTGAATAAAGTCACATTTGTCCAGGTGACACTTCAAACCTGCTGCAGGTGCTCGAAAAAGCATAGGAATGTTGCAGATACGTACCTGCGGTATACTTCCTGACACCACATTGTCGTACCAGCAATCTGAACAGAAGGAAACCTTTACAGTAACCTTTTTAAGTAGTGTTTGTATATGGTATTCGCCAGCCGCTGTGCCTGAGCGGTTCTAGGCGCTTCAGTCTGGAACGGCGCGACCGCTATGGTACAGGTTCGAATCGTGCCTCAGGCATGGATGGGTGTGATGTCCTTAGGTGACTTAGGTTTAAGTAGTTCTAAGTTCTACAGGACTGATGACCTAAGAAGTTAAATCCCATAGTGCTCAGAGCCATTTGAACCAAGCCTTCTGTATGCGAAGAGCTCCCAACTCTTTATTCTGAGTCACTGACCTCTCACTTCCTGAAAGGATCTAGGTCTTCAACTCAGTTCAGAAGTGGGTCATCCATATCCAGTGAGGACGAAACGTAAGAAGACTGCTGAGTTTAAAGTAGAATTACTAATTTCAGTAGCTATTGGCGTGGAACACCGGTCAGATAACCAGTCCACAGTGATGCCACTCAAAAATTCGCTCACAAGCATTTAACTATAATTCTGTCCGTTCACGCCGCACAGTAAGTGTGGCGGCCAACACAGTGAACAACGCTTAATCGCAAGGACTCAATATAGAGTTGCACTCCGATTCACTCTCGACAGAGGTGCTCTCCCAGTGAAGAACTGAGGAGAGACTTGTTCTTTGAGTACACGTATGAGCATGCACGCTCCCGTTATCTGTTCTCGCTGCAAGAGCGACAACGGAATGGTGGCCCCTCTCCACGCCAGATGTGATGGGGTATATCTTTCGATCTCTTCCATTACTCCTTCAGCTCAAAGCGTCAGAAATATCCTCCGTCTGCGAATCAACATTGCTCTTCTAAAATGGGAGAATGACGTTTCGTTTAAGGATACCAATCCAGAAATCTGCAGCATTGGCATTTAGCGTTTGCTGTCTCCCTGTGAAAACCTCTGAAACTGCGAGATATATTTGTAAAGAATGCGTAGCCTGGGCGCTCTCACATAATGTAGCGGTATTTGCTTTTAACCCGAACATGGGGTCGTCCTTTCACTGGCGCAAACGCTGTCTGCTCTATGGGCAGTCGCGCGCCTAGATAGATAGGTTGATTCGTCCTCAGGAGAGACCGACCCCCCAGCGCATGGTTTGCATCTCCTGAACTAAAAGCCCCTGTGACCGTCGTGACTTGAATGTGTGTGTGTACGCCAGCATCGAGTATTTTAATCTCGGAGCGCATTGTCGATTTAAAATATAGTTTACATGAATTCATACAACATTGACTTTTTCTTATCGAGTTTGAGTTCGAATGAAGCGTCTTGAAGTGCGGAATATGATTGTGAGGGCGGAATATGTAAACAATGAAGGTCAGGAAACCACGATGTCTCACATACCTCCATTCTTCTGACAAAATTTTTGTCTGGGGTTTGTCAATGCCGAGGAAAACATTGACAGAGTCAAGCAAAAATTGTTCTTCTAGTTTTTCCAATAAATTTTTCTCAGCCATTCTTAACAATTTTTTCTAATGATTTCCTTATAGCTATTGTTTCTATTTTTAAATTTTACAATTTATGTTTTGTCGTTACGCATATATAGACTTTACAGAGGTCGTTATTCTTTGTCGTTTCCAATACATGTCTCTGTTTTTCTTTTTCATTTCGAAAAATTAGATTTTACAGTATTAATTTATTCAAACTCGTTGGTGTACAGTGTCTCATGTTTTAGTGTTGTTATATCTTTTCGTTAGTTAAGCTTCGAGTGAATGTTCGCAAAATCTCTGTTGTGTGACTTTGTTTTATTTATTTACGCATTATTTGTGTCAGTGTTTTAAGAGTGAAGAAGTGTTTTTTTTCTTTATTCTATCCTCTTTCAACCTTTATTAATGAGAACCCAAAACTATTTTTATATATAAAACTAACTTGGCTTTAAAGGAATTTTGGAGATTATCTACTTATACTAATTAATTTTCTTTACATAGTATTTTAAGGTCTCTATCACATTATGGGCTTTACGTATATCTTAAAATAATTACTTTTACAAAATGGGAAAATTTATTTTTACAAATATATCACTTTCTTAAATTTACATTCATATTTTACCAGTTTTTTTTGTTTTGTTTTGTGCTGCGTCAGTTTCTGTGCTCGACGATCCCCATTGAAATACTGGAAGGGATCAACTTTTCTGTTGTGTAGCAGTGTCGTGACATATGAAATGTCCGTGCTGCGCATTGTCCTCCTGAAGTCCAACCTGGTTGCAACCTGCATTTCTAGTGTGGCGTTGGTCTTCATGTTGTTGTTATTGCACGAAGTGCAGCAGCAGTGCAGTAGCGAGTCGCATATTTAGCTTTCATATTTGTTTTGTACTTTGATTCTTAATTTCTTTCCGAGTATTGTGCGCTTAAATATTTAATTACATAAAATCCTTGCGTATCCTTGTATTTGTGAGGAGTAATATTGCTTATTGATAGCCTTAGAGTATAAATTCACGGAGTCATTAGATATTAGCAGTAGGATCGATACGGTGTTTGCGTGATGCAAGAGGGCGCAGGAGGAAGTGGCCGCTGTTCGTGAGCCGCTGAGCGTGCCGTTGGCCACGGCCAGCCGCCTTCAGGCTGCTGCCTAAAGGTGCAGCGACGGCGGAGGATATGGCGTGTCACTTGAGACACCTCAGGTGTCGCTTGCTGCGTCCGCTGACTTAGCCGCCGAGGCACCTTCTAGTTTACCCGGCGCGTTGGGGCCGCCCTCACTTCAGGGAGAGTGGCGGTCTGCAGCACGTTCGCGTCGCTATAGGGGGAGGGCCAATGTGGAGACTGGCCGGCTGGCCTCGTCCGTTCATCCTGTCAGTGGGCAGGTGGCCGCTCTTTCAGCAGAACCCGAGCAGGCACATGGGGCAAAGACTTGCTGGTTATTGGGAGCTCCAACGTTAGGCGGAGCCCCTAAGGGAAATAGCATACAGAGCTGGACAAAAATCCAATGTGTTGTCTGCCGGGGAAACCTCATACGAGATGTGAGGCAGCCTTGCCTGTGGCTACCGAGCATACGGGATTCAGTCGTCAGCAAGTAGTTGCTCACGTCGGCACCAATCATGCCTGTCGCTTGGGTTCTGAGGTGATCCTCAATTTGTACAAGCGGCTGGCGGATTTGGTGAAGACCGTTGGCCTCGCACGCGGGGTTCAAGCAGAGCTCTATTTGCAGCGTCGTTCCCAGAGTGGATCGGGGTACTTCGGTTTGGAGCCGTGGAGGGTCTCAAACAGAGGCTTCGTCGACTCTGTGACTGTCTTGGCTGCAGATTTCTGTACTTGCGCTATTGGGTGGGGAATTATAGGACGCCCCTAGATGTGTCAGGGGTGCACTACACAAAGGAAGTACCTAATCGGGTAGCAGAGTACTTGTGGCGTGCACATGTTTTTTTTTAGGCTAGGCAGTAGTGCGAGGTGTCCTGATGAACACTCACCAGTCGACGTGCAGACAGGGATATCATGACGCGCTCAGTGTAAAGACACTTCAGCTATCAAGATATTAGCACCAAATTTTCAGAGTGTTCGAAATAAAGTTCCCGAATTTACTGCCCTCCAGGAAGTGTGTGGCGCGCAAATTATTCTCGGGACTGAGACCAAGCTGAACCCTTAGATAAAAAGTTCTGAAATATTTAGTGAGGGCTGGAACGTGTGTCGGCAAGACAGATTAGACAACATAGGAGGTGGTGAGTTCATTGCCGTTGACATAAATATTGTGTCTTCTGAGTCGAAATAGAGTGTGATTGTGAAGTTATCTGGACACGTTTAACAGGGCTATGGGAAATAAAGTTAATTGTGGGGTGTTATTACCGGCCACCAGGTTCCACCGTGACAGTTCTAGAATCAATCAGAGGGAGTCTACATTATATATTGCAGAAGTATCCGGATCGTGCTATATTAGTCGGAGGCGACCTCAACCTACCTAGTATAGACTGGGATGTCTATGGATTTATTACAGGTGGTAGAGACAAGCCGTCGTGTGAATTACTTTTGAACACATTATCTGAAAACTGTCTTGAGCAGCTAAATCGACAGCAACCGCGTAATGGAAATATTTTAGATCTGATAGCCACGAACAGACCAGACCTCATCGACGGTGTCAGTGTTGAGACAGGGATTAGTGATCATGATGTTGTCATTACGACTGTCGTTACGAAAGTTAAAAAGACTTTCAAGAAGGCTAGGAGAGTATTCTTACTAGAAAGAGCAGATAAGCAGTTGTTAGCATCCCACTTAGTAAGTGAATCGACTTCATTTACTTCCGGTACGATGGAAGTGGAAGAATTATGGGCAAATTTTAAACACATTGTAAATTATGCATTGGACAAGTGTGTGCCGAAAAAGTGGGTTACGGATTGAAAAGACCCACCATGGTTTAACAGCGCAATTCGGAGACAGCTCAGGAAGCAAAGGCAGTTGCATTCGCGTTACAAGAAAGATCGGGAGAATGAGGACAGTCAAAAGTTAGTAGAGATTCGTGCTGCTGCAAAAAGAGCGATGCGCTAAGCATTCAACCACTACCACCGTCATACCTTAGCAAAAGATCTTGCTGAAAACCCAAGGAAATTCTGGTCTTACGTAAAATCGGTTAGCAGGTCGAAGGCTTCCATCCAGTCACTCACTGATCAGTCTGGCCTGGCAACGGAATACAGCAAAACGAAAGCTGAAAATTTAAATTTCGCATTTGAGAAATTTTTCACGCAGGAGGATCGTACAAACATACCGCGGTTTGAGCCTCGTACAGATTCTCGTATGGAGGACATAGTGATAGACATCCCTGGGGTTGTGAAGCAACAGAATGGCTTGAAAATAAAATAAATCACCAGGTCCTGATGGGATTCCAGTTCGGTTTTACAGAGAGGGCTCTACTGAATTAGATCCTTACTTAGCTTGCATTTATCGCGAATCTCTTGCTCAACGTAAAGCCCGGAGCGACTGGAAAAAAGCTAAGGTGACACCTGTATATAAGAAGAGTAGAAGGACGGATCCTCAAAATTACAGTCCAGTATTCTTAACATCGGTTCGCTGCAGGATTCTCCAACATATTCTCACTTCGAATATAATACATTTCCTTGAGACAGAAAAGTTGCTGTCCATGCATCAACACGGCTTTAGAAAGCATCGCTCCTGCGAAACGCAACTCGCCCTTTTTTCACATGATATCTTGCGAACCATGGATGAAGGGTATAAGACGGATGCCATATTCCTTGACTTAAGCGTTTGACTCGGTGCCCCACTGCAGACTCCTAACTAAGGTACGATCATATGGGATTCGTTCCCAAGTATGTAAGTGGCTCAAAGACTTCTTAAGTAATAGAAACCAGTACGTTGTCCTCGATGATGTGTGTTCATCGGAGGTGAGAGTTTCATCTGGAGTGCCCCAGGAAAGTGTGGTAGGTCCGCTGTTGTTTACTATCGACATAAATGATCTTTTGGACAGGGTGCATAGCCATGTGCGGCTGTTTGCTCATGATGCTGTGGCGTACGGGAAAGTGTCGTTGTTGATTGATTGTAAGAGGATACAAGATGACTTGGACAGGATTTGTGATTTCCGTAAAGAATGGCAGCTAGTTCTAAATATAGATAAATGTAAATTAACGCAGATGAATAGGAAAAAGAATCCTGTAATATTTGAATACTCCATTAGTAGTGTAGCGCTTGACACAGTCAGGTCGATTAAATATTTCGGCGTAACATTGCAGAGACATATGAAGTGGGACAAGCATGTAATGGCAGTTGTGGGGAAGGCGGATAGTCGTCTTCGGTTCATTGGTAGAATTTTGGGAAGATGTGGCTCATCTGTAAAGGAGACAGCTTAAGAAACACTAATACGACCTATTCTTGAGTACTGCTCGAGCGTTTGGGATCCCTATCAGGTAGGATTGAGGGAGGACATAGAAGCAATTCAGAGGCGGGCTGCTACATTTGTTACTGGTAGGTTTGATCATCACGCGAGTGTTACGGAAATGCTTCAGGAAGTCGGGTGGGAGTCTCTAGAGGAGAGGAAGCGTTCTTTTCTTGAATCGCTACTGAGGAAATTTAGAGAACCAGCATTTGAGGCTGACTGCAGTACAGTTTTACTGCCGCCAACTTACATTTTGAGGAAAGATAACAAAGATAAGACAAGAGAGATTAGGGCTCGTACAGAAGCATACAGGCAGTCATTTTTCCCTCGTTCTGTTTGGTAGTGGAACAGGGAGAGGAGATGCTAGTTGTGGTACGAGGTACCCTCCACAACGCACCGTATGGTGGATTGCGGAGTATGTATGTAGATGTAGATATAGATGCTTTCTCAACATGTCTGTGTACCCTCTCCGTCGCTATCTCGAAGGGAGCTGGTGATTTATGTTGGTGGCGATGTCCCTCAGACGCGTAGAAATATTTACAATTTTGGTTTTACATATATTTGTTATTTACAAAAGAAATCTGATTTAATATAATGCAAAAATTTTCTAATAGCGGCAAAATTTGTTGTATATATATGATTCCTTTTTTTATTGTAATTTTCTCCTACCACTCCTTCATTCTTTTAATTGTTGTGTATCATTTATTGTTGGTGTGCATACTGTAGTGTACTTGATACTAAGAGAGATTGTTAGGGTATATTGTGTCTATTTTCTTTTAATTAATGTGTTATTTTGTTGATCAATTAATTTAACTTGTATTTAGTGGTTGGTGTAAGATAGGGTGGACGTTAGTTTGCCTAACCTCTTCCTCAGTTTTCAATTCAATCTTTACGTTTTGCAGTATTCGGTCGCCTAACTTCTACATATGGTTTCTCTTTGCTGTGTTGTTCTTGTCTATGTCGTCCATAATTTCCTGGGTAATTAGTTGCGCCCTGGTCTCGCCAGTTGCTGTTTCTAAAATCGTGACCTCTTTCAAAGTACCTTTGACCGTTGGCATTTTGATTCCCAAACTCATTTCCGCCACTGTATGAGTGTCCATTACCGTTCATATTTCGGTACCGATTATTCTGGTTATCGTTTCTATGCCAATTGTCTCCATTGTGCCACTATACTTGTCTGTTAAATTGTGTTAAATTATTGGTGTTAGGATTACGATTATTATTATTGGAATATTCGATCCTAATCCTCTCCTTTTGCTGTTCCCTTTCCTTTCTTTTTTCTTTCGCCTCGACTTCTTTAAACATAAATTGAAGTTCCCCTAAAACTTCTTTGAATTCTTCGGTATTCTCATTTTTTCCTACCGCCGCCTGTTGATACTTTACCAGTAATTTCATTCTACATAGACGTATCAGCTCTCCGTTACTGTATGGTTTGTCTAGGCATTGATTCTTTTTGTCCATTGTACCAAAGAATTTTACCACGCTTTTCTCTCCTGAGTTTTCATATGGTGCCATCTGAAGTAACTCGTATTCAATTTAGTTTTGCGCCTCCTTGGACCAATATCTTTCGAGAAATGCTGTTCTGAACTGTAGGTAAGACGTACAGGTAGCCGCGATCTTTTGCATCACCTCTGCTACTGTCCCTGACATTTGTGCACAAATGAAGTCAAGTTTGTGAGCTACGTCCAGTGGTTTCGTAAGCCTACTTGAAACTGGTCGATGAATGTACGTGCATGCAAGCTAGCTCCTTCTTTCTTGAAATGTTGAAATTTTCTAACTGTAAGGAAGTGGTCTCTATCATATCTACTCAAAAATCCTGTTTGTGGCTGATTCATGGACTCAAATAATTTGCCACTGCTTGTGTCGTCGTGTTTATCCTCTGTTAATCCACTGCCTGTCTGCCTATTCTCAATATCCTTACTCATATCCGCATCACATCGTATCATTAGTGAACAAAAGTGTTATTCGTGTGTTTCTACACTCGTCTTTAGCGGTATCGTACCTGTGCTGCTATTATGTTGTGTCATTGGATTTACTGGTTCAGTTGCCTGTCTTTCGATTGGTATCGGCTGAATGTATGTGTTCCGTTTTTCTAGATACTGTACCTTGTCCTGTGGGATGTCATGTATCACTTTAATCGGGGTTTTCTGTTTCGATTTCTGCGAGAGTGTTACGTCTAGCCTTCGTTCTACTTCAACTTCCTTAGACGGCGCGTGTTCGTGTACTGAATTAATGCTTGACGTGTCAGTTGTTTCACTACAGGTGTAATCGGTCTCGATCTTTTCTCCGATAGTTTGTATCAACCCTGTTCGAAGCTTTTCAAACTGATCTTTGTTTTTAAGTTCTGTTTTATTGATCCGGTGATCATATTTTTTCAGTGCAACCTTTGCGACCTTGCCTTGAATTGCTTGTTCTTCCAAAATTTGTATTGCTGTTCGAGTAGCTTTTTTCGTAAAACGTTCCACCGTTTTGACAACTTTTACGATGTCCAATTGGACCTTGTCCACGTCAGTGCGCAATTGCTGCTGACCTTGTGTTAGCACCTGAATTCTCTCCCTAGATTCTTTTGCGTCTTTGTTTATCTGAGTGATCTGACTATCAATTCTGGCGATCCCTTCCTCCATCTGGATTTTAACCTTTTGGATCTGTGTCTTAACCTCTTGTCTCAAGTTCTGATTATCCTGTTGGATCTGTGCCTTAATAGCCTGATTATCCTGTTTCAATTCCTGATAGTGTTTTGTCATCTGTGTATTCTTTCTCGTTATCCGTGTATTAATATCCTGAATCTGTTTCGTCATACTAGCGTTCATTTTTTGTAACGTCTCCATGATCGCGTCCTGTCCTGTAACACCATGCATTCTCGATCTATTGTTTTCTACGCTGTCAGTTACGTCGTTTACTGGGCTATGCTGTGGCGTTGTGGCGTTTCTAAGTTTGATACCTGCAATAACCCATGCTGTCTGTGTTGATGACTAGTTGCGTTTATCAGTGAACCATTACGTGGCCCAAACAACTGTGCATTCTGCTCTCTCTGTTGTGTATGTCTTGTGTTTGCAGGTGCAGTTGCATCTGTTACGGAACCTTTTCGTGGCGCTCGTAACTCCGCAAAATTCTGTGTCTGTTGTTGGGGGTATATTTAGAATGTGTACGATAGGTTCGACGTATTCTAAATGTTCCGCCTCTTCCTCAGCGTGTACTTCTCTTTGAACGTTAGCTATCTGCCGGTTCATTGATTATATTGACGCGTATTCCGTCCTTGAATATGCGGCAAACAAACGCGTTTCCTGTGCTCGTTTCGCTTCTAATCTTTGCCATTTCCTATGCCGACTGTCTATTTCTGGCTCAGAATGTGCCCTACCTAGAATTTCATATTCTGGAAATTCGATGTTCTCGTCCCTTCGATTCCCATCTGTCTGATCTGTCTCAATTTTATCATAGTCTAACTGAGCCTGCTGATTCTGTAGCTCCCCGACTGTCCTCTGATTCACCGTCTGTCCTATTCTCAGTTTCACCTTCTGTCCTATTCTCAATAAGTTCCTTTACTTGCTGTCTATCTGGTTTATTTTCCCCCATCTTGTCTACTTACTATCTCTCACGTAACCTTTTGACTTGTGCTCTCGTTAACAAGGAAATTATTTCAACACACCACCACCCTATCTAAAAAACTGTACGACCACTTACCAGTTGGTTGAACCAACAACAACAACAACGTCGTGACTTCTCGGCTAATATTCTGTGTGCTCTACTACAGTCTCCAATCTCCATGTGTGCGTTTGCAGAGGGAGAAGCATGTTATTTCGTAATTCAAAACTTACATGATGCTGCGTCACTGCGTCTCTGTGTCACTCAGCGTCTGTGCCTAACACTTGAAAATCCTATGCCATATCAGCAATACAAAAATCGGAAAAAAAATGAAAAATTTTTCAACACAGTAACACACGGCCTTTTTTCCTACAATTCTTCTTTCTTCACTACCTGTATCTATTCTGATCCCAATCTTCGAAAATAGTTATTTAATACATAAAAGAAAGTTCTTCAAAGAGCTAGTGCTGCGACCTGCCGTACCTAACTATCCGGACACTTTCCTATCCTGGTAGCTTACCTATTTTACCTATACTGGCAGGGTCGCCATTTTCTGTGAGCGTGTAGGTGCTATTCTGTCATTCTGCACAACGGATTAATCTGAGATGTACCCTTTACCCTGTGGCTCCTGTAAGATGCAATTTCCACCTCCACGCTACTACAGAAGTCAGACAGACGCTCCTAACGTTATAAAGAGATACGCCTGAAAACCTGTCAGCAATAAATATCTTCTGGAGTTGTCCGCTGTAAAGAAATAACACAAAAATTCACAAAATTTCTTATGTAACTAGTGGGATACTTGGGTACTGGAGTAGTGCTAGTTAGTGTAAGAAAAACATGAAACTAACGAATATTATTATTTATTTTGCAAAAATTCTGAGAAATCACAATGCCACTTTTAGTTATGAACTGAACAAGTCATTTCCGGGTTCATTTCGGAATTTGAAATTACCTCTTAAGGATAGGATTCGCTAATAAAATTTTTATACAATGTTTAAGATTGTTGCTGACTTGGCAGAACGGCTGAGAGCCTTGCCTACTCAACTTGAATAATTATCCGTTAGAATATTGCTAGGTACAGTCGAGGCTGTCACGTGTGAAATGCAGTGAAGTGTACTGTTGTGGAGGAAATATGGGGCTGACAAGAGCTGTAGCGCACAATACCATAAGCTGCGATGACTGCTGTCTGCGTCGCTAGCTGCTGACAAATAAGATAACTCTCATTCTATCTCGATTGACCTTCGCCAATCAAACTCTCCCTACTCCTTGATGAACTCAAGTACTCCTAATTGCCCCTAGTCTAACAATTGGCGTGATACACCGGTCAGATAACCAGTCCACTGTGATACCTCTGAAAAATTCGCTCACAGGCGTTTATCTATAACTGTCCATTCACACCTCACAATAAGTGTGGCGGCCAACACAGTGAACAACGCTTAATCGCAAGGACTCAATATAGAGTCGCACTCCTATTCGCTCTTGATAGAGGTGCTCTCCCAGTGAAGTACTGATGAGAGACTTGTTCCTCGCTCTTTGAGTACACGTATGAGCATTCACGCTGTCGTTACGTGACCTCACTCCACGAGCGACAATGGAATGGCCCCTCTCCACGCCAGATGTGAAGGGGTATATCTTTTGGTCTCTTCCGTTACTCTCCTCCATTTCTTTTAAGCCTACCAATCAAGAAATCTGTAGCATCAGCGTTTGCGTTTGCTCTTACCCTGTGAAATCTCTGAAACTACGACCTATATTTGTAAAGAATGCGTAGGCTGGGCGCTCTCACACAATGCAGCGGAATTTGCTTTTAAGCTGGACATGGGTTGTCCTTTCACTTGGACAAACATTGTCTGCTCTATGGTCGGTCGCGCTCCGAGATAGATAGGGTAAGTCGTCCTTTGAAGAGACCGGCCCCCCGGCGTATAGTTTGCATCTCCTGAACTAAAAGCCCCTGCGACCGTCGTGTCTTGAATGTGTGCGTGTACGCCAGCCGCGAGTATTTCAATCTCGGAGCGCGTTTGCGGTTTACTAGTTATTGGTATATCTTTTACATGAAATCATAAAACATTGACTTTATCTTATCGAGTTTGGGTTCGAATGAAGCGTCTTGATGTGCGGAATATGATTGTGAATGCCTAATACGTCAGCAATGAAGGTCAGTGGTCCACAATTTCTTACAACCTTTGAGTCTGAGTTTTATAAGTTGATGTTAGTCAGGAATACATCTAATTTGATAAGTACGATATTATGAACATCCAGCTCATTTTGAATGAGGTCGTGTTACAGGAGTATCAGAACTGCATTTTCTTTCTGCGATAAAGCTGAAAGATTTGGCAGTGAATGGTCATGACTGCTGGCAGAATGGACGTCTGTTGTGTTTTCCGATGAAAGGTGGTTCTGCCACGGTGCCAAGCATGTCCCTGTGTTGATTAGAAGGAGGCCAATGGACGGCTTGCAACCAACTTGTCTGCGAGCTATACAGACAGGATCTACAACTGGAGTTGTGTTTCGGGCGTTTCATCTGTCAGCAGGAGCACCCCGGCAGCAAATTTGTTTGCCAGTCTGGTGATTAGATCTGTTGTGGAGGCAGTCATGAACAGCATTATAGAGGTGCTTTCCAACAGGTAAACGGTCACCCACATCCCGCTGTTGTAACCCAGCATGCTCTGCAGTGTCGACTGGTGCCTCGGTCTGCTCCATCACCAGATCTGACTTCAATCGAGGACATATTCGACATCATCGGACGACAACTCCAGTATCATCCACAAGCCGCAATAACCTTCCCTGTATTGAGCGAACAAGTACAACAGGCATGAAACCATCCATAAATTGACATCCGGCACTCACTTTTGCGTCCTTACATGCGACATTCTGGCGTTTGCACCACTTAATAATTTACAACCATATCACATTTGCATTGGCTTATCTCGAGGTTACATTAACATGAGAAACTGCAATATTGATCACTTAAATATGTTACCATGACAATTGCTTTCCCGAAATTTCATTTCTCTGCATTAATTAATTTTTGTTGTTGCGATTGTTTTTCTGGCAGTGAATATCTGCAGTGAGTGCTAAGCGCACTTGGGATGGTGTGAAGAGAGACGCCATTGCTCATTCGGTGACTGGAAACGTGTGATTTGGTTTTGCTCAGTCGATGGATTTTGGGGTGGAGGGAGGCGGGAGGAGGAGGAGGAGGGAGGGGTAGGCGAATGCTTGAAGAAAGTTACTGCCTTCATGCTTAGCGGCGAACGAAATACTCAGGATGTAATGCAACAACATTGGAGCGTTTTTTGTGGTTAGGATATCGTCCTCTTCTTGTGCTTGGAAAACGCTAAATGCAAAATAGTGTGAACATCTGTTACAGCACTGTGAACTGCTTACAGTAGAGGAGCAGTTCGGAGACAATGGCTGTTTACAGGAAATGGTTTCTGGATAGTATTTATTAGTGAATTGACTGGCCTGCACAGAGTCCCGACCTAACCTAATGGAGCACCTTTGGGATGATTTAGAAGTCATCTTCGTTTTTGACCCTCCAGCATCCCAACCTTCTTTGGTTATGCCTCTTGATATTTCATTGAAACTGATCCCATCAGAGTACAACCCGTCATAAAGATGAAGGGTGGACACACTCAGTATTAATGTTCTGTAACATGTGTTCTGATACTTTTGATCATGTAGCATACGAGGTGCGAAAATAAGGTAATGAGGCTTGCTTAGGCACATTCTAGTCCAAGCGGCACATTCATGCAACTGCTCAGTCGTGAGTTGTGCTTTAATAAGTTAACGCGTGTTTGTGTCTCTCGTCACAGCATAATATTGCGCAACGGTATGCCATTTCTTCTTTGCGTTAAATTGGGTGAAAACGCGACAACAACTTACGGTAAGCTTCAGAAGGCTTTTGGAGAGGACGTCATGTCAAGAGCTCAGGTATTTGTTGGCATAAAATGTTTAATGAAGGTAGAATCAATGTTGAAGATGAAGACCACAGTGGATCACCATTAACCTCACGGACGGATGTCAACTTAGCCAGGGTGCCTGAAATCGTACAATCTGATCGACGATTATCCGTGAAAATGATTGCAGAAGAACTGAACGTCAATCGAGAAACGATTTGTCTAATAATAACTGAAGATCTTGGTATGAGAAAGATTTGTGCAAAAATGGTCCCCAAAAATCTCACCCCACAATAACGAGAAACACGGAAAAATGTCACAGCCGACCTGTTAGAGCAAACGGAAATCAATCCACAATTGTTGAGCCTTGTTATCACTGGTGATGAAAGTCGTTTGTTTCAGTACGATCCAGAGGTAAAATGCCAAAGTTCGCAATGGTGCTAACCAAAAAAGCCCGCATGTCAAAGTCGAAAGTGAAATGCATGCTTGTGTGCTTCTTTGATTCCAAGGGAATTGTTCGTAAAGAGTGGGTATCTCCTTGACAAACAGTTAACCAGTATCACTACAAAGAAATTTTAGAAAGACTTCGTAAAAGTGTTCTTCGTGTCCGTGCCAACATTGCTGATAGTTGGATTCTGCATCACGATAATGGGCCATCCCATACTGCTCTGTCAGTACAGCAATTTTTAACCTCAAAAGAAATTTCAGTACTACCACGGTCACCTTATTCACCAGATATCACTCCGTGCGACTTTTTTCTGTTTCTAAGAGTCAAAACGGCTTTCAAGGAACACTATTTTCAACCAACACAAGATGTCCAAAAAGCTGTGAAAAGGTTCTTGGAGGATATTACAGAAGATGAGTTCCAGAAATATTCCATCAATGACAGAAGCGCTGCAAAAAGTGTGTACAATCAGAATGGAACTACTTTGAAGGAGACAATACTAAACTTGACTAAAACAGTAATCAACATTTTTAACGTCAGTATCATTACTGTATTGTCGTACCTCGTATATGTCTAAATAGTCATAATTTAGACACTGGGCACTGTGCAATGCAGTGGATATATCGAGGATTTCTTGGGCATAGATATACTCGGGGTTACAAGATCTTTGGTGCCAGGGTGAGGCCAGTGGGATATTGAGTAGAGCGCGAGTGTGGAGCGGGCAGGTGCCGTGCAAAGCTGTAGAGACTGTTGAATTAAACCGGGCTGTTGAGTGCTGGCGGTGGCAGCCGGTGCTGGACGGCAAGGAGTGGGGGCAGGCGTAAGTCTGATAGCATGGACAGAACCTGGGGAAGGTCGACTACTCCGTGCTGCCCTTGTGGAATTACAAGCGTTATGAAAAACTCACGTTTGGAAATACATGGATGCGTTCCTGTTCGCTAGTAGTGTCGCAGTAGTGAGGAATGCCTAGTATAAGTGCAAAAACCAGGTTATTACTTAAGCGTGTATGCTCAGATTCCTAAGACGATTATGTGCAAGTAATGCTCATTAACCTAGATGACTGAAATCCTAGCTCATGCGTAACACCAATCGTTTCCACTATCTAAACAAGTTGTTTTGAATTTGGCCCTTGGAGGCGTTTTTTGATTACTGTTTAGTGTTAAAATCTTTTGTGGCCGTGTCTAACCGTCACAGTAAGTTTCAGGCGACGTTTCATTAGTCACTGATCTGTACTAGTTTCATAGACCTGTTGTTCACACGAAGTTTTTAAATGTTCGGACGCACTTGCAGGACTGTGTCCACTGGAGTCAGTACTTCGTGCTAAGGTGATTGCATTCTGTTCTTTATATTTTACTTACTTACTGACATTTTCCGTGTACTCCTATCTGTGTCGAAAACACAGCTGTCAGTTAACAAGTGCCAGTTGAGCCCAGTCGACGGGTGGTCGTTGTCTTAGTTCAAATTTGTGTACCGCCCGCGACATTTTCCCTTGCAGTGCGACGTTTTCGTCGTCGCTGGTATTGACAACTGTAATTAAGAAGCTTGTTTGTACGGTATAGCTATGATTAAGTTATGCTCTGTGCAAAATTCTACCAGGCGGATTCCTCTTTCATTTCTTAGCCCTAATCCGTGTTCACCTACTACGTTTCCTTCTCTTCCTTTTCCTACTGTTGAATTCCAGTCACCCGTGAATATTAAATATTCGTCTCCCTTCACTAACTGAATAATTTCTTTTTTCTCATCATACATTTCATCAATTTCTTCACCATCTGCTGAGCTAGTTGGCCTATAAACTTGTACTGCTGTAGTAGGCGTGGGCTTCGTGTCTATCTTGACCACAATAATGCGTTCACTATGCTGTTTGTAGCAGCTTACCCGCACTTCTATTTTTTTATTCATTATTATACCTGCTCCTGCATTACCCCTATTTGATTTTGTATTTATATCCCTGTACTCACCTGACCAAAGTCTTGTTCCCCACTATACCTAGCTTTAATCTATCCATTTACCTTTTTAAATTTTATAACCTAGGGGATCTGACATTCCACCCTCCGATCCGTAAAACACCAGTTTACTTTCTCTTGGTAACAACATCCTCTTGAGTAGTACCCACCCGGAGATCCGAATGGGGGACTATTTTACCTCCGGAATATTTTACCCAAGAACACCATCATTATTTAATCATACAGGAAAGCTGCATGCCCTCGGGAAAAATTACAGCTGTAGTTTCCCCTTGCTTTCAGCCGTTCGCAGTACCACAACAGCAAGGCCGTTTGGTTAGCGTTACAAGGCCAGATCAGCCAATCATCCAGACTGTTGCCCCTGAACTACTGAAAAGGCTCCATCCCGTCTTCAGGAACCACACGTTTGTCAGGCCTCTCAACAGATATCTCCCTTTGTGGTTGCACCTACAGTAGGGCTATCTGTATCGCTGAGGCACGCAAGCCTCCCCACCAACGGCAAGGTCCATGGTTAATAGGGGAAGAGCAACTGAATGGAATGCATAGTGTATTGAAAGGAGGGTATAAGATGAACATCAACAAAAGCAAAACGAGGATAAAGCAATTTAGTCGAATTAAGTCGGGTGGTGCTGACGGAATTAGATTGGGAAATGAGATACTTAAAGCAGTAAAGGAGTTCTGCTATTTGGGGAGCAAAATAACTGATGATGGTCGAAGTAGGGAGGGCGTAAAATGTTGACTGCCAATGGCAAGGAAAGCCTTTCTGAAGAAGAGAAATTGGTTAACATCGAGTATAGATTTAAGTCTCAGGAAGTCGTTTCTGAAAGTATTTGTATGTAGTGTAGCCACGTATGGAAGTGAAATGTCGACGATTAATATTTTAGACAAGAAGAGAATAGAAGCTTTCGAAATGTGGTGCTACAGAATAATGCTGAAGATTAGATGGGCAGATCACATAACTAATGAGGAGGTATTGAATAGAATTGTGGAGAAGAGGAGTTCGTGACACAACTTGACTCGAAGAAGGGCTCGGTTGGTAGGACATATTCTGAGGCATCAAGGGAACACCAACTTAGTACTGGAGGACAGCTTGGAGGGTGAAAATCGTAGAGGGAGACCTAGAGAAGAATACACTAAGCAGATTCAGAAGGATGTAGGCTGCATTAGGTACTGGGAGATGAAGAAACTTGCACATGATAGAGTAGAATGGAGAGCTGCGTCCAACCAGTCTCAGGACTGAAGACCACAACAACAACAATATGTCTAGGGTAGCTGAGTTACGGGTGAAGTGACTTCGTGAGTAATTTAGTTGCTTGAATAGCGTTATCTTGAGGACTTAATATCTTGTTTCAAGGCTAATTAATACGATTTTAGGAGTAAGTGTTATACCATGTAAGTTAAAACTGACGCCTTAATCAAATCATGTTCTGATATTTGTTTAAGTGACTGCAGTAATTGGCATCAAGCCTTTATCGCTAAGTCTCCCGTGTCGAAGGGCGATTATTCGAAAATTTTTAAAAATTGCCTTAAGTTTCACTGTATTTTACATTTGGCTATTACCGGTTTGCTCCTTCTATCCTACTGAGGCGCCGGGGGTGTTATATTATTTTCCACGCCTGACCCGAGTATAAATTGTCAAATTAAGAATAAGTAGGGAGGACTGACTACTTTTAATGGCGCCGCATCTTCGGTAACTTACTGTATAATTTGAAATAATTTTCAATAAAGGCGCTGTCTTTCTTTAAACCATGGGGTGGTGTACGTAATTTCTAAGCTATGTTATACCTTTTAATTCTATTTACTTAAATATGTGTTTCCTGGAAAGTGACCTGCGACACGCTGAGGCACGTTGTCTCACGCAGTTCTCTTCAAGCAAATCCTGTTTCTTAAGAGTGACATATCTCACGTTTGGCTATTTGGTTCCTTTGATTCAGTTTAGGAAAAATATTGAGTTTCTACAAGGGGACAAACGTCACGTTTTGCTAAATTGCACTTTTAATGCTGTTAATGGAAACACACATTTTGCTTAAGGGCCTTGATGCTCCTGTAATAAAAGCCAAATGTTTTAAGTATTTGTGTATCGTAATCTGTAATATACACTCCTGGAAATGGAAAAAGGAACACATTGACACCGGTGTGTCAGACCCACCATACTTGCTCCGGATACTGCGAGAGGGCTGTACAAGCAATGATCACACGCACGGCATAGCGGACACACCAGGAACCGCGATGTTGGCCGTCGAATGGCGCTACCTGCGCAGCATTTGTGCACCGCCGCCGTCAGTGTCAGCCAGTTTGCCGTGGCATACTGAGCTCCATCGCAGTCTTTAACACTGGTAGCATGCCGCGACAGCGTGGACGTGAACCGTATGTGCAGTTGACGGACTTTGAGCGAGGGCGTATAGTGGGCATGCGGGAGGCCGGATGGACGTACCGCCGAATTTCTCAACACGTGGGGCGTGAGGTCTCCACAGTACATCGATGTTGTCGCCAGTGGTCGGCGGAAGGTGCACGTGCCCGTCGACCTGGAACCGGACCGCAGCGACGCACGGATGCACGCCAAGACCGTAGGATCCTACGCAGTGCCGTAGGGGACCGCACCGCCACTTCCCAGCAAATTAGGGACACTGTTGCTCCTGGGGTACCGGCGAGGACCATTCGCAACCGTCTCCATGATGCTGGGCTACGGTCCCGCACACCATTAGGCCGTCTTCCGCTCACACCCCAACATCGTGCAGCCTGCCTCCAGTGGTGTCGCGACAGGCGTGAATGGAGGGACGAATGGAGACGTGTCGTCTTCAGCGATGAGAGTCGCTTCTGCCTTGGTCCCAATGATGGTCGTGTGCGTGTTTGGCGCCGTGCAGGTGAGCGCCACAATCAGGACTGCATACGACCGAGGCACACAGGGCCAACACAAGGCATCATGGTGTGGGGAGCGATCTCTACACTGGCCGTACACCTCTGGTGATCGTCGAGGGGACACTGAATAGTGCACGGTACATCCAAACCGTCATCTAACCCATCGTTCTACCATTCCTAGACCGGCAAGGGAACTTTCTGTTCCAACAGGACAATGCACGTCCGCATGTATCCCGTGCCACCCAATGTGCTCTAGAAGGTGTAAGTCAACTACCCTGGCCAGCAAGATCTCCGGATCTGTCCCCCATTGAGCATGTTTGGGACTGGATGAAGCGTCGTCTCACGCGGTCTGCACGTCCAGCACGAACGCTGGTCCAACTGAGGCGCCAGGTGGAAATGGCATGGCAAGCCGTTCCACAGGACTACATCCAGCATCTCTACGATCGTCTCCATGGGAGAATAGCAGCCTGCATTGCTGCGAAAGGTGGATATACACTGTACTAGTGCCGACATTGTGCATGCTCTGTTGCCTGTGTCTACTTGCGTGTGGTTCTGTCAGTGTGATCATGTGATGTATCTGACCCCAGGAATGTGTCAATAAAGTTTCCCCTTCCTGGGACAATGAATTCACGGTGTTCTTATTTCAATTTCCAGGAGTGTATTTAGGCAAATAATGTGGGCTTGTGTGGTTAATGTTTTGGTTAAAGTGATCTGTTAATGGTTTTGTAAAAATCCTTTGTACCACGGAAAATAATATCCGCAAGGAAGAATTTATAAAAAATTTTGGGAATTGTTTAGAACAATTTGTTTTTCATTGTTGGTTTGTAACAGTATCTTACAGTCCCTTCACCCGCAGCCCTGCGTTTCAAGGCACCAGTATCATTTAAAAATTCGTCCATAGAATACCAGAAGTTTGGACGGAGAAACACACCTCTGCTGTCTATCAGAAATTTCATTTCTGTGGGTTGTTTGTAAGGCAGTGGAGTGCGATAAATTATGACATTTCGCTCCTTATGTAACATAGCTACATTCACAAGTTCGTAATTAAGGACATTCTTCGACATAGTATGGTATTCGTGAATGTGCCTCTTTCTCTTGAAACCAACAAATTTATCAGTGAAAAAATATATTTGGTTGTATTGTTATTAATACCAGTATATTAAACGAGAACCTACAATATATTATTTCGATTACTGCCATTAACTGGAACACATGTAATCCTTTTTCCAGAAATAGTGAATATTTGACTTACTTATGACTGAATTAGGGTGTTTCTCTTACAAGGAAGGTGCTGAACATATTGTTTGAGCAGATCTGCTACATACTATGGGAGCTCAATTTTTCATCAACCAGTAATTGGGAAATTTATTATTACTTACGTTTTTACAGTAAATTAAAAGAATTTGGAATATACACCACGTGATCAAAAGTATCCGGACACCTGACTTTAAATCACTTACAAGTTCTTGGCGCCGTCCATCGGTAATGCTGGAATTCAATATGGCCCACCACTAGCCTTGATGACAGCTTCCACTCTCGCAAGCCTACGTTCAATCAGGTGCTGGAAGGTTCCTTAGGGAATGGCAGCCCATTCTTCATGGAGGAGTGCACTGAGGAGAGACATTGATGTCGTTCGGTGAGGTCTGGCACGAAGTCGGCGCTTCAAAACGTCCCTAGGATTCAGGTCAGTACTCTATGCCGGCCAGTCCTTTACAGGAAAGTTATTGTCGTGTAACCACACCTTCACAGGTCACGCATTATGAGTAGGTGCTCGATCGTGTTGAAAGGTGCAGTCCCCAACCCAGAACTTCCTAGGCTGTGATGGTGCCACGCAAAACAGCAAGGGGTGGTAGCATCCTCTATGAAAAACACGGCCACAACATAACAACACTGCCTCCGAATTTTACTGTTGGCACCACACAAACTGGCAGATGACGTTCACCGGGCATTCGCCATACCCACACCTTGCCATCGGATCGGCGACCCCGTATGTTATATGATTTTCAAACAGCTGAGCAAAACTGAACGTACTCAGACATTTCTCTCTTTACTTATTCTGATCATCACTAAACTGACGCCGGCCGCGGTGGTCTCGCGGTTCTAGGCGCGCAGTCAGGAACCGTGCGACTGCTACGGTAGCAGGTTCGCATCCTGCCTCGGGCACTGCCTCGGGCATGGATGTGTGTGATGTCCTTAGGTTAGTTAGGTTTAAGTAGTTCTAAGTTCTAGGGGACTGATGACCACAACAGTTGAGTACCATAGTGCTCAGAGCCATTTGAAATAAACTGACACACAATATTTTTAGCGCAACGCAATCTGACTTTCAATAATCCCTACAAAAGAATGGCTCTGACTAACAATAACCTATACCTTTCATGAATCACTTACCTCACAAAAATCTTCGTTACTCGAACTACTGCAATACGGCGAGTGCCAATACTGCCAGGTAAATAAAAGAATCTAACTACTGAAGTCACTAACTTCTGATAAGCATAGTTAGCAAATGAAAGATTTTCATGACATCCAGTCTTACAAATGTACTGTCTCCGATGGACACACGTCGAGATCATCCGCTCTCAAAACTCCGCCATCTCTCTCCCCACATCCACCACTGCTGGCGGCTCAACTCCAACTGCGCAACGCTACGAGCTGTTAACAGCCAACTGCCCAACACCACAATAGCAAATTCCAACAACGTAAACCAGCCACAGACTGCACGCAGCACAGTCAGTGATTTTCATACAGAGCGCTACGTGACATTAGCTACATAAAAATCTAAACAGCCTACTTACATAGCCCCCATGCTCCCCACAAAAAAAATTTTACAAATTCTTTGGGCAGTGGCCAATACATATTTGTTAAAATACCGAGTGGAGAGGTCGGCCGGTACGCTCTTGTGCTGTACGTGTCCCTTCACGTTTCAACTTCACTATCGCATCGGAAACAGTGGACCTAGGAATGTTTAAGAGTGTGGAAATGTCGCGTACAGACGTATGACACAAGTGACACCCAGTCACCTGATCACGTTCCAAGTCCGTGAGTTCCGCGGAGTGCCTCATTCTGCTCTTTCACGATGTCTAATGAGTACTGAGGTCGCTGATTTGGAGTACCTGGCAGTAGCACAATGCACCTATTATGAAAAATGCATGTTTTTGAGGGTGTCTGGATACTTTTGATTACGTAGTGTATATAGGAATCACAATGATTCAAGGTAACATACTCTGAAAAATACTGACTCTTGTAAAAACAATCTTTTCCCATTAGATGCATATGCAATCGATTTGACAGCCACACCAGTATTGTCTGAAAAAGAGAGTATTTGTGACGCCCGATTCAAAGACAGATATGGTGAGGGAAAATCTGTAGTCGTCCCATAATCTAAGCTTATAAAAAGCCCATTGTTATTACTTCCAGTGGAGACGATGAGGTGAGCCTCTGTGAAATGCGACTGATTACAGTTCGTGAATGAGCTATGCACATTTGCGTTGGTCCTGACTGTGGAAAAGCGGAAGACGGTACGGCATAAATGCCACAGCGCGTTGATGGCCACGCCGTTCTGATATCCCAAGATGGATCGAGACACCAGTAGGTACCGTTCACCACAGTTACTTCATGTGGAAACTAGCACGTCATAATTCTGGAGAGTAGTAGGTCGATAGAAATGTTCTCCGGGACACAAATTGTCTATTACCTCCTTACAAGGAATAAATTGATCTAAGTCGTCAGATGTATTGATTTTAAGCTGACGTTGCTTATGTAATTATAACATTCCGCTGTACACACATTCAAATCCTGTAGGTAGCGGGGATAAATTACAGGCAGCGAAAGGTTATCTACAACTTAAACAGAAACCAGATATATGTTATAAGAGTTGGAGGACGTGAAACGTAAGCAGTAATCGAGTAGGGAGTTAGACAGGGTTGTAACCTATTCCTAACATTATATAGTCGCTACGTTGAACAGTCTGTGAAGGAAACAAAGGAGGCATTTGGAATAGAAACTAAAGCCTGTAGGAAAAAAAAAAATTAAAGGATACGATTGTTGTGACACATTACTTCTGTCTGAGACGGCAAACACATTGAAGAGCAGTTGGACAGAATGGTTAGCATTAGTTGAAAACAGTCTTGGTTGCCATTTTAGTTTCTTTATTTACCAACTACGCGTTTAACCTTATTTATGCATCTTCAAAAAAATGGTTCAAATGGCTCTGAGCACTATGGGACTTAACATCTGAGGTCATCAGTCCCCTAGAACTTAGAACTCCTTAAACCTAGCTAACCTAAGGACATCACACACATCCATACCCGAGGCAGGATTCGAACCTGCCAACGTAGCAGTGGCGCGGTTCCAGGCTGAAGCGCCTACAAACGCCACGGAGGCCGGCTACGCATCTTCAGGCTCATCTTACTTTGGTATTTCTTAGAACGATCCATTACACAGTGTAGGTAAAGGGCATCGTGAGTACATTAGGCCACCATCGCCTTAGTTAACCTCAGTAAATACTTTCTAGAACGGTTAACGAAGGCGATGGTGACCTGATGTACTCGACGATGCCCTTTACCTACACTGTCTCCTGGATCGTCCGAGTATGAAATTAAGATCACACTGATGATACCTAAATAAGGTGAAACGCGTAGTTGATAAATAAGAAAACTAAAAGTGCAACTAATACTGTTTTCAACTAATACTATTGAGCACTGGTTTGCTGATTCATGCCGCGTATGGTTTGGGAGAATGGGTAGTCTTACGAAATAAAGTTCTAAGATGAACTTGAGCGATGTAAATCATGAGTAGGGGAAGGAAATCGAATCAAATTAAGCGTTACTGAGGAAATTAAATTGGGAAATGAGACGCTGAAAGTACTACACGAGTTTTGCTATTTGAGCAGAAAAATAATGTATGATAGATGAGGTAGATATAAGAAGCAGATTTGCAGTAGCAAGAAAAGTTTTTCAACAAAAAGAGGAATTGGTGAACATCCAATATACACGGTGGTCAGAAACAGTCTGAAAAATTGGTAAGGTTGTTGCAGGGTAGGTTGTGTGAGAAATATAAGTTAGGAAAAAAATCGGTAAAGAGTTAATTAGTACTGAATTTAGCCAATTACGCCGTTACGCAGGCAAATTAAAGCCACCCGCCAGATGCAATTAGTATCAGTTGTTCTCATACCGTAGATGACACCAAGCGATACTGCTCAGGCTTCAGCTTGCGTTCGATCTCTTCTACTGTCCCATAACCAATGGCTAACTTCGGGGCTAATTACCTCGGAAACGGAAAATCGTAAAAGTAATTTCTTATCAATTATTTTTCAACAGTGCCTGCAACACCCTTATAAGTTTTTCCGAGTGTCTGGTCACCCCGTATATTTAAATGTTATGAAATGGGTCCTCACGTAATTTGTCTGGAGTGTAGCCTCAGACGGAAGTGAGACGTAGACAATAAACAGTTCATATGGTAACGTAGATAATACACTCCTGGAAATTGAAATAAGAACACCGTGAATTAATTGTCCCAGGAAGGGGAAACTTTATTGACACATTCCTGGGGTCAGATACATCACATGATCACACTGACAGAACCACACGCACATAGACACAAGCAACAGAGCATGCACAATGTCGGCACTAGTACAGTGTATATCCACCTTTCGCAGCAATGCAGGCTGATATTCTCCCATAGAGACGATCGTAGAGATGCTGGATGTAGTCCTGTGGAACGGCTTGCCATGCCATTTCCACCTGGCGCCTCAGTTGGACCAGCGTTCATGCTGGACGTGCAGACCGCGTCAGACGACGCTTCATCCAGTCCCAAACATGCTCAATGGGGGACAGATCTGGAGATCTTGCTGGCCAGGGTAGTTGACTTACACCTTCTAGAGCACGTTGGGTGGCACAGGATACATGCGGACGTGCATTGTCCTGTTGGAACAGCAAGTTCCCTTGCCGGTCTAGGAATGGTAGAACGATGGGTTAGATGTACCGTGCACTATTTAGTGTCCCCTCGACGATCACCTGAGGTGTACGGCCAGTGTAGGAGATCGCTCCCCACACCATGATGCCGGGTGTTGGCCCTGTGTGCGTCGGTCGTATGCAGTCCTGATTGTGGCGCTCACCTGCACGGCGCCAAACACGCATTCGGCCATCATTGGCACCAAGACAGAAGCGACTCTCATCGCTGAAGACGACACGTCTCCATTCGTCCCTCCATTCACGCCTGTCGCGACACCACTGGAGGCAGGCTGCACGATGTCGGGGCGTGAGCGGAAGACGGCCTAACGGTGTGCGGGACCGTAGCCCAGCTTCATGGAGACCACAGGAGCAACAGTGTCCCTAATTTGCTGGGAAGTGGCGGTGCGGTCCCCTACGGCACTGCGTAGAATCCTACGGTCTTGGCGTGCATCCGTGCGTCGCTGCGGTCCGGTCCCAGGTCGACGGGCACGTGCACCTTCCGCCGACCACTGGCGACAACATCGATGTACTGTGGAGACCTCACGCCCCACGTGTTGAGCAATTCGGCGGTACGTCCACCCGGCCTCCCGCATGCCCACTATTCGCCCTCGCTCAAAGTCCGTCAACTGCGCATACGGTTCACGTCCACGCTGTCGCGGCATGCTACCAGTGTTAAAGACTGCGATGGAGCTCCGTATGCCACGGCAAACTGGCTGACACTGACGGCGGCGGTGCACAAATGCTGCGCAGGTAGCGCCATTCGACGGCCAACACCGCGGTTCCTGGTGTGTCCGCTGTGCCGTGCGTGTGATCATTGCTTGTACAGCCCTCTCGCAGTGTCCGTAGCAAGTATGGTGGGTCTGACACACCGGTGTCAATGTGTTCTTTTTTCCATTTCCAGGAGTGTAAAATGTTCAGAAGTGGAAGATCATACAAGTATTTGTAATGTGGATCTGCAGAAGAATGCTCAAGGTGAGATGGATGTATGGAATAAGTAACGAGAAGGTAGTAGATCCATCTGTGGAAAAGAATTTTTTGGATCAATTTGACCAAAAGAAAGGACGAGTTGATAAGACATTATGAGCAGTCGAGGCATTGTAAGTTTGGTAATTAAGATTAGTGGCGGGAGGGTAAAAACTGAAGATACAGAACAGGTCTTGAATGCAGTAGGAATGTCCAAATTGGTGTAGGTTACAGTGACTATGCTGAGAGGAAGAGCCTCGTATGTGGTAGACGAGCGTGTTGGTCTCCTTCCAGTTATCCACCGGAAAGAAGATCAAAACAATGCAAAAGCAAATATTTTCCTATGATTATAAATGGAAAGTCATATGACACTGACGTAATATGTTACAATATTTATTGTTCTACAAATCGATTTTCGGCTGTTACTTATCCTAAGGCGCAGAAATACATACGGGTGGCTGTGAAATATTTCTGGGTCTGAGATCTAAAACCTTAATTTAGTATAGTAGCGCTCCTACAGAATATCTAAGTTGCTTTGCAGAAATGACAGTTTTAGTGTGTTTCATTTAGGACTAAATCGAAAGGAATTCTTTAGTTAAGAATCTAATGTAACACTATTTCGCTTGTATAAAATATAATACGTAAATAATGAACCACATTACAACAAGATAATATTATTGTTAGCAGGTCCTACATAACAAGCAGGTAAAATATTACAGGTAACATTGTAAGTGTTCGTAGAACAGCTGCAGTTATACAAAGTAAACAATTCCAAATGGCAAGTGAATCAACTGTAACTGAAATAAAGGAAAAATAAGCCATGTGTGTAGGAAGGGCATTTTACAAAGTGGTATGGATGAGATTACTAGCAATATCTGAAGTTAGATGTGGCAAGAAAGAGAACTGTATCTGATCAGTCAGTGCTAAGATTGCGCAATTGTACATATGTTTATTAATTTCTATTATTTCTCCCTGAGTGGATATTATGTAAACCTCCAAGTTCTGCTTTGTAACTGTGGCCTTCTATTATCTGGTTTTCTGAAAAAGTAACTTCTATGGTGTTTCTTCAACCCTGCGCGTATTTTCCTGTCATACAGTACTAGATAAAATTTGGACCAATCACAAATGATTTTGAATATTCCAGTCATTTCGAAGGCTGTATTTACGTCTTAAACATTGGGCAAAAGGTGTCCAATAGCTATACTCTATCATGTATGAGGGACAACAGCAGCTATAAGTAGACATCTTTACTAATAACCGCTTCGCTGCTTTCGTAAATAATTTATTTAAAGACATGTTTCGTAGCCTAGAAGCCACATCATCAGGAAAAAAATGGTGAATCACGAAATTAAAACTTTAACATGGATGGGACCAAATATTACTCGACTATGAATAAACGACGCAAATAGTGGTTCGTCAAGAGCAGACAAGCTGTCATTGCTCAAGATGTGTCCAACATTATGAATTAGAATACCCTCTTTTAAATTTTCTCGCCACCTTCGTAACTTACAGTCACGTAACAGTCGAAAACTGGTAGCTAAAATAACATATGGGATGATTCTAAATGGACTTTACAACCTCACGTACACAATGAATTTCATTGAGATGACTTAGACGTGTGGTTATGGTAGCATCCTGAAGCAAAATACTTCAAGCTTCGTTCACTTATCCGCCTTTAGAAACAGCAGGAGAGTTTCGAGTTCTACAGCCTATTTTCTGCTGGGTGTTACGAAGAAAATTGCTCCTGCAGCCATTGAGGCTGATACAGCATACGTGACACCAGATATGCTGAATAAAGTGTGGCAAGAAATTGCCTTCAGATGGGACGTTTGTTGCATCACCAGTGGCAATTACGTTCAGCCAAAGTTAAAGTGGAATTGAATGCCTGGGATGAAACTTTAAGTGTTCTGCTATAGAATGACACTTCTTCTATCTCACAGTAAAACTCTGTACGTAAGTAAAGTTTTAATGTCAATTTGGAATCCATACATATTATAAAAAATGGATGTACATGAATATGTACTGTATGTACACTGAGCTGGCCTCCTTCTATCGTTTCGGGTCTTGTTCTGGAAAGTGTAGTGCAGCAACTCGACGTGGTATGTATTCAGCGACTCGTTGCAGAAATATTGAGCCTAGACTGCCGCTATAGTGGCCCATAACTGCGAAATTGTTGGTGCAGGATGTTGTGCACGAGCTGCCTCCAGATTCTCATGTCGGGCGATCTGGGTGGCCGAATCATTCGCTCGAATTCTACAGAATGTTCTTCCAAGCAATCTTGAACAAATGTGGTCCAGTGATATGGCGCGTTAACATCCATAAATATTTCATCGTTGTTTGGGAACATGAATATAAGTAGTAGGAAATGGTCTCCACGTAGCCGAACGTAATCATTCACAGTCAATAATGAGTTCAGTAGCACCAGAGAACCCAGTTCATTCCATGAAAATACAATCAGCCACCATCAGTTTACACAGTGCCTTGTTGACAATCTGTGTCCATGGCTTTGTGGGGTCTGCGCCACACTCAAACCAACTGGAATCGGGACTCATCTGCCAAGGTTATGGTTGTCCAGTCGTCTAGGGTACAATCGATATTGTCACGAGCCCAGGAAAGGTGCTACAGGCGGTGTTGTTAACAAAGGCAGTTTTGTCCGTCGTCTGAAGCCACAGTCCATTATTGCCAGATTTCGCCGCAGTGTCGTTACGAATACGTCCGTAGTGTGTCCCACATTGATTTGTGCGGTTATTTCCCGCACTGTTGCTTCTCTGTTAGCACTGACAACTCTACGCCAACACCGTTGCTCTTACTCGTTAAGTGAAGGCCTTCGGCCACTGTGCTGTCCATAGTGAGAGGTAATGCCTGAAATCTGGTATTTTCGGCACACTCTTGACACAGTGGATCTCGGAAAAGTGGATTCCCTAACGATTTCCGAAATGAAACGTCCCACGCGTCCAAATCCAAGTGCCATTACCCATTTGAAGTCTGTTAATTCCCGTCTTGCGGCTATAATCACGTCGGAAACCTCTTCACTCGAATCACCTGAGTAAAAATGACAGCTGACCAATGAACTGCACTTTTGTACGTCACGTACGCAATATTACCGACATCTGTATATGTGCGTATCGTTATCCCGTCACTTAGTCACCTCAGTATGTGTGTATGTGTGTTCCTCATTCACTCCTAGACCACTAGACGGGTTTGATCCAAACTTGGCACACATATCAAGTACTATCTGGAAAGAATAGCCGTGCGACTAGTAAGAACCACCCACGTTCAAACATATGGAGGGAAGGAATGAAAAGGCAGTGCAGCTCAGGACGTGTAAATATTCTCACTTCAGTCACCTATTGTTTGATAATAACAACCATTGGTGACTTGCAACAATTTTACACAAAAATCAAACATGCGCTAAACTTTTTCTCGCTGAATACACTCCCACACTGATGAAAGGTAAAATGGTTGTCACTTACTACATTTTCGCTATTCATGCCGTGAAACTGTCCATGAAGCATGAAGTTTTAACTTAATACTTCTATACTACCAACTGTATTTGCGACACGTTCTTCAGACAATATTCATATACACCAACGAACATAACAGAAAATTATATCATTGTATGACACATAGTCCAACGATATGCCCTCATAAATACTAAGACTCGTGAAAACTGCTGCATCATGCATAACGTTTTTATATAGTGCTTCTTTACTAATAACACTATCGACAAAAACCTTCAGACACAGTATTTCCACACGCCATCGATTGTATCTGCAAAATAATAATCTATGACTGAGAGGTCAGGGACTACGATGTCACAAACACTGAGGTGACTGAAAATGAAACAGGAGGGCAAAATTCAGTAGAGATGCATATGAAATAGGTATACAAGTACGTGTGAAATAGATTAAGTGTATGTGACATCTACTGGACATGGTCATACATGTGAACAGCTGCAGGTAAAAAATTAATGTTTAGCCTCTGGAACAATTACAACCAAGTTTAGTATAGATATTAGTTGCGATCTAAGAAATGTTGTGTGGTAAGAACAACCAACAAACCTAATGGGATAAGTGCGATAACGTGAAGACAGGAAAGGGGCGATAGGGAATGGGACAGACATATTGGAGGGAGGGTTGAAGAAATGAGCACAGATAAAGTGGAGGAGAAGACAGACAGGGCGATTGGGAAAAGGACAGAGAGAACAGGGAGATGGAGTGAGAAAGGAAGGAAGAGGAGATGGCGATGGGTAGAGGAAGAGATAGTCTTTAGCAGGCAGAGGAGGAGATGAACAGGCAGAGGCTGAGGAGGAAATGTATAGAGAAAGGAAAAATGAGGAGAGAGACAAAGGAAGGAGAGAAGAAGTTGGACAGAGAAATGAAAGAGGAGGAGATGATTAGGGAGAGAGGGGTAGAGGAGTTTTAGAAACAGATGATGGAATTAGAGAGGGAGGAAGAGAACAAAAGAGGGGAGAAGGAGCAGATGGACAGACGGGGCAGAGGTAAGGGGAAGCACAAGATGGATTGATTAGGGGTAAGAGACGATACACCAAAGCGCGGGAGAAAATGGGGATGGACCAGCAGAACACTGGAACATACACATACTGGGCAATGCTAGGTACTCAGGTAGTCACCCTGTATAGTGTACAACATTACACCAATGCCGCGTGTTTCTTCATCCATAATGTACAAGATGCTAAGAAGCACCCAAATGGTCAATAATTGCGGTTCCCTAAAACTCTAAAGACTATCAGTCCGCTGTATGTTCATGGCGCTTCGTTTCGTCACTGCAGTATATTTCCTGACTTTTCTTTATCTTCCCTGTACTATACTACACAATCTTACCAGGAAAATATGCTCACCCAACACGAATCGCAATACGTCAGACTGTTTACAACACCTCTGAGGCCAGCAGAAGAAGATGGTAGCAAATGGAGGCCGGCAAGATTTCCGCATCACACATTTGCGAGATATGCCGAGTGAAACCGCACGTCCGCACGGAGGGGAACGCTCCTCGATAAGCGCGCTTGAAATGTGTGCCAGCGATAACAGCCGCCGGCCATTGGCCACTGCTGGCCCCGCTATCTCCTTTACAATTTCCTCGGGCCGCCGGCCCCGACCCCGACACCGCGCAGAGCGCCTTTTCTTCGCCTTTGTTTTGTCGCCTTCCGCCTGTGCACAGACCAGAGTCCGGTGGGAGAGCGCACCATTTAGCCCTTTTTTGGGCGGTTTAAAAAGATTTAGCGCGAGCGGATACATCCCGCCGTGGCCGCCGTGCTGCACCGCTTTCACCCTCGCACTGCGGCCCGTTGTTTCTTCATTTCCTCCGCCTCCTCTTGCCCTCCTTTTCTCTCTTTCTCTCTCTCTTTGCTTTTCTTTTCTTTTCATTTCCTGCTCGTGCTTATAGGTTTCGCGGCGCACGTTATGCATGCTGAGTAACGGTGCAGGCCAGGATTGGGGGTGTGGTCAATGAGCGGGCCAGCGAATGCGGAGACCCGGCGCAAGATAAATGCAAGTTGGCCCGGAAGGCCCGCAGGCCGGCAAGTTAGGGGCTCCGCTCCGCTGGCTGCGTGAGCTAAGAGGAACAGCCAACCGCACCAGCCGCAGCCCGCGCCGCTTAGTCGCACGTTTTGCGAAACAGCTCCACAGCCAGTAAACCCTCCACCTCAGATTCTCCTAAGAATCGAACTCCAGTGTATAAAAGAGCTTCAAACAACCGACTGCTTTACAAGCGAGTAAATATGTTAAGTGTCTGATGTCACATCTTCATTGACATACACACTCCACAAGCCACCATTCGACGCAGAAGCGATGTTGCCTTGTACAACTACTAGAGTGGCAGTCATAAAGTATAGCTCAAGGTCAAGCTCGCAGCCCACATTCCACTGGCGCTGAGCGTTGTGATTCGCCCTTCGCTTAGCTTTGTTCCCACAATGTACACTGTTGGATTAGATTTGATTAACTTTCATTCCATTTGATTCGTAGTGATGAGGTCCTCCAGGATTTGGAACACGTCAGAAAAACAATAATATATGACAAATATTTACAATTAAAACAAATAAGCTAATGTACCATTCCACAATTACCAAGTGGAATGATCGTTATTTTGTAATGAACACCACATGAAAGAGTGATTTTACAAATACTAATGCACTGAATTTAAGATAAAAAGGTTTTCTTATTTATAAGTTAATAAATGTGTAATACAACTACTATAATACGTAATTACAATGAACACATAACTGCACGAAAATGGTGCAGAAGTTAGATTTTACTAACACACACATATACTTACAATGAACACATAACTGCACGGAAATGTTGCAGAATTTACACTCTACTACTCACACACACACACACACACACACACACACACACACACACACACACATACACATATTTACAATGAACACATTACTGCACTGAAATTGTGCAGAAATTAATATTGGTTTCACTGAAAAATTCATCAATGGAGTAGAAGGAGTTGGCCACCAATAAATCCTTTAGGCTTTTCTTAAACTGAATTTCATTGGTTGTTATGCTTTTTATGGCCCCTGGCAAGCTATTGAAAATGTGAGGTCCTGAAAAATTCACACCCTTTTGTACAATACTAAGTGATTTTTATTCCTTGTGAAGATTATGCTTATTTCCAGTACTGATTTCATGAATTTAGCTGTTGGTTTGAAAAAGTGATGTATTTTTAATGACAAATTTCATTATGGAATAAATATATTGGGAAGCAGTAGTTAGTGTCCCTAGTTCCCGAAACAGGCTTCTGTAGGATGTTCTTGTGTTCACACCACATATAATTCTAACTGCACGTTTTTCTGCCCGGAAAAATTTAGCTTGGCTTGATGAATTACACCAAAATATAATCTCATAAGACATTATGGAATGAATGTAAGCGTAGTATGCCAGCTTTTTCATTTTTATATCTCCCTACTTCTGACACAATTCGGATTGCAAATAGAGATTTGTTAACACGCTTCAGCAGTTCTGTGGTATGCTCCTCCCAGTTGAATTTATTATCCGTGCGGTATCTTGTTTACACGTGTGATTCCAGTCTTCCGTGGGACTGTGCATTGACGTATGTCTGAGCAAAACGCAGCAGTAAGGATCTACGTGTCGTGTTCCTCCTGTAGGTGTACGTAAAGGACGAAATGACATTCGAAAACAATGTAAAATTTCTTATCCAATGTCTTGAAGTTTTTTTACTGATCCTTACAACTGTGAAGAAACCAGGAATAATATAAATTTAGCACAAGTTCATAAAGTTACAACAAAACTTCGTGATATTTCGGAATCGACTATATCCCATATTCATTGTGTTGTGATATCGTCACAATATCTACATGTGAGTACGTGTATTGATTTCCCAGGAAACGGGTGTGAATGAATACGGAAATACATGAAATCTGTGATTTTAACGAAATTTTAGTGCATAAAATAGTGCTTTGATACTACGTTAGACTATCTGATAGCTACAAAAATGCTGGATATTGTCGCTGAAAAAGTTAATAATTCTGATTCAGAGACTTACGTTCTTTATCCTCTCCGCTCAATTGCTTTTTGATTCAGAAAGTGTAATGAGGGTCTGAAATTCTTAATGGAATGCAGAGACATTACACCAGCAAGAACGAAATTTTGTGTACAATGATTCATGAGGACAACAGTCTCGTAGTGTACTTCGATAAAATTTAGGTTTCACAAAACCGTACCATAAACTATATTTTCTCTGACTTCTACTGAAATTCTGGCATGAAGTACTACAGTTGATTTTGTGTAGTGTATAACTGTGATTTTGTTGATGAATACAGTGACAAAGGGCCAGTAATAGCTGCAAATAAAAAAAATTCTGGAGTGGAGACTATTCTCAGTCATTTTAATGTGAGCCGTCGGAACTAAAATTTAGGCGCCAGCATACAAGTATTAACCCATGGAGTCTATCGTAAGTAATTTGCGTTCCTAGATACGGGGTACAATAACGGTATCTCAGATTATAGTAAAATTGATTTTAGAATTTTCTTAATAAATTTTTTTTGATAACTTTCTCGCAGTTTCTGCAAGGTACAACAGAAGGCAAATTTATCAGCGACATTTTTCGTTGCACGGGTGAAAGAGTTTGACACCTCTTAAGTTACCTTCTTTTATCTCGGAATATTTCTAAGTTTTCACAATAAAATATATACCATATGGATCTACAAACTTTCAGGATGTTCATATAATTCTTGCAGTCCAAATACGTCAGTGGTCATGTTTTTTCAACTGGCTGAAGTGAAAAACTATTTTCTTTCAAAATTTCTTCTAACGTCTGTTTTTAGTTGTTTCGTAGCAGCTGAAAAGAAATTTCTTTTGGATAGTAGGTCCTCATATACTTGGCTAAAAGAAGAGATAATTTTTTTAGGAAATTTTACTAACATTTGAAATTATCACTAACTGGTAGTGTTGTAAGATGGTGACAATATCTGGAGGTGTTTATTTTCGGCCCCTATTAGACATTCCTTTTCATGTTCCATTTGCAGTTGGATGATTCCATCTAAGATCGGGCGAAAGACGAGAAAATTGACCTCATATATTTTTTTTTAAAATTATTACTTATTTCTACGTAAGTCAATTACTGTAAATGAAAACCACTTTCATGAAGTTACTTCCTCTTCGTTTTAAAATTCGTTAAAATTAGCTTTATTTCCTGAACGGGACACTTTTCTTGCCGTGTAACTCAAGAACCTTACATCGCTTTTGAGGGAATTGTGATTCCTTCTGAGGCTGAATGCTTATTTCGATGGTTGTGTTACAGCAATACCGTTACAATAATTAATGAAATTCTTAAATACCCTTTATTTCATGCATCATGCGTAAATACAATTCTCATAAAGATTCAACTGATACAGGTTTGTTCCTCTTTTATTACAGATTGATTTTAGTTCAAAGTTTTGTGCTGATTCTTGTCTGAGACGTACAGAACTAAACAATTAGATAATAATTGTAGAAGGGAAGGTCTAAAGGAGGTAACAGCCATAAGAGTGGTTTTTGTTTAGTTAGGAAAAACGTAATAAGTACCACAGAACAAGACCTATGTTATCAGACTGCTGTAGAAACATACATATTTACGTACTCTGTAACATGCACAGATGTAGTTATCTTAGAATTAGTGCAAATAAGTTTTGTTTTCCAAAACTGTCCTCGAAAACAGGACAGAGCTACGTGCCATAATACCAGTAATGTAGCTATGTGCTAAATTCGTAATGTAACCTAGGAAAGACCTCTAAGAATCTGTTTAAGAAAAATCAGTTATCAAACACTAAGATACGTATGAGATTTTGTGATACTGAAAACAAGAGTGTCAGTTACTGAACGCAATTTTTATTTTTTATTTTGATACTGTGATCTCTTACTGGTCATTGAGCAAATATGAATCATTGCGTAGGTTGTCATTTATACAATTACAAATCTTCAAAACCTTACAGTGTGACCAAAATTCGTGATCACTGAATATATTCTTCTATTTCACGACACCAGGATTGTCACCACCTACTGTAAGCCATACTCATTCTGATGTCACCAACTGTTCAGTTTCCATAACACTTCCAAATGTTTCATTGAAGTCAAAAATATTTTCTCTCGTTTTTACAGTTTTGTAAGACCTACTAGACGTTATATTTGTGATAAATGAGACTACGTCAGCTGGAACTTGACACTTTGATTGTTTACAGCGCTTCTCAGCCAGAAGAACAGAAACTGTGTCCAACCTTTCAAAACTTGTGGTCGATTCTTTTAAACACACTGTAGTGAGCATAAACATGTAGAGAAATTGAGAGTCATGAGCTCTATCTTCTTGTCTCGTGTTTTCTACTGAAAATCTCGTGCTTGTACTATTGTTAACTTTACTATTACAGAGATCGCCCAAACTCTATTTTTTATTGGTCCTGTGCACAACAAATAACTTACTTGGCCTTTCTGCTGCCACTGCTTGATCTGCTGCATTCCATTATTTAACAAAAACATAAAAAAACCTATTATTCTTGCCGAGTGCAATGCATGGTCTGAATGGCGGCTCCTGCTGTTGCTGTGACAGCTGCTGCTTCCTACAACTACATATAATTCAAGAGAAAGGGTTTGGTCAAGTCTAAACTCGATAAATGATAACCCAAACAAGTAATTCCTTTTTTAAAAAACTATATTCTGAAAGCGATTCTTTCTCTTTCAATTAACAAAACGCTAGAAGTTCTTTGAACAATCGCATCTTATGTAAATCTGCCTCCAGTGGCATTACAATTTAATCAAACTCTTGAGACAGACTGAAATACTTCTCAATTAAATACATAATGAAACAACTCCAATACAATTACAAAAGAAATCAATGACAAAAGTCAATACTTACTATATTCGCCTAACAATGGTTTCCCTTGAGAATTCAACTACTATCATTACCAAAATTACTGTTACCTGCTACGCACATACACAAACCCTTTTCTTTAAATTTATAAGCGCGATTATAAAAAATATCAATTAAATACGAAATCCTGTGTCGCTACTGTCGGACACGGCAGTACGGCAGCTCGGCGACGAACCCTCGCGCACCTCAGCAGGCGGTCTCGTACACTGGCTTCATAACTGCCACTAGTTAGTCCGTGCGCTGCGAAGCGCGAGAACAATATCTTAGATTCCAGAGCTCCTGTATACTCGCTGTGGCCAACATTTAAATCCTATTAGAGTATTGCCAACTCTCATAACCCCAAACCTAATTTTTGAAAATTTTGCAGGGTGATTCTTGTCTAACATATTGGCAAGGAACAAACAGTAAATTATTTTACAGAGCGACGAAAATATTAGACAAAGAGAAAGAATGTTACAATTTATATCCAGTGACAACAAGTATTTCTTGCTTAGCATCTAAGTAAAACTTGTTTTCAGAAAACGGTGAAAACTGTCTTGCATGGCATATAGGCAACACAATAATGTAAAAATTTTATACAAAATGGAAGAAATGCTGCTTGCCTAATTGATTGTAATGGAGAAAACATGGCTCCATTTACAAAAATAATATGAAAATGTTGGTAGCCTAGTATGTATGTAATAAGAAAGCATCAATGGAAATGTAATAAATTTCTTACATAAGTAGATGAAAAGGATCATATAAGTTTTAACATATGTGTAACAATAACTACTTAAGCATTGAATAGTCTTCAATAAGCTAAGATAACCTAATAACCAGTAAAAAACAATATTTTATTTTGTGCAATTGGGCACTTACGTTTCCATGAAATTAATCAGTAGTGGTCTGACTACATGATATTTTATGTTTTTATGCTTGCAGTTCCCTCTGGTCCAAAGAAACCAGGTCTTCATGTTTTAAGTTCAGCAGACTCAGGGACTTGGTATCCACTGACAACGACACCTGATTCCCATCATCAGTTAATTTAAAGTGTAGGCAGACTGAGGGACTTCATACCCACTGACAACCATACCTGATGTCAAACTTTTCCTTTGATGAGACAGTTTCACAACGGAGGCAGACTCAGGGACCTTGGTCCACTGACGACCATACGTAACGTCCATTCTCCCAGGATGACACAGTTTGACAGTGTTGGCAGACTCAGGGACCTCGTGTCCACTGACAACCACACGTCACTGCGTTATTTCATAAGTACCTCCTGAAACTTATGTAGTACAAGTCTCGGTCGAGTATTTCTGGAAGCGTCATATTTTATATAAAATAGAGTCTCCCTTTAAAATACGGTATCTCTAACCTAATTACAGAAATTAAACAAGGAATAATATTATATCATATAAACAGGCATGAGCTCTGAGCTCATTTAAATGTTTTCTTTAACTCTATTGCCACAGCAATTACAGATTTGTGGCATATATCTCAAGTCATGAATAATGTGAGGCTCACCACATGGTGTCAAAGTCAATTTGCTTTAAATTTCTCGCCGCAGCAATCACAGATTTGTGGCATGTATTTTTCAATTCAGTCATAAAATAAGGCTCACCTCACGGTGGTAAGTTAATTGTCTTACTATTAGTTTGGCCAATAACAGGGCAAAAATTTTGATTGTGAACACGAATCATGACAAATGTCGCACCCCAGAGAAAAATATTATTTTAATTTCAAGGCACAAATCCTACTCTAATTACCTACTATTTTTACATTACTAGTGATGCTGAAAAAGAATGTTACAATGTGTGTTGCAATAACTGTTATGTACATTTTCCTTATAAACTATTTAAATGAATCTAGAAATGGAAAAGTACTTCCATAGTGATGCTGTTATATATAATAAAAATAACAGAATTATTTAGAAAAAGTCTAGCCAACGGCTTGCCAAATCATTTCATGAATATGTACACAATTTAGTGCATAATTACGTGACTTTGCGTCAGAATTTTTGCACCCTAATTACTAAGTCGCCCCATGAACCATGGACCTTGCCGTTGGTGGGGAGGCTTGCGTGCCTCAGCGATACAGATGGCGGTACCGTAGGTGCAACCACAACGGAGGGGTATCTGTTGAGAGGCCAGACAAACGTGTGGTTCCTGAAGAGGGGCAGCCTTTTCAGTAGTTGCAGGGGCAACAGTCTGGATGATTGACTGATCTGGCCCTGCAACATTAACCAAAACGGCCTTGCTGTGCTGGTACTGCGAACGGCTGAAAGCAAGGGGAAACTACAGCCGTAATTTTTCCCGAGGACATGCAGCTTTACTGTATGATTAAATGATGATGGCATCCTCTTGGGTAAAATATTCCGGAGGTAAAATAGTCCCCCATTCGGATCTCCGGGCGGGGACTACTCAGGAGGATGTCGTTATCAGGAGAAAGAAAACTGGCATTCTACGGACCGAAGCGTGGAATGTCAGATCCCTTAATCGGGCAGGTAGGTTAGAAAATTTAAAAAGGGAAATGGATAGGTTAAAGTTAGATATAGTGGGAATTAGTGAAGTTCGGTGGCAGGAGGAACAAGACTTCTGGTCAGGTGACTACAGGGTTATAAACACAAAATCAAATAGGGGTAATGCAGGAGTAGGTTTAATAATGAATAGGAAAATAGGAATGCGGGTAAGCTACTACAAACAGCATAGTGAACGCATTATTGTGGGCAAGATAGATACGAAGCCCACGCCTACTACAGTAGTACAAGTTTATATGCCAACTAGCTCTGCAGATGACGAAGAAATTGAAGAAATGTACGATGAAATAAAAGAAATTATTCAGATAGTGAAGGGAGACGAAAATTTAATAGTAATGGGTGACTGGAATTCGAGTGTAGGAAAAGGGAGAGAAGGAAACATAGTAGGTGAATATGGATTGGGGCTAAGAAATGAAAGAGGAAGCCGCCTAGTAGAATTTTGCACAGAGCACAACTTAATCATAGGTAACACTTGGTTTAAGAATCATGAAAGAAGGTTGTATACGTGGAAGAACCCTGGAGATACTAAAAGGTATCAGATAGATTATATAATGGTAAGACAGAGATATAGGAACCAGGTTTTAAGTTGTAAGACATTTCCAGGGGTAGATGTGGACTCTGATCACAATCTATTGGTTATGACCTGTAGATTAAAACTGAAGAAACTGCAAAAATGTGGGAAATTAAGGAGATGGGACCTGGATAAACTGAAAGAACCAGAGGTTGTACAGAGTTTCAGGGAGAGCATAATGGAACAATTGACAGGAATAGGGGAAAGAAATACAGTAGAAGAAGAATGGGTAGCTCTGAGGGATGAAGTAATGAAGACAGCAGAGGATAAAGTAGGTAAAAAGACGAGGGCTACTAGAAATCCTTGGGTAACAGAAGAAATATTGAATTTAATTGATGAAAGGAGAAAATATAAAAATGCAGTAAATGAAGCAGGCAAAAAGGAATACAAACGTCTCAAAAATGAGATCGACAGGAAGTGCAAAATGGCTAAACGGGGATGGCTAGAGGACAAATGTAAGGATGTAGAAGTTTATCTCACAAGGGGTAAGATAGATACTGCCTACAGGAAAATTAAAGAGACCTTTGGAGAGAAGAGAACCACGTGTATGAATATCAAGAGCTCAGATGGCAACCCAGTTCTAAGCAAAGAAGGGAAGGCAGAAAGGTGGAAGGAGTATATAGAAGGTTTATACAAGGGTGATGTACTTGAGGACAATATTATGGAAATGGAAGAGGATGTAGATGAAGACGAAATGGGAGATACGATACTGCGCGAAGAGTTTGACAGAGCACTGAAAGACCTGAGTCAAAACAAGGCCCCCGGAGTAGACAACATTCCATTAGAACTACTGACGGCCTTGGGAGAGCCAGTCATGACAAATACCCTCAGACTTCAAGAAGAATATAATAATTCCAATCCCAAAGAAAGCAGGTGTTGACAGATGTGAAAATTACCGAACTATCAGTTTAATAAGTCACAGCTGCAAAATACTAACGCGAATTCTTTACAGATGAATGGAAAAACTGGTAGATGCAGACCTCGGGGAGGATCAGTTTGGATTCCGTCGAAATGTTGGAACACGTGAGGCAATACTGACCTTACGACTTATCTTAGAAGACAGATTAAGAAAAGGCAAACCTACGTTTCTAGCATTTGTAGACTTAGAGAAAGCTTTTGACAATGTTGACTGGAATACTCTTTTTCAAATTCTAAAGGTGGCAGGGGTAAAATACAGGGAGCGAAAGGCTATTTACAATTTGTACAGAAACCAGATGGCAGTCATAAGAGTCGAGGGGCATGAAAGGGAAGCAGTGGTTGGGAAAGGAGTGAGACAGGGTTGTAGCCTCTCCCCGATGTTATTCAACCTGTATATTGAGCAAGCAGTAAAGGAAACAAAAGAATAATTTGGAGTAGGTATTAAAATTCATGGAGAGGAAGTGAAAACTTTGAGGTTCGCCGATGACATTGTAATTCTGTCAGAGACGGCAAAGGACTTGGAAGAGCAGTGGAACGGAATGGATAGTGTCTTGAAAGGAGGATATAAGATGAACATCAACAAAAGCAAAACGAGGGTAATGGAATGTAGTCAAATTAAATCGGGTGATGCTGAGGGAATTAGATTAGGAAATGAGACACTTATAGTAGTAAAGGAGTTTTGCTATTTACGAAGTAAAATAACTGATGATGGTCGAAGTAGAGAGGATATAAAATGTAGACTGGCAATGGCAAGGAAAGCATTTCTGAAGAAGAGAAATTTGTTAACATCGAATATAGATTTAAGTGTCAGGAAGTCATTTCTGAAAATATTTGTTTGGAGTGTAGCCATGTATGGAAGTGAAACATGGACGATAACTAGTTTGGACAAGAAGAGAATAGAAGCTTTCGAAATGTGGTGCTACAGAAGAATACTGAAGGTAGGGTGGATAGATCATGTAACTAATGAGGAGGTATTGAATAGGATTGGGGAGAAGAGAAGTTTGTGGCACAACTTGACTAGAAGAAGGGATCGGTTGGTAGGACATGTTTTGAGGCATCAAGGGATCACAAATTTAGCATTGGAGGGCAGTGTGGAGGGTAAAAATCGTAGAGGGAGACCGAGAGATGAGTACACTAAGCAGATTCGGAAGGATGTAGGTTGTAGTAGGTACTGGGAGATGAAGCAGCTTGCACAGGATAGAGTAGCATGGAGAGCTGCATCAAACCAGTCTCAGGACTGAAGACAACAACAACAACAATTACTAAGTTATACCAAATTTATAATTATCAGTCTGTAATGACTATCAATATTTCTGATGTCAAGCGTCAATGTCTGTGGTATAGCGTCTCAATCGTTTTTATATGGAGTCCTCATTGTCTCTGTTTGGAAGTCTCCCTAGTCTTTCTATGAATATGTGTGGTCATACCTTGGACTGTCACAAAGAACAAGAAAAAGAAACAATCTACAAATTACATAATAAAAAATAGATTATTTACAAAATACAACACAAAAACCTCCCATCTGTCCAGTAGAAACTGAATGAAGTGGTATATTCATCAAGGTGACAAGAAATAAATTTATGGCATGACAAGAGAAAAAAATCATCTCCTTCCAATTAACCTCTTGTTGGAATCGGCACGGCATCTCTAAATGACAATCATGAAATAGAAAGACACATGATAAATATTAAATTGAGTCCACTCCTATTTACACATTCATAAAATATGGCAGATACTCTCGCTTCTTGGCGTAAGAGTAATTTCACTCTGGAAACAGAAAAGAAATCGTTTAATGCCGGACATAATTATCCAGGTCATAGCTCAGTGCTTTTTTTTTCCACGGCTGACTGTTTCTGGAACGTCTTTCTTCTCGCAACCCTTAACGGTAAGTGTACTGCGCTCCGACCTGAAAATATCGTCATTTTAAGTGCTTTCGTTTCTCCAATGGAGAAAACTTCCGTTGAGATCATGTTTCCAGTAAGGAATGCAATAAAATAATCCTTAACCACAATAAGAACAGAAACAACACTATCATTCTTACCATTTCACAATTTCAGATCAATAATATTCTTGGCACTCATTCATCACATAATTTAACACTTTGCTGTGTATTTGTATCAGAACTTCTTTCGTGACTCATAGTCGTGTCTTAATTTAGATTTTAAGTAAGTGTGTACTCTACCTTAAAATTACTGTGACTTAAATTTTACATTAAGTGTGTATAAGCTATAGCTTCCTTCATAGAATACCGTTGTGGATTTCTTCGTTTAGAAGTGTATCTTTCTTACCTTCTCTTGGTCTATAAATGTCTGCAAAGTGCTTCTTTATTGTGTCACACTATTCATGAGTGGTCCATAAATCCTAATACGCCTTACCTAGCAAACTAAGAAACACGAAAAATCCACATAAATGATCACTCTTCAAACTACCTCATAAGTCAGAACAAGGGTCAGTGCGAAGGTTTCCTAATTATACTACTGCCCATCAAATATACCTTCTCAACTCAGAGCCACTAATACACTATATTTTACCTGAAGATAATGTCCACAGATTCTGTTATTTCATGTTATTTCTCCTTAAAAAACGTACATTGTTATTTCTTGCATTTTCCTTCAAATAAGTCACGAAAATTTCATTGTTTCAGTGAACAATCGCAAGATATAAACAGCTGGTATAATCCTCTCGTCAAAAATGCAAAGTTCTCATTCTCTCAAACAGTACAAATCATTCATAATCATTCATTCTTGGTCATTCATACAGGACAGATTGATAGTAAAAGATTAATAGATAAACAGTTTAGTCAAAGATTATGAAACAGCACTGAAAATTAAAATCGGAAGAATATACTGTAACGGCTGGGGCACCTATGCTCGCCAAACATACATTTACTAAAGATCAGTAAACCCCCCAGGGCCTTAGTCCTTGAAAATTGTAATGTGTGATAAGTGATGAATACCTCGCGATTTATGTGTTCGTATTGTCTCAAGTTCCACAGCGTTTGTGTGTGCAATGCGTCGTATATGGAAGGGTCCTTCATACACCAAGAAAGACTTCTACTCAAGTATTTTCTCTTACGAGATGTGATCTAAGCAATACTTTTTGACCTATCTGTAAATTCTTGACGTTGACTCGTGGATTATGCAGCTTCTTTCTTCTGTCTGCAGCTTTCTTGATGTTCTGTAATGCTATACTTACCACTTCATGGTGTTTTTGCAATAGTTCATCTAGAGTTTGTGGTCTATCGTTTTTAGGTTGGATTACTGTGGTAATTTGTCTGGAACCAAGAACCAGTCTAATGGAATTATCCCTTTTCTTAACCACATGTGATGGGCTGCTATATGAACTCATAGCAGGTTCGCTGATTCCTTGCTCTAACATGGATTGTATTTCCTGTTTGACTTCGTCTCTGTATGTCCGTGGGATGATGTATGGTGGTACAAAAATTTGTTATGATCCTTGACGTTGAATTCATAAAGAAAGTTACGTATTGTTCATGTCTTGTGAGAAAAAACATCACAATTTGTTTGTATTATTTCAAATAACTCATTAGTGCCTGTATTATGATTACTTCATCTCGGTCAACTTTCCTTTTAATTAATTGTTCTGTACTAATGGGTTGTTCTGTTTGGCAGTAAAACGTAATGATGTTATCTGTGCAACTATTAGACAAATTCAGTGATTTTTGTGCTTCAAGCGGAAAGAGAAAACGCAGATAATTCACTTCCTCATCCTCCTTTGTTAGCCATCCTTGAAATTTAAGTGTGACTAGAATTTGATGTACTTGTAACATGACTTCAGCATTAAAAAAGTTTGACATTGCTTTATATTCACCTAGGAATTCCACACCCAAAAACATTCCTGTTGATACAAGAGGGACTACTAAGAAATTTGCCGAAAACTCGTGTCCTTGACACCTGAAAACTAAGGAAGTCTGATTGTATATGTCTACACTCTTTCCTTGAATGACTCCCTTTAATTTGGTCTTAATTAATGGCAAGGTTGGACAAACAGATGCCTGTTCACACTTCTGAAACATTGTCTCGTTAATTACATTCACAGGGCTGCCATAATCAAGCACAGCTGAAAGTAGAATATTTCCTACCGAGATTTTTATAACTGCATTACTATACATCATTTCTCTGTTGTCATTTTGTTGTAACAATGTGTCCTCCACTCTAACAAAGTTAACATAATTTGTGTGTCGGCTTTCCGCCGCTACAAACGGTTTGTTTGTAGTCCTTGTTGCTAGTAATTGTTGTGCCAGCTCGTGTTTCCGCGAATTATTGCCTGGTTTGGGTGGTCTGATGTCTACATTGTTGTCACGCTCAAAATTGAAATTTATGTGATCCTGCCAATTTTAATTTGTCCCCTCATCATAACTGATTTGCTTCTCATACGTGTTATGACCGTAATTATCACGTGGGCTCCATGTTCTGTATTCTGAATGAGCACCGCGTTCCGAATTGCAATTTGCGTGTCCGCGCCAATTTCAGGTGTGTTTACCACGACCATTCCTTCTAAAATAATTTTCATTTCCATAACGGCTTTGCTCTCGCGGTCATTGTCGCGATGCGAACGAAAACATGTCACCAAAATACACCACTATCCTAAATATACCACTGTTCAATTAACTGTTACACAATTCACCAACGAACTCAAAGACAAAACTGCTGAAATAAAATTTTGTGTTTATACAAAGCAGTGCGCAAGCGATCAAAATGCTGTGCCTCCACTAATGATTACTGTTGCGAAAGCATTTTTGTATTGATCCTATGCGCAACAAATGACTTACTTGGTCTTTCTGCTACAACTACTTGATATGCTGCATTCCATTATTTAACAAAAACATAAAAAACCTATTATTCATGCTGAGTGCGATGCATGTTCTGTATGGTGGCTCCTGCTGTTGCTGTGGTTGCTGCTGCTTACGACAACTGCATGTAATTAAAGAGAAAGGGTTTGATCAAATCTAAACTCGATAAATGATAACCCAAACAAGTAATTCCTTTTTAAAAAAATCATATTCTGAAAGCGATTCTTTCTGGCATTACGAATTAATCAAACTGAAATAGTTCTCAATTAAATACATAGTGAAACCATTCCCTGACAATTACAAAAGAAATCAATGACAAAAATCAATACTTAATCTATTCGCCTAACAATGGTTTCCCTTTAGAATTCAACTCCTATCACTATCAAAATTACCGGCTGCTGCTACCCTTTTCTTTAAATTAATAAGCGCGCTGCAGATTATAAAAATTGTCAACTCAATACCAAATCCTGTGTCGCTGCTGGCGGACACGGCAGTACGGCAGGTCGGCGACGACCCCTCGCCCATGACACTTGCGCACCGCAGCTGGCGGGCTCCTACACTGGCTTCAAAACTGCACTATTACCCGTGTGCTGCGAAGCGCGACAACAATATCTTAGATTCCAGAGCTTGTGTATGCGCGCTGTAGCCAAACTTTAAATCCTAATTGAAGAACTAAAGAGCATTTTGGCAACTGTTTGAATACATCGAAACTTCCAGAATATCTTCGTACCATCGTGCCTTTCTTTATTGGGATGTCGTGCAAAGCAGATATTAGTCGAGTGACCTTACAACATTTCTGGCTAAATAATTATCTACTTCACTACGGGTTGTCGAGTTCATTATTTAATGATGACAACCCTCCCGTGTATTTACGACATACGTAATCTGTATTGTATTTTTAATGTTTCACAGTACCCAGGTAGCAGACGTTGAAGGTCGATTATTCTGAGGTCTACGATTGAGCTTTATCGTTCTTCATTCGTTAACTGCTTCGCTTTCCGACGCAAGAACCTCTCTGACATATTTCATCCGATCATTTCTCTTGTCGTGCATAACGTTTTATTGTGAGAATTGCGTGGATCTGATCGGCCACCGCATCCGAACAATGACACCTGCCAGCATGCTCAGAGGTCTGTTACAGCCCCTACTGCGAAAGAAAGTAGATGGTGGCGGGCTCCCATAGGTAACATATGTATCATTTAGGTAGAAATTTAGTAAACTGCGACATATTGCCTTCTCGAAGCTTGTGGTCTGTCGTCAATGAGTATCCTTTACATGTCGCGAGAATTTGTGTAAAGATGACATATAGAATTATTTGCTAATCAGTGACACACCTTGAGATAAATTCAGTTGAGCCGCCCCAATGGTAGAGTGAGAGGAAACGCCACGTCCAACCTCCAGTATGACAAATACGAAAGCCGAAGGTGTACAAACTAAGTTGCCGAGAGTAATACATAATTTAATCTGTGACGTTAGGCAGCTGAAGCACTTTCTACAAATCCATGGCTACAGTGCACATATCAGGCAACGGCCTTGCCGCAGTGGATACACCGGTTCCCGTAAGAACACCGAAGTTAAGTGCTGTCGGGCGTGGTCGGCACTTGGACGGGTGACCATCCAGGCCACCATGTGCTGTTGCCATTTTTCGGGGTGCACTGAGCCTCGTGACATCAGTTGAGGAGCTACTCGACCGAATACTAGCGGCTTCGGTCAAGAATACCATCATAACGATTGGGAGAGCGGTGTGCTGACCCCACGCCCCTCCTATTCGCAACCTCCCCTGAGGATGACACGGCGGACGGATGGTCACGGTAGGCCACTCGTGGCCTGAAGAAGGAATGCTTTAGTACAGTGCACATATCACCATTAGGTAATGTTGAGGGAATACCGTCACTTTTCATGGAATTGAAAGCTTCTACAGCTTTTCTATAGCGTAGTTTCCATTTTAATTTTACTGAAGCATCATCAGCTTTATTTTTCATGACTTCACTTTAGTGGTCACGGTCGTTGAAAGTTTCTCTGTCTTTGGAAAGGAAAGTTGAGGAAAATCACTTTTAAAATACTAGAAATAAAATCAATATATCATCTTGGTACTTGACTGTTTGATCGATGATGTTTTTCAGGGATTCTTGATATTTGAATCACAACCCAAATTCTTCTACCATTTCAGTCTATTTATAATGATTTAGCCCACTATGTATGAAATTAGTATGTTCGTTAGTTTGTCCCCTGTCAGATGGCAAACACTTGCAGTGCGTTCTTCCCCGTAACATATCTTTGTATACACTTTAACCATCTTACTTCCTCTTCACCAACGTTTGAAGGTGCTTTCAAGTAAATCTTTAAATGTCCATAACAGTAATCTTGCATACCCTGCGATATTTACAATTTAATCTGGAACAGTGAATTTTGTGGATCATTGTCTTTGATTCTCGGTAGGATCAGTATACGAGACATGCCGACATCTTGCAGCTGTCAATATTAGAAGTAAACCAACTAAATAGCTACCTTGACGGTACATTGCTTCCGAGATGGTTAGAATAGAGTCTTCTTCGTATTGAAAGCGGCGTCCTTGCAGTCATACCGGCAGCTGGCTCATAACCTTGAAGTCAAAAGGACCGTTATCATAAATAGGTTGACAAATACATTCTTGGATTGAATTTCTAAGGAGTGAAAAAAATGTGTTTTGGTCTAGTTTGCATTGATTAATTTGGAATGTAATTAAATAAATAAATGGATATTGAAGACGCACTGTCCCGTGGTTTAAGATCTACGAAATAATATTAGCCGATAGACTTACTTGCCTCAGAGTAATTCCTCAACACACCTGTAAGTATAATAGCATTACTTACTGATTATTTAATTGTGTTGCCGGCCGCGGTGGTCTCGCGGTTCTAGGCGCGCAGTCCGGAACCGTGGACTGCTACGGTCGCAGATTCGAATCCCGCCTCGGGCATGGATGTGTGTGATGTCCTTAGGTAGGTTTAAGTAGTTCTAAGTTCTAGGGGACTAATGACCCCATCAGTTGAGTCCCATAGTGCTCAGAGGCATTTAATTGTGTTGTTGTTTTATGCTACTCATAATCTCACTTTCATATTTAGAAATCGATGTGAACATCACCACTAGAAGCACAAGCTACATTCACTGTGGACATGTTGAGCGAAAATGAGGGATATTGCACATCTTCACAAACTAGGTGGCAGGCACATAATCCCACAACTTCCAAACAGCAACGGTATACACAAAAAGCCACCTGCTAACAGCCATTTCGAATACTTGCGACAGGTAAATGACATGGCGCTTTTGCCGGGAAATTGGCATTGGCAAGTAACTCATTTATAAAACTTCCACTCTGCAAATATCTGCGCTCATGCTGTACTTGGGTAGCGATGGCGTGCCGTCTGCCACTCAGCATGGGAAGACTCCTCTCGACGATGTGTTGCGTAATGTGTCGCGGAGAAGCCAGTATGTTTCAATGCTGTTTCTACTCACTTTTGGCGCACGCGATTAGCCTAGCGGTCTAAGGCGCTGTGTCATGAACTGTGCGGCAGGTCCCGGCGGAGGTTCGAGTCCTCACTTGGGCATAGGTGTGTGTGTTTGCCCTTAGGATAATTTAGATTAAGTAGTGTGTAAGCTTAGGGATTAATGACCTTAGCAGTTAAGTCCCATAAGATTTCACACACATCTGAACATTTCTACTCATTTTTTATTTTTTCTGCAGCACTTCTCCACTGAAGAAACAAATATTTACCAATACTGTTTTTAAATTAAATGCTGATCAGTCTAGCATGACTTTTATTTCATTTAAAAGTGCCGCTTACAGAGAAAATATAAAACACAATGAAACTTTCATCAAATATAAATTCTTCAAATTCCTCATCAATACCAGCACACATAATATTATGTTTATTCTGAATTTCGTCAGAGAATTTTACTTTTAATAGTTTCTGAGCAACGATCCTCAGAATCGTTATTTCATTAAATTACTATCAATTTTACGCTTAAAAAATCCGGAGGCACTTGGTGATCACACATGCAATACTGCAAAAGATATAAAATTACCCCTACTTTAGCTGAGAGAAAATTAAACTGCCACAAAAACTTAGAAATTTCCTTATGAGGGAATTGAAACGGAACTGCTCAAACGGAGCGAGGGATAAACGACTGTCTGGCTCCGTACGATTCGTACTTACATTTGTGGTAGCAGCTGCTATGGAAAATGCTCGTTGAAGGCAGTAGAATCGCTCTTCAGAAATCCGCAAATATTGACTTCTTAAATTTTACCGGCAGTGTTTCGTGGTAACGAATTTCGTCGTCCCTTCAGCGATTACCATTGAGTTTCATTCTTGAGACGTAACTTGAGAGTTGGTAACACTGTGAGGCAAGAATCATCCGAACGAACGACGTCCACTGCCCCATTGATATTTTATGGCTTCGGCACCACGTTTTCCCGTTACAGGCGTTTCCATCAATGGTGAGTGTTTCGGAATTCCTGTTCGCCCGGCAATTCGCTGTTTATGGAGCACCCTTCGTATTGTTTTGGTGCTGACGGGGTTCGCGAGTTCCACAGTCAGTACTGCATTGACTTTAGCTGCTGTCTTATTTTTCGTCAAAGTCCTCTTCGATAGCCGACTGTCGCGATTAATCAACACTTATTTCCCTCCGCGTTGTGACTTAGCGGATTATATTTTTTTCGTTTTCCCTGTATGTGATATAAATCGTCAGTATTTCGTTTCTTGAGATACCAAGAACTTCGGGGCTTTTGGTTACGGCATATGAGTACGAACAATTGGCCCAGGTTAGACTTCACTAACTCCGACATAAACGCACTCAAAGCTACCAGTACTCTGTTCTGACCACTGCGTACTGAGGGCGCGGCACAGGTGTCGTTCGTCGTCAGATACAAAATGGTTCAAATGGGTCTCAGTATTATGGGACCTAACATCTGAGGTCATCAGTCCCCTAGAACTACTTAAACCTAACTATCATAAGGACATCACACACATCCATGCCCGAGGCAGGATTCGAACCTGCGATCGTAAGGGTAGAGCGGTTCCAGACTGAAGCGCCTACAACAGCTCGGTCACAGCGGGCGGCTGTCAAATACAATAGCGCTACTTGCAGCCTTGGCTAAGATCTGCTTTTATACTCAAGCATGCATTTCTCGTGGCGTTATCATGTTTTTGTCCAGCTCCTGTATAAAGCAAGGCTACACCTCTTAAAGAGTAAATTGTAATAGCACTTTAAATTTTATATTTGGTCAGAATCGTGTAAATAACGTTTTATGGCATCTGGAAATGGTTAGATACGCAAGTTTCTACTGGGTTGGGTGCTCAGATGACCGTTTTACCCATATACCAGGATGACGGTGGGAAGTGTGCGACTGATTACTAGTACCACCTGCACGCACTGCAAACGTAACATATTTTTCAACAAACTACATATATACTCCCAACCCACTGTACGGTACTTACAAATATTATAAGTTTTCATTTCTGTCCCATTCACAGAGTGATGGAGGTATAAACGACTGTCTAACTACCTCTGTACACGTAACGTAGAGGGGTAGAACACAATACGTGAACGAAGGGTAGTGTCTTTAATTAGTAATCAAACCATGTAAGTAGGCTGTTTAGGTTTTCTTACTGGTAACGCCATGTAGCGCTCTGTATGAAAAATCTCTGGCTGTGCGGTGTGCAGTCTGTGGCTAGTTTGCATTGTTGTCTGCCATTGTAGTGTTGGGCAGATGGATATTAATAGCTCGTAGCGTTGCACAGTTGGAGGTGAGCCGCCAGCAGTGGTGGATGTGGGGAGAGAGATGGGGAACTTGTGAAAGTTGTAAGACTGGATGTCATGAACTGCTATATACATTATGACTTTTGAACACTATTGAGGTAAATACATTGTTTGTTCTGTATAAAAATCTTCATTTACTAACTATGCCAATCAGTAGGTAGTGCCTTCAGTAGTTTGAATCTTTTATTTAGCTGGCAGTAGAGGTGCTCTCTGTATTGCAGTAGTTCGAGTAACGAAGATTTTTGTGAGGTAAGTGATTTGTGAAAGGTATAGGTTAATGTTAGTCAGGGCCGTTTTTTGTAGGGATTATTGAAAGTCAGATTGCGTTGCGCTAAAAATATTGTGTGTCAGTTTATGCACAGTCGTATATAATTTTTCTAAGGCGACGTTTCATATGGCGACCCTGGCAGGATACCTAACTGGAATCTTCTGATTTTTTCTTGTAGTTTGTGTAATTATTGTAGATTTTGTTTGTTGCTAGCATGTAATTGTAGAGAGAATCTCCTTTGTAGTTGCAGTCTTTCATTGTTGTACAGTAAAACAGCTGTGTGGTGTGCATGTAAATTTGCACCAATTATTTTGCAGCTGCACTTGCAATTAACTAGATATTATTTTCAGTGCTATGTTAATGTGTTCTCATACTTTTGCTCTTCAAATTGTGTTGTTGTGTGAAATATTCTGACAATAATGGCGTGTGAAAAACGTAATACTAGGCTCCAAAGTAAACTGAGAAATGACAGTGAAGACGAAAGCAGTGTGTTAGCGCCACCATGTAAAGAGTTAACTAATGTTCAAAGTAGTAATTTTTTAATTGTGCATAGGGAAATGGAGCTGGCTGAAAACAATGGTGTAGGCAGTGAAACAATTAGTGAACAAGGAAGCATTATCGATCGATCTGTCGGCAACAGCTCACCTCAGGATTCCGAAATGACAGGAACACAATCTCGCAAATATTGTAGATCTAGGATTTGGGTCCTCACCGTTTTCTCAAATGAGTCAAGACACATTTTCTGCTGGTCTAAATGTAAATGTTGGCAGTGCAAGTGCACTGCGGAAAAGCATAGAGGAACAGATTCCAGACACAAATACATTATTATTGCAATTAATACAACAAATGGAACAAAATCAGAGACAAATACAGCAACAGTTAGACACAATGGAACAAAATCTTCAAAAGGTAGACACAGTGGAACAAAATCTTAAAACGTTAGACACACTGGAACAAAATCTTAAAAAGATAGACACACTGGAACAAAATATTCAAAGGTTAGACACCACGCTTGAACAAACACATGAAGATTTAACTATTGATTTATGTAACATCGAATTGAAATGTCAACAAGTCTGTAATGAAGTAAAAACACAAATTTGTGAGCATTTCCAAACTATTTTTTCGCAAAGAACATCCTACTTACATGGTTTGACTACTAATTAAAGACACTACCCTTCGATCACGTATTGTGTTCTACCCCCTACATTACGTGTATAGAGGTAGTTAGACAGTCGTTTTTACCTCCATCAGTCCGTGAATGAGACAGAAATGAATATTATTGTTCATGAAAATCATGACACCTTGCAAGCTAAAATTTACTTAGTTGCATCTACCGATTCTGTTACGCAACTTGCAATAACTCAGGAAAACCTTAAGGACACAGCAGATAGGATTTCAACACAGATGGACACTCTGAAACGTGGTTCAGAAAAACACACAGAGGAAATAATTTCACTATCAGATAAAGTAGCCGAACTTTCAGATCAGTTCACTAACTTATCGACAAAGGCAGATGAAGATTTGAATGACACAAGACCTGTAGCCTTCATGGACACTGAAGAGTATGAACAAATTAGAAAATTCAAACAAAATCAATATCAAATCAGTACACAGTACAGAAGAGAAATACGGGAAGTACAAGATCAGTTGGCACAAGTAATACAAAAATTACATATTTCAGAGGACACTCGCGCTCCAACACGGGAAGAGGAACTTAGAAATACGGAAAAGCAGCAAAATAATAACACAGGGCATTTCGGAAATTATGAAAGAAATTGGCCAGGCGCATTGAATTTTGAGATGGAACCTCCGAAACGACGTAACAATGAGCGATGTGCGACTCAAAGACACGATGATTTTGACTGTAAGCTGTTCATTACTACACGTAAATTCAAAACATTTAATAATTATGACAACGAAATTCATCCACAAGCATGGCTTCATCAATTCTCTCATTGTTTTCCTCCCAACTGTTCGTTGGAGCACAGGTTAGAATTTATGTGTGGCTACTTGGAGAATGAACCAGCTGTATGAATGCGATCGTCATTCACAATTGTCACAGTGAAGGAGAATTTTATCATGCCTTCCTCTCAGCGTATTGGTCTCAAGCTACACAAGACCGAGTAAAACATAGCATAATAATGATGAAACGTTTCGAACAATCTGAATTTTCCAGTCTTATGAAATATTTTGAAGACATGTTGCATAAGAATCAATATCTTTCAAACCCATACAGCCCTTCAGAACACAACCACATTTGCTTAATCAAATTGCCTGAACATTTCAGAAATATTATTTTGGCAGGGAGTTGCAAAGACGACATTGAAGCTTTTCAGGGACTCTTACTAGAATTAGAAATTGACACAGACAGTGTCGGGATGCGAAAACATGAAAACAATCACTACAGGTCACATCCGTCGCAATCCAGTGACGACAGAAGCAATAACTGGACATGAAAAGTCTATTCTTACAACGCAAATCGTGACCAAAAACAGACATCACACATATGACAACCACTGGAAGAGTAATAATAGTTACAGAGAAAGATCGCTTTTCTGTAGTAATGAATATGACACAGACAATCATAGAAAGAGACAATATGCCAACCAGAACCATTATAATCACGGGAGACAGAATAGCTTCAGACGCAATGGTCCACCGCGCAGTGATAATTCAGGGAGAAATTCTCCACCACTTAACCGACAAGAAACAAACTACAGAAACTACCGACATAACGACAGACGTTATAATCATAACGACAGATCTGAATTCCATCAGAACTGGCGAGATTCAAACAGAGCTGGGCCCTCTCGGTAAGGTGAATTTGTAGAAGTTAGGTCTCCTAATCCCAACGACGACGCACGCCAACAAAGATATAGCAGACAATGTCTCGCATCGAAGGCAGCCACGTGCTCCAGCTGGTTCAGAGAAAAATAACATAGACGCTAACTTGGAGAAGACTCCAGTATTCTCTACCGACGTATACCACATGACGATTCCGTTGATGTTGAAAGTCTGCGTACTAGGAAGAGTAAGGGTTTACAACACATTTCACACATAAAACCGTTCATTGAAAGATACTCTGCTTTTTAACTTTACATTACTAGTATGCTTTGTCAGACATAGAATCTGTTAACATGCAACAATGTTTGAAGTTAAATATCCAGTGAAGAACCAAGAGAACTTATTTAAACAGAAATTACAAATGCATTGTTATTGTGAACAGACAATACAGTGTTATTGTGTGTGTGCATTCTTGCTTGTTAGTTGCACGATTACGTAACGACTATAAGGCTCACATACTTAGAACATATACTGCTAATGAGATTTTAGTGCAACATTTTGGTTTATATGAAAATACATTCTGGATTTAAAGCATTTTCTGTGAGATACCAGATGACACCGTGGTTAGTTTATGTGACAGCTACACGATTTTATCACGACGTTACTAATGAGTGATAATTTACAATGTTGCTTTTGCGGTGTATCTGTTTTATATCTGCACAATTTTTCTGAATTCTTCTGAAAAGTAAAACATGTTTTTGTAGTAACTTTTGTGGTTAAGCTACGAGGAGATAGCCTTTTCCGCAGCACAACAATATGTTACTGCACAGTACTTTCTTCATCACTGCAGTAAGGGTAATAACTAAGATATCTATACGCAAAGCATTTCACTTTTGTTTATCATGAGGTAAGTACATTGACTTCTGCTGAACGTAGCTTTCGGAGGACGGTAACTACGACACTTCCACAGAGGTTATCTTACAACAAGACGCACAGTTTAGCGCTACAATTCACGTATTTGAGTGATTAATTTTGTACTTAAAACATTTATTTTTAAAGATACTTGAAGTACAATGATACAAAGGTTTTACGTGATACATTTCATTCCATTGCTGTAATCTGTAACACCTGAGGGTATAATTACGTTAATCCTCAGGTGGGTACATGCTTACTTTGTGTACCATGTGTTTGGCAAGCACAAGGAGCCCTAGCTAATATGGTATTGGCTTATACAACTTTACACATCGGTTCCATATTTCTCTAACACATAAATTACACAGCTATCTGATCATTTAACTGGAAGAGACAAACATTTATTTTACTACATCCGTGACAGATGTTTACGTAATTACACAGTTGGATAACTTCACACTTACGAAATTGTAATTTGTCTGTACTTTGTGTACTGTTCATATTTTTTCGGAACCATTGTGACACTATGAGAGCTATGAATGATGTATTTGGTATGGGTTCATGATTTTTAAAGTACGTTTGAAGTAGATGACGCTTTTGACATGAGCAGACAATTTTTTTTAGGTTTTGAAATTGTTGTAGGAAGCTACGACTATTTTGAGAATTGACTGAGATGTTATCATATTATAGTGACGCGATGTGTATTATGCTGTTGAGATATGTTTATGATCAATAAGATGATGCTACAGTATATGAGACATTTGATTATGCTACATATTTATTCTGATGAAATATTGAAGAAGTGTCGACGATTATTTATACGTATAATAAGGTAAGGAAGAATGAGTAGTGGTGAGGGACCCTGACTTGTGGAAAAGGATGTTGGAAACCGAGAATCGCCCTTTAAGAGTTATGAAAAGTGTGTATATGGGTGAATGTATCACTATGCTGGCAAAAATTTTTTTGGACACTGTTATATTTACAGGATTTTGTTTCTACAGATTCGAAAGGCAAATTCTCGTCCTGTGAAATTTTTAAGTGAGACTGTCACTGTAGTTCAAACTACTGTCGTAAATATTTCGGTAAGAAAGTTGAGTGACCTGCACGTAATGTGTCGTGGGCGCCGAGCTGTGCCACCTGCCTGGAGAAAAAGCCATTAGTGTGTGCCTTCCAGAGGCACAGGTGGAAAAAAAAGAGGCCATTATCCTCGCTATTGACATTTCTTTGTAGAAAGTGTCGCAAATACGGCATGCTCAAACTTGAAAACATATGATTGCACTTTGGAGCTCTTAATTTATGATATTTACTAAAATGCCTAATGAAATGATGAGAAACATATTTACATCTATTGTATTTCTAGTTGAGAGATTGCTCAATTTGGTTAATATCTAGTTTCTAGCTGCCCTGCAGCATTGGTTAAAATAAAATTTTATAGATGTACTAATATAGTTATTTTATGCCTACAGATCCAGTCAATAATAAATTTATGATGTACTTCCCAGAAAACGAGGGCACATAAATAGACACTTTCCTTCACAGGAATTGCATAAACAATTTTTTTATGATTTGGTAACTTATCTGCTAGTGTAAGTTCTCGTGATGCATAACCCTAGTGTTAAAATGTGACATAGGTATTAAACATGGCCATTTTTACTGTAATATTTTACTGCTTGAGCTTTGTCATGTTTAGATATAAATTATTGCATTTGCTGCTGCTTCCTTTGACAATTTCCATTTTTTTCATTGCTGTTTGTATTAATTGTTTTGTGCTGCTGCGTTGCCTCGTCCCTTAGTTTAGCATCTGAGATCTGTAGATTTAAGTTAGCTTAAGAGCGGGTGGACTATATAAGAGAATGAGTTGTGATGACTTGGAAGAAATGCATTGAGAAATTATACGAAAAATGTACAGAAAGCAGGTATAGGTAGGATTTTCTTGGAAGTAAATGATGAGGTAAGATACTGGAAAGTAAATAATGAGGTAAGAAATATGTGAACATGTAAATACAGAAGCATGCTTGGATAGGTTTATTTTTGGTGGAAACAAATGTTGAAATGAGACGAAAGATCTATGGAATAAATTTTTGGGTTGGACTGCAGTACCAAATGTTACACTGAAAACAAACCCTGTCCTGTATTTTTGTGTTATTACACTATGTGAATTTGTGTTTTTACAGTCTGTATGTGTTTAGCTAATACGATTTACGTTGTAGAATTTTTCTGATAATATGTTATTTACCTTGTAAAGATGCTTAGACATTATTTATTCTGTTTTATTTTAATGCTAATGTGTGAAGTTGATGTTTCATAATTTATTCTGGTCTTTTATGTATTTACTCATGTAATAATTCCTGTAACACTGCTGAATATGTTAACTCGATTCTTTTGTAAAGCCTGTATTACTACAAATGTTATCTGTATTATTATGTTTTCAATTATGTATTTTGTACCTTTGTTATTGTATTCTTATGTTATAAAATTGTAATTGACACCAGTTCATGGAATTAAGTTACTTGTAAGTTACATTTCACTGCACACATTTCTGTTGGTCATAGTATATGGACAATATGTGAGAAGTAGTGACTGATAGTGTTTGCATGTGTGTTAATAATTCAGCAAGGAACTGGATAACAGCATTGCTAGATCTAAGAACAATTCCAAAAACTTTGTATGTGCACTAGTGGTGGTTTATGGACTTGCTATATTGTCCGCAAGACTCTTCGATGGTGATTGTGCATCTGCACAGTCGCAGCAGATGGCTGCTGGCCATCTCTACCAGGACTACAGAGGGTCTGCTCTGTGGTGATCTACCTACCAACATTCTTCAAAACTTTGACTGACTCCGCTGTGGGTTTGCTCTGTTGTGGCCCATTACCTGTCTGCATGTCAGGAGTCAGCACTGTCTTTCCATTGGAAGGACAACACTTCTTGTTCAAGACTTCATGGAAATCTACTACTTCCGTGTGCATTGTCTTTTACTGCTCAGACTTTGAGAAAACAAACTGCAGTTTTACTGTGATGAATGATCAGAACTGTCTTTATTGACTGTGAGAAAATTTTAGCTTTTGACCAACATTGTATTAATAAGTGTGTGCATTTGATATCTTTCTAACTGTAATTATGAAAAAAAATTCAAATCTGTATTTGCCAGTGGGGGCTATGTAAGTAGGCTGTTTAGGTTTTCTTACTGGTAACGCCACGTAGCGCTCTGTATGAAAATTCACTGGCTGTGCTGTGTGCAGTTTGTGGCTGGTTTGAATTGTTGTCTGCCATTGTAGTGTTGGGCAGATGGATGTTAATAGCGCGTAGTGTTGCGCAGTTGGAGGTGAGCCGCCAGTGGTGGTGGATGTAAGGAGAGAGATGGCGGAGTTGTGAAAGTTGTAAGACTGGATGTCATGAACTGCTATATACATTATGACTTTTGAACACTATTGAGGTAAATACATTGTTTGTTCTGTATCAAAATCTTTCATTTGCTAACTATGCCAATCAGTAGGTAGTGCCTTCAGTAGTTTGAATCTTTTATTTAGCTGGCAGTAGAGGTGCTCTCTGTATTGCAGTAGTTCGAGTAACGAAGATTTTGGTGAGGTAAGTGATTTGTGAAAGGTATACATTAAAGTTAGTCAGGGCCATTTTTTTGTAGGGATTATTGAAAGTCAGTTTGCTTTGCGCTAAAAAATATTGTGTGTCAGTTTAAGCACAGTCATGTATAATTTTTCTAAGCGGACGTTTCAACCATTCAGGGTCCCCTGTTGCAGCGTATTCAGTGTATAAATTTTGAATGAAATTCTTTAGCAATGACGGCCGAAGACTTCCAGCGTAAGATGTCACCCTCGTTCTGCCGATTGCCTTGTCATAGTGGGGGCCTGATAACCTTAGCTGTTTAGTTCCCCTTAAACATCCCAACAACCACCACCACCACCTTGTCAAAGAGTGCAAAGAAGCGCAGAGAAGTTCAGGGAACTCTCTTTACCTTGGACTGGAAAAGTGCCGTCTAAAGACGGTAGAATCAGCAATGATCAACAGTATGAGGAGACAGCACGCAATGGAAAGCAGTGAGTCAGACACACATAATGTGTTATCAACAGAACATGTGGCCGGCAATTGGAGAGAGCGTCATGACGGTCTGTCCATTGGCGAAGTTCCGAATTAGTCCCCCATTCTGGGCTCTGGGAGTGGACTATCAATGGGAAGCGACTGTGACAAAAAGATCGAATAACTATACTAAGAGTCATGGCTTGGAATATGGAATGTTAGATTCAAAGTGCTTCAAATATCTCTGAGCACTATGGGACTTAACTGCTGAGGTCATCAGTCCAGTAGAACTTAGAACTACTTAAACCTAACTAATCTAAGGACATCAACACATCCATGCCCGAGGCAGGATTCGAACCTGCGACCGTAGCAGCAGCGCGGCTCCGGACTGCACCGCCTACAACCGCTCGGCTACACCGGCCGGCTGGAATGTTAGAACGTGACAGGGAAGCTAGAAAATCTGAAAAGGGAATCGCTGACAATCAGTCTAGATATATCTGGGGCCAGCGAAGTGAAAGGAACAGAAGGCAAGAATTTCTCGTCAGACGACTATAGGGTAATATCAAAAGCCTCAGAGAACGGTGTAACGGGAGTAGGACAGGGTATGAATATGATTGATAGCGTAGACAGTGACTTACTGGGAACTGTTCAGTGAAAGAGGTACTCGCATCAGAATCGACAGGAAAGCAACGTCTAAAACGACAGTTCAGGTATACATGCCGACGTAAGAGACGGAGGAAGTACATAAGGATGCTGAATTCAGAACGTAAAAGGAGATGAAAACCTAATAATCATGAGGGAATGGAATGTGATTTTGAGGAAAGGAACAGAGGGAAGGATTAGGGCCTATTATCAACTTACTAGTAAGAGTTATGCGATATATATCAACTATAAATCACGAATACTCAGATTACATCATGGTCAGACAGCGATTGCGGAATTAGATATTTGGTGGTAAATCGTACTCAGGAGCAGATACATGGAATTTGAGGAGAATGTTACGGAAGAATCAGCGTAGAAGGAAGTGGTATGGTCAAGTGCCGAGGAGGGATTAGGCGCGTTTTAAGTTCGTGAAAGGTGTGGATAATCCGATAAACAACAGGAACTTCAGTGCACATTTCTAAAAAGAGCAGTCACTCATGTAGAAGACATTAGCGTCTATATTAGGAAGGCAGCTGCAAAGAAACCGTGGATAACAGAAGAAATGGTGAAAATGATCGACGAGAAAAGGAAGTACAAAAACTTTCAATGAAAGACAGGAATACCGCGATATATATTACTTAGGAATGAAATATATAGGAAGCGCAGAAAATCCAAAGCGAAAAATCTGCAGAAAGATGTGAAGAAATAGAAAAAGAAATGATACTGGGGGGACTAACTCAGCATATAGATACGTCAAAACAGTCTTTGATGAAATTAATAGCAATGGCGGTTATACTAAGAGTGCAACAAAATGTCATAGCTAAACGCAGAGGTGAGAATTTGCAAGTGGGGAAAACATACTGAAGGCTTCTATGATGGGGAGGAATCGTCTGATAATGTGATAGGGAAAGAAACTGGAGTCGATGCAGAAGAGATAGGGAATCTAGTACTAGAGACAGAATTCAAAAGGCTTATGGAAGACTTAAATAAGGCAGAAGGTTTGGATAACATTCCATTGAAATTTGTAAATCATTGGGGAGAAGTGGCTACAAAAAGACTATTCTCGTTGTTGTGTAGAAACCGTGAGACTGGCGACATACCATCAGACTTTCGGAGAAACGTCATTCCCAAAATTTCGAAGACGGCAAGAGAAGATAAGTGAGAGAACTATCGCAGAGTCAGCTTACCAGTTGATGCACCTTAACTCGTGATAAGAGTAGAATGGAAAAAAAAAACTGTTACGTGATGATGATCTTGGCTTGATGAAAGGTGAAGGCAGCAGGGAGTCAGTCCTGAACCTGCTCCTGATAATGTAAGCAAGGCTGGGGAAGAAAAAACACCCTCATGTGATTTGTCGACCTGAAAAAAGAGTTCGACAATTTAAAATGGTGCCACGTGATTGAAATTTTAAGACAAATAGCAGTAAGCTTTAAGGAAAGATGGGTAATGCAAAATACGTACAAGAATGAAGAACGAATAATAAAGTTGAATGATCAAGAACTAAGGGTCTAAGAAAGAGATACAGTATTTCACACCTTTAGTTCAAACTATGGCTCAAAGAAACAAAAAGTCAAATAAGAGAATGGTTCAAGAGTGAGATCAAACTTACGGGTAAAAGGATGTCAGTGATAACATGCGCTAATGACGTTGCTACCCTCAGTGAGAGCGAAGGAGAATTACAGCATCTATTGAATGGAATGAACAGTCTAATGATTGAAGGTGACTGAAAAATATAAAATGAAGTAGAGGTAGCACAAGTGAGGGTAACGAGAAACTCAACATGAAAAAAAGTGGTATCAAGAAACAGAAGTTACGGAATTCTGCTACCTTTGGAGCAAAACAACCTATGAAGAACGAAGCAATGCTTAAGTAAAAATCAGACTCGCACAGGCAATAAGATAATTCCTCGCCAAGAAAGTCTACTTGCATCAATTCGAGGAATCAGTTTCTTTGAACATGAAACTGAAAAACAGCATTGTACGATAGTTGATAATGAACTTCGGTAAATCGGAAAGGAAGAGAATCGAATCGTTTGAGATGTGGTACCGCACAAGAGTGTTGAAAACTACGTGAACTGATAAAGTAACGAATGAGGTGGTTCCCCACATAATCGGCAAGGAGAGGAATACATGGAAAACACAGGCGAGAGGAAGGGATGGGAAGATAGTACATGTGTTAAGACATCAGGGAATAGCTCCAGTGTTGCTAAAGGGAGCTACAGAAGGTAAAAATTTTGGAGGAACACACAGTTCGTAATATGTATTACAAATATCTGACGATAAAGGAAGCAAGTGGTACACAGGTAAGAAGAGATAACCACAGTATAGCACTTCGTGGCACGCCCCGTTAAACCAGTCACAAAACTGATGACTGCAGCCAAAGAAGAATGGAAATATATGGAAAAATAAAGAAATGAAGCTGAGATCGAAATTTCAATTCACAGTAATACTGACATTGTCATCTAACACTTGTAACTGCCTACACCTGCCACAAGTGACCTTCCAGATCGAGTAGCGAATTTGTGTGCATATACCAATATTTGAAGCTATTTCAAGATCTATACTGCATGGAAAGACTAGAATATTTTCATGCGTGTTAATGCTTAAAAGTGATGTACAAATTCGAATAGATGTACTTACAGTATTATTAGGGAAGAACATGTGTATGGGAAACTACATGTGGTTGGGAAATTAGAATACTGTTATCTAATAAAACATGGGGAAAATATCGAAAAAATTGGCAGAGAGGAGGTTAATCTTCTTTAGACACCTCTGCAGAATGAATGAGAACAGGTTAACAAAACGAATATACCTGCAATTCTGGAAAATGAGGTAAACAATGGCTTGGATTAGAGAAGAAACGAAGTATAAAGCAGTAACATCCGAAGTTCAATGAGGCTTTTTGCGGATGATGCTGTGGTATATCAAGAGGTTGTAACAGTGGAAAATTGTACTGAAATGCAGGAGGATCTGCAGCGAATTGATGCATGGTGCAGGGAATGGCAACTGAATCTCAATGTAGACAAGTGTAATGTGCTGCGAACACACAGAAAGAAAGATCCCTTATCATTTAGCTACAATATAGCAGGTCAGCAACTGGAAGCAGTAATTGCATAAATTATCTGGGAGTACACATTAGGAGTGATTTAAAATTGAATGATCATATAAATTTGATAGTCTGTAAAGCAGATGCCAGACTGAGATACATTGGAAGAATCCTAAGGAAATGTAATCCGAAAAAAAGGAAGCAGGTTACAGTACCCTTGTTCACCCACTGCTTGAATACTACTCAGCAGTGTGGGATCCGTACCAGATATGGTTGATAGATGAGATAGAGAAGATCCAACGGAGAGCAGCGCGCTTCGTTACAGGATCATTTAGTAATCGCGAAAGCGTTACGGAGATGATAGATAAACTCCAGTGGGAGACTCTGCAGGAGAGACGCTCAATAGCTCGGTACGGGCTTTGTTAAAGTTTCGGGAACATACCTTCACTGAGGAGTCAAGCAGTATATTGCTCCCTCCTACGTATATCTCGCGAAGAGACCATGAGGATAAAATCAGATTAGAGCCCACAAAGAGGCATTCCGACAATCCATCTTTCCACGTACAATACGAGACTGGAAAAGAAGGGAGAACCGATAGAGGTACTCAGTGTACCCTCCGCCACAAACCGTCAGGTGGCTTGCGGAGTATGGATGTAGATGTAGATTAGAGAAACATAAAAGACAGAAAGAATATTTATGTAATGATAAACTTACATGGCTGTCAGGGCAGAAACAATAAGGACTCATGGACAGAAGACAGAGAAGTAAAACATCGAAAGAAAGTGATAGAGCACTGGAAGAAATGGAAGCAATAAGGAAAGAAAGCGAACTGATTCTAGACGATCACTACCACGATAAATGAGAAACTAGTATTTATTTATGCTTCTATCAGTTTGTACACTAATATGGATATGGGACTCCTAACGTCAATGATGATACTATCACTTGAACACCAAGTTAAGACTCTGAGTTGCGTTCAAAGTATTGGAAACTGCGTTCATAATTCTCCAACACGCCCAACTTCTAATTTCGGTTTTCCGATGTAACACTCCAAGTAAACCAACAATAGCCATAAAAAGGTACAAAACTCTAGTGGAGGGACCCGTTGGCGTACAATCCTTTTCTACTAACCTTTCTAAGAATCTATACAATCCCAAAAACTGCTAGAACTCACAAATGTGACAATTGTCGCACAATCAGCTTAACAGCTGATGCATCCGAGTTACTGACAAATTGAGGATGTGTTACATGACGATCAGATTGGCTTTAGGAAAGGTAAAGGCACCAGAGAGGCGGTTCTAACATTGCAGTTAATAATGGAAGCAAGACTGAAGAAGAATCAAAAGACAATCATGGGATTTGTCGACCGGAAAAAAGCGTTCGATAGTATAAAATGGTGCAAGATGTTGTAATTCTGAGAAAAATAGCCCTAAGCTATAGGAAGAGATTGGTAATATACAATGTGTACAAGTACCAAGAGGGAGTAAAAAGAGTGGACGACCAAGAACCAAGTTCTCGAATTAAAGGTGTAAGACAAGTATATGGTCTTTCGCCCCTACTGTTCAATCTGTGCACTGAGGAAGCAATAATGGAAATAAAAGAAAGGATCATTAGTTAAATCAAAATTTTAAGTGAAAGAATAGCATTGATACGATTCGCTGATGACATTGCTGTGTGGAGTGAACGAGCAGAAGAATTTCATTATCTGCTGAATTACATGAACCGTCTAATGAGTACAGAAAGCGGACTGAGAGTAAATCGAAGAAAGACGGAAGTAATCAGAAGTAGCAGAAATGAGAACAGCGGGAAACTTAACGTCATGATTCGTAGTCACGAAGTATATGAAGGAATTCTGGTGCCTAGGCTGCAAAACAACCAATGAGGGATGGAGCAAGGAGAATATTAAAAGCAGACTAGCACTGGCAAAAAGGGCGTTCCTGGATTAGAGAACTCTAATAGTCCAGCAGGCCGTGGTTTGAGGAAGAAATTTCTGAGAGCACAGCATTTTATTGTAGTAAAACATGGACTGTCGAAAAATTGGAACAGAAGAGAATCGAAGCATATTAGACGTACCTGTGTTGTTGTTGTTGTTGTTGTGGTCTTCAGTCCTGAAACTGGTTTGATGCAGCTATCCATAAAGTAAAGCAGCATGCCCTCAGGAAAAATTGCGGCTGTAAATTCCCCTTGCTTTCAGCCGTTCGCAGTACCTGTACAGCAAGGCCGTTTTTGTTAGTGTCAATGAGGCCAAATGAGTCAATCATCCAGACTGTTGCCCCTGCAAGTACTGAAAAGGCTGCTGCCCCTCTTCAGGAACCACACGTTTTTCTGGCCTCTCACAGATACCCCTCCGTTGTGGTTGTACCTACGGTACGGCTATCTGTATCGCTAAGGCACGCAAGCCTCCGCACCAACGACAAAGTCCATCGTTCATGGGGGCGGGGGGGGGGGGGGGGGAGGTTACTGTAGATGAATGTTGAAAATTAGGTGGACTGACAAGGGAAGGAATGAGGAGGTTCTGCGCATAATCGGAGAGGAAAGGAATATGTATAAAACGCTGAGGCCGGCCGCGGTGGTCGTGCGGTTCTACGTGCCTCAGTCCGGAAACGCGGGACTGCTACGGTCGGAAGTTCGAATTCTGCCTCGAGCATGGATGTGTGTGATGTCCTTATGTTAGTTTGGTTTAAGTAGTTTTAAGAGCCAGCCAGAAAACGCTGACAATGAGAAGGGACAGGATAGGACATCTGTCAAGATATCAGGGAATAACTTCCATGGTACTAGAACTAGTTTTAGAGAACAGAAACTGTAGAGGAAAACAAAGATTTGAATACATCCGGTAAATAACTGAGGACGTAGATTGCAAGTGCTATTTTGAACTGAAGAGGTTGTCAGAGAGGAATTCGTGGCGGACTGCATCAGACCAGTCAATCCAAGATATCGAAACCGCTGGCGAGCAACTGTTTCTCCCATCGAAGACTACAAGTGGCGACGCTGTCACAGTGGCATCCGGTGAATCTACCTGTGTGGGATCCGTCGTTGTCGGGCAGGAGCAGAGGTGGTGTAATGAACGTCCATTAGATTGAACATCGGGAGTAGCTACTTATGACGTCAGGGCACTCGAAGGAAGAGCACTGTTTGAGTATGTTCTACTACTAGTGTTGTCATATGAAGGAGGTGCAGCTCAACGGTCGGAATGTGGCCGATCGTAGTCCGACGTTCTGCTCATCTTGAGGAAAGCAAAGATGGGCACCACACTTGGTGCGATATCCATTGCGTTGAGCGGGCCGTCCATCGAGGTCTTGGGAGTAGTTGGTCTCGTCGCTGTCATAGGAGATGGTACCAGTGAAGCCTCTTCCACACGACCGCTCCCGAGGGGAAGTCGGCAGAAGAAAAGGCGCATCTTGAAGTGAATGTACAGGTTGTGCACTGCCAAGGCGTAGGTGAGAAGTGGTCATCGCTTTCGGAGCTGCATCACCATTCGTGTTCTGGAGCAGACGGCGACGGAGACAGTCGGAGCTAACATGGCCCTCTTGTTCATATCCTGCAAATGTCCGCAGCTGGTCAACGTATATGAAGCTGGCTCGCACACCATCTACCAGCGTATATGATGTTACATTTTTGGAGATTTCGAACGTGATCTGTCGGTCACCATTTAACAAGTGGTCTGCCATTTTTCTGCAATGTGACTCACAACCTTGCTGTAGGGTCGGAAGGTCTCAACGACCACGTCTTGGGGCACCTCGAATGGGGGCTCAAACACCCGAATACTTTGGTCTACCGTCATTTCCCCAGTGTGCCCGTCGGAGTACAAGCAGTCTCCGTCGTCATTTAAAAGTAGAAGATGTTGTCGCTGATAGTGAATACCTATCACCTCTTGTGGGCGCAGGCGTAGATCGTCGCGAACGAACTGTTCGATTTCGTAAGCGCATTGGTTGTGCGTGTTCAGCTTAGAATGTAGTTTCAAGGGTGACGCGGCGCTAAGAGTGTCCATGGAGTACACTATTAATAGACGCTGTTCAATATTAATACCACGACGTCGGAGCGCTGCCCGTCGAGAGGAGCTGGTCCACGCGCAACTACGGCCGAAAGCCGTCTGAGCTAGAGATGCGCTACTCACGACCCGTCCTCACATAAGTCCTTCAGTCAGTACCTCGTCTCTTACGTTGGATAGCTCAGTCGGTGGACACTTGCCCGCGAAAAGCAAAGGTCATTAATTTCAGTCTTGGTTCGGCTTACATTGTTGATCTACCAGGAAGTTTAATGTGGTTGCATACTTCGCTACAGAGTGAAAATTTCATTCTGGAACCATCAAACTGATCGTTACTGACTAACATAAAATTAGTCGCATAGTGCGACTGGATACCACCTACCACGCTGTCATGGTAGCAACGCTTATTTGCCGGCTATTACTATGGCACAAACTTTTTACCTTTACTTAAAAAGCAAAGAGACTAAATTATTATTTTTAGGAAACTACTGTCACGCCCCTGGGAGCCTCGGCGGTTAGAAAACCCTTGTGCTGGCCATATGTCTTGTATTACTAATTGCTTTTGTTTTTATGTATCTTAAGTTTAATCTTAAGGTTTTACACGTATACTACCACGTAACTGTCTCCAAACCATTCTCCTCCCGTCTCTCAGCTCCAAAGACATTCTGCTTTATATCATGCTCTCAGAATTCTTCGATAAAGAGGTTAGCTTCTTTTGTGAACAATACTTGCTCTTTTGCTCGCTAAAAAATAGTGATCCTCAGACAGGGCCTAGCGTACTTTGTAAGGAATACTGGCACATTTGCCGCCTAAGTGTTATGCTAAACCTTTATTGAAAATAAAAAGCGACGGGCATCCTTGGACAGAACCTACAGTTACTTTTTAATTAAGTTTTCTATATTCTACTGCAATGAGAATTTAATTGAAGAAGTGTAAAACAGATGTGTCATTAGCTAATTGTGAAACTATTTTGAGCGTTATCTGGTATCTTACTTTCATTCAAAACGTTAGAGAACCTACAATGAACTGCTCATTCATATTACAGAAAAGCTTTATAGTAGTGAGACTGGACTGTAACTGTATACATCTTGTTTGTTATTATTTTTGGTGGTGGTTTTAACTTTGTTTGGCATATTCGTAAGTAAATGATAAGACTGTAGAAATTAGTACGATGAGGATAATTTACTTCCTTTAATCATCTAGTCTGGGATGACACCAGAAGCAGGTTCACTAACTGCGTTTTTTAAATCCTTTGCAGTCACTGCGCACTTCGTATTTTCATGTTCAAGTCTTGCATTCCAAGAATACATGGATTCGAGACAAACTGGTAATCCACACAAATTTCCATAACGAGGTAGATGTATTGGAAGCGGTCATATTTGCTATCTCCACTTCTACAGTTTGTTCGTTTGCTGGATATAATTTTATTGTTTCTCTTTATGTAACTGGCAACTGTTTTACTTGACACCTTAAAAGTTACTGAAAGAACGTTTTATGTCACATCCAGGTCTCGTTCGTTTGTTTGTCTCCTTTACGATGAGTAATTACAGCACGGTTTTTCTTTCGACGATTTGTATTCCTTCATCAGGTTTCTTTCACTAACTCTGAAATTTACTATTATAATAATTTTTCTCAAGATTTAATCATTTCTATTGAAGCATTATATTCTCCAGAATCCTTTTCTATTGAAACAAATGCAGTAGAAACAAAGCAGGACAAAGCCAGAAGTATTTTCTATTAGATCCTGAGAGGAAGATCCTATTAGATCCTAGTTCGAAGTAAGAGTGACTTTAGTTGCTTTTCTTGATGTGCTATAGCAAACGAGCTTGCGTTAATTGTAAAATTAGACAGAGTACCATATTGGGCTTAAAATGGCGCTCGTCCCTGCTCTCCAAGGCTTGGTTAAACGACTGTATTAGTAGAATGTGTCATTGATCGATGTTAGTCAATACATGCCCTCGTTAATATGTACTTTAACTGTGATTGAAGCGATCCATTTTTGCATGATTTTCGAACGACGGTTTAATTAAGAATAGAAATGTTTACCCTTTGGAATGTTGCTTACTGGAAAACCAGTAAACGATATTTTACTCGTGAATATTATAAGCAGGATTGAGTGTCGAGTAAGATAAAAGTAATGGCTGTTAAACCACAGCCGCTTCCCCTGGACACTGCACGGATGGGCAGAGGAATTTCAAGAATTTCCTAATCCGGCAAAATTAAAGGCTCCCAAGGCACCGGTTTCTGTCAAGAGGAAGTGCTGGAAGGTGGCGAAGAATGGAAGAATGGGATGGAAAGGGAGGGTGATAAATGCGAGAGGAATGGAACACTTTCTTGTGCCTCGGAATGTCTTATCGATTCACACAGTAAGAGGTAGCTGAAACTCGCAATGTAATGTAGATATTTAACTAAGAAGAAAGGTAATTCGCCACTTCTATGTACATTGTAACGTCCCTTTCAGTGGAGTATTTAAAAATCCACTAGCTTTTAAGATGGGTCGTGTTAATGAAGGATTTCTAAAGTTTCACACGTTGTTCACCAGTAAATTTCATGTAAAGGTATGTCACCAGCCACTATTTGTACATGTATCTATCATAAAATGACATCTTTTCTTTTGAAATACGAATTTTTAAGTGTTACACCACAACTTCTCTGGTTTCTCTTCATAATACTTAATTACGATAGTACCGATATTCCAGCGGTTTCTTATCAAGTAGCTTTTCTTATCTGTTTAATTATGGGAAGTCGAAGAACTGTTTTCCATTTACCTTTCGTTCACTTAAGAGTTTACAAGTGTCTGTGTGTTTGTGTACATTGATAAAAGCATCAGATTCGGCATTTGCTATATTGTTATTAATATCATATGAAATTTATCATCTGCTTGATTTGTATATTAGTGATACGAAACGAAACTATTCAAATAATATGAACACATTATGTTTTATGGTTATATGTGTCATTTACAAATAACCAACAACATTTCAATTAAATTTTTATAGCCTAATAGTCTAGGATACTAATCGTGTTATCGGTCAATAGGCATATACGTGATATCGTTTTATACTTTTCATGCTTGTCGATAAACACTGTGCGCCCAATGAAAAAAGTAAATACAGATGTCTGACAACATTAATTTAACTTTCTATCAGTATTTGGCAGCACACGATAACAATATTGACAAGGAAATAATTCTAAAAGTTTTGCAAATTGTATTCTGACGCGAACCGGATTTGGGCTTCTTATGCCATGTTAAAACTGATGATACATGGCGAAATCTAACAACAATGATTACAGTGAACTCCATATATTGATCTCTATGCCTGCTGTTGTGCAGTAGTAAGTTTTTATAACGTATCTGTTAGTACATACTGTCTTAAAATGTTATAAATTGTCAAACATGAACTATGGACATATAGTCATTAGATTTGTTTATGAATGATGGGAATGACACAGGTTACTCAGCTGCAAGGCTCATTTAATCGTTTCTTGTAACAGAATTCCAACCTATACTATTATTATTACTGTTACTACCAATAATAATTAATATTTAAAACTATTATGGTTGTTATTTCTTTTTATTACTTCACAGGTTTTGAGATGTTCTGTGAACTACGTCTGACTAATTCGGACAGAGCTACTTTTTAGTTAGTAGAGTAAGTAACTGTCCATCAACCATGTCATATGCGGGTAGTCATACTGCTTTAAATTCGTGCATTACGTCACAACGAAAACAGTTTGGCCCTTGATAAGGAGGATGGAATCATCCAGGAACTATTCGATGATAACCACAGCACTGATTAGTCTTTCCCTAGTTGCCTGTTTCCCACAATTGTTATATTTCTGGATCGCTACTTTAAATACAGGCAGTGCGATATTAATCCATTCACTGACGTGGACGTCTATATACGTCCTGTTACACTGTTCCCCAATTGCTGTGGTCGTGAACAAATGCTCCGGCTAGATTTTCCTGCATTGCTATGGACGTCGGTATACGCCCTGATCCGCCGACTTCTCACTGCTGTGGACAAGTCACTTCTGTATCTGGGCGAGTAAAAATCTTTTGCGTGTTTACCATACAACATATGTGCCTCATTGCGTACTTAAAAAAAACTGTTTCGATATCTTGAATCGTATGATTGTTATGAGTAAATCATTCGCGATGCGCAAGTACGTGAATGGACGCTTCGCATGTCTATCCTTCGACTCGAAATGAAACTAATATCATCCTGCTCTCAGTTGTAAATAAAATTTCGATATAGTATCCACATTACATTTAGTTCAGTATATGAAATAAAATCAACCATACTCGAAGTTTACGCAATAGGTTTTTACCTCAACAAAATGTTTAAAATTTGGTGTAATGTTTTATTTAATTTGATGCAGTGTAGTAACTAAGACAATTGACCAAAAAATAATTCAGTCCTTGACCGAGCGAAGATAGACTGTAAGACATGCAAAAATCATATTTTTTCACCTAATAGTTTACTAATAATCCTACGATAGTATTTCAAATCGGTCAGAACGTCGTTGCCTAGTACAGGCAGTAGCATTCGGAGATCAGTACAGCTTAACAGATGCCGCCTCAACACGGAATGCTGAGAACATGTCCGTAGCAACGAAAGGGTTAATAGCTACTGGGAATACAGAGTTAACCATGTGCTTAGCCAGAAAATTATAAATATTCTACAAACTGTATCTTATTTCGAATAATATTGTGGTTAAATAAATTTAAAAAAAAAAATACAGGCAAGCGTAATAGGGAGATGAAAAAACAAATACATATAAAATTGGAGAAATTTGTAAAACTCGTTTTAGACAAAATCTTTCTGTCTACCATTTAGTAATGTAACATGCTTTCTTAGATTGTGTCTTACCTCCAGCGCTATTTAGGACACCCATTACACACAGTGGGTTAAGATGCATCCCATTTCAGTAAAAATGCTTTGTGTTAAATATATCAAAAGTTAGATATCTCTATCAAATATGATAAGAAATAAAATAATTTTCCTCATACTATTTATGTGATAGAGGCACACAAAGAAAGGGAAGATTAGAGCACATTTTGTCGCTGACGTGGTCGCATGCGACGGACACAAGCATGGAGGGGGGAAACATTTGGGAGGCATCTACAGCGCTTGCCAATGAATGAGCAACACCATAAGGTGACATCCATCATACTTGAAATTCGTATAGTTTGCATAAACAAATGCATAGTATTTTAGCGGAATAACATTAGTAAATAAGGTAACATTCGGTTATCTCGTTTGTAGATTGCATTTTGATATTTCTTCATGGGAAGATGGCGTTGTGCCACATGTAAGAAGGACCTATGCCCACCAGCAGTAGCAGCAGCAGCCGAGGCTGTGCTTATCTCAGTCGGGTAGCCAGACATGTTCTCCAGTGTGCACGGTTAGCACATTTACACTTCTACTCCGTCTTCCCCCTGCCCCTATGATGTCATCCATGAGATCATCTGTTGTTGCCAGACATCCACTCGTCCGCTGCTTTGACGTCGTAGCCAGCTGGCTTGTGTATAAAATGGCAGGAAATTCCAAAACTGGGGCGAAATTCAACATAGCCTAATTGTGTTTCCAATACTTCTGTGACGTCAGTTGTGCTTCTACGTGTAAAACGGCGGAAAATAAAAAAAAGAACAGTATGGTTATGTGTCCTTTTGGTGGGAAATCCAGTAAAACCAAGAAGGAGATCCTATGAGTTGGTCCTGGAGATAGTGGCACAATCTGCATCATGACCAGAACTCTTAGATCCAAGGCAGCGATTCAAGATGAGTTACCTGTGGATACTGGTGCCGCCGACATTGTTGTCAGGCTTCTAGTGTGTTTTTCTGCTCTATAATGTCACGATCCCGGATAGCGGACCTAACAATACTTCCAGATTTGCTATGATCCCGTCGGCTTGAGCTAGTTTTTAGTCTCTAAAGTTCTCAGTGTACGATACGTTAAACTACAATCATCCTACTGTAGGGGCTGGGGGTACATTATCTCAGTGGTGTCAGGGCTTAGTTGAGGCAGTGTGTTGTTATGGAGATGATGGCCGTTTATCACTCATCGAAATGTCACTATTAATCAGACATATTATTACAATTGGGATCACACTACAATGGCCACGACAGCGACGATGACCAGACATGCCCACGTACCCACAGTGGATGCTGTTCACGGCGTGTGGAGTGGTGCACCGTCAGCAAGTTGCCATGTGGGCACGTGCCAACTGCCCAGAGGATCTGTGTCGGTAGGGACTCCACAAAGAAGCTGATCCACCAGAAGTGGGAACTTGTGGGGTAGAGAGAAAACAGCCTGTATGCCCAGGATCTAGCGCGCTATGGAGCACAAAATCATGTCCTTTGTCCAAAAGAAAAAAAAAAATTATTCAAATGGTTCTCAGCACTATGGGACTTAACATCTGAGGTCATCATTCCAATAGAATTTAGAACTACTTAAAGCTAACCAACTTAAGGACATAGCACACATCCATGTCCGAGGAAGGATTCGAACATGCTATCGTATCAGTCGCGCGGTTCCAGACTGAAGCACCTAGAACCGCTCGGCCACCGCGTCCGGCGTCCTTTAGCACATGGACATCCAAAGCAGCGTCATTGTCTGACTGCCCACGCAAGATGAGCGAGCACTTTAACTGATTTGGGCCCAAATAGGAGGCCACAAAGGCGGAGCCTCTGATAGTAAGCCGTAGGAAGCCAACTGGGAGCTATGCTGGTACGCTGCTATCAGAACTAGTCTGGTGGTGGCGGTCGGCAGAACGACGTCACGCCTACAACCAATCAAGTCCTACTCTCGTAGGTTCTGCAGCAGACTTAGGTGACTATAGCTAAAAGTGAGGGGTACAATGCCCACACGTTTTGCCGAAGCACCGTTCCCAACCACGAACACCAAAAAAAAAAAAACTAGCAGTTCCGGGATCTGGGTTGCCGATCTCGGAGCCTTCTTGCTGAAAGTCGCATTATTTCTTTGACGCAAGATGTTTGGTTCTGTTCTACCCTGTGGTATTAGCCCGCTAGTCACACTTGCACACTAATAGTGTGACGTGATCTATGTTATCCCTGGGAGCAACTTCTTATTAGTAAAAGTGGCTTGATACATTCCCAACAAAATTACACAAAATAAAATACAGATGCCAATTCTGGCTGCCTCGAGTACAAGTAACTACTGGAAAATCTTCATGATGCTGTAAATTGCTTACATCTTCTACCTATCACCATAGAAAAATCGTTTAAAGTCACAACAACTTACCGTTAATCTCATACATCCATTATGGAACAAAAGAAAAGAATGTTAAACATTTTAATCGCCGAAGAGAATATAAAACCTAAAATTAACGTCGCCCGAATAGTCCATGAGTGGACCACGGTAGGGACAGGCTTCCGTGTCACCCTCATCCTACAGGCGTCACTGGATGTGTATATGGAATCAGCACATGTAGTCAGCACACCGCTCTCCCGTCCATATGTCAGTTTACGAGGCTGGTGCTGCTACTTCTCAATAAGGTAGCTTCTCAATTTGCCTCACAAGAGCTGAGTGCACCCCACTTGCCAACAGCGCCCCGCAGACCGGATGGTCATCCATCCAAGTTTTAGCCCAGCCCGACTGGTCTAAACAGATAAGCATATTCTTCTTACCACAAATCTTAATAAATGGTCATGTGAAATACCGAACTTACAATTAGAACCAAATTAAAAATAAACCTCGAAAAGATTTTTTTTCTCTTAATAAACCATCCATAACAAATCATCCATCGTCTTTAACAGTATATGGTCCTATCACATTGATGTCTTATGCTATGCACTTCCCTTCGCCTGTGTGATGGTTTTTTCTTTCTCCCTTTTGGTTCAGCATTCGGAACTTTGTCCCTGCGACGATAGTTTCCGTTTCGTTTTCCCTGTAATCATACCCTAAAATAACCCTCACACATAAACCAAATACAATGCTACTACACGCAGTAGTCTCTTAGGTACTTTCGCTTATTTCCATAATTGCAGTGTTGAATCACAGAATGCATTATTGACGCAGTACTACACTTTATTGTACCCCGCTAAACCACAACTAAATCTTGATGCCCTATGGCACTGTATCATGTGAATGAAGATTTAGTGATTTTGTCCGCAGTTTAACGGCTTTGACCCTTAAGATATACCTTGCAACAGTATTTCATTAGCAACTGCTTCCGCAGGTTGGGATACTGGTTCTCTGAGTTCGTCGGTGCACCGCTGAAGGTTGATTCTGGCACGTTGCTCGCACAGAAACTTTAACGCTAAGTTTCCACAATATCCTCCAGGCATCGTGCGCAAAAAACCGTGGCTTTGTTTCAACAGCCCGTGTCAGCAACTTGTATGGCCTGCTACTGTGCAAGTTCCTGCCTGGTGCTAAAATTTCTGTAAGCTTCTGATCCATAGATGCGCAGCCCTCAACAGATTCATCCTTACCTGCCCTCTCATTAACCCTACAATCCCGTTTCTTTTTCCTTCTCCTACGCCTTCACTGCTTCTTCGGCTGCTCCACCGCAGCTGCTGACAAATTCGAGTTATTGTGATCGTTTAATAACTTCTGTTACTGCTAATAACTAGACACCAGTGACTACGAGCTTTAATTTGTATTATAAAGCACTGAAGATGATCATTATGTGTTCGAAAATCGGTTTTTCTGTTAAGAAATCATCAAAATTGCGACCAATGCTGACCTTCCTTATAATTTTATTTATCATATGGTCGCTGTGCACACAGCACTCTATGGAGTCGCCAATCAATAAATTCGAGTCCCTTTGTAAAATATAAACTTTCACAGTCGGAAATGTCACAATTACTAAAGTTTTCTGTGGTATTATCCCGTGGTCGAATGGATTTCACCTTAAAACCCAGCGTTTCGTCCCCGTTGGCGGACGACATTTTCAAGGGACTCGTAGGTATTTTTAATGAAAATGCTCTCCGCAGATGGGGACGAAACGTTGGGTTTTAAGTTGAAATACATTCCAGCACGGGATAATAAACAGGAAAATTGTATCAACTGTGAAACTCGCCTCCTTCGAAAGGAAATGAGTCTGTTCCACATCATTACTCACAATTCCTGACACACGACCAATCTTATCTATAGCTTCCTGTTCATCTTCAACAGTACGTACAACAAGATTACTGTCTTCAATTCGATACCGCAACTCATCGGCACAAGCACTTCCTTGCACATCTGGCCCAGCCCCCGCTCTAAAGTCACCCGATATAATCAAATGGGTATTAAAATCACCCACTTCGCTATCCATACACTCTTTCACTTTAGTACAGCACATACCACTTCATCTGGTACTACAGCCGAGTCAGGCTTTACGTTTGGACAGGGAAATGGAGCTGATACTTCTGCATTACGGTCCTTAAAGTCTAAGTCATTACTGAATTCCGCTTCCGTGAAAGTATTACTGTTTGTCGTTCCTTTCAGCTCATCCAAAATCCTAATATTCCTTTCCCCCAGGAATCCCTTTATAATCATCGACTCGTCAAATCTTTGCTGCCTCTTTTCTGCTTATTCTGGGGTAACTCTTTTGCGTAAAGCTCTGTTCCTTTCCTCCATCTTTATTTCCTCATTCATAAACGCATGGTCAACTTGCAACTGAGCTATCTACCTCAGCTGGTATACCTCGTAAAGATTCGTCCAGGATTGCCCCTGTGGTATTGACAAAGACATGATTAACCATTTACCAATTACTCAAACAAGAAAAAAACGACAAGAACGAAACAGAACTACGAGAATGGTACTTAAACGTAATATCACTTCTTCGCCTGAGCAGGTGTTTATAATCTCTGCCATATATGCTTAGCCCTAACGAACCATTTGCTCAAAACAAAATACACTGACAAATTCCAAACAATGAAAAGTACTACAGTTCCTAGATTCGGCCGCTGTGCATACTCTGTTCAGTAAATATAACACAGAGGCAGCGAAGCCGAATCACGAGAAGGAAACTGAAATATAAGACTATCATAACACTTCTGAACAAATCTCAGGTTCATCGCCTGTATCACTAACATGGTTAATACCCTACACACTTCTAAAACTGAGCCACACCCTTTGCTCGTGATGAGACATAGTGTTATAACCGTAAGGAGAAACAGCCTTGGTTATTGTTTTGTTTTATTATCCGCAAAATCGATTTTCGGTCACTTGCGTTGTATCTTACAGAACTGAGGATGGTCACATAAGTGACCGAAAATCGATTTTGCGGATAATAAAACAAAAAAATACGACCAAGGCTGTTTCTACTTCCGATTGTATCCATTATCTGGTCGTGGTGCACAGAACACTCCATGGAGTCGCCAATCAAGACATGTTGTTGATATCAACCACGATAAATATCTTGTATTTACCCATCCACATAATACTGTCTGAGCTAACTTGAGGCAACTAAATCTCATCTCCTGAATGCTGGCACTGTGAGTTGCAGTTGGAGATGAGGTACCTGGTCCAGATGCTGAGCTAGCGGTGGATGACCTCTACAGTGGCAGGGCTGAGGCAGTTGGTCACTCACAAAAACCCTAATTATTTACCTGGATTTTTACTGCTTCTAGGATTACTAAACCGTGGCAGTGTTCGGCTGCGTCCACATGCCCCCACATTCACACGCCTATTTTCGGGATGTTAAGTGGTGCACCATCAGTAGATTGCCCCACAGCCACGTGCCACCTGGTTAGAGGGTAGAGCGATAGACTCCACCAAGCTGATGATCCAGCAGTGGAAGCAGTTCACAAACATGGCTCTGAGCACTATAGGACTTAACAGCGGAGGTCATCAGTCCCCTAGAACATAGAACTACTTGAACCTAACTAACCTAAGGACATCATACACGTCCATGCCCGAGGCAGGATTCGAACCTGCGACCGTAGCGTTGGCGCAGTTACAGGCTGAAGCGCCTAGAACCGCTCAGCCATTCCGGCCGGTAGCAGCTCACAATCCAGACGGAAGATGGATTAGCTGATCATGACATGCACTGCGGAGTGTTAAAGCATGTCAATGCCTCAGTATGGGGAAGATATCCTTTGCTACAATGTCTCATATGCTAGTGATGATGTGCACCATCGACTCACCCTACCGGGGCAGATAATTGAATAGCTGTACAGGCCTGTCCTGTTGTGGTGCTACACTGCCTAACACAGCATGTGCATAGGACTCAGATGCGTTTTTAAGTGATTTTTAAACCCTCACACAGATAGAGTTTTATACTGCACATATGCCATCTAACATTTGTAACGGATTTCTAATTGGAGACAGTCGAATATAAGGACGTGGTTTCAATCTATTAGTAGAACTGTTTGACTTCTATTGTGAAACTTCTATTTTGTAGGAAGTTTTATTTTTGGCGAGCTTATACGTTCCTTTAAGGCTTCTAAATAATCTCTGACAAATGCAGTGTCCCTGGTAATCCATAGAGGACAGTTGGTCAGCAGCCAGGCATTAAGTACTTGAATAATGATAATTAAAACCTACAGATGTATTGTAATCCAACGTCGCTTAATCAAGACATGCTACCAGTTTCGACGCCAAACAGCTTCATCCTCAGGCTGCAAGCGTAATCTACCATCAACGTACGAACCTCAAGGACAAAGACCAACAGAGTCGTCAAATGGAAGCAGTACAGAATTTTCCCTCTGCAGTGGAGTGTGCACTGATATGATACTTCTTGACAGGTTAAAACTGTGTGCCGGACCGATACTCAAACTCGGGACCTTATCAGTCTACCGAATTTTCAACATTCGTCTTTGGCACCACATCTCAAATGCTTCGATTCCCTTATGTTCAGGTTTTGTACAGTCAGAGCTTCACTACGATAGAATCCCATGCTCCAAACGTACATTCTCGGGAATTTCTTTCTCAAATTACGACCTACGTTTGATACTAGCAGACTTCTACTGGCCAGGAATGCCCTTTTCTGCCATTGCTAGTCTGCTTTTGATGTACTCCTTACTGCGTCCGTCATTTTGGATGCAGTACAATTTATTAAGCGTACATGCTAGCATGCTGGTTTGAACGTTTATGGAAAATTACGGTTGGGGCCTGAATAAGATGCTTTTTGGCATCGAAACTGGTAGTATGTTTTGGATAAGCGTCGTGATTTGTAATACAGCTGCTGGTTTTATTTATCTTTACACAAGTACTTTATGCCAGTGTCGTTCCTTCAACAGGGCACTTGTGCAAGTCCCATTCTTCATGTGAAGATTGCGTCAGGAGCTGAGCAATAAATGACCGCACTTGTGGAAATGTTGCCACTGTGCCCATTTTTACGACATTAATGTATGTATGGCTGTAGTTTGAAATATTTCCGGCGATCGCTGATGTAGAGATTGCGGGGACCAAATTGAGGAGCAAATCTCCAAATTCGTGGAACGTGTCAGTACATGAAATTACAACATAAAAGTAATAACTGATAAAAATAAATGTTCATGAACCTGAAAAAGGTCAGTTCATAAGTTTAAGTAAACGCTATCAGCACTACAATAAGAATCAGCTTAATTTTTCAAGGACCTCCTCCACAGAATACGAGAAGCGATCCATGAGGAAACTCTTCTGTTTCGATTTGAAAGCGCGTGGATTACTTCTAGGATTTTTTAATTCGAGTGGCAGCATACTGAAAATGGATGCAGCAGTACACTGCACACCTTTTTGCAAAAGAGTTAAGGAAGTGGATTACTGCTAAGATTTTTGAATTCGAGTGGCGGCTTATTGAAAATGGATGCAGCAGTATACTGCACACCTTTTTGCACGAAGTTTGATTTCTGTCGAGTATTAACCGAGTGAAAGCTGCGTATTCTTGGGAATAAACTAATAATGGTAACAAGAAACGACAGTAACGAATTTACATATTGAGAGGCCAATGTCAAAATACCCAGACAAACGAACAGAGGTCGGCAACAGGTTCGTGAACTCACATCACTTATTGCCCGAACAGTCAGTCTCTGAGCCAAAAATATCCTAGTAGAATGTGAAGAGTTGCCCCGAAATACAATACCACACGACAGAATCGAATGAAAATTATCAAAGTAGACTAATTTTCGTGTCGAAGTATCACTCACTTTTGATACTGTTCGAATAGTAAAAATGGCAGTATTAACTCTTTGAACAAGATCCTGGACGTGGGCTTCCCACGACAGCTTACTATCTATCTGAACACCTAGAAATTTCAACTGTTCAGTTCCACTAATAATATGCGTATGCGCGTTCAGTGAAATTAAAACGTCAGGTTTTGTTGAATTGTGTGTTAGAAACTGTAAAAACTGATTCTTACCGTGATTTCACATTACTTTATTTTCTACAATTCATGAATTGAAGTAATGTACTCCACTATTTGAAACCGAGTCAATGTTGTACACAACATCCTTTACTACCAAGCTAGTGTCATCAGCAAACAGAAATATTTTAGAGTTATCCCTAATACTAGGGGGCATATAATTTATATAAATAAGAAACAGCGGCCCCAAAACTCATCCCTGGTGCACCCCCGTCTTGACAGTACCCCACTCAGATCCCACATCACAGCCGTTATCAACATTGTGAATAAAGTTGCTAAAGGAAGAGATGAACCAGTTGTGAGCTACTCCCTTTTCCATAATGGTCGAACTTACGGAGCAATATTTTGTGATCAACACAATCAAATGCCTTAGTTAAATAAAAAAATACGCCAAACCTTCGAAACTTTTTATTTAGCACATCCAGTATTTCATAGAGAAAAGAGAATATAGCATTTTCAGCTGTTAAACGACTTCTAAAGCAGAACTATACATTTGATAGCAAATCGTATGATATAAAATATCAATTATCATTACATACACACCCTTTTCAATAACTGAGTACTTTAATCGCTCAAGAGACTGACCATTTCTATACGAAAAATATCAAATATGGCTAAATACAGTACTTAAATATTCTGCTAGACACTCCATCATAACCATGAGACAGACAAAGTTCACAGTTTGAATATATTGCGTGAAGAGGGAATGTGGCAGCAAACCGAACAGTGCCTGCCTGAGTGGCCGATCGGTTCTAGGCGCTACAGTCTGGAACCGCGCGACCACTACGGTTGCAGGTTCGAATCCTGCCTCGGGCATGGATGTGTGTGATGTCCTTAGGTTAGTTAGATTTAAGTAGTTCTAAGTTCTAGGGGACTGATGACCTCAGCAGTCAAGTAATATAGTGCCATTTGAACCATTTTTGAAACTGAAAAGTATTTGCATCGATCAGTAGACACCTTACTCTTTTGCGGCTATGCGCAAAAATATATGCCCGCCGGGTAGAACGGCCAGACGGTTAACGGCATCCATTTATAAACGGCAAGCCAAGACGCCTGACAGCTGGATGTGGGAGCAGGTAAAAGTGCGCAACAGGCTGACGTCTCGCTGCTGTTCACATTCAGCATTACGCCAACACAGCCATTTTCTTCTTTATTTTCTCTCTTTCTTTTGAGTAATCAGTCTTCTGAATGGTTTGATATCCCCCCACACACACACACTCACAAATTCGTCGTCCTGCCTGTTCATCTCAGTATAGCACTTGCCATCTAGATCCTCAATTATCTACTGGTGGATGTATTCCTATTTCTGTCTTCTTCTATAGTTTTACCTTTCCAGCTCCCTCTAATACCATGGAAGTCATTCTCTCATGTCTTAACAGATGTGCTATCATCCTGTCTCTTCTCCTTTTCAGTGATTACCACACATTCCTTTGCTTTCCGATTCTGCGCAGAACCTTACCTTATCAGTCCACCTAGTTTTCAAAATTCATCTGTGGTACTACATCTCAAATGCTTCGATTTTCTTCTGTTCAGGTTTGCCACAGTCCATCTTTCACTACCATATATTGCTATGCTCCAAACGTACATTCTAAGAAATTTCTTTTCCAGATTTTCCTTTTCTAAAGCCAAATTGGTCGCCATATAGCACAACCTCAATTTTCTTTTACATTCTTCAGTATATTATTCTTGTATCAACTTTGATGCGTGATCTGTTAAGCCGGTTCTGCGATAATTCTTGCACTTGCCAGCTCTTGCGGTCTTCGGAATTGTGTGGATGATATTTTTCCGAAAGTCAGATGGTATGTCGCCACACTCATACTTTCTAAACCCCAACGTGAATAGTAATTTTGTAGCCATGTCCTTCAAAGATTTCAGAAATTGTTTACGCTTGCATTATTAACATATACTATCTCCGTCTCTTCATCCTTCAGCTTGCAACTTCGGAAAGTGTACCTGAACTTTCGTTGCCAGTGTTGGTTTGCTGGTAAGAACATCCCTATCGCTGAACAGTTCCCAGTAATACACTCTCTGCCCTACCTTCCTGTTCATAACTAATCCTACTCCCTTTATACCATTTTCTGTTGCAGTTGGTATTACTCTGTATTCATCTGCCCAGAAATCCTTGTCTCCTATCCATTTCACTTCACTGACCCTACTATATCTAGATTGAGCCCTTGCATTTCCCTTTTAAGATTTTCTAGTTTCCCTACTATGTTCAGGCTTCTGGCAGTCCCTGCCTCATCTCGTAGAACGTTATCCTTCTGTTGATTATTCAGTCTTAATCCCACGGTCACCACGGAAATCCAAATGGGGTCTATTTCTTTTGACAGTTGAGAGAGCATCATAACATATGCTGTGGATACACGTTATATGTTCTTAATACAGTTTTCCGTTGCCTTCTGCATCGTTTTGCCGTTGATTGTTTCTGATTACACCGCCTTCATGGGAAATTTCCGTCCCCTATGACAAGAGAGTGCCTAGAACCTCTGACCAGTCTTCCGCCCTATTTGACAAAAGCCGTTGGCAGAATGAGCATGACTTCGTGTGCCGTAAGTCTTCGGCCGCCAACGCTGAATATTAACCAAAATTTAAGCACTGGCGGAATTCGAAGCTAGAACCGAATATATGTTTTATTTACTAATCAAAGACGCTACCTCTAGACCACAAATGCATTTCTCTCCCACACCCTGAAAAGTGTCTGATTTGTAAATCCCTATCAAATATTCAGGTCTGGAATCGATGTAGCTATTCTGCTCTTGAGTACGAGCTTATATACGCAAATCGCTTTTTAGGAATGTGATTTTAATTTATGTGAAATATATATGACTGGCTGTAAATTGTTACTGTTGTGGTTTGCAGTCCAAAGACTGGTTTTATGCCGCTCTTAATGCTAATCTATTCTGTGCAAGCATCTTTATCTCCCAGTAATTGCTGCAAGCCCTACCGATTAAATGTTCAAATGTGTGTGAAATCTTATGGGACTTAATTGCTAAGGTCATCAGACCCTAAGCTTACATATTACTTAACCTAAATTATCCTAAGGACAAACACATACACCGATGCACGAGGGAGGACTTGAACCTCCGCCGGGACCACCCGATCGCCCGGTTAGCCACGCGATCTAACGCACTGCTTTCCGGGCTGGAAGGCGTGCCGGTCCCTGGCACGAATCGGCCCGGCGGATTAGTGTCAAGATCCGGTGTGCCGGCCGGTCTGTGGATGGTTCTTAAGGTGGTTTTCCATTTGCCTCGGCGAATGCGGGCTGGTTCCCTTTATTCCGCCTGAGTTACACCAAGTCGGCGATTGCTGCATAACTGGTACGCATACACCATAATTACTCTATCACGGAAACATTGGGGTCACACTCGTCTGGTGTGAGACGTTCCCCGGTGAGCGCCGAAGGTGGGGGGCGGGGGGGTCTGTCCACTGGGGGGCGAACTGCACAATGACCCTGGGTTCGGTGTGGGGCAGCGGTGGGGTGAATGGACTGCTGTAGCCCGTTTTGGGGTTGCGAACCACCGAGGGCTACGGCGGGAACGAAGCCTCGCCTTCGTTTCTAGGTTCCCAGTTCCATACAATACAATACAAACTAATACAACCTACATCATTCTGAATCTTCTTAGTGTATTGATCTCTTGGTCTTTTTCTACAATTTTTACCTATCTCACTTCCCTTCAGTATTAAATTGGTGATACAGTTGAAACCTCAGAACGTGTCCTACAAACCTATCCCTTCTTCATGTCAAGTTGTGCCACAATGTTACTCTTCTCACCAATTCTATTAGGTATTTCTTAAGTAGTTACGTCATCTATCCACATACTCTTCAGCATTCTTCTGCAGTACCACGTTCCAAATGCTTCTATTTTCTTCTTGTTTAAACTGTTTATCGTCCATGTTTCGCATCCATACATGGCTACACCCAATAGAAATATTTTCAGAAAAGACTTCCTGACACTGAAATCTATAATCGACGTCAACAAATTCCTCTTCACCAGAAACGCCTTCCTTGCCATCCCAGTCTACATTTTACATCGCCTCTAGTACGAACATCCTCATTTACGCTGCTGCCCAAATAGCAAAACTCATATACTACTGTAAGTGTCTCATTTCCTAATTTAATTCTCTCAGCATCAACTGATTTAATTCGGCTACATTCCATTATCCTCGTTTTAATTTAGTTGATGTTCACCTTACATCCACCTTTCAAGGCACTGTCCATTCCGCTCAGCTGTTCTTCCAAGTCCTTTGCTGTCTCTGATAGAACTACACTGTCATAGGCAAACCTGAAGTTTTTATTTCCTTTCCTTTACCGTTTGTCCAATACACAAATTCAATAACATTGGCGACAGGCAACAAAACTGTCTCACTCCCTTCTCAATCACTGCTTCCCTTTAGTGCCAATTCACTCTTATAATTCCTCTCTAGTTTCTGTACAAATTGCAAATAGTCTTTCGCTCCCTGTATTTTACCCCTGCCACCCTCAGAATTTGAAAGAGAGATTCCAGTCAACATTGTCAAAAGTTTTCCCTAAGTCTACAAAAGCTACAGCGTAGGTTCTCCTTTTCTTTAACCTAGCTACTGAGATAAATCGTAGGATCAGTACTGCCTCGCGTGTTCTTACATTTTTTCAGAACCCAATTTGATCTTCCCCGTGGTAGGCTTCTAACAGTTATCCATTCGTCTGCAAAGGATTCGGGTTAGTTTTTTGTGACCGTGAGTTATTAAACTGATAATTCGGCAATTTTCACACCTGTCAGCAACTGCTCTCTTTGGAATTTAAATTATTATATTGTTCTTGAAGCTTAAGGGTATTTCGTCTGTTCCACACATCTTGCCCACCAGATGGAAGCGTTTGGTCATGGCTGGCTCTCACAGCGACACCAGGTGAGGAAAGGACGCTGCCTGAAATTACTTGGCCGGCCGCAGTGGCCGAGCGGTTCTAGGCGCTTCAGTCCGGAACCGCGCGGCTGCTACGGTCGCAGGTTCGAATCCTGCCTCGGGCATGGATGTGTGTGATGTCCTTACGTCAGTTAGATTTAAGTAGTTCTAAGTTCTAGTGCTCAGAGCCATTTGAACCATTTGAAATTACTTCAGTGCTCAGCGCAGGCCACCAGAACACTAACGGCCACAAGGCAGAAAATTCCACTGGTGCACTCGAATTGTAGTCAACCAAAATAGTTAACAGCGCCGCATGGCGACTAAATCTCAGCAGCAAAAACACTCGGTGTTGCTCACAGGAAAAACTCCCCAACAGCAAACCACTGAAACCTGCACCGGGCGGAAATACCTTCCCTCGTCCGCAACAACCGACCCACTCAACAGAATGCCGACAAGATCTAAAATAGTCGTCAGTAGAAATAAAGTCAACTACACACACAACCTGACAAACACTTGCACCGAGACCTGAACGATACGCAACAGTAAGTAGGCAAGGCACACACTAAGTCTAATCGGAAGTCGATACACACACACATACACACACACACACACACACACACACACACACACACACTCACACACAGACGATTCAAGAACGATCGGCGAGCCAAAACGTGTCGTCCGTTTGGACGACCGACAGACGATCCACCAAGACCGTGGCCCGCCTCAAGTGATGCGTAGAGGCAATGGTCGGGCGAGCCATGTCGACGCAGACCTCACTGGTGCTCCAACCCGACTGCACTAGTACCGCATTGCAACTCCCCAACTGGAAGGTGCGGACTGCGCTCCAGACACATTCCAACTGACTGGCAGACCGAAACCTGCGACCCGAAGTTCGACGAACTGACCTACGACAGACAACGACCGGGAAGTAATAGCAGTCAAGCAAAGATACTACGAGAGGGGATATATTGATACGCGCTGCTAACGCCGCTGACGGTCAGGCAAACCAGCACTTAGTGACACTAGTAATTTAAATTAACGTAGTGAAGTTGAAGTACGTTTAAAACAAGGTGTAAGATACATGATTCGGGGAACACGAGCCACACGCGGCTAACTAAGGACTGTAAATTTTAAATTGCTGTAAATTATACTGTATACGACAATGATTCACACGATTACTCACAATGATTGTTCCCAATTTCAATATGCCTTATTATAAAAACGTATCTGTTGAATTATGATGAAATTTCATAGCTTGAAAACTGTTCGTAATATTCTGTCAAAAACATTTATTAGATCCTACAAAAACTCTTACTTTCCAGCGGACAGCTTGAATATGCTCTTGCTGCACGGAGAGAATGATGACCTGAAACAAATCACTTTACACATTTTGTCTTTTTATTCTTATCTCTTTTAAACGCCTGTTTTAAGAAATTAGATTCTGATTCCCTTTTCAAAATTATTAACTGCTAATCACGCAAAAGTGACAATGCAAATCTAAGCAAACAAATGTCTTTTTTTTTAACAGTTGTGGCTACGCTTTACGAAATACACTGAAGCGCCAAAAAAACTGGTATAGGCATGAGTATTCACAGACAGAGATGTACAAACATGCAGAAGACGGCGCCGCACTTGGCAACGCGTATATAAGACAACAAGTGAATGCCGTATTTTTTACATCGCTTACTGCAGCTATAGTGGCAGGTTACGAAGATTGAAGTGAGTCTGAACTTCGGCGCACGAGCGAGGGGGCGTAGCAACACCGAGGTAGCGATGAAGTGGAGGTTTTCCCGTACGACCATTTCACGAGTGTACCGTGAATATCGGGAATTCAGTAAAACATCAGATCTCCGATATCGCTTCGGCCGGAAAAATATTCTGCAAGAACGGGACCAACGACGATTGAAGGGAATCGTTTAACGAGACGAAAGTGCAACCCTTTCGCAAAGTGCTGGCGATTTCAATGCTGGGCCATCGACAATTGTCAACGTGCTAACGATTAACGAAGCACCAGCTTTCAAAGCCGAATGCCCAGTCCTGTAGCTTTGATGACTGCACAGGACAAGGCTTCACGCCTCACCTGGACCTGTCAAAACCGACATTGGATTCTAGATGACTGGAAACATGTTGCTTTGTCGGACGAGTCTCGTTTCAAATTGTATCGAGTAGATGGATATGTACGGATGGTTGTGTATGGAGACAATCTCATGAACTCATCAACCTTGCATGTCAGCGGGGGCTGTTCGAGCTGGCGGACGGTTTGTAATGGTGTGGGGCATGAGCATCTAGAGAGATATTGGAACCCTATCACGTCTAGATACGATTCTGACAGATAACACGTACGTAAGCATCCTGTGATCGCCCTGCATCCATTCATGTCGATTGTGCGTTCCGATGGACTTGGGAAATTCAGCAGGACAATGCGACATCCAGAAACACTCTTCTGAGTTTACACACTTCCGCTGGCGAGCACACTCCCCAGCCATGCACATTATTGAGCATATCTGGGATGCCTTGCAATGTGTTGTTAAGAAGAGATCTCCACCCCTTGTACTCCCACGAATTTATGGACAACCCTGCAGCATTCATGGTGTCAGTTCCCTCCAGCACAACTTCAGACATTAGTCTAGTCCACGTGACGCCGTGTTGCGGCAGTTCTGCATGGGCCCTGCACAATATTAGGCAGGTGTACCAGTTTCTTTGGCTCATCAGTGTATTTATAAACTACAGAAGAAAGTACTTTGGCATTATATTCAAACCTTTGAATGACAAAAACGTAAACTCAAACTAATACTAACAATCAGAATTGTCTCTCCCTGTACCACACAAAATGATTCTATTACAAAATGTGTTTCCTTAGAATCGTAATGCTTACTATTTAAGTAATCTAAATAGTGGAAGTCTAATTAGAATACACGACTGACAGTACCCTGTGATTAGCAACACGAAAAATTTACCGGACACAATCATATCTACTGAACTCGCTGTCGCAACTAACAAATTCAAAATTAGTTACCTTTTTCTGAAGTTCTGTGTCTCTTAACACAATGTTAAATAACTTACACATTATGCAACATCTCAAATAGAAATCTCGGTGCGGTACATATGCCATCCAAGCTACTCATTCTGCCACGATCTAAAACCCTCCCTCAACGACTCGACAACTACAGCTGCAAAAGGCTGTTTTGCGCCTCGGACCTAATCTAAATGACTGCCATTTCTCTAATGAGTTATGTAGCATCTCCTAATCAGAGACTGTGTATCACTTATGTGCTTAGTATCCAAAGATGTTTAAACTAAGAACATTCCGAATAAACTGATAACCTTCAACTTATGTGCATTCAGAGAGTGGTAACATACCAGTCAAACTGTGATTTAATACCTTCTGAGTTAGTTAAGATCATTGATTTGAGACAGAAAATTTAGAGTTTTGTAATGCATATTTTCCGGCTGACGGAGATTTTCTGCCCTCAGGGCCTGGGTGTTGTGTTGTCCTCATTATCAATTCATCATCAGCAGTGGAAGGCAATGGGAAACCGCCACTGGAATCACTTCCTTAGACGCTCATGCGGTAGACCTCTCTGGCGAGGCTTCCCAAAGAATTTTCAAATGTGTGTGAAATCTTATAGGATATAACTGCTACGGTCATCAGTCCCTAAGCTTACAAACTACTTAACCTAAATTATCCTAAGGGCAAACACACGCATCCATGCCTAAGGGTGGACTCGAACTTCCGCCGGCACCAGCCGCACAGTCCATGACTGCAGCACGAGGCTTCCCCCATGACAAGACCTGCCGTAAGGCAGAAAACACAAAAAAGCAGAATTCCCTGTGTCAGTTTGTTGTATCCAATGTATTATTCAAAGAGAAATTTAATGAAAGTAACTGTAATAACCATTATCCCCTTTTCTTAAACATATATTACCCCATTAATGTCCCAATTAGGCTGGCGACCGTTCATTTTTTTAATTCATATATGAATTTTATATCACTTTCATTAACTCCCATGGTTAAAGTCTGTTTATTTTTTCTGTTACTTTCACCATATTCATAATTATAGCCCGATACCTTTATCCATTAAAAACAAGTGCGGTCAAAATTCAAAATCCTCTCAGAGGGTAACATGAGCTTGTTTCACGGCAGGCTAGTGTTATACTTTCCAATTAATATAGAAACCTTCCACTATTCCGTTTTGTGTTAAAGGAGGCTGTTCCGGAAATAACGGAGACCAAAGTTATGAGTGAAAACCACTCTGTTAACTATGACATCGGACAACTTTTGCTGCATGGTCTTTGCTCTCCATATTTTTGGTGGAGGTAGCACAAACCACAACAAGAAAAAAATATCTGCTAAACAAAAGCTCTTATATGCATACCATAAGGGATACAAGCATTTGTTCAGTGCAAGAGATGCGTTTGTCAGTAACGCAGATTAAGTAGTGCTCATAGCTCTTAACATATGAACTTTAGACCCTATGTTTACTGGAAACTTTTTCCTTAATTTGGTCCTGACCATTTCCTCCCAAAATAGGAAAAGCGTTAGAAGAGATCTAGAACTATTTTCGGTTATCTGGTAAACAGGGGCTCTCAAATGCATACATTCAACCTTCTCCAACATCCCCCGAAACTTTTAAACATCATAACGGAATCACAGTGTATTATGTGGGCAGGTCAGATGTGCTACGGCAATCATGCACCATCTTGTACCTTCAAACAGAGGAAAGTCTTGTGACATGGAACATGAATTGAGTTTCTTTATAATGTCAACAATTTTTCCTGCCTCGAAAACGGAAATTTGTCATAATTTCCAGTAGATTCTATTTCAAAGTCCATTTAACTTGTAACTTATTTATGTTACTTCTATGTAATTTGATTTCACTAACAGATTATTTGTACGTAAAAGAGTAATAATGTAACTAATATGATAACAAAGACAGTGCTAATACTATTTTCTTTACTGCATTGCTAGCAAATTAGAATCGAAAATTGGTTTCTAGGTACTTAACCATACTGTACATTTGAACATGTTTTTATTTTTGGAGAAACCATAATCTCCCAGAATAATTTCTTAGTTTCAGAAAAACAGTCTAGAACATAAAGGGAAATGCCATCGTTTTTAAAACGGAATACGAAAATATCGTGGGTTACGAAACTATACCGCGATACCGCGTGACTGACAACACAACGCTTTTTAGTTTTTCAGTCAGTATGTGTATTTTTGATTCCTCGTGCATCCGCTCGTACCGACAGAGCGCTGAATGTTTAATTATTTAGAATAAAATGAGCGAAAATATTTCCGTGTATGTGACACAGCGAAAAAATACGTGAAAATACCGGGAAACAGTAAAACAATCAAATACCACATAGCCCGAGTGTTTTGTACGTGGTAAACTATACCACATAATCGCAAAAGCGCACGTAGCCACAGCAAATTGTTATTGCATACTGCTTATCTCTCAGTGTTCAAAAGTAGTTACCTCGTTGTAGCTTCAGTTCAACACTATCTTATTACTGAGGAAGGAATGGTTTCTCGGCTAATTTTTAGCGCATGAAAACTGAGTTTCGTATCTGAGAGTGACTGACAGCGGTAATAATAGTGCTTTATTATTTACTTCGTATTAACAACAATCCATTAAAGCTATGGAATTAAAGTTTTACAGCTGCTTTACTGTGTCATTTATCAGTCCGCCACACTTCAATCACTGTGCGCATAAGTCATTTCTGCCAAACGTTTTAGAAACCCAGTTAATTCCAGGTTCTCCTCTAAACGCAGAATAAACAACATGTGAGAAGAGTGGTAAAAGTGAAGTTACATAGGCAGAAAAGGAATTAATTTCGTATGTGATGTTCTCAATTACCTCTCCTGCACCATCTAATGACGCAGGCAAGTTTTTTTGTTATTATTATTGTTAATGTTACTGATATCTTTGTTACCCTAAATATATGAATTTCTCCTGCAACTCTTGATTATGAATATTTTGTGTGTAGAAGCTTCGCTGGCTGTATACATACATGCTCAAAGTGATCCAGCAGTCCCAGTTGCTGCATGAGACGACAGTACTGCTTCATACTCTTGGTTACACGCTGCTGCTCATTGTTCACTAGAATATTAAGACAAATTACTGTAGAATGTCGGGAGCAAGATGATGAAAACGGGACAAAGTACAGGCTTCCGGGAAATAAGGACGAATTTGAATCATGCGCCCTTTTGTGATATGATGTTTGGCTGCCGTGGTTTTTCATGTTTGTTATATGCGATCCTTACTACTAGTAGCCTGACAGGTTTTGTGTGGAGAGCCTTGGTTTTTGATGTTTATTTTCGTCATGGAGCAGGTGACAACTGAACAACGTATCAAAGTCATAAAATGTTACTACTAAAACAGTGAAAGTCCCACGCGAACCGTTCGTCAAATGCATGTGATACTCGGGAGTAATGCTGCTCCCACCGAATTATCAGTTCTAAAGCATATTCAGAAATTTGAGACCACGGGTTCTGAGTCAGACGTTAAGAAAAGAACGATCGCGTTCTGTTCGAACACAAGAAAGTATTGCTGTCGCGCGTGACAATGTGACCGTGGACCCAAAACATCGGTTCGCTGGCGAGTCAACAATTGAATTTATCACCAAGTTCACTGTATGAAGTCATTTGAAAGGACCTGAGCCGGCCGGAGTGGCCGTGCCGTTCTAGGCGCTACAGTTTGGAACCGCGAGACCGCTCCGGTCGCAGTTTCGAATCCTGCCTCGGGCATGGATGTGTGTGATGACCTTAGGTTAGTTAGGTTTAAGTTGTTTTAAGTCCTAGGGGACTGATGACCTCAGTAGTTAAGTCCCATAGTGCTCAGAGCCATTTTTAAAGGACCTGAAAATGCATGGGTACAATATTCAACTTACACAAGAGTTGACGCCTGCAGATCGTGGAAAGAGACATCGATTTGCTCAATGGACCTAGGCTCTACAAGATCAAAACGAGATCACCACAAAAAGAAAAATTTATTGGATTATGCGTACGTCTACTTCAGTGGGTACGTCAATAGGCAGGAATGCAGAATCTGGGGTAATGAAAATCCGCGGGTGACTGTGGAAGATGAGACACATACGGTGCTGTATGGGTTGCGGGCAGGAAGAGTGATCGGTCCGTAGTTTTTGATAATGGTTAGGGAACTGCCATCACGGTGAATGGCGGTCGCTACCGAAATACGTTCTCGGATCGGTTTTTCCCTCTTATCGATGAAAATGACGATATATGGTTTCAGCAAGAAGGTGCGACATGTTACACATCTCATGAAAAGATTCCTCAGCTGAATGATAAGATTCCTCAAAAAAATTATCTCTTCGCTTGGCAACCCGGAATGGCCTGCCAGATCATGCAATTTTATGCCTCGTGCCATTTCTTGTGAGTATTTGCAACATCGAAAGTATACGTTAACAAACCATAAACAACACACGAATTGACGGATGAAATGGAAAGTGTTATAAAGGCACCGCACCAGGTGTTGGTGAACGCGTCATCGAGAACTTCAGTGAACGCATTGCTCGTTGCTGCGCGGCCGTGGGAGGTCAAAAAGAGGATATAATTTTTCATCCAGAAACAGGAGCAGTTATTTAACATGCTTGTAAAAAAATATTACTTTTCAATACATTTTGTATATTCTATAGCACTAATATTCGTCTCTACTTCCTGGACACCCTGTATTTTTTGGTGACTTAACAGGTGACAGAACGAAATCCAAAACCTGCTCCGAAGATTGCAAGAAAGCCAGCCGTAGTGACCGAGTGGTTCTAGGCACTTCAGCCTGGAACCCGCGATCGCTACGTTCGCAGGTTCGAATCCTGCCTCGGGCATGGATGTGTGTGATGTCATTAGGTTATTTAGGTTTAAGTAGTTCTAAGTTCTAGGTGACTGAAAACCGCAGCACATAAGTCCCATAGTGCTCAGAGCCATTTTTTGAACCAGAAGAGAGGACATGCCGATTTATCATTTAAGAAGTTAGATGGGAAAAATAAAGCATGTAAAACGGTGTTTCCCAGTGCTCCTGCGATTAAATATTTCACTGTCCGATATCAGCTGGATAATTCCACAAATGGGATGAGCCGTCAATTAGAATCGTGACGTTCTCGAATAAATCAAACGAAGGAAAGAAAATGAAAGACTCCTCATAAAAGAACTCCCGGACTGCCTTCCGAAACAGACATCTCATTTCTGCAACAAATCTGCCTCCAAGCTCCACCTTGAGCATATGCTTCAATGCAAACAGCAGTATGGTCTCTACAGAAGAAAATGTAACATCGAGAAGAGTCCACCCTTACGTCGGGCCACCTTTAACACGATTTTCGAAGAGGATAACATAAGTTCGTTTACCCCCCCCCCCCCCCCTCCCACCAAGTATGAGTGGTGTGACTTGTGTTGCAGCTGCAGTCCCGGATAATTGAGTAAATGTGTATGGAAACTCACATAGAACGAAAAGATCGGGCAAAGCAGCACAAAGATCTAGGCAAAAGAGAGGCGCAGCAAAAACTCTGCTCAGTGTATACCATGGAATTACAGGCAGTAAATGTATCTCCACTTTTACACGTTAATGCAGGTTGTTATGAAGCACTATTAACTGTTCATAACTTGACGCTGCAGTGTGTTATTGGTTCGACGAAACACAAAGTGAATTTGCTGTGCCAAGTGCTGCCTTCCCTATTGTGGACACGCTGCCCAAAACGATTAATTTTGAAGGCTGCACGTATCGTGACAGGAAAATGGTATTATCAAATGCTCTTTTAAGATTAGGAGTTGAAATTGGAGTACTGATTACGCAAAAGTTTTTGGAGAAAGGTCATAATCAGATGCAGTGTGACTCAGATCACAGTTCGTTCGAGTGCAAGATGAAAGGATATGAAGGTACACTCTAGTGCGCCTTGATACTTAAAGAAGTTGGAGAAAACCACGTCCTTACGAAGTCCATTACCTAGATTACTCTTTCTTCACAAACTATGCAGTTGAAAGTATTTGGCTGTGAATCTATTAGGCTTGGAAGAGCTGTAAAAACGAGCCTACAGTTATGGACCTGAGTGCGATACATTATTGTCCAAATGGTATTATTTACTACGAGCGCACTTCCAGCGAAGTGTGGCAAGAATAGCGAGAAGTCCGAGATATATGCTTCGAGAAGTTTGCTTCCCAAAACTATTTGAAGATAGACTGAAAATCAAATACGCCGAAAGGGATTATTTACAACAGCGTAAAAGTCATTCATCCTAAGGACTATCATTGATATTATGACATCATCCCTTACGAATAAGTGTCACGTTTGATGTTACTATTTCAGGAGTGACAGTCAGTTCTTGATGCTACTTGAATGACGTTTTGCCCATTTTTCTAGAAGAAATTTTTATTCTTAGTTGTTTCCGTGAATTCTTTCTGAAAAAAAAGACAAAAACTATGTTGTTACTAACTTTCTTAGGTAATGGTAGTTAGCCGTACAAGAGACTGACAAACAAGTGCCTGCCGTAAGTATCGAGGCAGTTAGGCATACCTATCGTTATTGTGCTTTCTGAATAGTATGTTCTTTGTTTCACTTTTTGATACGATGTGAAAGTATAGAGTAGTGCTGTTGCTGTGGTCTTCAGTCCGAAGACTGGCTCGAAGCAGTTCACCGTGTTACTCCATTTGTTCAAGCCTCGAATAACTACTGCAACCAATGTCCTTCTGCTTAGTCTATTCACCTCCCGCCTCCCCCTGCGATTTTTATAGCCCATACATTCCTAAAGTACTAAACTGATGATTCCTTGGTGTCAACTGATCGTATCTTTTACTCCAGTTGTGCTACAAATTTTTGTGTTCCCAATCCTAATCAGTGCCTCCTCATTAATTACTTTATATACGCATCTAATCTTCAGCATTCTTCTGTAGCACCACGGTCCTAATGCCTCTACCCTCTCCATTTCTAAACTGTTTATCGTCCATGTTTCATTTCCATACATAGCTACATTCCAGACAAATAACTGCAGAAAAGTCTTCCTAACACTTATATCTGTATTAACACACTTTTTCTCCACAAACGCATTTCTTACCATTGTCAGCCTACATTTTATTTCCTCCCTTCTTCGATCGTCATCAATTATTCTTCTGCCTAAATAGCAAAACGCGTTTGTAACTTACAGGGTCTCGTTTCCTAATCTGGATCCCTAAGCATCTCCTGATGTAGTTCGACTGCATTCCGTTATCCTTCTCTGCTTTTGTTGATGTTCGTCTTCTATCCTCCTTTTGTCACGCTGTCCATTCCGCTGAACTGTTCTTCAAAGTCTTTTGTATCTCTGACAAAATTAAATATCATAGGCAAACCTCATAGGTTTTATTTCTTCTCCATGAACTTTAATTTCTACTCAAAAATATCTTTTGGTTTTCATTACTGATTGCTCAACGTACAGACTGTACACCGTCAGGGACAGGCAACAACTGTGTCTCACTCCATTCTCAACCACTGCTTCCCTTTCATTCACCTCTCCCCTTACAACTGCAATCTGGTTTCTGTAGAAGTTGTGTACAAAACTTCGCGCCATGCATTTACCCCGTCCACTTACAAAATTTCAAAGAATGTATTCCAGTAGTCATAGTCAAGTTTTCTTCACATCTAAAAAAGCTACAAGAGATGTCGTAGGGTCAGTACTGCATTGAGTTTCACACATTTTTCCACAATCCAAAATTATCTTCCAGCGATCGACTTCTACCAGTTTTTCCAGTCTATTGTAAATAATTCGTTTTAGAGTTTTTCAGTAATGATTTGTTAAACCGACAGTTATCTAACACCTCTCGGCATCTGGAATGCGATTTATCACTTTCTGTATTAGGTCTGAGGGTATTTCACGTGTCTGATATGCGTTGCACACTAAATCGAGTAGTTTTGTCATGACTGCCTCTCCCAGGACTATCAGCAGTGCTGACAGAATCTCATATACTCCATGGGCTTTGTTTGCACTTTCAATGATTTGTCAAATTCTTCTCTCAGGCTCGAATCTCCCATTTCATCCACATGTATCTTTGTATAATTTTAACTTTCACTTTTCAGCTTTCACTGCTTAGGACTTGTTTGCCATCGAAGCTGATGATATTCATACAGCTGATTCTTTTTTGTCCAAAGGCGTCTTTAACTTTCCTATAAGCGGCGTCTATATTTTCTGTTACGACACAGAATAGTAAGGGGTACGAATTAGAACAAAAGATGATTAAAAGTCACATTCACAAAGGCAAATTCATTTCACGCCAGAGGCAGACGGAAGCAAGAAGAAAGCCAGAATGTCGCAAGTCCGTTAGGTTGACGATAAAGACTTCCGACTAAGGATACATATTCAGTAGAAGGGAGACAGCAACGAAAGCCAAGGGAAGATAGGTAGGCGTATTCTTTGGATCGTAAAGCATATTTCAAGAAACTGTATCTCTTACATACTAGCACAGCAATAAACAACCTGTTAAGTGACTATAGCAGAATAAGGAGAACACGGCCTAGCTATTACGTGATAGCCCCACGCTACTTCCCTTTAAATATTCCAACCCTCGTCATAAGTTGATTCGAATCGATGGTTCAGAGCAATAGCACTCGAATGCATGACTGCAGTACTGTAGGAATCTATGTCCTAGATGCTACAGCACTGTGTGTGAAATAGCCGAAAATATACTCATGACGGTGGCCTTCACTTGATGAACTTCATGCTCTTGGCCGTCGGCCATTTGCTGTTGGAGAAACTGTCTACCTATAACGCGACATCGCAGAGTGCTGCCAATACCGGGCTTGAACGCGGAAGCCACTGAGAGGGGCTCTTGAGGTCCACGTTCATTTCCAACACAGACGCCTTCGCTGCTGAAACCTACGAGGTAGGGAGGAGATCAACCGACCACGACCATCGACGCCAGGTACATCGCGGAAGAGTCATCAAGGGCCACTGCAGAATTGTAAGTGAGAGCTAGTACTCTCCACCAGCCAGCCCGTATCGGCTGCTCCTGCTCGCCGGCAGTCCGTTTGGGCGCCAGGGTTGTTGACATCTCCAGGGCGCGCAGCCAGCCGCTGAGCTGTCTCGGCGGACGTCAGCTGAAGTCCAACAGGCAGGTGAATGAGAAACAGCCGAGGCTGGTGTCTAAGAATAACGACTTGTACACATTGTGAATATATAACCCGAGGCTGGTGAGAAAGAATAACGACTTGTAAACATTGTGAATATATAACTGAATTATATTTCCTTAGCGCCGAAGACGCTTCACAGGTTCACAAGCTCTATTCTGATTTCATGCAGAGGTGTCTCCGCTCGACCCTATGTATTCCGCTAGTGAAATATGGTTCGTAGTCGTTACGTTTGTCCTCTAACCATTATCGTTTAGCTAATTTACCAGCCAGTCTCGTTTATTAGACGGTTTTGTTCCCTTTCGATTGCTCCATGTGCTTCACTTTTTTCTGTTCTTTTTTCTTTCATCAGTTACTGTATATTCACGATGTACGTCCACATCTACTTGATTACTCTGGCATTGGCAATAAAGTACCTGGCAGAGGGTTCAATAAAACACCCCCAAGCTGTCTCTCTACCGTTCCACTCTCTAACGGCGCACAGGAAAAACGAGCACTTAAATTTTTCTGTGCGAGCCCTGATTCCTCTTACTTTCTCGTGGAGGTGATCATTTATCCCTATGTAGGTGGGTGCCACCAAAATGTTTACACAATCGGAGGAGAAAATTGGTGATTAAAATTTCATGAGAAGATCCCGTCGCAACGAAAAACGCCTTTGTTTTAATGATTGCACTCCAATTCGCGTATCATAACTGGGGTACTCTCTCCCCTATTTGACCATAATACAAAACAAGCTGCCCTTCTTAGTAGTTTTTCGACGTCATCCGTCAGTCCCACCTGATGAGGATCCCACACGGCACAGCACTACTCCAGAATAGGGAGGACAAGCGTGGTGTAAGCGGTCTCTTTAGTAGACCTGTTGCATCTTCTAATGAATCGCAGTCTTTGGTTTGCTCTACCAACAATATTGTCGTGGGTAGAGGTTTAGTTTATGCGTAATTGTAATCGTTAAGTATTTAGCTAAATTTACAGCCTTCAGATTTGTGTGACTTACCGTGTATTCGAAATCTAGCAGATTTCTTTAGTACTCATGTGAAGAGTTTCACACTTTTCTTTATTCAGTGTCAATTGCCACTATTCGCACCATACTGATTCCGTATCTAAATCATTTTTCAATTCGTTTTGGTCATCTGATGATTTTACAGGACGTAAAATTTAAAATTTTCCTTGCGAATCAATTGTTCAAATAGATTTTGGGACTGCAGTCGGTCGTCGTAAACTCGTTCCACGATATTGCGGCTGGAAAAATGCCAGCCATCTTCAGGTAGGCCGAACGAGGACTGAGGAAGACGTTCTCCGCTCCGTCTTATACAGGGTATTAGAAAAAGGTACGCCCAAACTTTCAGGAGACATTCCTCACACACAAATATAAAAAAGATGTTAGGTGGACATGTGTCCGGAAACGCTTATTTTCCTCATTTTAGTTTGGGCCTCATGTCCTTTCACCTACGCTCGATGGAGCACGTCATCATGATTTCGTACGGGATACTCTACCTGTGCTGCTAGAACATGTGCCTTTACAAGTACAACACAACATGTGGTTCATGCACGATGAAGCGGCTGCACATTTCAGTCGAAGTGTTCGTATGCTTCTCAACAACAGATTCGGTGACCGATGGATTCGTAGAGGCGAACCAATTCCATGGCCTCCACGCTCTCCTGACCTCAACCCTCTTGACTTTCATTTATGGGGGCATTTGAAAGCTGTTGTCTACGCCACCCCGGTACGAAATGTAGAGACTCTTCGTGCTCGTAATGTGGACGGGTGTGATACAATACTCCATTCCCCCTGGTTGCATCAGCGCATCAGAGATTCCATGTGACGGAGGGTGGATGCATGTATCCTCGCTAACGGAGGACATTTTGAACATTTCCTGTAACAAAGTGTTTGAAGTCACGCTGGTACGTTCTGCTGCTGTGTGTTTCCATTTCATGATGCATGTGATTTGAAGAAATGTAATAAAACGAGCTCTAACATGGAAAGTAAGCGTTTCCGGATACATGTCCACATAACATATTTTCTTTCTTTGTGTGTGAGGAATGTTTCCTGAAAGTTTGGCCGTTCCTTTTTGTAACACCCTGTATATTGCGTTATGGTACTGCCGCGCAAGCGTTGATGTCGCGTTGACAGTCGTAGGTTGTATTTAGAAAAGATGTATAGTCTACTTAGTGATACTATGTACAGGAAGACTGATCAAGACCCAACAGCACGTGTGCAACGGAAGACGTGTGCACTTTTGAACTCTTCCTCCTTAGCTACAGAGATCATCAAGCGGTGAAGACCACATGGCTGAGTACCACCGAGACTGTATGGTCTTCCTAAAGTACATAAATAAGATATTCCTTTATGGCCTATAGTGAGAATATTGACGCACCCACATATGATTTAGACAAACATCTAGCTTCTTTGCTGACAACATGGGTTGGCAAATGTTCACAGCATATACGGAACTCAGATGATTTTATCAATAGACTGGGGGCTCTCCACGTACGTAATTCGAATCTTCTATTCAGTTTTGATGTAGTTTCCTTTTTCACAACGGTAACTTTTGTGGATTCCTTGACGCTAATTGGCCAACGGTTCGAATCAGATATCACTGCTATGTTTCTACATGCTCTTTCCTCAACCTAGTTTAAGTTTAACCAGGAATATTTTGAACACTAGGACGCTGTCGCCATTGGCAGCCCTCTGTCTCCTATGGTGGCTACATTTTTTGTGGAGGATTTTGAGGAAAAAGCACTTGAATCAGCGATTTGTAAGGCAACTGTTTTTTGAAAATACGTTGATGATACTTTCATAGTGTGACCCCACGGAGATGAAAAGTTAATGGAGTTTTTTTTTTGTCATCCTAACGCCATCCATGAGAATATTCGATTTACTATGGAACTAGAGAGATATGGTTGCCTTTCATTCCTGGATGTTTTGGTTAAACGGAAGAGTGTTGCCTCGGTGGGACATTCTGTCATTCTGTTTATCGTAAGCCTACTCAAACTGGTTTGTACTTGCATTCTTCAAATTGTCATCACCCATCCCAAACCATGAGTGTGCTTAAAGCCCTTGCGCACAAGGCCCATACGGTGTCGGATGCAGAGAATTTGCCTAAGGAACTTGTACATTTAAGGACTGTGTCAGAGACAATGGATACTCGACGCAGAAAGTTAACAGGGTCTTCACAACTAAATACAGGAACCAGAAAGTGGATAAAGAGGAAAACGCACCAACCGAGTCACTAGCTTTTGTTCTCTTGTTGGAAATATCTCCTGGAAAATAGCGAGGATTCTTAATCATTATCATTTTCTTCCACATTCTAAGATTTCGGAACTGCTGGGATCGGTGACGATTGATTTGTTACTGTCGAAGGCGGGAATTTATAAAATACCGCGTCAATGTGGTATGGCCTACACAGGACAGACAACGCGTACAGTGGAAGAGCGTTGTACCGGAACATCAACGTTGCACTCGCCTACTTCAATCCAGTAAGTCTGCAGTTGCGGAACATTGGACGTCCAACGAATATTCAATGGAATATGACAAAACTTCGATTTTAACAACAGCAACAACCATTTTGGACTTCATTATCAAAGAATCCGTTGAGAAACTCATTGCGGAAAATCTAATGAACTGTGGCAGTGGTTACCAACTGAATAACGCTTGGAATCTCGTCATCTCCGAAATTTGGTCGGAACGAAGACGCCAAAAGACTTCGATAGCTACGGCCAGCGACAATAACGACGGTCTACAGTTCCACCAGCGAGGGCGCTGTCGCTGGGCGGTGTGGTCCTTCTGTCTCTGCGACTCTGCAACTTCAACGCATTCGCGGCAGTACCATCAGCGCACAATATAAGACGGAGCGGAGAACGTCTTCGTTCCTCCCTCCCTCCGTCCCCTCCCCCCAGGCTTCCATAACCCCCGTTATTCTCTCCCCACGCCCTCCCATCGCCTGTTCCGATGGCAACAACATGCTCCTCCTGTGCCTCCTACGCGCACCTTTTCCCTTTGGCAGGTCCCCGGATTTGTGCGTGAACAGTGCATCTTCGTGCACCAGAGATTGTCGACAGTGCTCGCGTGTGTCTTCACGTCATTGCTTCGTCTTTCCGTTTGTGCTCCTCTGTTGACGTGTGTAAGCTCGTTCTTCCCCGTTGTGTACGGTGATGATCGTTTTTTTTTTTTTTTAAAAAAAATCCGAACTGTGCCTCCGTGGACGGTTGCATTTATTTTAATATGTGTGTCTCCCGTTTTTTCCCACCATGCTTGTTTTGTTTTTCCGTCTTTCTGTTTCTGGTATGTGTTCACTGTGGCCGAAGAGCGGTGTAGATAGGCCGCCGCCGACGTACCTTTATTGTATTTGTATGAAAATAACAATAAAGAAAAAAAGTCTTCTTCAGTCCTCGTTCGGCTCACCTGAAGATGGCTGGCAGTTGTCCAGCCGAAATGTAGTGGAAAGAAGTTTACGACGACCGGCTCCAGTCCCGATATCTCTGTGAGCGGCTTTACAACACGGTAAATGACAGCATCATCTCCAAACAATCTACTCAGATTCTTTCCTATGTCATTAATATAGACCAGTAACTACAGAGGGCCTATAGCACTGCCTTGCGGAACGCCGGGTATTAATTCTGTTTTACTCGATGACTTTATGTCTATCACTACGAATTGGGACCTTCCCGACAGGAAATCACGAATCCAGTTGCACAATTGAGGTGATATTCCATAAGCACCCAGTTTGATTGGAAGAAGCGTGTCACAGGAACGGGGCCAAAAGCCTTATGGAAATCTAAAAATATGGAATCAATTTGACATCCCCTGTCCATAGCACTCATTTCTTGATGAGTGTAAAGAGCTAGTTGTGTTCCACAAGAACGATATTTTCTGAATCCGTTATATGTGTCAATAAATTCTTTTGTGCGAGGTAATTCAAAATGTTCGTACCCAGTATGTGTTGCAGAACCCCACTGCAAATTGACGTTAGTGGTATGGGCCTGTAATTCCGCGGTTTACGCCTGTTTCCATTTCTGCGTAGTGGTGTAACTGGAACAATTTTTCAGTCTTTAGGTACTGATCTTTCTATGAGCGAGCGGTTGTACATAATTGCTAAATATGGAGCTACAATATCAGCATACTCTGAAAAGAAACTGACTGGTATACAATCTGGACCGGAGGCCTTGCCTTTATTAAGTGATTTAAGCTGCTTTGCTACACCGAGGACATCTACCTCTATGTTCCTCATCTTGGCAGTTGTTATTGACTGGAATTCAGGAATGTTTACTTCGTCTTCTTTGGTGAAGGAGTTTCGGAAAACCAGTCGCAGTGTCATCGGTGTCTTCACTGTTGTTATTGCGCAGTAAAAGAATTGATTACTTTTGCCATTGGTGTGCTTTATGTATGTCAAGAATCTCTTTGGGTTTTTTGCCAGATTCCGAGACACAGTTTCGTTGTGGAATTCAAAGCATTTCGCATGAAAAACTTTGTCTTGGGGATTTTACGTTGTTTTAAATTTGGCGTTGTTTTTTCGTTGCTTGGGCAGCAGGGATCCACCCATTTTGCGTAGCTTGGGGGATCAGTACCATCACTTACTAATTTATGTGTTACATATATCTCAACTGCCGTCGATCTATCTCTTTGAAATCATTCCACATCTTTACTATGCTTACAAGATCAGATCAGAAGGATTGGAGACCGTCACTTAAAAAAGCGTTAAGAGCATTCTTATCGGCTTTTTTTTTAAATAGATGTACTTCGCTTTTCTTTTTCATGGTTGTGGGTGTAACGATATTCAGCCTAGCAGCAACTGCCTTGTGGCCGCTAATCTCTGTATTCGTCACACACAATACTCCATATTTATCCAGGATTATTTGTCGCGAAGAGGTCGAGTATGCTTTTGCAACCATTTACGCTTCGAGTGGACTCATGAAGTAATTGTTCAAAATAATTTTCTGAGAAAGCATTCAGTAAAATTTCGGATGACGTTTTATGCCTGAGGCAGGCTGTAAAGGTATAATTTATCTATCATATCGAGAGTACACTGAAGTCGCCATAGACTGTAATTGTTTGAAATGAGACTCAAGTTTTCTTTGAACTGTTCAGCAAGTACATCTTCAGAATGGGGGGGGGGGGGGGAGGGGGTGTCGATAAAACGATCCAATTAATACCTTAGTCTGATTGTCCAGTATAACCTTTACCCATACTATTTCGCAGGACCTATCTACTTCAGTTTCACTACAGATGTCCTATGACATCCCAGGTTTTATACTAGGCTTTGTATTTATACCTTTTTGATCCTCTGCTGCCTTCACTACGTCCTCTCACAACAACCCATTCGCTTTCTGCCACATACCTTTATCTTGTTGTAGTGAATCGATGCTTAATGCTCCCTCGGAAACTTTCAAAAGCCTCTCATTCTCTCAAATTACCCAGCTCACATCCCATTAAATTTCTATCTTTTTGCAATTTGTTCAGTTTTAATTCACATTTAATGCAATAGTTTGTGTCAAAGACGGTACCTGCCCCTAGAAATGTCTTACAGTTTAAAATCAGGTTCTGAAATCTGCTGTACGATTACATAATCAATCTGAAATCTTCCGGTGTCTTCCACTCATACAACCGTCTTTCGTGATTCTTGAACCAAGTGTCAACGATGATTAAATTATGCCCGTGCAAAATTCCGCCAGATGGCATCGTCTTTCATTCCTTTGCCCGGAGTTCATTTTCACCTAGTACTTTTCCACTATCGAATTCCACTCTCCATCACAAGTAAATTTTAGTCTCCTTTAACAATCTGAATAACTCCTTTTATTTAATTATACATGTCTTCAACCTCTTCGTAATCTGTAGAGCCAGCTAGTATATAGACACGTACTACTGTAGTTGGAGTGGGGTTAGTGTCTATCTCAACTATTATCTGACGGTCACTACACTGTTCATAGCAGCTTACCCATATTCCTATTTTCATATCCATTATTAAACCTTCTCTGGCGTTACGCCTACTTCGTTCCGTGTTTATAAGCCTGTGTTCACTTGACCAGTAGCCCTATTCGTCCTGCCACTGTACTTATCTGAAGCCTGTTATATGTAACTTCAACGTATTCGTTTATCTGTTTGAGTTTTATAACTTACCTGCCCAATTAAGGGATTTAACATTAGACGTTCCAAATCGTAAAACGCCATATTTGCTTCTTCGGATGGTGAGAACCTCTTAAGTAGACCCTGCCAGGCGATGCTAATCGGGTACTATTATAACTCCGTGATATTTTACCAAAAAGGATGCAATCATCATTTAACTACTCAGTAGAGCGACATGCCCCTGTGAATAATTTCAACTGTAGTTTCCCCTTGTTTTCAGCCGTGTTCATTGCAACACAGCGAGACCATATTGATTTGATGTTATAGGGCCAGAGCAGTCTATATTACAGAATGTTGCCATGGAACTACTGAAAAAATTGGTGCTCGTCATCTGGAACCATACGTTTGTCTGGCTTCTGAACAGATACCCCTCAGGTGTGGTTTCACCTACATTTCGGCAATCTTTATCACTGAGGCGCAGATGCCACACTACCAATGACAAGGTCCATGGTTCATGGCCGGTGCGGGGGCGAGCGGGGGAGGGGAGGGGACGGATTGTAGTGCTACAATGTAACATTAGTGTTCCAATGAAAGCTGTAATGTGTTCGAAAAATATTTGCCTCTCCTCTAAAATTCATGTTTTGCTAATTATGCGATGTTTTTTCTTCACTAACGATATATCATTTATAAGATGGCTGGCTAGAGACGAAAGTCTGAAAAGTGTACCAACGAAAAAGAGTCTTACTCTCATAACCCAGGATGGTAACACCTCCTATTGCAGATGCTATATTTTATATATACACATCCCACGAATCCACTATGACATGTGACAAGGTGAATATTTGCCAATTTCAGCACAGTATTGATTTCGACGCAAACCTCAATAATTTCTCCACAAACTTCTCCCATTTCGACACAAAATTGGAAAAAAAGAAAGAAGTTGCCATCCCTCTTGACGTAGCCTGCCAAACGAAAAGAGAGTTGAGGATATGAGCAGCATCATTTCACACAGGCAATGGTCAGAGATCATTTGGATATCTTGTGGGAACATGATATCTTATCAAAAACAAACTTTGTCAGTGAATAGAAATCCACTGATCGATTAATTGCGTGAAATATCGCCCCAGTCACAAGGATAAACATCACGTCTTCATTACTCACCGAGAATGTGCAAACTGAGAACAAGTGCTACTCGGCCCCTTGCACTGCTACCTCTACTGTCCACCGCGGATGCGCCGACCTACAAATCCGTACCGCAGCAAAGCCTGAGCTGCACGTCCAGGCGTCTGGACTCAACGTCCACATAATATCACCACACTCCAGCACAGTGAGGCACCTGGCCCCCTTCAACACGGCAGCACAGTGCTCGGGACATGTGCGGCAGTGGCTAGCTGCACACCCGTGACAGGCTGCACTTGTGGCCAGGCGGCCGCCTCCACAGTGGTTCACATGTGTGGTGAGAACGAGGAATATGCCGTCACTATTGTGGTTCAAGTGGACCACCACACTTCTCCCTGCTGTAGGGAACAGTCTCCGCCCACATGAGGGGGGGAGGGGGTTGTTGTTGTGATCTTCAGTCCAGAGACTGATTTGATGCAACTCTGCATGCTATTCTATCCTGCACAAGCTTCTTCATCTGCGAGTAGCTACTGAAATCTTCATCCTTCTGAATCTGTTTAGTGTATTCATGCCTTGGTCGCCCTCTACGATTTTTACCTTCCGAGCTTCCCTCCAATACTAAACTGATTATCCCTTGATGCCTCAAAACGTGTCCTACCAACCGATCCCTTCTGTTAGTCAAGTTGTGCCACTAATTCTTCTTCTTCCCAGTTCTATACAGCACCTCCTCATTAGTTACGTGACCGACCATCTAATTCTTCTGTAGCAACACAGCTCGAAAGCTATTGTCTTCCTGTCTAAACAATTTATCGTCCATGTTTCACTTCCGTAAATGGCTACACTCCATACAAATATTTTCAGAAAAAGACTTCCTGACACGTAAATCTATACTCGATGGTAACAGATTACTCTTCTTCTGAACGCTTTCCTTGCCATTGCCAGCCTACATTGTATGTCCTCTCAATTTCGACCATCGTCAGTTATTTTGCTCCTCAAATAGTAAAACTCCTCTACTGCTTAAGTGTCCCATTTCCTAATCCAATTCCTTCAACATCATCTGGTTTAATTCTACTACATTCCATCTCTCTGACAGAATTACAATGTAGACGACAAACCTAAATGTTTTTATTTCTTCTTCATGGATTTTAATTCCTACTTCAAATTTTTCCTTAGTTTCCTTTACTGCTTGCTCACTTGCTCACTATACAGATTGAATAACATCGAAGATAGGCTACAGCCCTGTCTCACCACTCCTTTCTGAACCACTGCTTCCCTTTCGTGCCCCTCGACTCTTATAACTGACATCGGATTTCTGTTCAAATTTTAAATAACTTTTCGCTCCCTGTATTTGACCCCTGCCATCTTCAGAATTTGAAAGACAGTATACCAGTCAACGTTGTCAAAAGCTTTCTCTAAGCCTACAAATGCTGTAATCGTATGTTTGCCTTTCCTTAATCTACATTCATAAATCGTAGGCTTAGTATTGCCTCACGTGTTCCAGCTTTTCTACAGGATCCAAACCGATCATCCCCGACGTCAGGTTCTACCAGTTTCTCCATTCGTCTGTAAAGAAATTGTGTTAGTATTATACCGCCGTGTCTTACTAACTGATTTGATTTTGTATTTATAATCCTGTACTCACCTGACCAGAAGTCTTGTTCCTCCTGCCACCGAACTTCACTAACTCCGACTATATCTAGCTTTAACTATCCATTTCCCTTTACTTATCTAACCCATCTGCCCCATTAAGGGGTATGACATTCCGCGTTCCAATTTGTAGAGAGCCAGTTTCCTTTTTCCTGATAACGACGTGCTACTGAGGAGTCCTCCGGGATATTTTACCTAAGAGGATGCCATCACCATTTAACCATACAGTAAAGCTGCATGTTCTCGGGAAAAATTTCCGATGTAGTTCCCCTTGCTTTCAGCTGTTCGCAGCACCAGCACAGCAAGGCCGTTTTGGTAAATGTTACAAGGCCAGGTGAGTCAGTCATCCGGAATGTTGCCCTGCAACTACTGAAAAGACTGCTGCCCCTTCAGGAACCACACGTTTGTCTCGCCTCTCAACAGATACCCTTCCGTTGTGGTTGCACTTAACGGTAAGGCTATCTGTATCTCTGCACGCAAGCCTCCCCGCCTCATAAGAGTATAGGTCGTGAGGTATAGATCATGAATACAGTACATTTTCTACATTTGTTAGTTGCGATGGCTTACAAATGGTTGAAGGCAGGCTGAACACTGAGGAAGGGAAGTTGATTCTGTAATGCTACTGGAAGACAGAGTGGAAGTGAATTGTAAAGACAGTTCAGAACAAAGTTTCAACATCATGCGACTCACTATTACTCGTCTGGGATATAAGTTTGAAGAAGACGGAACTGACCGAGTATACCCACAAGAGCTATTCTAGAAGACCACGAACCTCCACTTGCTCCACAAGAGAAAGAGAAGTCATCGAAAGTGTCCAAACGAGATGTTTTATTTCCAGAGTATACCACGCTCTGAATATGATCACGAACGGAGAATTGAAATTTGTGAGTGGTATACAGCTAGACCCACACAGATCAATCAGTTCCCCTTTGGAGTTATGGATCCATTTTTAAGTAAATTAGTTCAATTAAACAGTACATTTGGTTTCTCTATCTTGGATCGCAATGTTTATTTGTAGCTGGGTTATGACCATCATCGTAAATGAGTAGAAACGTGTTGCGTCACAGTTTTATCAAAATGGACGCCTAAGAATGGTCACTTTTGAATCCACCAGGAGTTACAGTGTTGTGTGGTTTCTTTCTTGAGCCGACACTGACTGGTGGAAATTGCCTTAACTTGATAGAGGAATATTACATGCACAGAAGAAATCTTTCGGGATGAAGAATGATATTTCCAACAACCTGGAACATCTCCCCACTACTATCAAGATGCAACTCCTACTTTTGACGAACACATGCCAGACATATGAATAGGATGAAAATCCGCGTAACCTCCACGCTCACCAGATTTGACCCTATGGATTTTTTTCATATGGCATGAGAAGCACAAGACAAGGCCATCTACAATCAGTGAAATGAAAACAGCCGCTGGAAAGAATACATTTAGCAACTACTAAGAACGTATTAGATTCCATCGGTCAGCGCTGTCAGCAGTCTTTATACCACAAAGGCCAACAAACAGAATACTTTAGATAAGCGGCTTCTTTATACATCTGTTTGCATCAATTTTCAGTTTTGAATTTTTTCATATCTTCATAAACATTAGTGTTGCATTCATGAAGAGAGTGTATACGTGTTTTTTTGGGCTACCTCGTATTTCTACAGTTTCTTACTGTCGCGAATCACATTGTATGAGCAGATTTAGCTCTCAAATATTACTAATGCATGGTTGATGCATAAAAGATTGACTCCTCTTTAATGGAGCTGAGTGCTGTGTATTGACGAATGCACGTGTTTAATAGCTACAACGCTTCCCAATCATAAATTTTTTGTGGTAAAGCTTGAAACATAGCACTGGCACGGCGCAGCGTGCAATATGCTCAAATGAATTCCCAATCTCACATTCTTCTTCCATCATAAATGCTGAAACTTGAGCAAGTAAGCCTTTTGGCTCCAAACTCAGGTTCCTATTTGTTTATACATGCCAGATATGTCAGCGAAATATGCCGACAAAGGTTGGAGGATATTGTTTAAAGAAGGCTGTAATAGAGAACCACGCTATTTTGAACATATGTCGAGTGCACTCTTAGCAAAAGTAAAATGTAGTAACATAGTTTTGGGTAAATTAACGAATTTTGAATGTCTTGCCATTTTACACTTGGAAAAGACTCTAATCTTAACAATAGTGACCTGGCAATAAGAGGGAAGACCACGCAATCGTAGAAGTGAGTACACCATTGTCAATAGATCTGTCATCTGGCATCGCCACCTGGAATTCTGACGTCAGCATAATTCTAGTAGGCTGTGCCACTATCCTCAGGTCCGCCATCTAATATTGTGACGTCGTATTGCTACAGAAGAAACAGGAAATCTGAAAACTAAACATTCTGTGCCAGTGTTGTCAGGTCTGTCATCTTGGTTCGTTATCTCGGATGTAAGTGACCCGACCACTATGCTAACTGTGTCACTATTTCCACATATTGGTTTTATTGAATTTCACATTAGTAGAACAAGTGGCCATGTAGGATTGTTTTAATGTTCCACCGTTTTACAGTTAGTACAATTATACTGGGTACAAGTGAGCTGTGACGTCTTTGTGAAAGGGAAAGTGATATAGCACAATTGGGATATTTCGAATGTACCACCAATTTCTCAATTTCCTATGGTGACGGACCTAAGACACCAGAGGTGTGGACGAATGAAGACGGATGACAATAACGGATGGAAGCATGAAGAGAAGAGGAAGAGTTGATATCTCGAAACATTACACAGTGGTCCAGAACATATCCAGCTATTTTTCTGATCGTATTAGCGCTCATTATCTTTGCTGATATAATACATTCTCTATTATATTAACGTCGATGCTCACTGGTTTTCGTTTGTGTTCAGATAAGAAAACTGAAATTAACAGATCTCCAGGACTGACAAGAATACGAGGTGTAAATTATGTTCGCATTTTTATACTTTTTCTTGTTTTGCCAGTCAAAGTTCTACGTGGTGTTTTAGACAATTTTTTTTTCATTTCTGTGCTATCCCCAATTTCTACTTGCTGCATCGGAACTGTAATTCTTGAGCTATAAGATCTACATTCGTGCCTTATGGTTAGATGTGTAGTGGCTGGAACGAGCAGGAAAAATAGGCACTCTAGAAACCCAAGAAAGAAATATGGACGCTACAATGCTTTCAGGTTCCTTAATGGCCGTCTGTTCGAGCTTTTTGCGAAGTAAATGATTTATTGCAGCCACCATTTATCTCGTCAACGGCTGATCTCCCTCCTTTTCATTGGCGAGGCTGTTATTCTACCTTGCTCGCAGCTGCCTCCACATTTCATCGTGTATCAGGAATTAGCGCCGTATCTGTGAACTTCCGTTCGCCATTTCTGCCTGGCCGTCTATTGATTACGCGGGCTCCCCGCACCCTCGGCACTTCCGAAGTGCTGGCACTGGCAGGGCACTTCATCACGTGTTTAGTCCTCGGTCTTCGATACTACCGCCGCACCACAGAGGGAACTAAGCGCCCCATATTGCTATCTCCGGCCATTCTCTATGGTATTAATGTCGAGGCAGTGGTGAGAGTTCATAAACACCCAGACCGTTGACTCATATTCGTACCTACATACGTTTGACTGGCTTTTGAAGGAGCTCACTTTGACTCTATTAAGATGTCAATGGAAGTGGAGAAATGCAAAGGATGTGTAACGGAACATTAATATAAATGATGATTCGCAAAGTGACAGATTATGCAAATGAAATATGGTTCACGTTCATTACCGTCAGGTTCATAACCATAATATGCAGCTTGTTATTACAGATATTAAGGTGTACTGCGTTCCATCAAAGAGGGGTGGCAAATTTCGGTTGAGAAAATGCGGAATTTGTTGTGGAACATCCTGAAAATATCTCCCTTCAGCCCCTCTTGTTTCATGAAGCCCCGATACGTAACAGAGCTATGACGTAGCCCTCAAAATGGCGTCTATAACGGAGATACTTTCCAAGCGGAAACCATAAAATCGGAGATAGTAATAGGCGGCTGCAGAATGTCTACGGAGAACTGACAGTGAACAAAAGCGAGACTTCTGTAATCATCGCAACAAGGTTGCGCAAACCAGTCCGACCTTTCGCATGCCGGCCGGTTGCACATAATTGTGTCATCCTCAGGAAATCGAAGAAACAACTTCAGCGTGTTCTTTGCCACAAAAATGTTAACGAATCTCTGCTTCTCTATGACAACGCAAGGCCTACCACGAGTCTAGGCACCCATGAGGAGCTCACAGAACTTCACTGGACTGTCCCTCATCCATCCTATAGCCCGGATCTCGCACCTTCCATCTGTTCGATCTAATGAAAGACGTTCTCCGCGGGAAGTAGTAAGAGGATGATGGGGAGGTTATCGATGGAGCAAGACGTTGGCTTCGACGTCGAATAGTAGATTGGCACAATGTGGGAATACAAGTCATCTCAGTAAGGTCGCGTAATGCCGTCGAATTGAACGGAGATGATATTGAAAAGTAGGATTTTGTAGCAAAAAAAGAAAGAAAGGGAAAAAAAGTGGGGAGTGTTGAGAGAGGAATAATATGATATGCTGGAATACCGATTAAAGCCAACTTTATTTCAGAGAAGAAAGTGTTGTATTACTCGCTGAACGCCCCATGTACTTCTCAGTCCGTACGACACCGGAGCTATGTTTCTGTTATTTGCTTTCTCTCCTAGTTTCTGGCTTTCTGATACATGTACAAAATGTTACTCTTATTCGTGGATTTCATCCCAGCAATACTGTTATAACATTAAATATTATCTCATCGTATACCTAACAACCGAGTTCACCATCCCTCAGTTTTTCCACATGTTATTCAGTAACGGAATAATTAGCTAAACCGCAAAATTGTGATCAATCTTTTATAATGGAATCAGACAGTATCGCATATTTCTCGTTGTGTAGACGAAAAGAAAAGAAAAGTGAATAGCTAGTAAAACCCATCGCTAATGTCGAGGAAGAAATTCTAATTCCATTTGTAGAATTGAACTATCAGGTTGTTGCTGATGTCAAACTAAATTTTTATCCTATGGACGTCGTACGGAATCTCTTTTTGAGGAATAAGGAAAAGTTCACAGTAGATATAAAATGAGCTACGTTCAAACTTTCAAAAAGTGTTACGTAAAACACGACGTATTTTCACGATCTGGAGGAAAAATTATCCACAAATGATGGCAGAAATGTCCTGATACATTTTTGGGAAACTGGTAGATTAGTATTATTCATAAGCTGGCAGAACCAAATTCCTATATTTACAGTTTGCTCTACAGTTCCAAGTGTAAGGAAACGGGTTGTACTGATGGAAATGTGGTTTAATTTTTGCACATTCAACTGAAGAGGTATTACTATAATTCTGCCACTGTTTGACAGTTCAGGTGCAAATGATTCACCTAGTTGATTGTTTATTACAGGACCGATTGTTTATAACATTGCCGATTTTCGGTGGCGCAAAGGTTAAATCACTGCACTCGCTTCCGCGTGGAGTACGGTTCAGTAGTTGTTCCTCACTTCCCTGATTCGCTTACGCAAATAAAGGGATGGTTTTCTTGCAAAAGAGACAGCTTCTTTCCATTTACTCAGATCCTACCTCCAACTCACAGGGCTAATTGTAACAGCACATCAAGCAATTGTATTTCTTCCATCACTGCATAATACGACGTATAGTCACCTTCATCGGGTACCACCATTTCGCAGCTTGTAGGTACTGATCCAGTTAACAGATTCCTGAAGAGAGTTTTCCCAACCTCTGTTATAGCTAACCTCTAATATTCTAACGATAGCAAAACAAGATGTCTGTTTCCAAAGGATGATTAGCAAGAATCGATCATCGGTTCACTGAAGCTTTGCTCCTTCGAAATACCATACAGCCTAATTTTACTGGAAGTAGCAGGCACCTTTTATAGAATTTTAGATTATTGAAACGTGCGATCAAAGTAGTATCAATAAGCGAAAGGGTAAACTGCGGCAAATCTACATCATAAAAATGTGAAATAATCCCTATCTTCGAAAAACATTTAGATTCCACAAGATGTTTCAAGCTGACAGTTGTGTATGGCTCTCGTATGATCATGTATTTAAGCAGTACCATACAATGAAAAATACTCACTGATTATTCAACAATAATCCGCAGAACTTTGAGAAGGATTACTAATTACAACATTACAAGAAAAATAAACCTCCTTCGGCCTCAGAGAATAGTATTTCTGTATACATAGCCTAAAAAAATGAAGCACCGAGGATACACGGTGGATATCAATGTAACTTCACACCGGTACACACCACTATCAAGTACGAATACGTAAGAGTTCCAGTTCTCTGTGGCAGGTACAACGACCACAAGAGTTCATTAGTGCTGTTTCATTCCTACTGAATATGATCGACGCATACTTGCTAAATAGCAGTCTTTTCCACAGAGACCCTCGTCTAGAAATTGTTTAAATCCCGCGAGGGACACAGAAAATGGTTCAAGTGGCTCTAAGCACTATAGGACTTAACATCTGAGGTCATCAGTCCCCTAGACGTAGAACTACTTAAACCTAACTAACCTAAGGACATCCCACACATCCACGCCCGAGGCAGGATTCGAACCTTCGACCGTTGCATCAGCGCGGTTGCGGACTGAAGCGCCACAGCGACCGGCTAGAGACACAGCAGAGGGGCTCAATAGCAGGTCGTTGTATCGTTATTGGATTTACAGCCATGTGAGTGTGAAGTTACTACACTGGAAAATGCATTTTCCGAGGGAAAAAGCCCATGCGCAGCAGAATATGATGTTTGCCGAAATAGTTTCTTGCAGCATAGAGCACTAACGTTTCCTTCGATTATGGCCACTGGTTCCTCAAGTAAGACAAATGTTGCCAATCAACCGGTTACTCAACATTCGCTTAGTATTAAGCTTGGAGGGAGACATACTCGATGTTACACTGCCACTACATTTTTTTTATTACATAAATGCGAAATGCCGTAGATTACATGAGACCTTTCGCGATAACCCTCATGAAAACACGTGATGCAGCTCGGTCATGCTTGTAAAAGATTGTGATTTTTGTGGTTCCGTTTCTGGTCACTTCTCTGTACTGTAATCTCCAAATGTGATTTATTGATATGGTGCGGCGTGACATTGGAGCGTTGTGTGTTTCAAGACACTGAACTCGTGACATCACCGACCACTTCATGACGATGTCTTAAACCGCTAATGGAAACCCTCGTTCACAGCGTATGCTACTCATACTTGCAGACAATAGAAAGACGTCACTAGCGGGCAGCACCTATTGTGCTAGGCTTGTGTAGATGGTTTGCAGAGGTAGGAAGGCGATCACAAACACGATACATACGTCATAGCAGCAAAGCTTTGTGTAACATACAGTGCGTTTTCTTTTTGGAATAGTTAATCAAATCTGCTGCATCGGTCTCATCAAGTGGGGTGAAGTGTACACACGTCTGCCTCGTTAGGCACTGGGCATGACTGCTTTATATAAAGAACTGGCTTTAAATTATTGAAATTTCAATAAGTATTCCTACACGCTGCGTTCAAAAGTATCCTGACACCTGGCTGATAATGAGTTACAAGTTCGTGGCGCCGTCAATCTGTAATGCTGGAATTTAGTATGGTGTTGGCCCTCCCTTAGCCTTACTTTAGTAGGCATACGTTCAATGAGGTGCTGGAAGGTATCTTGTGGAGAGTCAGCCCATTCTTCACAGAGTGCTGCACTGAGGAGAGGTATCGATGTAGGCCGGTAATGCCTGTCACGAAGTCGGCGTTACAAAACATCCCAAAGGTGTTCTGTAAAATTCAGGTCTGGACTCCGTGCATGGCCAGTTCATTACAGGGTTCTTATGGTCGTGTAGCCACTCCACCACAGGGCATGCATTATGAGCAGGTGTTCGTTCGTGTTGAAAGATGCAATCACCATCCCGAATTGCTCATCAACAGTAGGAAGCAAGAAGTTGCTTAAAACGACAATATAGGCCGCCGTTATGATATTGCCACGCAAAATAACAAGGTCTGCAAGCAACCATCCAAGAAAAACACGACGACACCAGAACACCACTGCCTCCGTATTTTGCTGTTGGCACTACTCACGCTGGCAGATGACGCTCACCGGGCATTCGCCATACCCACACCCTGCCACCGGATCGCCACTTCGTGTACCGTGATTCGTCGCTTCACACGACGTTTTTCCACTGTTCAATCGTCCAAGGTGTAGTTTGGCATTTACCAGCGTGATTTGTGGCTTATGAGCAGCCTTTCGACCATTAAATCTAAGTTTTCTCACTTCCCGCCTAACTGTCATAGTACTTGCAGTGTACCCTGATGCAGTTTGGAATTCCTGTGTGATGGTTTGGATAGATGTCTGGCTATTACACATTACGACTCTCTTCAACTGTCAGCTGTCTCTGTGAGTCAATAGACGAGGTGGGCCTGTACGCTTTTGTTCTGTACGTGTCCCTTCACGTTTCCCCTTCACTATCACATCGGAAACAGTGGACATAGGGATGTTTAGGAGTGTGGAAATCTCTCGTGCAGAGGTATGACACAAGTGACAGTCCAATCTCGTGACCACATTCGAAGTCCGTGAGTTCAGCGGAGCGACCCATTCTGCTCCCTCAGGATACCTAATGACTACTGAGGTCGCTGATATGTAGTACTTGGCAGTATGTGGCAGTACAATGCACCTAAGATGAAAAACGTATGTTTTTGGGGTGTCCGGTTTCTTTTGAGCGCATAGTGTATGTATCGACACAAGTACCTTAGAGCACAAGGGAATCAGCATTCACTGAAGATAATTTTGGCACGCACTAAATGATGAAATTTAGTCTTCTTTATTCTCAAAAAGATGCATTCAGGAAGTTTTCTTATCATATGCCTTTACGTCTGGTGATCTACTTATACACTTGTAGTTTGACGGCTTTACGAGAGTTTTAATCATCTTTATGTGGAACACCAGCCAATTAATTAAAGTAAGACACCATTTAAAATTTTACAATTACGTAAAATTTATGATAAACCCAACGAAAAATCCTAAACCAGCCAACAACGATGCTTTATCTTTCCCAAAGCTGGTATTCAATGTTATGTTATAGACTTGAGGCTAGCATTATATCATGCTGTGGGAGTACAAATAAACTGAAAACTACTTGTAAGGCAGGTTTCTTAAAGCAGATAATGTTAATAGGGAGTAAGTACTCAAAAAATCAATCAATAGGAAAGTTAAGTAGCACGAAGCCATATTGGTAGGGGCAGATATGGGTAATTCGGCTGTCGTCATTTATAGGGTTAATGACATATCCAAAGTCCAACAGTATTTTAGTGGAAACGCTATTGAACCCATCACTGACCATTGCTACAGAACTGCGTAGTTGTATTGTTTGCAATAACATCACTGTCCCGAAAATCCATCTAAAGAAATGATAATGAATCTGAAGACTACAACTGTCCGTACCCAAATTAAGAGGCATAATCCAGAATTTACCGTGTGCCACACCGTTAACTTTACAGTAATCCGGCAAAACCTGCTGGAAAATTTGCTCTAAAACCTTATGGCAATTACATGTTTATGATGCCAATTACTCCATTTCAAGTAGGAAAGCACCCACTAATAAGCTTCAGAGTACAGTTTCCCGATCCTGCTGCTTAGCCTCTCTCGTTGTGAAAACCTTGTGCACCAACATACTTATCGATGAAATTATCAAATTTAATGTTGCTAATGTAACAAAAAGGAAAATATGGATTCCTAATGAGATTACCGAGCTCGTATCCCTCCTTAAAATCATTACGTCATATAGCTATTTTTCAGTAGAAAAGTGTATGTATAAACAAAAGGATTGACTAACAAGCGGGAACTTCTTAGCTTGCTGTTTAGCAAATATTTTCGTAAACACATTAGAGAACAAACACTTCAGACGGAAATCACCTCTCAGCAGGAAATCTCCTTAAACTGTAGATATGTAAACAACATCTTCGTTGTATTTGACAACGAAATAAACAAAATAAGTTTACTTGTGGAAGGGACCTGCAAACTTCATCCTAAATTGAATTTACGTATGAGCTGATGACTTCAGATCAATCTCGTAATTACCTTGGCATAAACCTTCTTTTGATGGAGTAACAAATTATTTTTAATATTTTCTGGAACGTGTAAGTAGGCTGTTAAGGTTTTTATGTTGGTATCGCCACGTAGCGCTCTGTATTAAAATCACTGGCTGTGCTGTGTGCAGTCTGTGGCTGGCTGGCATTGTTGGAATATTCGCTATTGTAGTGTTGGGCAGTTGGATGTGAACAGCACGTAGCGTTGCGCAGTTGGAGGTGAGCGCCCAGCAGTGGTGGATGTGGGGAGAGAGATGGCGGAGTTTTGAGAGTGAATGATCTGGACGTGTGTACACTCTTAAGGTAAATACATTCTTTGTTCTCTTCATTTGCTAACATGCCTATCAGTAGTTATTGCCTTCACTAGTGAGAATTTTTTATTTAGTTGGCAACATTGGAGCTCGCAGTATTGCAGTAGTTAGAGTAACGAAGATTTTTGTGAGCTAAGTGATTCATGAAAGGTATAGGTTATTGTTAGTCAGCGCCAACCTTTTATATTGATTATTGAAAGTCAGACTGCATTGCTCTAAAAATATTGTGTCGGTTTAGTGATGATAAGAATAAGTAAACAGAGAAATAACTCAGTACGTTCAGTTTTGCTCAGCTGTATGAAAATCAAATAACGTAAGTTTACCAGCACAGTAATTCATTAATTTTCTAAGGGGACGTTTCATAAACGTAACTGCAAGCGATGCTATCACACACACCTTGTCATCCATCAAACACAAACATTGTTTTGTTTTCCTCCATGAGTGACTGAGCGCTTCACGTTCATTCGAATTCTAATTCAATAGAACGCGAATTAAATAATTTGAAGCGTATCGCGGAATCGGTAGAGTTTCGTCTGCACGAAAATTTAATTAATCGAGACAGTGGTTACGACCTCAGTGCAACTTGGGATCATGCAATTAGGAAAATTTCCGTTCCGAAGGGGACTGCGGCCGGCTCCGGGAATCGACGCCCGCACGTCCCCCCCCGCCCCCCCCCCCCCCCCCACTCTCCATATGAGAGCGAGAGAAAACCGCGACACTTCGCCAGAAGATGATGGATACGCGGTCAATTGAAATGTTGCGACTAGAAGACGGCGCCACTCGGCTGATAACCCGTGAAGATTTCATAGCTGAAATTCGCATAGGAAGCCTGCAATCGCATATCATTACAACCTTGTAGACAATCTATTTCGTCGAAATTCAGCATGCGTGTCCATCTAACTCCTGGATGATTTTCCACAGATCGGTTTCTCCTGTGTCGAGCCAGGGGACGGGCGCGACGGCAGTTGGGACGTAGTGGCGTGGAGGAAGTCAGTTGTGGCGAGGACGGGCAGCAGGGCCGAAGCGAGCTGTTTGTGTGTGTGCCACGGTTTGGCGGCTTGATGGGCAAATTGAGAGGGTGTTCGCTTCTGTGCCTTACTTCCAGGGAGCTTCAAAAAGAAAAATATGGTTAGATGATTACTTATTTATCCCTATGTTAATGTTTAAACCTTGACGTACCATCACGTATCTAAAATTGTCACGATTCTACTTGTGGCTTTCGGGAGCATAAGGCACATAATGGGGCAATTATTTAAAGCCCTGATTTTCTTATTGAGCGCTGTCATGAGAAGCTATACAGTGTTTTTAATGGGAAAATGTATGTGTTAAGAAATGTTTCTTGACTAGTCACTTAATCAAGTGTTCGTGGTGTGTTGTAGACAAGGACTAAATTCCAGAATAAAATTTTTACTCCGCACCGGAGTGTGCTCTGATGTGAAACTTCCTGGCAGATTAAAACTGTGAGCCGGACAGAGACTTGTACTCGAGACCTTTACCTTTCGCGGTAAAGTGCTGTAACGACTCCTCTCTTCCAGGAGCGCTGGTTCAGCGAAGTTTGCAGAAGAGCTTATGTGAAGTATGGGAGGTAGGAGACGGAGTACTGGCAGAAATGAAGCCATGAGGACGGGTCGTGACTCATGCTTGGGTAGCTCAGTCGGTGCAGCGCTTGGTAGCGGAAGGCAGACGTCATGAGTTTGAGTCTCGGTGAGGTACACTGTTTTCATCTGCCAGGAAGTTTCATGCATTAAATTGCTTCCTGGCGAAGTGACCTGTGTGGTCCGGCACACAATTTTAATCTGCCAGGAAGTTTCACATCAGCGCACACTCCGCTGCAGAGTGAAAATCTCATTCTGGAACCTTCCCCCAGCCTGTGGCTAAGCCACGTCTCCGTAATATCCTCTCTTTCAGGAGTGCTAGTTGTGCAAGTTTCGCAGGAGAGCTTCTGTAAAGTTTGGAAGGTAGGAGACGAGGTACTGGCAGAAGTACAGCTGTGAGGAGGGGACATGAGTCGTGCTTGGGTAGCTCTGTTGGTAGTCCACTTGCCCGCGAAAGGCAATGGTCCCGAGTTCGAGCCTCGGTCCTCCATACAGTTTCAGTCTGCCAGAAAGTTTCAGGCTTCCCTCTATATGAACTCGCATTCGGGAGGACGACGGTTCAATCCCGCGTCCGGCCATCCTGATTTAGGTTTACCATGATTTCCCTAAATCGCTCCAGGCAAATGCCAGCATGGTTCCTTTGACAGGGCACGGCCAACTTCCTTCCCTAATCCCATGAGTCGATCACCGGGCTGTTTGGTCTCTTCCAGCATAACACTCCCCCCGCCCCCACCCAGACTGTCTGACAAATGCGGATTTCACTCTTAAGGCAAGTGCAAGAATTTTTATACATCACTATTACCCCAATCTCTGATTGTCGGTGCCAGACAGGTTCCCGTAACAAAAACTTTTGTTACTGAAGATACACGACAAGCGTTATTAGAAATGAAGCCCGTTGCAGCATGCCCTGTTTCTTTTCCGGAATAATTAATTACTGTTGTTGCATGAGATTCGTGGAATGGAGTTCAAATGGTTCAAATGGCTCTGAGCACTAAGGGACTTAACATCTCAGGTCATCAGTCCTCTAGGACTTAGAACTACTTAAACCTAACTAACCTAAGGACAACACACACATCCATGCCCGAGGAAGGATTCTAACCTGCGACCGTAGCGGTCGCGCGGTTCCAGACTGTAGCGCCTAGAACCGCTCGGCCACCACGGCCGGCTGGAGTGGAGTGATTCTTAAACGATCAATTTGCAAGACACCAGCGACTGTATGATCACTTGATGCAACTGATTTCAGTATGAAATACAGTTCTGCTTAGTACAATGTTATAACTTCACGAAGAATTTCCCTTTTAATATTCTTAACTATCACCTATAACGTACTTTTATAGTACTACACCACGACGTGAAACGCTACAATAGCAGGAGTTAGCAAATGCTACGGGCGTCTCGCATTGGTGGAAGAGGAGGTGGAGGGGAGGGGGGATGGGGGGAGCGCACCTGGGCTCTTGTAAGGTTAGAGGTTGTTTATTTTTATGACAGTCATTTCAAGTATATTTTTTATTTTTAGCAAGTAGTCTAGTGAAAAACGTCAATTATCGCACCATTTGGTTAAGTTCGCATCATTCTGCCAACTGATTAATAATGTTTCTGGCGTCATGATGAACTAGGTAATAGACATGTCGCAGCTAACCTTGATGAACAGCAATAGATTCTGAGAGACATTTAGTTCATGCAATAAACGCCTTGCATGCAACCTGCGCCACATAGCACAAAAATTAGAAGTGTAAAATGACTCTGAGCGCTATGGGACTTAACATCTATGGTCATCAGTCCCCTAGAACTTAGAGCTACTTAAACCTAACTAACCTAAGGACATCACACAACACCCAGTCATCACTAGGCAGAGAAAATCCCTGACCCTGCCGGGAATCAAACCCGAGAACCCGGGCGCGGGAAGCGAAAACGCTACCGCACGACCAAGAGGTGCGGACTAAAAATGTAAACCCGCCGAAGTGTTGACGTTGGCAACAGCGATTCAAAAAGGGCGGTCGACACAAGTTCCGAGAGGTACAGAAATCTAACAATCGGTGCTTGGACGCCACATGTCAACTTCTTTTACAAACTGGGTGACATAGATTTTAAACAGTGATTCCAAAGTTGCTGACTGAAAAGGGAGAAACACTGTAGCAAGAGGAGAGGTCCTTATTGTCGATATATACCCCGATGTTTAAACAATAAAAAAGTATGTTGCTTTCGGTATGTAACTATGTCGGAATCAGCTGTTTCTGTTTGATATCACCATAAAACACTGTATTTTTTATTTAGACGATTTCGAATACAGTGGACATTTATTCCAACCTCAGTACTGGTATATAATTGAGTTTTTAATACCACAATGGAATGTCATCTACTGCCGGCCGCGGTGGCCGAGCGATTCTAGGTGCTTCAGTCCAGATCCGCGCGACTGCTACTGTCTCAGGTTCGAATCCGGCCTCGTTCATGGATATGCCTGATGTCCTTGGGTTAGTTAGGTTTAAGTTGCTCTTAAGTTCTAAGGGACTGCTGACCTCAGATATTAAGGGCCATAGTGCTCAGAGCCATTTGAATCATTTTGAACGTCATCGACTTTCTCATATTTTAAAGAGGTAAACAGAACACTCGTGAAATAACAACATTGCAATCGATTTTCCGTCAAAATTTGAGCAATAACTTTGATAGTGCGCCACTTTGACGATCGAAGATATATATTTTAAACATTAGCCCGTTGCAATATCCCACCCCACTATATCGTCTTAACGGTAAAGCGTGAAGTACGAACACAGCTAATTTGTTAAACAATGATTTTCATAACAGTTTAATAATTTTCAATTTACAAATCCGTGACATTGAAGAATGGTGTAAGTCTTGAATTTGTACGTCACATTAATACTGTCAACTTAAAATGTGATACAGCTTTCATTTTGACATGCCGGGTAGAATAAAAGATATCGCAACATGTGGTTACACACCGTAGGACATTGTCGCTTGCTGTAAAGAAACAAATGTGCTGGCAGGACGGCAAAGCTTTGTGAGACGCCGCCCGCGCCGGCGTCTTTTACGCGCGGACGTCACGGGTAAAAGCTAAAACATAAAAATGTACAAAGTAAAGGTGTCTCCGGCACCAGTTACAGACAAATGAAGCCCATGAATAGTCTCAAAACTATATTACACGGGAAGTGGTGAAAAAAATACATGTGCAGGGGAGCGGTTAATTGTGCGTGGCCCTGGCTTTTTTTTTTTTTTTTTTTTTTTTTTTTTAACGCCCATCGAACGAAACTACGAGCACAAGTGTGACCATTTAGTAAATTATTAGCAGCGAGTGTTGTTCTCAATCATTCTAATTCATCCGACAACGGAAACGAGAGAGAGTCCCTCCCAGCAATGGATAGCCTTGGATGCGGTCAAACAAAAGACAAAAGTCGGACTTAGGAAAAACCTAAACCAGTAGGCAATTTTCTCCACCCTGGTTTTATCGTCATTTCGGAAACAGCAAACTCTTTAGTTCCATGTTCTTCTTTCATCGACAACGTCTTGTGACCTGAGAACTATTACAGAATGAGAACTATGCCGCGCGGAGTAGCCGCGTGGACTGAGGCGTTCTGTCACGATTCGCGCGGCTCCTCCTGTCTGAGATTCGGGTCCTTCCTCCGGCATGAGTGTGTTTGTTATTCGTGGCTTAAGTTAGATTAAGTAGTGTGTAAGCTTCGGGACCGGTGATCTCAGCAGTTTGGTCCCAGAAGATTTTACCACAAATTTTGAAATAATTGTTTGAAAACTAATCTACTGTAATCTTGTATGATTGCAGAAAACACGTCTTCTCGCGACATCCGTCGATATTCCTTGTCAATAAAATGACCTGTTCGCTAAAATATGAACCATACAAAACAAACGTTTCTCATCTCGAGCCCCTAGTATGCACGTCGATACTTTTAAAATAGAAACAAAGGCGACGGCGAGTGTCGATCTGCAGATACCGTTGGCATGTTGTGTATCTTTATATAGTATTACTGGCGCACAGACTTCACAAGTATGCCGTCTTTCGTCCTGTTTTCATAGGAGGACGACCATACGTGACTCCTAAAATGAAAAGACGCTTATACGTATTCTGTCTATCGAAAACTCACATAGGCGTGGTATGTACATAGGATGTCGCTGAAAAATTCTTCACACACAGTAAATATGACTGTTTCGTAACAATACCTAGTTGTTTTGTTTTAGTAAGTTGGGTTACCTTTCGCACCACAATAGAACCCTTATTAAATAGGTACACCCACGTGACATATTATTTTAAAAAATTGGTCCCACTTGTATTGTGGCTGTTAAGTCCCACTGCTCGATATGTAAACGTCGCCTACCGTCACGTTATTGTTGCTTACGATATTAAATTCGCCTAGATTGATTATGCTGACCTCTGAAAGCATTTGCACACGCATATCTTTCTACCTTATTTACTATTAATTTAAAATCGTTTTTGTTATAAAAATTTAAAAAATCGTCTTAACGACCCTGAAACGTTCTCTTCTTTTTGGTCTTCCAGAAAGTGAAAGACCGTTTCGTATACGCCTTCGCCATCATCTCGAGCTATTACTGATGATTTTAAATCTTCATTATCACTTACTTCCTCTTTTTTGTGTCCATTGCCTTTACCGCCATTGGAGGTTGTAAAGAAGCATCGCACGTCAGTCCGTTATTGCATCTTCATTTAGATAGTTGTCTATGATATCCGCAACGAAACTGAAACGTATAAATAAGAGCGCTCTTGCCCATACGCTGCTATTTGCATCTTAAATAGCCGGAAAATAATTATTTTAGTCAGTCGGGTCTTTACTAGCTCTCTCTATTTTACATTCAATCGTTTCATCATACAGTGAAGGCTTTCACGTCCGGATGCCTCAGCTGCCGAGAATTCTTTCGGGTTGTATGGCAGTGATCCATGGAACTCTTCTATCCCTGACGTTTCGTCCAAAGATACGTTGGACACCTTCGGAGGGGCTCCTGGTTGTGCTGAGTCTTGCCAGGAACTGCCGCACTGTAGCTCGTGGGTAGCCGATAAGTCTAAGTTACGTAGGTGCTTCGCGTTTAGGCTTAAAATGGCTGCAGTGTGGCAGAGCGTGTAACAACCCATGCGCACGAGTCTCCACTGCATACTTTCACCATAAGGCCCACGTTCTGAAGCTAGGTAGTTTGTGGGAGCCGATATTTTACCAGCGTGCTTCCCTTATTAAATATAAAGATGGAGCAAAGTGGATGAGAGAGAGAGAGAGAGAGAGAGAGAGAGAGAGAGAGAGAGAGAGAGAGAGAAATACACATGCTGTATTCAATAAAATATATGAGAAGGGAAATGAACCAATATTTTGTAGAAAGATGTTTTTCAGTTATAAACATAAACCGAGGAATAAAACTTACATGAGGGATTAGTTGTGCTATTCAGAAAGCAGAGGGCGACTGTTCTGTTTTGTTTTCAAAGTGGCAGATTCTGACGGCTCGCCATGGTTTAAGAAAGACGGATTGGATGACTGGAAGCATGCACATATTTTGCTGAAGAGACATGAAGAAAGCAGTTCGCATAGAAAAGCGATGATTTCCCTGTCAAACAAGGATGGACGTGTCGATTGTCAACATATAAGCCAGCTCAGAGCGCAAAAAAGTATTTGCTAACAGTACTTTTGAATACATTACGGGAAAGGCAGTGATCAATGGCTTACTAATATTTACTATTAAAAACAGTCTTGGTCAGGATTTATTTATCAAAGTGACCGGTTTTGACCACTACTGTGGTCATCTTTGACCATTGAGCAGGAACCTCTTTCTGTTCGAGAATCACTACTTTCTCCAACAGAAAGAGATTCCTATTCAGTGGTCTGAAGATGACCGCAGTAGTGGTCGAAACCGGTCACCTTGATAAATAAATCGTGATCAAGACTGTTTTTAATAGTAAACATTTGCTAACACTCTTAGAAGGAATTGTTGCAGTTATAAGTTTCTTAGCTGAAATTTTTGGTCCACCCCACAATGGAATTTATTTAAGGTGGTTAGAAATACAAACCAAATTTCTGGCCCAACATGTACACTCGACAGCAAAAAAAGTGGGTCACCCCTGTATTCCAACGTGTTGGCTGCACCTGAATGTAAGCAACCAACATTGCATATCTGTGTTGCATGTAGTCGGAACCCTCGTTGTAAGATACACAATGGGTACCGCTAGAGACTACTAGAGAACACCGGTCTTTATGACAGTCCGTCCAGATGTAAAGTAACACCACGATAGTACAGAAGGGATCAGACGGTCCTTAACGTTTGTAAACTAAACTTAATTACAATAAGTGACATTTCAAACATTATGGGACAAGTAGTTTTGTCACATAAATCGTTCAGTAATCCTTAGGCACTATTAAATATTTGAGACAGGATATGGATTTATAAAGTTGTATGGCAATTGGAAACAAGTTCTTTGCTGTCTGAAAGGTTTACGCGACACATGCTGAACGACGTTCAACATTCAAGGGGGAGTGGATTTGCATCAACTTCATGTAATATTAAGAAGTTAAAAGAAAACTTGATTAACGGCGGCAACCACTCTACGAAAATCCCAACATTAACAGCGAATCACAAGTAACATCATTGTTCACATTACTCATCAACAGTTACTTGTACGCGAAGCTGTACTTTAAATGACATAAGCAACGTCTTTGTTCTGGATCCGGATGCAAACCAAGAACGTAAAGCCATTGTTAACCAAGCAAAGCTTTGTGCCTTATCGAGACTCGATACTAGGCAGAAATAGACGTCAAATATTGACGTTTGCACCAGTATCAGTTATCAATTCTCAACTTCAACGTAAATGACGATACATTTTGTACGAAAGCAGGAACCCTAACATGACAATTACCTTCTTGGTAATTAAACTCGAAAGACGTTGTATAGTGTCGCATTGTCAAGGAATAAAGGATGGACATGTTTAAAATTGAAATGCCATCATGTAATGCTGGGAACAAGGATGCGAACCCAGCACCTAATCGGATTGTTGAATAAGTACGTAAAATAAGAATGTAGATATCACAGTTTGTCATCAGTAGTAGGGTTGGAACCTTAAATGACGACTGAAGTTGTATTGCCTGACCGAGATTCGAACCCGGCACCTACCGCCGTCGTTGTCTAACCAGGAACAGACGAGAAATGTCCATTGTTGGTCCACCATCAGCCAGATGTGCACACGTTTAAATAGAAATAAGGTGACTAAAACGTCTATGCTGACTGAGAGTCGAACGCCGCACACACGGTTATGAAGACACATTAATAATCTACTTCATATTCAGTAGTAGCATGTTTAGTCGCAAACCTTAAGGCCCTACTCATCCCTAGTAACGTGTTGCCTAATATCTGCGATATCATGATGTTAATTTACAAGTGGATTGACTGCCGTAAAGAACCATGTTCTCTAGTAGTCGTGTATCATTGAGATGTAAATGAAGTGCCTCAGCAGAAAGTAATTTCCGTCGTGCAGCACGTATTGTTTCAGAGACACTGAGTACATGTTATAAGTGCACAAAACGTGTATTATATAATAAGTGTATGCTATTATTTGGAGGAGCTGCCGCCAAACCTGTTTACTTTTACATTCCGCTTAGCTGTCGTGGTTGAATACAGGTTTCCTTAAGGCTACATCTAATGCACAGCGCTAACAAGAATGTATAGTCTCCTGCGTCATGCTATTGCTAGCTAGGTGAAATATTTTGTGGTAGCTATGTTTAAAATGAATGTATTTGAATAAATCGTCAACTGTAGGTGTGCCTGCACATGTTATAGCATAATATCTGTAGCTGCGTTAGTTTGTACTGCAGACTTGGGTAGGTTAGGTGTAACTTTTGATCCTTCAAGGGGTGATGGTGGCCTTACGGCCTGGGTCTGTACCAGCCGCGGCTCGGAAGCTACGGGCCAGCCAGGTTGGCCGAGGCGAGACGCAGGTGAGCGAGCTGGCGGTGGCGTTGGTGGGCCAACAGCCCGGGACGAGCCAGCACGGCTGCGCCGCATGCCTCTGCTTTTGCCGTTACGTTTGAAGTAAATGTTTACCTCCTCTCCTGGAATCAGTATAAGAGCGGCAAGCAGAAATACACACCAGGCTGCCTGCCGTAATGGCTCACTGGGAGAGGTCTATTCGAGGTAGAGTAAAAAAATGTTTCACATAGTTCTCAACACTAAGGGACTTAACATATGAGGTCATCAGACCCCTAGAACTTAGAACTACTTAAACCTAACTAACCTAAGGACACCACATACAGCCATGCCCGAGGCAGGATTCGAACCTCCGACCAGACTGAAGCGCCTAGAACCGCTCGGCCACTCCGGCCAGCCGGGGTAGAGTCGTCGATCTCATTGCGGAAGGAGGATGTTCCATCAGAGAAGCTGGCACGCAGTATAGCGTACCACATACCACTGCGGCGGGAGACCAACTTCCCCGGCACTAGTGACACGATTCGCCTAAGGCTGAGGGACGCTTGACTGCATGCACGACGATCCGCCGTGAAACAAGAGCTCGGCGAAGACAACGTTTTATACTGGCTAGCATTTGCGGAGCTCCATCTGAGGGCGTCGTGGGACAACGTCATTGTCACTGATGAAAAGGTGTTTTCCACCAATAACGACGGTCCACGAATCGTTTACAGGCCGCAAGGGACTCGCCATCGACGCGAATGTGTAACCACGACGAGAAGAAGTGGCCGGCTATCTGTTACCTGCGGGGGTTGGAATTTTGCGAGAGGGGTGGGAATTCTTCACAGGATAAAAAAAATGGCTCTGAGCACTATAGGACTTAGCTGCTGAGGTCATCAGTCCCCTAGATCTTAGAACTACTTAAACCTAACCAACCTAAGAACATCACACACATCCATGCCCGAAGCAGGATTCGAACCTGGAACAGTAGCGGTCGCGCGGTCCCAGACTGAAGCGCCTAGAACCGCTCGGTCACTCTGGTCGGCCTTCACAGGATAGAAGGAACTCTTGACAGCGCGCAGTATGCCCACATATTGGAAAATGTAATGCTTCCGTCAGTGCGAATGCGGTACGCAGAAGGGGACGTCACATTGCAAGAGGAGCATTCACAACTCTGCATTTGTTCAGCAGCGGCTCTCCACGATTGGCGTCAACGTCATGGAGTGGCCGTCACGGGCGGCTGACATGAAATCCATGGAAAACATGTGGGCTGAGGTCGCCAGAACATTAACAGACAACTGGCCACGAAACCAACTACTGCGGACGCTCTTTGGGACTGCGTCCTGGAAGCCTGGGAGGAAGTTGCTTCTTCAGGCTTTTAGGTGCGACGGCTTATACATTCTATGCCAAGACGCGTGATAGAAGTACAAAATAATGAAGGATTCTGGATAAAATATTAGAGTCCTTAAAATGTTTTTTTATGTCTTCGTTTTCGTCATTTTTCGTCATTGGGAGCTAGTGGAAGATCGCGTGACAACAGAAAAGATACAATATGGGTTAGCTTTCATCTGAGTTGCCCTTTTAATTCAAGTAGTTTCTTTTGAATTTACAGTTTGTTAAGTATTCTATTTTGATTTGATTTATACCCTGTCTACATACTTACAAACTAATCAGCGTAGACGGACTCTGTCACAGTAGTTTTTGTTATTTAAAATACGTCTCTCTCTTCCCCTCCATCCATGAATACACCCTCCGTCCTCCACGCAATACGCCAACGATTTCAAACTATGTTTACTCGCCGCGCGCAACTAGCGGTGTTAGGTGCTGCAGTCATGGACTGTGAGGCTAGTCCCGGCGGAGGTTCGAGACCTCCCTCGGGCATGGGTGTGTATGTTTGTCCTTAGGATAATTTAGGTTAAGTAGTGTGTGAGATTAGGGACTGATGACCTTAGCAGTTAAGTCGCATAAGATTTCACACATTTGAACATTTATGTTTACTCGTTGTTAATATCTCTTCTATTCTCTCTCACACTCTCTCTCTCTGACACTATCACCGCAAGTGCCCTTCTACTACACTCCCCCAAACCTCTGTAAACAAATCTAGCGGTTTCCAATGACGCTATATTTCTCTTTTAATTTTTGCTGTCTTTTCTCTCTATCATTCCTCTCACCACCTATGAAACCGTATTCTTTGATCTCCCCTTCCCTATAACCCATTCTTCGTACTGAGAACAATCCTTCCTCATCTCTCGGTCCTAAGATAAAACGAACTGTGGCACGCATCTCAGTAAGCAATAGTTTGCTAGCATTTCACGCTTATATTTTACACTTCTGCGCTTCTATTCATTCCCAGATCCCGCCCTTCTTCCTGTTACGCGTCCCTTGACATCTGCATCTACATCTAAATGAATACTCTGCAGTTGATAATTATGTGCTTAGCAGGGGGTTAGGTGGTCTGATGGATTAATCTTGTATTGATGTGTAAAACGTGTAGGTTCACATCTAACGTCAGGCGTAGATTTTTAACACACACAAGTAGCTCTCCTGCACCCCTAGTAACGCCAAGTGCAGAACGCCAGTAAGCTCCGTAGTTCAATATCCGCAGTAAAGATAACATCCCTTCGCTGCCGACTGGAGCAGAGTGGCATTCGTGTGAGCAGTGACAGATGGAAAAACCCCGTAAGGCAGAGACTCTGTCACCAGCAAGCCTTCGTAAACTAGAAAACGTATTTCATTTAATGAACCAATGACAATGTAAGTTCACAAAGCTCTTACTTTATTTGAAACTGAGACGTTGAAAATTGTGGTGCTGCACTGGGACAATAACTCGATTTCACTGTGTTCCCGGAGATTGCAAACTCTTCTAAGCGTCCTCGAAAGTCATCTATCTAGTTTCGAATCTTAATCAGCACAAAATATTCATTATTTCATTTCAAGCCCTAACATGTACACTCCGAACTGCTCGTGAAAAATAGTTGCATTGTCAACGTCTCTTGGTGCATTGTCAGCTGTAACGTGTTCGTTTCAACTCACAACCACATGATGAGCTTTTTATCACAACATTACAAGATCAAACGTTTCCTTACATCTTTTCAAGTTCAAACATTCCTCTCCATCCTACTGGTGAAAACGGATTTGGGGTTTGACGTTGTGTTTGCTGTGATCACCAACGACGACATGTTGTGGATTCAACTTCATGCCAGCAGAGTATTTTCCATCACATAATTGAAAGTACAAACATGCCATTACTAGCTATTATTGGGAAAGAATTTGATAGATTAAGTTTCTTCATGACCACGTGTGCGGGATTTGAATTCAATTCTGCACAGGACTTTTCGTCGCCTGATGTCTAGCTAAACATGCGCCCATCTAGCTACTGGTGAACCAACAATAGCTATTTATCGTCTGTTTCTGGCTAGAAAACGACAGTGCTAGATGCTGGGTTCGAATCCCAAACAGGCAAAAACAATTCTATCGTTAATTAAGGTTCCAGCATTTCGCTATTAATGAAAACATTTGATATATAACTTCAGATTTTTTGTACAGTCGTGCTCAAAAGTATCCGAACGACTTGAATTGCATTTCACCTGATACCCATGCAACCTACATAAGGCAGCTGTCTAGCGGGTCCTGTAATCACTTCTTGGTACAGTCGTCTGACTATTGAAGATGGTTCCAACAAATTACCACTAGAAAACACAGCACTGTATCGCAATAACTCAAGATGTAAAGTAATACCACGATACTACAAATATCACGGAACACCTCATCACAGATAAGACTGTCCTTAAGGCTTGTAAACTCACATTGCAATAAATGACATTGAAATGTTAGCACTCTCATTATGATGTCAGATAGGTAATGCACGTAGTACATTCGTCGTATTTATGATTTCCTCTTCAAAGTAACATACCATACTTGTTATTTAAAACAAAAAGTCACAAAAAATTTACGTTATTCACGAGCAGCTAGCTGAGAATTTGTATGAACTTCAAATGACACAACGAACCGCCTCGTTCTGCATATGGATTGAAACCCAGGTCATGCAGGTGAGGCCACGGTGGCCGTGCGGTTCTAGGCACTTCAGTGCGGAACCGCGTGACTGCTACGGTCGCAGGTTCGTATCCTGCCTCGGGCATGGACGTGTATGATGTCCTTAGGTTAGTTAGGTTTAAGTAGTTCTAGGTTTTAGGGGACTGATGACCTCAGAACCATTTGAACCAATCATGCAGGGTAAGATTTCGTGGCTGACGGAAAATAACAGTCATTCCTGACTAGGCATAAAGACAGTGATATACCTCATTTTTGGACAGTATCAGTTAGCAAATGTCAACTTTAAATTACATAACGTAACATTTTTAACGGACGCGAAATCCTACCCAACATCTATTGTCCCTCTTAACGAACTACGAGAGATGTTAAATATTGCTTCTTCACAAGTAACTTACTTGAAATGCAGTGAGGTAAAGCTTTCTGTTGGACAGAGATTCGAACCTAGAACCTAATCGGATTGTTAACGAAGCACAATCAATTTTGACATATCGGATTTTCTCAGCAGTAACTAGATGTATTAAATGGTGAAACATTAATTTTTCCTCCCAGGACACCAACCCGGCAAGTATCGCTGTTATATTCTAGAGAAAGAGATCGTTAAGTATGGGTTACTTACACCAGCACTCACATGTGTGCATGTTTGAACTAGAAATAATATGACGAAATGTTCAGTTGACTACACACAAAGAGACGAGAGCTACCGAATTTCTTTCCACCAGCAGCTCGGCATAACATCCTTGAACCTTCACTGATATCGCAAATAGTTCTGCATCTCACTGATAGTCAAAAACGTCAGATATCGTTAGTGTTGACAACGAAAGAAAATACATTAGCAATAAACATTATTGTCCACCAGCAGATAGGTATTCTCATGCAAGAGTTTGATAATACATAGTGAAAAAGTTGAATGCTTTGCGAGGATTCCAACCCATTCATGCGCAATATGTGGAGATGTTGAGGATCTGCAGTTTTGAACAAACAACAAGTTATAGTCGAGCTGTATTGTCACGAAGGGATCAGATTCCACGTTAAGGGCCGTATGAGTGGCATTACCAGTTCAGAACCAATTTTATAGACATGCAGAAGCACAAATAAAAGATGGAATAAGTGTCCAGCGACCATACACAGGGTTTGTTTCGTCACTTGCAATAAATAACTAGTATAAGAAAGGTTACTGGTGATAGATTTCTACATACCACCACTCCTAACTTTGTTGTGGTTCCACCTAACGTCTACTTGGTAGAGAAGGAATATCATGTTTAATATGATTTTCAGACCACAGTGCCATTATACTCTTCACTTGGCGTAGCCAGAAGAGAATAGAATCTGCCTCTTCCTATCAACATAACATCGGCAGAAGTTGGAATCGAACCTAGACCAACATCATATGAAACTATCATTAGTGCAACATACCAACAAACCCTATTCTCTACTACTTGTTTCTCGAACATAAAACCATTGCGGCACACAAGATCAGAATTCTGACACACAGGCTCCCTGTAGTGGTTTGCAGGACGTTCAGTACATTCATTTACTTGGTTGACCGAATCGCCATGAACTAGCTGCCTTGGCAACACAGTGCATACATTCGACTCTATTTTATAATCACCGAAATATAATAACGTAACTGCCACCTACTCAGAACTGCCAACAGTGTAAGATGCATAAATTTAAATAGGAAGTGTTCCTTTCCATTAGAGCTACTGTCTTGCGCTGTTTGTTGAAACCATCGTGCAGTGCAAAAGAAATGCTGTAAATCTCTGTCTCTCAGAAGTGTAGATCCGGCCATATGCATTATCTCACACCACTGTGGAATGCCGAATTTCTGGAGGAACTGTTGTTCACATCCAGAGGTGCTGTAGCTACATCACAGCTAGTAGCGTAACGGTAAGCGTCGCGCGCTGTTGGTAAAATGTTGCGTGTTCTGTTACATTCGCAACGATTTTTTTTTAAACGCAATTCTGCTGTCTGCTGAAGTTATCAATTTAATGGAACTTTGAACGTAATTCTCTTCACTTCTCAACCTAAAATATTCGCATGTGGAAAAAAGGCTAACTTCTGCGCCATTTTGTTTTTTTCAGGTTTATTAGAAGGCCAGGCAGCAGATGCGTCTTAAAGCTTTTGTATTATGTATGGGGAGAGCGCATCGTACCAAAATATTCAGAAAAGTATTTTCTCCATTATCTGTCGTCTGGTTGTGGCATTTTATTCTTCTTCAAACCTTGTTTGAGAGCTTTAACTGAGAACACATTTTCTACATGCATGTAATCAATAAACTGCATGTGCATTGTCAGACTGTTATAGATAACATCAGAGAATTCGCATATATCATTGATGATTAATTTCTATCTCATGTTTAGTATTGTTTTAACAACACTAAAAGAAACCTTAAGAAAGGTATGCACTGTGTTATAAGCAACGAAAAACATTACCCACGATAACCTTACGACGAAAGTCTGTTTTAACAAAATTGGGTATCTGTACACAAGCGTGCCTCTATCTGCACGAATTAGTAAAATACTTCTCACTTAGATTTCGTTTGGGTCTGTGTTTAAATGGTATGCTGTGTCATACTCAACAGGTATGCAAATGTGGCATTTCATAAATAAAGTTACTTATTCTTAGAAAACCAAAATTTGCTTGTCAGCGGCTTAAAGAGGTGGTACATGTTGTGGAGCATTGTAAGTTTTCCACCATTGCACTTTGAGCTGAAAGTATATTCTTGCGATTTGCTAATCAATTTATTTCCTTCATACTTATCACCTTATCATGGGAGTCTTAAGTGAGAACACTATTGAATTTCGTATCGTTGTCGGTGGATTCGATTTTCTTCAAAGACGCTTGTATTGTATAGCAGCTTGGCAGTAAGAAAGCCGAGATCTACGACCATTAACACAAATTACTGAGTCGAGATGCCAAGAGGATTTGATGTGTAAAGGTTTTCTCCTGATTTTGTTACAGAATATTTTCCCGGAATTCGCAGCTCCATGAAATAATACACAAAAAAAGTTCCCACGCGCTGGCCGTACCACGCTTAGAGCTGACGATTCTCTCAATCATTGGAACACGAAACACGGACGGTACCACGGGGCTATCGACACACTACTGCCAGCAAGCCACTCTCGTCATGATATTGGACGCTCAGCCTCATAACACATCGTGAAAGATATTAAAAGTGGTCATGGTCCCTTATCTGAAGAATAGCATTCCTTTAGCCAAAAAATTGAAATTTCTGTCTCAGTGTCTTAGTTTACGTGAGGATTATGTACCACGAGTCATTCAAATGGAAAGGGAATATCACGTGAATTTAGCGAGTCATTTCAGTAACATACGCGGAAGTGATTGCACTGTCACAGTGTTGCCAATGTTTGTGACGATGTTGCCAATTGTCAGCTGTGAAAAGAACAGCTCTGTAACGTCATAGGAGGAGAATCCCGTTCTCGTGTCATAGGAGGATACGGAGAGAAGGCGCGGGGTTTGGTTAATATGCAGCATTTTCTCCTGCCAGCTGTGTCAAATATTCAGGTGTGTAATCTTCCATCACGATTACAGTTTCCCACAAAATATATACGACTAAAACACTTACGTTGTTACTTTGTTACAAAATATTATTTCAGTACAATAAAAAGTCTTTGGAAACCAACTTTGCCAGGCTTTCACGAAAATTAAGATAACAAACACTTTGCACCTCGAAATCGATTGCATCTATGTGCAGTCTTGTGATCATACAAGTAGAATTACATGAATTGCACGAGAATGTAGAAAAATGTTGGTGCGAATGGAAGCTGTAAAAAAACACAGTTACCTAATTATTCTGTACCATGTAATAATCAATTCATTTGAAAATTCAGAAGAGAAGAAACTAAAAATTATGCCCATTAAGACAGAAACTAAAGTGCACTTGCGGGCACTGTGCAGATCTGCGCTTTTCCATCTTCAGATCTATACAAATTATGTATACTAACCAGCGTATTCATTGCTTTTGTAATGTTTCCCTCTTATTAAGCCTTATTATGATGAACTGGATCCACACCCATGAGTCTGATTTTTTCTTTCTACCCTTCCATCTACTATCTTTGTGTGTTATTGTTCGGTGTTCAAAAAGCTAAATATTATGCCTCCTCCCACGAGGTATTAAAATGAGGTCGCAAAATGGCTAACGAATTACAATCAAAATACAGTGAGACGCCAATTTGTCTGTCGTCATGGTGTTAAGTGGACAGAAATAGTTGGGTGTTATTGTCGTCTTTTCTTATTGAGATTTTCATATTACTCTGACACAAGACGCCGAGATAAATGTGTATATTCTCCGTGACGAAAGATCCCACATTCCATTCATCCTGATCCATTCGTTACGTGCATCGGCGGCAATGAGTGATAGGAAAGCTGTTGTGGGGTGACGAATAACAATAACAATGGTAGTAATTACAAATCAATAATCAAGGATGTTTACTGCATTACAGACGATTAACAAAATAACCAAGTATGGCTGAGTATTTAATTGGCCCACTGAGTAGGTGTCCTTACCACTTTGTTACTGAATTGTGTTCTAGTTATTTGCAGAGAGAAAACAAAGAACCCCGAAGCCATACATATCGCTAGTACAACGAGATCTTACCTATCAATTATCCTTGCTTTACATCACGAAACGAACATGGCATCACTGAGCTCATATTTGAAATACATTTCTGATTTCTCTCACTCTCTCTCTCTCTCTCTCTCTCTCTCTCTTGATTTTTATTTTTATTTTTTGAAAAAAGCATAGAGAAGCGCGATAATAAGCAAGTAGGCGTATAACCTGTTTACAGTTATTTTTCATCCGGGTACATAATGCAAAAATACAACTTTTAAATGTGTTATTGCGTAATTCCAGTTATTGACAGTCTATTCGTGAGCTTTCTCGCATTCATTGGGGTGAAAACTATCGCAGAACCAAGAAAAAGACAAATATTTTTCGCATCATGCGCAACACATTCACGAAATCTCGCTGCACTGAAATGTTGTCGGATATATTGCACGGAAAACATATCTGATTCATGTTGCTAAATGCAGCTCTATCAGATATCAATTTGGAAGCGTATATATCTGGAAATACGCAAAAAGGCCCTTGAGGTATTCGTCTGAAACATAGCCATGATCAAATTGTAACTTGGGTTGACAGCATCGTCGTCTACCACATTGACAACTCGAACGGTGACACTGCTCGGCCGGTTACTTACGTTTACTGGTATCAAAACTACAGCATGAAAACAGAAAATTGTTAATAACCCGAAGATCATTAGTTTTGGAACACATAGAAAGTAAAGCAGTCATCAGTCGCCAGAGTGGTTTGAACACCACAGTGCTCTAATAGGCAGGGTCTTTTTGGAGGTGGTATGCTGTTGCTTTCAACCGACATTTGAGTTGCCTTACCTAGCCAGTTAATAGGGGAACCTACAGTTTTACGTGGCTTTCGGACCACAGTGCAACTCGGCATTTTTCACATCATCAAACACTGCCCCAGTGGAAATATGTGTAAAACGGCACATAAAAATTGTGGGACTGGTGAGGGATCGAACCTGAGACCTTCGTATCCATAGTCGTGCTCTTTATCACCTTGCCATCATGTAGTCAACACTGTGGATTCTGTTAGCCATTAAAATTAAGGACCTCTCGTTTGTGCCTGCGTTGGCAGTTGCGTGTGTCTTAGGAGACCTTACCTTGGGGATTACCTTCGTATACGTGTGTGTAAACGCCTTCCAACGCCCACTCAAGGAAGACAAGGATACCTAGTCTAGCTTCAATATTACAAATACTCCTCAGTTTGTGGATGAACGCAGACTTAGGTTGAGTATTTATCGGTACTGTACCCATTGATGTGAAACTCATTTTCTACCAATGATTCCTACAGCTACAGGAACACTACTTTAATACCTCTTACACAAAATACTTACGCAGTGCTATCAGACGAAAAGATCAACCTGACACAAACTGTGGGAAGTTTGTTTTACAACCTTCGTGCCTGGATAAAGAGCTTTTCCTATCTGAGATATCTGTGAACGTTGCTGCATAAGACGATTTAAGATGAAACTAAATTCCTTCAGCTACGCCAATGTTTAAAGAAATCGTGTTAACGGCATTAAATCGTGGTTTGTAAATCGTTTACCAGCTGTACTGTGCCGCATTTCGCTCGTTCGAAGGCAAAAAGCTTAGTGACAAATTTCACAGAAGGAAAAGAGGAACGAAATGTCACCCATTGGAAGATCGTGTTATTTTATTTAAATGATTACAGAACCAGGTAAAACGAACACTGAGGTTGTCAGTAACAGCAAATTAATGTTGTCAGTATGATGTTGCACTGCCCAGGGCCTGTAATGATAAATGGCCCGTTTAAATCAGGCATAATGTATACAGAAGTGGAAGAGAGAGCACCACGATATTCAACAATCCGTTTGTATTGCCCACCCACAGAAATTACTGTAACAGTGTACTTATGGAGCCAAATGGGTTAATAGCGTATTTTCAGGTGAGAAAGAGAACTGGCAAACAGCATTCGCTACATTAGGTTACTTAAACTGGTGTCACTCTGAGGTACAATTTATGGTCAGCGTAATGTCAATGGGTCGGATGCGGGTTTTTCAACTGTGAAATACTTTTCCACATTACAGAAGCGAATATTAAATGTGAACTAATAATGCAAAAATTTTGAACTTGATTACCTTAGAATGAAGATCTTTCTGTTTATAGCAAAGGAAAACAATTGATTTTCTGAAACATTCTCTGTCATGCACAACTTGAAACAGGTCACGTAGACCAAATCAAATGGAAGACTGACAGCGACGTATATCGGAAGGCAGTAAGATCCCTTGGCTTTTGGTTTGGCAGTATTCGACAGCCATTTCTAGGCGCAGGTAAATGAAGAAAGACAGTGCGTTTTTGTTATCAAGTGACATCTTCATCAGTTACTTCAGTTTTAATGTAATCTACGAGTAACTGCTGATGTTTGATATTAACATGAAAAGAATTCCGTAGACAGGGGAAGAACCGGTTCTTGGACAACTACTTCTATAATGACCAAAAGGACGTAAATGATCTTCAAGCTCATCTGTTCCAGCAGCGGTATGAAGAAAATTATAGTAATAATGATGGTGATAATCGAATTATCCGGTAACTTCACACTTCACAGTGGATTTTCTCGAACTAAGAAATTTCCGGAATTAGTGAAAATTTCAAAATGCCTTCAAATCGAGGCTATGACGCCTAGAAGAGTCATTACATCCTGCTGACCTGAGAATAGTACAATCTCCACGTCAGAAGCTTGCCGCTACTTAACCATTTAATAGACTCACGTATTTTCCCACCGTGACTAGTTTAGTAAGCTAAGCACATCATCCATTACAGCACACCCATGGGGCTGGGAAATGTGGCCACAATGGTCTGATGGAACGAACTATCACACGTTCAATGCGTGGGTTCAGGCATTTACTTTTAAGAGGCACACACAGATTTACTTCACCTCTGGTAACCTCAAGATAAAGCTGTTATAATCCAGAATCCGCATTAAACATCACGTTCCTTCATTCCAAACTGGGCAGAGCCGTTGGAAAATGACATAGGTGGAGGTCAGGGTAAACAGAAATACTGTCACCAGTAAACTTACTTACATTAGAAAATTTTATTTTATTTGATGAACTGATAGCCATCTAAAGGAACAGGGCTCTTATTTCACTTGTACTTGATTGAACTAGAGACGTTGAACAATTTGTTGCTGGACTGTAACCTGCTGGTGAAAATTAACGTGCATTTTTAATGTCTGTTCATGTTGCCAACAATTTCTGGACAAACACAGACACATCTTACTGTTGGTGAGTAAGCAATTGATACTTAAGCAATATTCGTGAACAATAACGAAGAACGATAGGAGTGCGGTTCGATTGTCGCTCAGGCACAAAAATTTGTGTCCTTATTTTAGATTCAAACACCTAGCAGCTGGCAAGAGAAACCGATACGTAACATTTGATTTTACTTAGTTAACAATCGGATTACGTCTTGGGTTCGTCTCCGTCGCAGAACTTAACATCTTGCGCTTCATCTTTAAATGCATATACACTTCGTTACTTCTGAATTGAGGTATATCAGACATCTTTCGTGGTTAGTTAACAGGGATGAAAAGGTCTTGATAGGAGTCCCGCTTTATTACAAAAACTGTCGCCTTTTTTTTCAGGTTTAGATTTGGTTACTGATATAGGCGAAAATTTAGGTACTTCGTCACTCTTCATAGATAGTCTGCAATATGATATGATTAGATTAGATTAGATTAATACTTATTCCATAGATCATGAATACGACGTTTCGTAATGATGTGGAACTAGTCATTTTAATGAAAGATTTCTTTACATACCAGTATTCAATTTCTTTACAACAATTACTCCCCCCCCCCTCTCCCCCCCCTCCCTCTCTCTCTCTCTCTCTCTCTCTCTCTCTCTCTCTCTCTCTCTCACACACACACACACACACACACACACAGGCACACAAACACATTCTCTCTTTATTTTTATGTGTTTGTTGTGCTCGACTATCGGCGAGGCACGAAAACGTCCGTGAATGAGTTCCTTAGTTTTGAGTACAGTTACCAAAGAAATATGAAAAGAACTGATTTATGATGCTTAGTAGTAGTCAGTTCTGAGTATTACTAATAACTAAGCTCCAGTCCCTAACCCTAGTTACAGAAAAGCGAATCAGACGCATTACGTAATCCAGGCTGTTGCAGCCGCGTCTCTGAGGCGCCAGCTATGGTCACTTCCCAGCCCACAGTAGGATCACATCGGTTCATCGTCTTCCTGCTGGTAATGTAAGTGAGATTTGGCAACAACGCAAGGTATGTTTGGCAACTCTGTGATCGACGAGTTACTTCCTGGTGTACAAGGAATTAAGACTCAAAGTACACTTGATTTCTTGTGTCATTTTCATTGAATAACCCGACTTGTTATCGCTTGAGGTGTAGCAGAAGATTGAAATTTACGGTTTTCAGCCCAGCAAAGTTATTGACCTTGGCAATCGCAACTAATCTCGTCCTGTAAATAGCGGTTTAAAACACTAGCCACTATTGGCCTCGTAACAGGAGGGCGCAAACCACATATATCCACTAGCTGTGTGTTGACGTGCTGACATGTGGTATCGCGACTGTTATGGTTCGCTGTTCCTGTCTCGCAGAGTGTAACTTCTTTATCCCTTCTATGAAAGAGCTGCAAGCAGTCAGATCAAACATCGATGAGCAAATCGTAACAAAATAGTTTCAGCTCAAAGTGCAATGGTGAAAAACTTACAATGCTACACAACAGGTAACGCTTCTTTCCGCTGCTCACAAGCAAATTTTGGGTTTCTAGGAATACGTAACTTTATTTATGAAATGCGACGTTTGCATACCTGTTGAGTATGACACAGCATACCATTTAAACACAGACCCAAACGAAATCTAAGTGAGAAGTATTTTACTAATTCGTGCAGATAGAGGCACGCTTGTGTACAGATACCCAATTTTGTTAAAGCAGATATTCATCGTAAGGTTATCGTGGGTAATGTTGTTCGTTTCTTATAATACAGTGCACAGTTTTCGTAAGATTTATTTTAGTGTTGTTAAAACAATACTGGACATGAGAGAGAAATTAATCATCAACGATGTATGAGAATTCTCTGATGTTATCTATAACAGTCTGACAGTGCACATGCAGTTTATTGATTACATGCATGTAGAAAACTTGTTCTGAGTTAAAGTTGTCAAACAGGGTTTGAAGAAGAATAAAATGCCACAACCAGACGACAGATAATGCAGATAATACTTTTGTGACTATTTGGGCACGATGCTCTCCCCATACATAATACAAAAGCTTCAAGACGCATCTGCTGCCTGGCCTTCTATTAAACCCGAAAAGAACAAAATGACGCAGAAGTTAGCCTTTTTTCCACATGCGACTATTTTGGGTTGAGAAGTGAAGAGAATTATGTTCAAAGTTTCATTAAATTGATAACTTCAGCAGACAGCAGAATTGCGTTTAAAGAAAATCGTAGCGAATGTAACAGAACATGCAACATCTTATCAACAGCGCGCGAGGCTTAACGTTAGGCTACTAGATGTGACGTAGCTCTGGAGGTGAACAACAGTTCCTCCAGAAATTCGGCATTCCACAGGGGTGTGAGATAATGCATATGGCCGGATCTCGAATTCTGAGAGACAGACATTTACAGCATTTATTTTGCACTGCACGATGGTTTCAAGAAACAGCGCAATACATTAGCTCTAACGGAAAGGAACACTTCCTATTTAAATTTATGCATCTTACACTGTCGGCAGTTCTGTGTAGGTGGCTGTTACGTTATTATATTCCGGTGATTACAAAATAGAGTCGAATGTATGCACTGGGTTGCCAAGGCGGCTAGTTCATGGCGATTCGGTCAACTAAGTAAATGAATGTACTGAACGTCCTGCAAACCACTACAGGGAGCCTGTGTGTCAGAATTCTCATCTTGTGAGCCGCTACGGTGCTATGATAGAGAAATGAGTCGTAGCGAAGGGGGTTCGGTGTCTGTTGGACTGATGATAGTTTCATATGATGATAGTCTAGGTTCGATTTCAACTTGTGCCGATTTTTTTTTGATAGGGAGAGGCTGATTCTGTTCTCTTCTGGCTACGCCAAGTGAGAAGGTATAATGGCACTGTGGTCTGAAAATCACATTAAACATGATGTTCCTTCTCTACCAAGTAGACGTTAGGTGGATCCTCAATAAAGTTAGGAGTGGTGGCATGTAGAAACTCTATCACCAGTAACCTTTCTTATACTAGTTATTTATTGCAAGTGACGAAACAAACTCTGTGTATGGTCACAGGACACTTATTCCATGTTTTATTTGAGCTTCTGTATGTCTATAAAATTGGTTCTGAACTGATAATGCACCTCAGACCGCCCTTAACGTGGAATCTGATCCCTTCGTGACAATACAGCTCGACTACAACTTGTTGTTGGTTCAAAACTGCAGATTCCTCAATATCTCCACATATTGCGCATGAATGGGTTGGAATCCTGGCCAAGCACTTAACTTTTCACTATGTATTATCAAGCTCTATCATGAGAACACCTATCTACTGGTGGATAATAATTTTTATTGCTAATGCATTTTCATTCGTTCTCAACACTAACGATGTCTGACGTTTTTGACTTCCAGTGAGACACAGAACTATTTTCGAGATATTTGCAAGTTCAAGGATGTTATTCCGAGCTGCAGGTGGAGAAAAATTCGGTAGCAGACTGCTCTTTGAGTGTAGTCAACAACGATATGTTTTGGGTTCGATTCCTAGTCAGCACTAAACCCTTAGTCATATTATTTCTAGTTCAAACATGCTCACATGTCGCTGCTGGTGTACCAAACCCATACGTACCGATTCTTTTCTCTAGAATATAATAGCGACATGTGCCGGGTTGGAGTACTTGGAAGGAAAAAATTAATGTTTCGTCTCGTCATTTCAGTTAATACATCTAGTTACTGCCGAGAAAATCCAATATTTCAAACTTGATTGTGCTTCGATAACAATCCGATTAGGTTCTGGGATCGAATCCCTGTCCAACATAAAGCTTTACCTCACTGCATTTCAAGTAAGTTAAATCTGAAGAAGCGGTATTTCACATATACCGTAGTTAGTTAACATTGACAAAAGATGCTGGGTAGGAATTCGCGACCGTTAAAAATGTTTACGTTATGTAATTTAAAGTTGAAATTTTTAACTGTAACTGTCTAAAATCGAGGTATATCACTCTCTTTATGCCTAGTCAGGAGTTAATTTCCGTCAGTCACGAAATCTTACTTTGCATGACCTGGGTGTGAATCCCTATGCAGATCGAGTCGCTTTGTCGTGTCATTTAAAGTTCATACATATTCTCAACTAGCTGCTCGTGATTAACGTAAACTTTTAATCACTTTTTTGTTTAATAACAAGTATGGTATGTTACTTTGAAGAGGAAATCATGACGAACTTACTACGTGCATAACCTATCTGTCGTAATCATGAGAGTGCTTACTTTTCAGGTATGTAAGTTATTGCAATAAATGGGAGTTTACAAGCCATAAGGACAATCGTATCTGTGATGAGTTGTTCCCTCATATTTGTAGTATCGTGGTATTACTTTACACCTTGAGTTATTGCGATACAGAGCAGTGTTTCTAGTGGTGACTTGTTCGAACCATTTTCAATAGTCAAACGACTGTATCCAGGAGCGATTAGATGCGTTATGTGGGTTGCATGGGAATGAGGCGAAATGCAATCCAGGTCGTTCGGATACTTTTGGACATGACTGTTCTTTGTTAACAATCCGAGTAGGTGGTGGGTTCGCATCCTTGTCACAAGCTTTATATGACTGCATTTCAATTTTAAACATGAGCATACCTTGTTCCTTGTGAATGACACCGCATTAAACGTCGTTGGGGGTAGTTCACAGCACAGTAACTGATATGACAGGATTCCAAGTTCAGTACAAACATTTTCGTCATTTATTTTCAGGATCTGAATTGATAACTGATACTAATGCAAACATCTATACTTCACGTCTCTTTATGCCTAGTTATCGGGTCTCAATAAGGTACAAACAAAGCTTAGCTTAGTTAGCAATGGCTGTAGGTGCTTGGTTTGAATCCAGGTCCAGAACGACGACATTGGTCATGTCATTTGATGTTCAAATTTGTGTACACGTAGCTGTTGATGTGTTACGAGAGCATGATATTACTGGCGATTCGCTGTTAACGTTGAGATTTCCTTAGAGTACTTGTTGCCGTTAGTCGCGTTTTTCTACTGGTTCGTCCAATATCCAGTTTCCAGAGCCACTCTCCGTTGAGTGACCTTCAGCACGTGGATGGAAAACCTTTTAGAGAGCAAAATACTTTTTTTCCAATTGCCGTACAGCTTTGTAACTCCATATATTGTCTCAAGTATTTAATTTTGACTAAGGATTAGTGTACGATATATGTAAAATAATCCGTTTTCTCAGAACTTTTGGAATGTCACTTGTAATTAAGGATAGATTATGAGTGTCATGGGGAGTCTCATCGCTAAGAACGTGTTTTCTAATATGTTTTGTATGACGATATTAGTTGACACATAGACTGACTGCCATAAAGACCTTTGGTCTCTTAGTAGACTCTTGCGGTACTCATTGTGTGTAGTCAAACAACTGTACCCCACGGGGTTTTGGTGTTTAGAGGACCTGCAACAAAGCTACGGTATGTTGGTTGTATTCAGCAGTGACCCACATCTTTTGCTGTCAAGTGTACGTATTCATTTTAACAAAGGAAAGGTACATAAGTCATATTTGTCAAAAACAATGTGCGAGGAATTTGTGCATCTAATTGCATCAGCCATACAGGATCACATTCTTTTGCGAAACTAAGGGATTCAAATGCTATTCAGCCTTATTGGATTCTGCTCAAGATGTATTTCACGTAGATCATCGGACTCTGATAGAGCGCTATGTCCTACCACCCAGACCAGTGGAAAGAATTGGGAGGTTTTTGGTTATGGAAAGTCGTACTGCATAATAACTCTGCCAAAGCCTACTACCCTTCTTAACAGAGAATGGCAATAATATCAAAGACTGTCCTGGGCAAAGCTGTGACAGCGCTAGTAGCATGAGTGGCAGGTACACCGGCTTAGAAGCGCAAATGAAAGATATAAATAAGTACGCTGAATATATTCCCTGTTTTTCACATTCGCCACATTTGGTCGCCAAGAGTGCTGCAGAATGTTGTAGACATTAGTCAATTTTCCTTGATTTCCTTGAACGCCCCTGTACATTTTTTCCGCTTCTATCTATCAATGGGCCTTGTTTTAAAATTCCGATTTTGAAAACGTTATAGAACACTAGTGGGTGGACCACACCTGATGCTACAAGAACGCTTTTATTTGGATTTCATACGATCAGATAAGTTTGAATTACATATCTAATAACATGCTTTAAAAGGTAGAGTGCCGTAATCAGGTGTATGAACTGGTTTTGAAAATAAGTTGAAAACTGGAATAATATGTGTCGCATGGAATAGAATCCTGGAACGCATGCGAGAGACTATCGTTTCACTGCTGTCATCTGATCAAGATCTGAGCACCGGACATGCACTTTATCCATCCGTACACGAATATATCCAAGCAATGACGTTAAAATTTTCAGAAATTGAGGAAAAGTCTGAATCCTTGACTAAATGCGAAGAATATCAGCAACAAACTTCAAGACGACACAAGCGAAATACAAAGTACGACCATATTAGTGCGTCATCTACACTCGATGAAGTTGTAGAAAATCAAACACCTGGAGAACATTTTGAATCTCAAATGTTTATTGTGATAATCGAGAATGTACTGGCTGCATTAGCTACACGCGTGGAAAAATAACATCACCTTGCGGCGGGGTGGGGTCGGTCGTCTGCCTTGTTGTTAACGCTAGCGTTCATTTCACATGCCTCGATAGGATACTTGCCGATGTCCCTTTACTCTGTGGTAGTAGATACGTGCTAGGCAATGTAAGGCAGCGTTGATGAAACCAATACCTAATACCTACCACACAGATGCCGCGTAACTCTAGTTGAAAGTCAGTGAGACGCCCATTAAACTCGCTTGACAGAGCAGGTGATTAGGATTGTGGAAATGGCCAAATAAGGTTGGGGCTAGTTTCACCCAAAATTGTAAATTATTGTGATTTAATAACACCTTTAAACCAAAACGGCACATAGCCGAACCTTTAGAACTACGAGTTTCCAAAAGGCAGTTACTTCACGGCTGAGGGTCTTCAAACAAGAAATCTTAAAGTCAACAAAATAAAAAATGCAATTCAAATGGCAAATAAAATAATTAAAATATATATGGTACGACAGCTAGGCTGGAAAACCTCAAAGAAAATTAGATAGAAGAAACATTTGCATGGTGCAATACAAGAGGTTGAGGGCCACAATTAAATTTAAAATTTTAAAATATAGTACCATAATATTTAAGTCAGAAGGCCTTAATGTTTTTGCTTAAAAGTAATTACAAGAATAAGGTGTTACGCGGCTTAAGGCAGACAATTGATTTTTCAAAATTCGAAAATACATAAAGTCCAGTAAAAACAAGAATTGATACATTATAAACAGACAATTAAACACCGGCGAGAAGGACGATAAAGAAAACGGTACTCAGAAGCCTCGAGGGAGGTCGGTCTGCCCTCGTTCACTTACGTGAGAAAGGTGGTGCGCCCAACTACACTTCATCCGTCGGAACCCAACCGAGAGACAGCCACGGACGGACTGACGCAACGGCTTGCTTCCCACCAATCAGTACATGAGAACTTAAACACAGAAGGTTACGAGCGTGATTATCCACAATGAAGAATATATTAGCTGCCAAAAGTACACACCGTGTCGGACAGCGACAACAGGTCAAGATGCTGCCTGAAATGAAGTTAGTGGCCAGGGCAGGTAGCCGGAACACTAACGGCCACAAGACAGAAAATTCCGCTGGTGCACTCGAATTGTAGGCAACCAATGTAGTTAACTGCACCGCATGGCAGCTAAATTTCAGCAACAGAAACACTTGGTGTTTGCTCACAGGAAAACCTCCCCAACAGCGAACAAAAAAATGGCTCTGAGCACTATGGGACTCAACTGCTGTGGTCATCAGTCCCCTAGAACTTAGAACTACTTAAACCTAACTAACCTAAGGACATCCATGCCCGAGGCAGGATTCGAACCTGCGACCGTAGCAGTCGCACGGTTCCGGACTGCGCGCCTAGAACCGCGAGACCATCGCGGCCGGCCCAACAGCGAACCACCGAAACGAACCACACAACAAGAATGGACGTGGCTTGGGTAGTCGAAGCCACTACTCAACTTTGACGTCCTGGGTCGGTGAACGACGAAGCTCTTGGCCATCAGAAAGCTCCACACATGCTCCGACACTGCGCAGGGACTGGCAGCAGACCCAGCCGACAGCACCGCGCGGAGGTAACTTCCCTAATCCGCAGCGACCGACCGACTGTCTGCAGAATGCCGACAACATCTAAAATAGTCGTCAGTGGAAATAACGCTAACTTCACACACTCAACCTGACTAACACTTGAACGAAGACCCGAACGATACCCAACAGTAACTAAACATGCACGGAGACAAACTGGCAGTCGATGCTCACACACACAGCTGACTCATGAACGATCAGTGAGCCAAAACGCGTCGCTTGGTAGGACGACCGACCGACGATCCCGGCTCGAGTGATGCGTGGCGGCAATGGTCAGGCGAGCCATGTCGACGCAGACCTCACTGCTGCTCCACCCCAACTGCACTAGTGCCGCATTGCAACTCCCCGACTGGAAGGTCCGGACTGCGCTCCAGACATGTTCCAACTGACTCGCTGACCCAAAGTCGCTACCCGAACTGGCTTACGACAGACAACGAGCGGGAAGTAATAGCAATAGAGCAGAGATACTACGAGAGGGGATATATACACTCCTGGAAATGGAAAAAAGAACACATTGACACCGGTGTGTCAGACCCACCATACTTGCTCCGGACACTGCGAGAGGGCTGTACAAGCAATGATCACACGCACGGCACAGCGGACACACCAGGAACCGCGGGGTTGGCCGTCGAATGGCGCTAGCTGCGCAGCATTTGTGCTCCGCCGCCGTCAGTGTCAGCCAGTTTGCCGTGGCATACGGAGCTCCATCGCAGTCTTTAACACTGGTAGCATGCCGCGACAGCGTGGACGTGAACCGTATGTGCAGTTGATGGACTTTGAGCGAGGGCGTATAGTGGGCATGCGGGAGGCCGGGTGGACGTACCGCCGAATTGCTCAACACGTGGGGCGTGAGGCCTCCACAGTACATCGATGTTGTCGCCAGTGGTCAGCGGAAGGTGCACGTGCCCGTCGACCTGGGACCGGACCGCAGCGACGCACGGATGCACGCCAAGACCGTAGGATCCTACGCAGTGCCGTAGGGGACCGCACCGCCACTTCCCAGCAAATTAGGGACACTGTTGCTCGTGGGGTATCGGTGAGGACCATTCGCAACCGTCTCCATGAAGCTGGACTACGGTCCCGCACACCGTTAGGCCGTCTTCTGCTCACGCCCCAACATCGTGCAGCCCGCCACCAGTGGTGTCGCGACAGGCGTGAATGGAGGGACGAATGGAGACGTGTCGTCTTCAGCGATGAGAGTCGCTTCTCCCTAGGTGCCAATGATGGTCGTATGCGTGTTTGGCGCCGTGCAGGTGAGCGCCACAATCAGGACTGCATACGACCAAGGCACACAGGGCCAACACCCGGCATCATGGTGTTGGGAGCGATCTCCTTCACTGGCCGTACACCTCTGGTGATCGTCGAGGGGACACTGAATAGTGCACGGTACATCCAAACCGTCATCGAACCCATCGTTCTACCATTCCTAGACCGGCAAGGGAACTTGCTGTTCCAACAGGACAATGCACGTCCGCATGTATCTCGTGCCACCCAACGTGCTCTAGAAGGTGTAAGTCAACTACCCTGGCCAGCAAGATCTCCGGATCTGTCCCCCATTGAGCATGTTTGGGACTGGATGAAGCGTCGTCTCACGCGGTCTGCACGTCCAGCACGAACGCTGGTCCAACTGAGGCGCCAGGTGGGAATGGCATGGCAAGCCGTTCCACAGGACTAGATCCAGCATCTCTACGATCGTCTCCATGGGAGAATAGCAGCCTGCATTGCTGCGAAAGGTGGATATACACTGTACTAGTGCCGACATTGTGCATGCTCTGTTGCCTGTGTCTATGTGCCTGTGGTTCTGTCAGTGTGATCATGTGATGTATCTGACCCCAGGAATGTGTCAATAAAGTTTCCCCTTCCTGGGACAATGAATTCACGGTGTTCTTATTTCAATTTCCAGGAGTGTATATACGCGGTGCTAATGCCGCTCCGGCCGCGGTGGTCTCGCGGTTCTAGGCGCTCAGTCCGGAACCGTGCGGCTGCTACGGTGGCAGTTTCGAATCCTGCCTCGGGCATGGATGTGTGTGATGTCCTTAGGTTAGTTAGTTTTAAGTAGTTGTAAGTTCTATGGGACTAATGACCACAGCAGTTGAGTCCCATAGTGCTCAGAGCCATTTGAACCATTTTTTTCCTAATGCCGCTCACGGTCAGGCAAAGCAGCAACTCAGTAGTAATTTAAATTAATGTAGTGAGGTAGAAGTACGTTAAAAACAGGATCTAAAATACATGATGGCAGGAACACGAGCCACGCATGACTCAGTCATTTCCTGAAAGTTCATGATTATAAAATCGTGCATTCGGGATATTCAGTCTACTTGCAGAACAGCGTTTAAAATTAAATTAACTCTGTTTTTTATTTATATTGAAACACATGAAGTGGCTATCAAGTCCGTATTTAATACGGCGAAACGTTATCGTTGAAAGTTCACTGTCTACACAACAAATATTTCCTCGAAAAACAGCCAGAATTTTAGCAAGTCCTACCCGACTAATTTTCACACGTTCTACCAGTTACAGACCTACAACGATTCGCTAGTTAAACATTCAGTCGTTTCAGTAGTCTTCTTCGTAAGAAAAGCTCTCCAAAATATTCTGTACAGAGCACTAAACACGACATGCGGAGTTGTTACTACGACCAGGAAGTTCACACGCTCCTATCTCTCAAACTATTTAACTTAGAAACGCCGAAATTTCATTAAAATTTTCGCAACTCCATTCGCTTCAGTCATATGTTCCAACTCAAACCAGCTCACCATTTCCTAATCTTACAGAGTACTTATAAGGAGCGATCTAACATCGCGTTATCCATAGGCGGGCTAGCAAGCGACTCTCTCGAGGTACTCTCCTTTCTGCACACTCCTCTATTCGCGCGGAAACAGCTTAATTCTGATTGGCTGTTGATCTAAACGACCAATCAGAACGTTCCTTCCTGATGATTCTTGCGGAAAATCTTGCCTTATAAATCACTTATTTCATAGTAATTAATGTCAGCAAAACTTCAATTTCTTGTATTATGTTTGATCAAAATAAGCAAAGTGCGAAATATTGTTCAAATTGATAACTAAACTTTTTTCCGCCTCTAACGTCTATTCTGGCTTTCTGGATGCTTTTATACAAAAGAATGTTCATTCTGACATATGTCACCTGAAAAAAAAAGAAATGGTTCAAATGGTTCTGAGCACTGTAGGGCTTAATATCTGAGGTCATCAGTCTCCTTGAACTTAGAACTACTTAAACCTAAAGACATCACACACATCCATGCCCGAGGCAGGATTCGAACCTGCGACTGTAGCGGTCGCGTGGTTCCAGACTGAAGCACCTAGAACCGCTCGGCCACACTGGGCGGCTCACCTGAAACCTTTAAGTTTTTACGTAAAATGAAATATTAAATTTTAATGTAGGTCCCCCATACGCACTGTCAATCGTCTCATGCACTCACACAAAACTTAATCATATAATAATTTGACTAATTTTTTTACGTGATGCAAAGTGAGTAAAGTTTTTAAAAGAAAATTCTAATTAACTACGCACTGACAACCTTGTAATGGCTTCAAATGATAATGAAAGTCAATCTGTTATTGTTCATAACTAGGTTAAAGAAAGGAGCGTACGTTTTAAGAGTTTAGGTCATTCTCTTTATCTCCGGACCTATAATAAATATCAAATTTTGACAACATCAGTCCATTAATAACATATGGCCGTGTACCACAGGTGAACAAAATCAGATAAAAACTAATGTGGATTATTTAGATTCGTAGAGGGTATGAATCTTCGTATCGACTGAATATTACGCTATGAAGTTCTCACGGCAGGCAGCGTCAGCTGTGCTGTGAGCAGAGCGAAAAACATAGCCATCCTGCAGCCACCGTACCGGACGGCAGCTTGCCTTACTCTAACGAATATTATCTCGTAATAACTTGCTGCGTTAAAAACTGAGTAATGTTTTTAGAATATTACAGGACTTTGTCTCTTACACCAGAAGAGATCTTGAAAAGAGCTCCTAATATCGTGAATGCTTGCCCAGACGATTTAGAAGAGTCGCTAGGCGACGAACTGCTACAGTTCGCTGAGCTGCTGAAAACGGATATCGTTGCTGCCATCGACAAAAAGAACGAAGTTTCGGAACTACAAATTCACAAATTTCTTACAGAAAATTCGTTGGGATCGTGTTTTCCAAATGCATAAATAGCCTTACGCATTTAAATATCGTTAATGATCACAAACTACAATGGAGAACGTTCTGTTTCATCGTTAAAGCTTATAATGAATTAAGAAACACTACGGGACAGGAAGGTCTAAATGACCTCAGTATAATGGTGAATACGATTTGCTCAGAGACATTGATCTAACTTGTATTATTTCAAATTTGCAGAAATCAAATGGAGAAAGGTTTATTTGTAACAATATTGTTTTATTTCATATCCTAAAACATACGACCTAAACAAACCAAGGGTCCCTTCTCAGAACATACTAAGGGCCCCACGCTTGCTTAATCCGGCACTGCTGAAACCTACGGTTTGTGGTAGGCGTTCCATGTGTCTTTCTCGCTTTTAGTTGCAATATGACTCTCGTTTCGCAAAGAGGCGAGTTACCAATTCTTTGAAGCACCATCTCCCTCTCTCTTCTCTCTCTCTCTCTCTCTCTCTCTCTCTATCCCCTCCCCCCTGTCAGTTCTGTCTCTAAATCTTTTGTTTTTGTTTCGGTCCACAGTCCCTGAATATCTTAGAAATGAAAATAGGTTCCATTGTAGGCTTAACACTTTTGTTGTTCATTAAATTGGTGCAGTTAGTTAATTTCAACAGTTCTTGGTGATCACACACCCTATTAAGAATCATGTCTCGTATTTTATGTCCGAGGGACCATCATGAATCTCGAAGATTTCAGTGTAATTACTGTCTTTTAATCTAAGTGTCATTTCTGTTTGTCTTGTTGGTTTTTTTATTTCAGTTACGTTTTGTATTATGCTCCACTGTACTGTAGCATTTGTATCTATGAACGGTCCGCGTGTCATCAAGCTGTGTTACTAGGTAGTCACACATCATATGAAAGTTTCTTTCGCACTGACGTATTCCATACCGGTGTGTTACAAGCTGCGCTTATGTATTGTCCTAGTTTTGTCGTATTGTGATGAAAGAGTTCGCTAGAGCCACTGCGCTTCTTGCTGAGCTATTGTGGCCACATATCCAGACCTCCGGGGCAGGGGTTCCTAGCTGGCGAGGGACCACGCCATCATAAACAACAGATTAGCCTTTCCACTCCTCCAGTTGCGGTCTCAAAGACCATATCTCTACATATTCAATATTGGTGGCACGAGGCATCCCCAGGTCTACAGCCTGAACCTTGTGTTTGTCACTGGTCTGTTTAGTCGAGTTGTAATGAAGCTCTTCTTTAGGGACTTTTAATATTAATAGTTTACCACCAGTTACTCCTGGTGACACGATGAAACTTCTATTTATTTTGCACGAATAACGAGTGTCGAGTGAACTAGTCTGACTTATATAAAAATCGAATAAATATGTCCTTTCCGAAAATAACAAAGCTTTTTTTTGCTGAGAACACTAAACTTTGTTTTTGGCATCCATCAATAATTATTTCTTTCCTCATTGAGATATGTTGTAGCACGTAGCCATTTACCTGATAACTCGAGAAAATATACCTTGAGTCCAGAAACCTACACTTATGTCTAAGTGTTGTGTAATTAATTCAATATTCACTCCTATCATTCTAGTATTTTTATATGTTTATTTGAACCGTTTGTTCGAATTTGTCGTAGATTATTTGATCGACAGTTTCTTCTTCTTCGATGTACGCAACTAAGATATTGTAGTTATAGTAGTTACTATTTCAAAACGTTGCAGCAGCAGGAGGAACATCAGTCCTGCACCCACTGTTTCCGAGGAAACTTTTAAAGAGAAATTACTGTTTTTGTTGATGAAAACGATAGTTTAATTATTTTCTTTAAACTGCTTCCAGTGGTGAAGCGACAATGGGTGAAGCTGTCTGAGAACGCTAGACACTGTCTCAAAGGCGAGACAGTGTGTACGCTATTATGGATTCTGCGCACACACGCAGCCCCGAAACCAGACGCCACTGCCTGGGGTCCTTTGATGTGTAGACCAGAGGCTGTCTTTGGAGGCATCGCCCGTCCTCTCGAACAGAGCGCGGCTGATTCCCTTACTGGGGAGGCGTTAAGCCCCGAGTAACACGGCGCAGCTTATTGCGGTGTTCGCTGTGGCGAGCTAGTTGGTTACAGCGTTTGCTCTAGGCTCTGCATACAGTCCGATTGACGCCTGCGTTCGAGGCAAGGCTTCTGCCGGTTAGAGGCAAGTCTACCCACAAGCAACTCGCACCTTGTATAACGTCATAGACACCCGTAATACTGTAGGTAAAGATGCATACGGTGTCACTAATATGGCTGTTAAATACCACCGCAGGAATATTGAGTTAATGTGTTGCAGCATTTGAGTCTGCAGATCGTGGTTTAATCGCTACGCGGTGGTCTCTCGATCACGGGGTTCCAGGTTCGACTCCAGGCCAGATCGTGAGTTTTCTCCGCTCGGGGTCTGGGTGTTTATGTTGTCCTCATCATTTCGGCATCATTCGGGAAAGTGGCGGGAGTGAACAATGAAAAGTTTGGGGAACTTGTAAGGGTGCTGACAACCATGCAGTTGAGCGCCCGGCGAACCAAATAACATCATGATCACCCAGCAGTCGCTGCTGTGGCAACTAAAACTCCTAGTAACCATAAGCGTTATAGTTGTCACACCAGAGAATGCTAAGTGCATTAACCGCATAGAAAATCTGTGGTATATCTCATGGATCAAAATGGTAAACTTATCGAAGGATGAACCCGTAGTAGCTCCTGGATAATTCGCATATTATTCTCTAACATGTTCTTAAAACATATGCAATTACATACGTATGTATGTACGATATCTTCTCATAAACTACTGGAACGATTTCAACCAAACTTGGTACACATCTCAAGTCATCCGGACGTAAGCTCTGTGAGGGTAAGAACTACATATTTCTTGAAGTTCTCGGGATATGGATGAAACTGAAGCGTAACACACGGCACGCAAATGCCCAATATATATTTATCCTGTATTGATGATGTGAGCACCTAGCGACTTGCAACAAACTGGTTGACACCCAAAGCAGTATGATGAAAGGGAAAATAATTTTTATCCCTTACAGAAATTTCGCTGCCCATGCTGTAAAAGTTGCGCAACAAGCTTGAGGTTTCATTTTATTCTTTCTATACCGGTAACTATATTCCCGTCATATTTCGCAGTGGGAATCCACAAATACCGCAGAATGTACCTGTAAAAGTAATATTATTGTATCATAGGTATTTCAAGAGGAGCCACGTCATAAAACAGAAAAGCGCGGAAGTCTAGCTTGTCTTGAAACGGAGCTCGAATTACTCAGAATATACTCATCTAGGGTTTGAAAGTGAAACCATCAGGGACTTCCAACAAACTAGAGACATAATTTCAACACTTTTCTCAAGTTTTTCTCCTTTACTTGATTAACGTACACATTTCATCCTTTAAATTGTTTGTAAGGTAATCAGTACTTAGAAGCTGTTTGACATAACAGATATCGAGTCTTTGAATAAACTGCTTACTAACCATTTAGATATTATTAGTTAGGAGTAAAGAACCACATAGATCCTACAAGGCCGGCCACTGTGTCCGAGCGGTTCTAGGCACTACAGTCTGGAACCGCGTGACCCCTACGTTCGCAGGTTCGCATCCTGCCTCGGGCATGGATGTGTGTGAGGTCCTTAGGTTAGTTAGGTTTAAGTAGTTCTAAGTTCTAGGGGACTGATGACCACACATGTTAAGTCCCACAGTGCTTGGAGTCATTTGAACTATTTGATCCCATAAGGGTTGGAATCATAACGTGGTGACATCGAAGCATAGCTCTGGTTCACCTGGGGTAAGTTCAGACAAATTGACCCACTATTTGTGTAAAAATTCCGTGGGATTACGGTTGCCCACTGTCACTAAGTGTGGGGTTTGGATGAAAGGAGGAGACGTAAAAAATTTGAGGAACAACCTGTTAGTGCAAGGCGATTATAATTAAGTGGTCCGTGTGCTGAAGTTCAGGCTGTATACATCGCGGGACCTGAAACATCGTAGATACGTTCACTTAACGGTGAGCTCGCGAGGTATCCTAAAAACAATGAAACTTTCTGCCTCCGGCTGAAAATATGGCGTTGTAACCTATCAGAATGTGAAACGTTTCCTATTACATCAGTACGCTGTTTGTCTCTTGGTGGCGCGTGTTGACATTTTTTATGAAGCAGCAGTTGATGCAAAGGGGTAAAAAGGTTGAAGTTTCCCGCAGGAAACGCAACGGCTGTTCAGACGAGACTGTGCACGGGTGGTAAAGTTGTGATAAAGTTATTTTATCAGAACGACAGCAATGGCAGCGGTGCATTTCAGAAATATCACTAACAGAAATAACTGGAAAAGGCCACTTATCAACAAATGAGCTCACGAATATGTTGAAGAAATTTAAAGAAACAGTTGCTTTAGCTGTTGAAGTAGGCGGCACATACCCATGGCAGCCGTCGATGAAGCGACTGTAACTATAGCCTACCGTCCAGCACACACCTCACATTCTGCAGCTACTGCTCGAGCTGCGCCGCGGGAATTGTTTCCTCTGATCAATATATCAAAAGATATTGCTGGACATTTTACATTGGTACCCCTACAAGACTCAGATTGTGTACCAAATGAAACCCCGTGATAGGTGACAATGGAGTGGCTCTGCCCATCGTTTCTTTGGTACACTTGCAAATGGATGCCATGTAGCCACGAAATATTCTTTGGATGCAAGAGGCTCATTTTACTTCGCACGTCGCTGTGAATGCACAGATCTGTCGCATACGGGGCTCTACTCAGCCGCATGTTGTGCAAGGACATCAGGGATATCCATTGCGTTCAGCTTATGAGTCTGTGTGCAGTGGTTTAACAAGCTCCTTCGCTTTCGATCTTTTTTCCTTCGAGGAGATGACACCTCTCGGGTCTGTTACTTGCGCAGTGACATCCGCACGTTATAATGACCTTCCTGTGCGACACGTGATCCAAACTCCGCAACAACGCAACTGTCAACACCACTATTTTGGATGCAAGATGAGATGGCAACGCATACTGCTTGCCAGGTGAAAGAAATGCTTCGAGAAATCTTCGGTAACGATCGCATCATCTCTGGCCATTTTCTAGATGTGTGACCTTATATATCTCCCGACCTAAATCCCTGTGACTTTTGGTTAATGGTGTCTGGCGGGGATGTATCTGGACACTTCCCGAGCCGAAGGATAGCGTACGATGACGTTTCGCTCTGATTACACCGGATATGCTGTGAGCCACTGTTGATGATGGCATATTACGGATGCAATGTGGTGCAGAGTCCGGACCCCATTTTGAGCGCATATTTTAAATTGTTCTCCATTTTAATAAACGTGCAACAACCACAGTTATCATGTGTTTGATCATTTTTCTCCTTGTCTGCCTGCATACCATATTCTGACTGATTACAGCTCCATATTTTTACCTGGTGCCAGAAACTGTAACTACTATTCTTCCAAGATAGTCCGAATGGTTGAAAATAGCAGAGAATGAGAAATGTATTTGGGGAAAATATGTTACATCTTCTCTGTGTATAAAGGGCAATGTCCTGACTGACTGATTGGCTCATCATCAGGGTAGAAACTTGAAGTTTGCAGAAGTTGTCGATATTAAATTGTACGCGTCGTTTAAGAAGGGACTGTTTCGAAATTCCAAAAGTCGTTATTAAGGCAATTATGAAGGTTGATATTTTGTTTCTCGGTCAGAAATAGAGAATTACGTGATTCAGCATTTTCGGAATTGTAACCCTGTGGGGTTGAAATAGTGGCTGAAACCATTTCTTTTTGAAAATATGTCATTATTAAAGAAATACTAAATTATTTTTAAAGCTAAGTCCATAAACATTGACTACTCAGCTACAAATAAAAAGTGCGTGATTCAGTGTTTTTGGAAATTGAATCCGTAATGGGATGAAAATCAATTGTTGAATTGAAAACTGCAGTATCCACTTTCACTGCTTCTTTTACAGAAGAAATGATACAGCTTGTGTCTGGAAACATGATTAGACGCACTGAACTGTGTATTCAATAACAGGAGGGACACTTTCAACAGTTAATGTCAAAATTTGTAAATAAAAATAAATATTCAATAAATTAATTACTTGTGTTTCACTGAGTTTCATTTCGGTATACTCACTACGGAATACGGCATTGCGTATAACGTCCGAACAGTGCTCAGGAGTATTTACTGAATCCAGTGAGATTGACAGACATTTCGTATTTTTTGTTTTGAAGAGGTCATAGTGAGATGACACGCCATGACACGTTAGGCTGTAGGAAGCATTCCCCCGTTATTCTGAGAAAAGGAATTGTTTAAAAATGTAGAAATTAATTTGGTGAATTTAAGTACAAGTATTCTCTGTTTAATGTAAATTTTTCCCGCTGCTTATAAATGGTACATTTAGTAATTTCCTACTACTAAAATAGAGCTAACTTACTCGTCAGATATCATTTCACTGTAATCATCGTGAGAATACTTTTTTCTTTCATAGGTCATATCTTTGTAGCATTTATGGGTGTTGGGTATCCTTCTGTAGTGATACCAGATTTTCCGTTACATGTTTTCTTGGTTTATTTCAACGTTTCAGCGCATGTGTGTGTTACTGCAATTTTATATATTTGTCAAAATTTCAAGACGAATCTGTGTTTCTTAGACAGTGTGGCAGTAAATACGTGCGACGTATACCGTCTACCTGAGTTGGTTTTGCCAAATCAGGAAAGAGTACAGTAATTTACATTGGTGAAGAGTTAACAGGACATGAAAACTTTAAATCTGACAGAAATATGGTGATCATAATGTCTTTATATTTATGATTTGTCGCTCTACAGTATTCCAGAGCCATTGTAGGAACATTTACCCATTTTAGACGTTATCAGTACTTCTTTCAGTTCAAGTGAGTGGAATGTACAGTGAATTCTGGGTCAAAATTTTGTTTTCTGTTGTTCCAGGACTATATCCTAGATGTGTATACAACTTCCTCTGCGTTTTAGTTCTTCATATTCACATAATTGCTGCGCGGCTTCACTCGTAGGAGGTTCGAGTCCTCCCCCGGGCGTTGTTGTGAGTGTTGTCCTTAGCGTAGGTTAGTTTGTTAGTTTAACAAGTGTGTAAGCTTAGGGACCGACGACCTCAGCAGTTTGGTCCCATAAGACCTTGGCACAAATTTCCAATTACATAATTACTTTAATATAATTTTTTTACATAAAGTTATTCATCTGGTGTTCAAGTAATACTATGGAGTATCCTGTTTAGTTACATCCGTTATCACAGACTTGACCTATTTTGAAAAGACTGCAGTGTTTGTTTGTTTAGCGTACATTACTATCTACTGTATGATCAATAGATGCTATAAATTAAAGTTATCCATCACCTTTTACTGTCTGTACATGAAGGATGGTCTCAGGAGCTACTGAAGCGATTTTAATATTATCACTAATTGTGAAAGATAAGGAAGATGGTATTTTAAGGTAAGTACGATGATGTGTAATGAGTGTGTTGGTATGTATTGTATGATGGAAACTCAAGTACTCAACGCATATTTTATTCACTTCTTATGAGCAACTTTCTATATTTTTAGATCTGGAGATGGCGATGTAATAAGATGAAACCGGTAATCAGTAAAGAAAAATCAACAAATCTGTCCCCCTTCCCCCCCCCCCCCTTCCTCACGTTGGCAATATAAAAGAATAACAAGGATGGCTTCCGTAGGCCGAGCGGAATTAGCCGAGCGGTCTGGGGCGCTGCAGTCATGGACTGTGCGGCTGGTCCCGGCAGAGGTTCGAGTCCTCCCTCGGGCAAGGATGTGTTAAGCAGTGTGTAAGCTTAGGGACTGATGACCTTAGCAGTTAATTACTTGAGCAGTCAGACTGCGTTATCCTGGTATACTGTAGGTCGTGAATGAATAGAATAAGTCTGAGCTGCATTTGTCAGGAAAATTTCTGGGGGTGAGTGTTCAAACGATGAAGACAAGCATTGTGCGTTCAGTTTAAATCAGCAGTTTAATTAAAAGCGTACAATTTTCACCTTCTCAGTTATTCCAATTTAAGTAAAAATTTATATTTAAAAGCTTCAATTGATACAAAACAAAACAAGATAATGACTAACAGACGTCCTTAAATATCTTCCGCTGAATTCTTCGGTTGTATGTAA